>NC_069081.1:115594829-116220022 GCF_025698485.1 Gossypium arboreum | reverse complement strand
TGAAAATTGTTTTGAATAAAACAAATAAAACTAAATTAGTAATTGAATTAAATTACATCTTTAAATGAAAGAACATTTAACTACTCAAAAATCTAACAATTTCGATTATATAAAGTTTATCCCTACGCTTTGGAAAATTTCTTTTAGGCTTCTTTGTATTTTAAATTTTTTAATTTGATATTATAATTAGTGTATAAGAAAATATAAATTTGAGTCCTCAAAGTTTTAAAGGCTTTTGCAATTTGATTGCTTTTATAGAATTTGTAATATTTTATGATAAAATGAGTTTTTTAGTTTAATTTGGTAAATTAAGATAAAGTAGCATCTAAATACTAATTTAGTAAAAATAAAATTTAATAAATACAATATATAAGGATGAATAGTATCTAATTATTAATTTGGTAAAAAATAAACTTAAATAATTATAATACCTAATACGATTTGAACATTTAATTCTCCTTTTTGGTACATAAGAGCGGTCCAAGACCAATAATAATGACCCTAAACCTAGCTACACCAATCATGTCCTCCTAAATAATCCTTTATAAGTTAAATAAGTAGTTAACTTTTTTATTATTAAGATTATCACAAATTTAAAAATACTTTATTACTTTAAACATATATATTTTATATAAATATTTTCACCCTTATCTACAATTTTAGCTTCACCCCTAATTATTATACCTACAATTTTTGTACTTTAATAGGAAAATAAAATAATTACTTGCACTTTTATTTGTTCATGGAATTACATGCACTTTTCATTACTTAGAAAGATTTTCCTGTTTATATCAACAGAATAGAAAGATGTTACTATTTACATTAATGGAATTTCTCTTTAATTTGTAATTAAAAAAATTAATCTACGTTTCTTGTTAGTAAAATAGAGATAACTATTTATTATTTAGCCAAAACAACAAATCAACACTTTATGTTTACAAAAATTAATTTCAAATTACGTTCTCTGATATCATAACATTAATATTTAAATGATACGAGTTTAAACATTATCATCTTTTCTATAATATTTTAATAAAAAATCACAATATTGTTGATATTAGTTATCAACAAGAAAAAGAGGATGATGAGATAGAGTGATGATTCACCTATGTAAACCGAGGTATAGAGGAAAGAGAAGGTATATGTAGGTGCCAAAAAGAAAAAGTCACTCCTTGATCCCTTGTGCACTCAAGCCTTATATTGGGGTTATCCTTTGTCATATAACAGCACATAATCAACAGTGCAGTGTCTTGCATAATTGTGTGAATTAATCATATAGTAGTACCATGTTATAACCTTAAATAATCAAATTTGGAGCTATATATCCTTAGATTTTTTTTTAAATCCACATATTATACCCTAATTTTGCCTAATCTAAATTCAGAATCGCCAAAAAAAAACTAATATTACTATGATTTAATAAATAAATAAATAAAATAGTGAAACTGGGAGTTGGGTAATCTAGGCTATAGGATCTAGCAAAGCTAGAGCTAAACAAAGCTTCTAACTCCATTCTTTGAATAATAATTGAAATACGGACAGAATGGCTGCTTTTGTTTATTTATTTATAAAAACATATTAAGGTGCACGGATCTTTCCACGGCACGTGTTTACTGCACTAATCCATATTCTCTATTTTTTTTTCAAACTAATTTCGAGAACTCTTATTTGAGAGTTTCGTAAGCTTGATTTTACAGTTAAAATTATGTTTATGATGAAATTAGAGAAAAAACATAATCATATATATAATTATTAATTTAATTTTATAAAATATATTATAAATATAATTTAAGAGTGTATTTAATAAATACGTTTGATAAATTTCAGTCTGCAATTTCTACGTTTATGATGTAAAATTTTTAATTAAAAAATGAATACTATATTTCTCCCTTTTGTTTTAGTTAATGAAATGTATTGGCTCAAAAATTAAATAGACGAAAAGGGAGGTTTTTTCATTAATTAATAAAAATAATTACCAAAACAAAACTCCAACAGATAACGGGAAAAAAAGCAACCGTCGTTATTTTCGGTTCCGCCGATGCAAAACTTGCCGTAAAACCGGCATTACAAGAGAACAGAAAAAAAAAATCAGAGAAACACACTCTCAAATAGCTAAGAGAGGATCCGACCCGAACAAATCCCCGATATCTTGGAAATGATCGTTAACACGTTGGAAACTGGAGAAGTCACCAAATCCAAACTCCAAATCTCCACACGTACTCAGAAACCCGTCCCTAAACTCATCTTTCAAAAAGCTTTCGTGTAAACTCGTATCATCGTCAAAAAAGTCGGGCACTGAACAAAACATGTCGCCGGAAAACAAAGAGGAATAGTAGGAGAAATCCGACAAGTTTTCTCCCGATAAGCAGCAAGAATCATCGACAACATCTCGAGCTTCGCTTCCGATTTCGCGCGATTCTTTGGCGCTTTGTGAGTCAGCTTCATCGACGGAAAGCGAATGGCAGCGAAGAACGGAAATCGGTGAGCAAGGATCTGTTTTATGAGATTCTTCGTCGGAGTTATAATCGGAGTTGGATAACGGTTTTTGGCTGGTTTTTTCTTGAATCGATTTTTGTTTGGGAGTTGCAAAGTTTGTAAGCGCGTCCGGTCCACGCAGCTGAATAGCCGCGTTGTCATAAACCATTGCCGCCTCTTCGGCAGTGTCATAGGTGCCTAACCAAAGCCGTACACGTCTAAGAGGATCTCTTATTTCGGCCGCCCATTTTCCCCAAGGTCGTTGCCTTACTCCTCTGAACTTCTTTCCAGCCGCTGCTTTCGCTGGCGCTTTACCTTTAGCTTCAGCAACAGCCGCCGGTCTCTTCCGAGAAGCTTTTGACAACGACGACGTCGTTTTACTTCTCTCAACGATTTTCTTCTCAGTGGGACATGAGGACTCTATAGTTATCTCCTTAACAAATTTCTTTACTCTGTTTCGAGAAGAAACTCGGGTTCTCTTTTGTTGATGTTCTTCATCGCTGGAGGAATCAGTGGCATCAGCATCAGTAACTGTAATCCGAACAATTCGAGGCTTCATTTCTGACTGGTTTTCGAGTCTGACATTTAACAATGGTGAAAACAGCTTGGTTTCATTGCGGTGCTCTGCATATTTGATTGAAGGAACAGGACAAGTATCCATTTTTTTCCTGTTTTCTTCGTTTTGGGTTCTTTTGAGTTTCAGAGGCTTTCACTTCTCATTGAGAGTGAGAGTGGGAAGAGAGTAAAATAAAAAGCTGAAGGGGAAAAGACGAGATTCCTTTAAAAACAAGACACGAGGAGAATAAAGGGTTTAAAAAAAAAAGCTGAAGGAAGAAAACGTTAAAGTGAAGCTTGAAATGAAGAGAAATCCACCATTAATAGGCTCAAAAGTTTATCAAAGGAAGATAAACTTCATGTAAAGTTATAAATAAAAAAAGGAGCGCGCTTCAATAATCAGTAAGTAAAGGGAGGAAAGCAAAGAAAAAGAAAATTTTGTAGGCAAAAGCTGCAGATGAAGAAAAGATAAAAGAGGAGATGGTGCAAGGAAAATATCTTCACCGGAAAGGGATTAGAAAAACCACCAGACTGAGCTTTTCTCAGTCACTTAACAGAGCAAAGGAAAAATCTCAGAGGGGGGAACAAAAAGGAAAATAATAATAAAGAAAAACAGTGGGGAGGAGCTGTTTTGATAGATGAGAGAGTAAAGAGAGAAGCAAATGAGGCAAAGTTTTGAAGTGAATACCGAAAGTTGAGCTATTTTATAGGATCCCAAGCCAGCCGTAAAAAAAAATAAAAAAGGCATTTAGTTTTATTTTTACTAAAGAGCGGGGTGGGCTCTATCGGCGATATTGAGATTCCGGCAATGGGGAGATATTTTACGAGGCGCCGCATAATATGATATTCTGAGATTTTGACACGTGGTAAGTGGTCCCTATAAAACAGAAAGATTCAAGGAGAAGGGTGAAACCAGGGGGAATGGCTGAGTCAGCCAAAAGATTGATTCTCGAAATCAGGGATTTATGTCACGTGACACCGGACCCTTAGGTCAGTCCTAAAACCTTTGACTGAAAAGAATATTAACAACTGGGTAATTAATGATTATTAACACCCTCATTAATCTCCCTTATCCCTAATTAATCTATTCTACCGTTACTCCCCACGGTTTACTGCAGGCCTTTTCGTCATTTTAACATTACACCAAGCCGTTATACAGCTGGGATCAACGTGGTAGGCAGCCTTGAACTTGGCGCTGTTTTTATTTTCTTTTTGTCTTTTTAAAGAAGAAACTTTTTACTTATTTAATGACCGTGCTGGGTGTCGACTGTTTCGGTGTCTTGTTTCATGTGGATTCAGGTACAGTTATACGGACACGTGGCTTGTAATTATTTGTCTTGCTTTGAATAGCACCGAGTTTTTATTGGTCCCAACAACCGGTTTTTCCAGAAGTAAATATTGGCCGTAAGATGGAACGGAAGTCAAATAATCAGGATGACGATGAACCGTAAGCTCTTGCTGGACTATATGTACGTACGTACCCATTTTTTAATTGGATCACGTGATGTTCGATTTTGTTCATTTCATTTCCTTAATGATTCAATTTCGATAACACCATTTTCAGTGTTGAAACATAAGTTTTCCCATTAAAAATGGTCTGAATTTATTTTTGCACTCTAAAAATACAATAATTTTTTAAATCTGATTTTTTTAAATAATATTATTTAAAATAATAATCATAAATTCGTAAAAATTTAGTTGTCTTTCGTAAAACGGATTCATCATAAAAAACCTCAAATAAATAAAATTAATCATCACGTGACTATGGGAGGACAGATTAAAGGTTAATAAAGCCTTAGAATTTATTACATCCTGAAACGGTAGATACTGTATGAGCACGTGATATTATAAAACTAATTGGAATAAATATATCATATTAAATGAATATATTAAAAATTATATAT
Organism: Gossypium arboreum; assembly: GCF_025698485.1. NCBI lineage: Eukaryota > Viridiplantae > Streptophyta > Magnoliopsida > Malvales > Malvaceae > Gossypium > Gossypium arboreum. The sequence continues at coordinate 116,215,088 of NC_069081.1, read as the reverse complement.
CGAATAGAATATTTTAAATGCTACTATAATATTTTCAAATATATAAATATATCAACTATAACATTTACGTTTTAGTTATTAAATTTTAAAAGTTATAAAATAATTATTAAACTATTTGAAAGTTTTCATTTAAGTCAATGAGTTATTAAAATCGTTGTTATATGGCTTTTTCTATTCGCATCGTTTACATAAATCGAAAGCCCTCCTTTCTCGTTTCTTCTCTAGTTCAAAATTTTTTTTATTAAACAATTTCAAATGTTAAGAATTTGCAAGCTAAAATCTAACTAACTCTCTTCTTCAATCTACGACACTAACCATTATATCAATTTGGATTTAAGGTTTGTACTATTATGCTAACCAACCTCTTTTGTTTAAAAAGAACTTAACAACTCAACGATTTTAATGAAATATTTCGAATAATTCAATGACTTAAATGAAAAATATTATTTTATAATTTTTAAATTAAATAATTAAAATATAAATTTATTAATAATTTAATCACTTACTAACACTGATTGTCCTTTCTTACTGTACCTCCGGACAGTTCTTTTTGACATCTTTCACAAACTTTTATGGTGGCAAATTTGGCTGCCTTTCTCTTCAAATAAGTGCGAATTGCTATAAATAGTTGTGTCCAAATTATTGAATTAGACAGTCATCTTTTCATGCTTCATGTGGCCGGTGTATGCATTTTGATTATAAATTTTGAATGTAATTAAAGTAATACAAATATATTTATGTATGAAAATGTTTAAATTCATAAAAAAAACATATAATATTTTATTTGGCACAAGTTTAAGAGGGCTCTTAGATTTTTAAATTATGACCACAAGCTTTCATCATTTTTGTACTTTACACTTGCAGGTTGCAACCACACAATTATCATTTCTCAAACTTATAAATATAATGAAACTGAGTGGTAATTATTCATAATGTCTCAAACTTCATTCTTTTTAAGTTTTATTTTCAATTTAGTTTTTGAAGTATACTTTTTCTCTATTTTGATATCTAAACTTTTTATTGTGGTATTTTAAGTATCAATTTCCTCTATTTTTTTCTATTTTGTAACGGAGGTTAAAAAATTGTTAGATAACTTTGACCAATGAAAAAGCGTCACATGACATTTAGGTTTATTAAAATAAAATTATTAAATTTAAATTTTAAAATAGAAAATGACAATATTAAGACCGTTGACTGACCTTTAGCATTGACCGACGTTAAAAACAAGTTTAAAAATACATTTTATAAGATTATAAAATATATAATTTTAAATTTTAAAAATCAAAATAATATATAAAATTTAAAAAAATAGTTAAATTTGAAGTAATTGAAAAAAAAACTTGCAATTTAAATGTCTTTTAAGAATTTTATAATTATATATTTTAGAATTTTATAAAATATTATTTTTAAAATTATAAAATTTTTACATTTTTGTTGTAATATTATTACTTTCAATTAATTTCTTTTCAATTATCATATTTTTATGCAAATTTTATTTTTATAAATATTTTATAATTTATATGTTTCTCTCTAGATTATATATATTTATTAATTTTTACATATTTATTTCTATTTTATATTTTTTAATGTGTATATACATTTAATAAAAGAAAATATATTTTTACGTAAAGATGTCATGTAGTATACTTTAAGGGTCAAATCGAAATTAAGCCTTCTCTTTATGTTAAGGTAAATTTATTGTAAAATGAAAGTTGAAAGTTTTTAAAATTTTGCACAAAGCTTAAATTGTTTTAAATTATATATTTTGTACACACATGTTTCGAGTTTGAAGTTGACTTGGAAAATCTAGAGCAAATATATTTATAAATTTTAAAAGTACAATATTTGAATTTCTTTATAAAAAAAATACCTATTATCATTCTCTTCAGTTGAGTTTCGATCCAAAGGTCCTCAAGACTTAATCTATAAAGAATGCAATTTGATTTAAGGGTCATCGAAAGTTAATCATGAAGTTGAGTTTGGCTATATGCTTGCTTGAGAATTTGATTTGATTGGACTCAAAGGTCTTTGAGACTTAATCTTGAATCAATGATGTTTACTTCAAGGATAATCGAAACTTGATCTTGAAAATTGGTTTGGAGAGAGCTTGGATTCAAGGGTCTCCGAGATTTGATCTAAGATGGGTGAGTCTACTTGAAGGATCATTAAGACTAGATCTTGAAATTAGACTTTATGCAACCAAATTGGGAAGAGTTGATCCAAGTGCCGTCTAGACTTGATCATTGATGGAAGGATAATTTTACTTCAATAGCCTTTTATGCTTGATACTAAAGAAAATGGGTGTAGCTTCATTTTTGTCACTTAGACAAGATTGAAGAGCAATAATCTTCATAATTGCTTCGAGTTTTTTGATTTTTTAGGAATATTTTAGATTTTGAAGAGAACTTTGAGTCTGCAAAATCTTACTCCAGAGAAGATCAAGCTTTGCTACAACTTAAAGCTTGATTGTATAAACTTTTGATCTATTAGCGAAATTATATCATTGATTGTTAGACTTTTGATTCATTGTCAGGATCATACAATCGACTCTAATAAATAAGTTTATAAATGTCTCATGAATGCATAGAAAAATAAGAAATCAGATATATTGAATATTATTAGTCTGTTAGAGTGTATTTTGCTAATAATGCAAAAATATTGTATTCTTTGGGTGCTGAAGAATTAACACATCTTTAAAGTTTTTCCCCTACATTGAAAAGAGTTTAAGTGCAAATCCTACTACACCGTTGAAGAACCAACGTATGATGAAAATCCATTGGCACTTAGAACCCACGTATAAATTTCACAGTTATATATACTATGCTTTATTAATTTAATCATTTTTTTATAATTTATATGTAAATACAGACATGGCCATAGTTGGAGTTATTGTTAGTTGGCTCCAAAGACCAAGGATTAAAACTTCGGCAACCCATCTCGCTCCCCAAATTTGTGATGTAATAATAATTGTTATCCTAGGTTAAAAAACCTGTAACGCTCAAGAAATAAGTGACCCAACGAGCTCAAACTCAACAGCTACAATGCTACACTTGCCACTTTAAGGTAAGCACCGTAAATTGAGAAAGTCTGAATAAGACAAAAGATGCAATAGTAGCCGCATGATCCTTGGACATAGCCACGTTGGATGAAGACGTTTTAGCCAACAAATGCAAGATCCTACAAGGTAAGCTTAACATATAAGAACATCTCAGTCATTAGCACATTCTTATGAAGAAAAGAAACTCATGAGTAGTAAAAAGAATGAAGATAAAGGTTCAACTTTGGATTATCAGTCAACAATTAGTTCTTAGATAAATATTTGTGATATAATTAATCTTGTTTGATATTACAACATTTTTGAATAATCATGGTGATCGAATAATTCAGATTGTTATGATATCTAAATTGTTATCAAACAGATTGATCTAATCATAGTGATTGAGATAAGTTTTTTTTTTTTTTTTTTAATCTTTGCCAACAATTATAAGGATTATATCTGTTGATGAGACTATCAATAAGGAAAGAGACAAGGAGGAGGATGTAGTGGTGTTGTGTTAGGCAAAGAGGAAGGGGATTGAGAGCTCAAAGGAGGAGGTTGAGTACAATAAGGTTGTTTTGATTGCTTAAGGTTCAATCCCTCCTTCAGCGTGCTACAGAGTATATATAGTTGAAGCTCCTTTGTCTGGTGGTGCTGACATAGTAAACCTGCTACCAATAAACCATCATCATGGAATGCATAAAGGGATGTACGTGATAGGACTCAATATCATTCCTTTTGAATTGTGATATATAAATGGTGTATTCACTTGCTCATACAAAAGGTGTTTGTTCATAAAGGTGAATGTACAATGCCTTTCTAAAGGGAACTACTAGTAGTAGTTCGTTGATAGAGATGAATGACTTAACCTCAAAAGCGATTGACCAAAACCTTTCTAAAGAGATTAGGGATTGATTGGAGATAGAACGTTAGAGACATGGGTTACCTAATAACCACCAAGGAAACCAAAAGCGAATAATTACGAAGCACCTTTTGAATTTAAATTGTATGTGACTTTTACCTTTTATTTTTATTTTTTTGGTAATACCTAATATCTACTTAATGTCACTTGATATTTTTAATTAAAAAATAATATAAATAACAATTTATCAATCATGTTGTTGTAAGTCAATCAAAATAGAAGTTCTACACCTTTTTATGTGTCAATTTTATGATCCTTCATCAAATTAAATTATTATTTATCGACTTAATTAAAATTTAAAAATTTTAGACTGTAAATCAAACATAACTTTTATGAAAAATAATTAACTACCAAAATTCACAAGAAATCAAAATATAAAGAGCGGTAATTTTTTTTATAGAAAAAGTACCTAAGTCAAGCATAAAGAAATCTTAATATTGAGCTTTTAATTCGTTACCAAAAGAGAAAGATAGAATATCTTCCACTAATAAATCACGAACAAAAAGTAGAGGTTTTTCAATATATTCATTGATCCAAACCACTTTCAGCTGCTTTAGTTAGACAGTCAACAACTTTATTACTATCTCTCTGAATGTGTTTGAATTTAACCTGCCAATCTTTGAAGTAGTCATTATGAATCTTTCTAATTTCATCGATATTACTTACTGTTGCAAGACCATTTTGAATAGCTTCGATTAGCATAAAAGAAAACAAAATATTTAATATATAGTAAAATAAAAATAATTCGTAAATGATTTTAAAATATATATATAATATTGTTGTCGGTGATAAAGAGTCTAGAAAGTAACCAAATTTTAAATCACTACAATCAACGAAGACCTTGAGAAACGAAACCGAGCTACTAGAAACAAGCAATATCCATCAATGCTTCCTTGATCAAAGTGTTTTGAGATCCCATTATTTGACGAAGAAGAAGCAGCGAAAAGAAGAAATGTTGTTTTGGTATTTGTGAGTTTCGAAAATGCCAAAAATTTAAAGGCAAACAAAACAAAACACGAAGGATCGATGTAGCTTCTTGGACACTGCCCCCATTTGTAAACCACCTTATTTAAATTTTGCTCTGATAAAGACACCCATCTCTCCCATAAAACCATGTATAGCAATGTACGTCAAATTCGACAAGCTTGGAGTGTGTGGATCTTGGTCCAAAACAATATATGTATGTATTTATAGTTACCATGTGTTTATTACATGCGTCTTCTTGTTTTTATTGGGTCGACGACCTCAAACTAATAAAAGTTTTTATATGGTGTTTTAATATTGTGAAATTTTGAACATCTTTTATGTGGAAGACATAAGTCAAATGAGCATCATCCCCTAGGTTGAAAATTGCTTTCACCCTCATCATCGTTTTGGATTCATTCCATACTTGCATATTTCCGTTTCATCTCCTATATATAATATAATATACACCTAAATTTTTATTATTTCATAATTACAACACAAATTAAGTTGATTGAGTGTTTACTCAGTTGACATCCTTACTCTTGTAATGTAATAATTAGGAGGATGTTGGTTTAAGACTACTTAAGTATGTGCTATCATCTGATCTAAGGGTTGAGGATGTTTATGAGTAGTTTAAGAATTATACAAAAGCGGAATAAGACATAGAGATAATTCTAATTATTTTATAATTCATTCATGTAAATCATACATGTTGAGTTTTGTACAAATTAAAAATTTCTAATTATTTGTATAATTTATAAAACTTTCAGTCATTCGATATTGGATTTAATAAAAATTACTAGTATTATATTTATTTAGCTATCCCATCCCCATTGAAACTATCTCTTTTTAACGTAACAAAGATTAAAAAAGTCAGAAAAAAAACCTAGAGGAAAGAGGACAAAATTAACTCAAACTGACATTCTTAAGTTCTTCACTGGTGCACATTAACATTTAAAATAGAAGAGAGATGAAGAGGTGGATCATCCCATTTATTGTGATTCATATAAGATAAAACTACCCTACCCACTTTATTAACTCTCCACACACATTTAACTACAGGATTTTATGAAATTTAAATTAAAGTAATTTATAAAATGGTCACTTTTGTTTGCCTCAGGTTACATTTTAGTCACTTATGTTTGAAATGTTACATTTTAGTCACTTATGTTATTATTTTGTTACGAAGTGATCACTCTACCATTAAGTTCTGTTATCTCTCTAACGGTAATCCTACGTGGCAGTCCAACTAGATTTTAAGTGCCAACTTAGATTTCTAAATAGGATGAAAATAGATTTTTAATTAAAAATTTTAATTAATTAAAATTTTTAAACCTAAATCTTAACTAAAAAACAGTTCATCTCCTCTTTTTAATTTTTATTTCATCTTTTCCTTTTTTTAATGGTTTTTTTTTCTCATTTGATTGGAAAAACTATTATTAAGATCAAAATAGTTGAAATCAAATTGACTGCTTCATACAGATGGATTCAATGGAGGGTTCAGGCATGTCTTCTTTGCATTCCTCTTTCTCTTTTATTCAATATTGAAAAATAAAAGATTGAATTTTTTACTGTTTAATGAAAACCCTAAATTAAAATTCTTGATATTTTCTTCTACTTTTTGAAATTGTTTGTAAACATGCATTTTATTTTGCGTCAGTAGACATCCCATAAAATGTAACCAGAAACATGTTTCATGAACATGTTTCATTCAAGCTAATTTTAAAATTTTCAGAAAAGGGTTGTTAGTCTCACTGTTCTTGTTCCTAATTATTATATTTTTTAGTTCTTTCACATTTCTTGAATAATTGGTTTCTCAATCAAATTTTTTCTGATCTGAATCAACTTGTATGTTCACAATCTCTTTGTGGGTATTCCAGATTATTCTTTCTTATTGCTGATTTCAACTATTTTGATCTTAATAATAGTTTTTCCAGTCAAATAAAAAAAACCCATTGAAAAAAGTAAGAGACTGAAGAAAAATTAAAAAGAGGAGATGAACAGTTCTTTTAGTTAAGATTTAGGTTTGAAAATTTTAATTAATTAAATTTTTTAATTAAAAATCTATTTTCATCTCATTTAGATATCCAAGTTGACACCTAAAATTTAGTTGGACTACCACCTAAGATTACCGTTAGAGAGATAACGGAACTTAACGGTGGAGTGATCACTTTGTAATAAAATAATAACATAAATGACTAAAACGTAACCTGAGCCAAATAAAAGTGACTATTTTTGTAGACTACCCTTAAATTAATTTATTAAGTGTATTTAATAGGAGAATAAAATACTTTGCAACTGAAACTAATAGTTTAATAGGCTATTTTTTATATTATAAATTAATAATATTTAAGCCATAAGTCAATAAACTCCTAATATTTAGTGGTGATAATTTAAGCCCTTAACGAATTGTACGGCACTTGTCCTGTAAATCAACGACAGAGAATCACCGGCTAGGCCCCACCTAAGCCATAACTCACGCCGCCAGTGTTTTTCGGTTAACGACCGACACGTGGTTGTTGTGATGTTTCACCTTCCCTGCAACTAATAATACGTTTGAAAAAAGCATTAAAATTGGATGAGTAAATAGCACATTAATTAAAGCATTTGTTTTAAAAAAGTTACTGAAGATCTGTAAAATTGTAAAAAGCTTTTGGAAATGATGGTAAAAAAGAAAGTAAAAAAATGAGGAATGTCAAACTCAACGTGTTTTATTCATTTACAAAAAGCTTGGACACCAATCAACATCAAATTAGCTTTGTAATTGAGATATAACACGATCATGATTCATGACACTTTCCTCGTCTTTCAATTTCAATTACAAAAACATGTGTTCTTAGCTAAGAACAGCTTCCAAATTTATGGCCCACTAATATAAAGATAATTAAAGTTGAAATCACAAAAATATTCAATTATTGCTAGTTAATTAGAATGTACTCAATGTGATGATTGCAGAATTATTTGGAAATTTTTTTAAATATCTTAAACATGAGAATTGATATTTTTATCTTATAATTGTAATATAATAAGTAAAAATATTATTATCTATACTAATTATATTAATATTTTAATTTATTTTAGTCGGTTAAATTAAATATTAACAAGTGATAAGACACGTTACACTCTCAAAAAAATATAACATACTAAAATAAATTAAAAATTCAAATAAAAATATGTACTAAAAACCTGTACATTTTACAAAGTGGAATTTGCACATGTGAACTCAAAACTCCTAATGCCTAAATCTGGTCATCTTGAGAAGCCAAATGATTGTCCCATAGTTTAGCCAAGAGTATTGATTATTTGAATGTGAATCTCCAATAAGAGATTTCAAAAGGCGAAATCTAAAAAAGAGGTTTAGAGCTTTCCAAAACTATTATGATGGTCGGCCGTTTGGACATTGAGTAGCCGATCATCATCCCCACTCATCACCTTTGGCATCCTATCAGCCAACCATCAACTAATTTTCTAGTTCGATGACGAATGTTTATGGAATAATAAGTTTTGAGCCTGGATTAGTCTTTCGCCTTCCTTGGTAAAATGTCGTTGTTGTGGTGTTGGCTATATGCTCCGCCCTTTTCGAGATTGTATCTTTTTTAATACGAAAATTTTTTTATCTAAAAAAATAATCTTACCATTAAATTAAGCTGTCATCCAAAATTAAACATAAGCCTAATATTTTCTTTTTGTAATAAAAAAGAATAAATATGATTAAAATTTATAATAAAATTATTAAAAATAATGATAATAAATATAAACTGCTGATAAGGAAACAATACGGTGACTGGGGTCAAGGAATGCCAATTATCAATAAGTGAGATATTAGAGTGGAAAACAGCTTGTAAACTGCAACTCAATCTTATCTTCTTCGAAGTACATAAATTAATGATTTAATTAATTAGGAGTTATCTTTTTTAATTTGTCAACTGAGGGAATCTATCACATGCAACAACCTTCGGACATGGTCTGGTCTGGTCTGGTTTGCAACTTAAATTCAGAGATTCTCAAGTCAAGCATGAACTGAAGCTGAGCCACCCAGGCTCGTCCTTGCCACTTATCATGCCGTCCACGGCAAATACTATTTCTAGGGTCAGAGGTTGACCTACCAAATTATATTTGTCTCATGTGTCATAACAATGTTAAAAGTATTATATATTAACAATTTGTATTATTTTATTTTAAGACGATCGTATTTCTTTATTATATCGCACTTATTTTGTCTTTTTTTTTTTTTTAAATATCAGTTCAAATGAAATGGTGTTTCGTTAAACATATATATATATATATAAAAGGAAATGGTTCTAACGTTTCCTGTATATAAAAAACAGAGATGCATTAATTAAAATTTATTTTAAATAAAAGTTAAACCTTCTATTTAATATTTAGATATCAATATTATAATGAAAAAATTCACACAATTAAGATCTCATTTGCTTTGTCTCTAGAGCAAAAAGGATATTAAAAAATTAAATGTCTATACATTTTTCTTTTTCTTTATTTGGGATATATATTTGATAGGTTAACAATAAGCGAAGCTCAAAATTTTTTAAGGAATCGAAATTAAATTTTAATTTTAAATATTTTATTTTTTATAATTTTTAAAAGATTAAATTAAATTTTTACAATTTTTGGATTCAAAGTATAATTTTATCTTTACTAATTTAAAATTTTACAATATTTTAAAGGGTCAAAACAACAATTTTCCATTTTAGGGGGTGTTGGGGCCCTTGCCAGTCTCCCTAGATTCGCCTATGAGGTTAACCGTTGTTAGAAAATTTTATTATATACAAATATAGCTTATACATGTTTTCAAGTTTAAATTTTAGTGGGATGGCTTATTTTCTTTTTTCCCACTAAATACACATATAAATATCTACATTGATGATTAGGCTTGAACTAGTATGAAATTCTGTTCGAAAAGTAAGAGGAATTAAGTAAAAATATAGATTTAAAAAATAAGTTTGGACAAAAAAATAATGTCTATTTTCTAAATGGGTTAGGTATTGGGCAAGTTTTTTTAGCTTAAGCCCAGCTTGGTCCGACCCAAATTTGTAAAAAAAGTTGTTGCTCTTTTTTTATTATTATTATTATTTTAGGACTCTTTTTTCATTGTTATGCTATTATTTTACTATTCGATTACTACTATTTTGTTGTTATTATTTAGATATTATATAACTCTTTTATTAATATTATTTTTGCTATTATTTTAGAGCTATTTGCTTCTTAAGTTGCACTTATTTTAATATTATTGATTTTTTTAATTTTTCTTTTGTTGGGAAATATTTATTTTAATGTTTTTAATGTATTCGATGTATTATATTTTTAAAATTTATTTTATATAAAAATTTAAGAAAACTTAAAAAGGAAAAAGAAGAAGTAAGATTGATAAAATTTTATTAAAAAGAAAAGAGAGTTAACGTAAGGGTACTAACAAACAACTTGAATCCCGTTTAAGAAGTCATAGTAAAAAAAGCCCTTAGATGATCCCAGCTTTATCTTCATCTTCAAAATTTAAATTTATGCTTAGACTAGGATTCTTTAATAAATAAAATTGATCTCGAAGATTTTATACTTTCAATTTTAGGTAACATCATTATCTATTTCTTTTATTTCCTTATATGTGAAGTAATAAATTTTATGGTTTTGTGATTTTTTTATTATTACAAATTTATATATATAATTCAAAATGAAATATATTAATTAAAAATATAGGTAAAAATATTTTTTGGTCCTTCTTAATTTTAATATTAAACAAATTGGTCTCTCTTAAAAAAAATAACTAAAGATAATTAATCAAAACTTTTACTTTTTTTTAAATTTATCCTACTTATAATTGGACAATAAATTATGCACATACTATTCATCGAAAACTAAGCTCTAAGCCTGTATCCAGACTTGGGCAACAAACCCAAACATAAACCAAAGTTTGAGTTAGACTAATCAATTCTAACCATAACCTAAAAACCCAATCCAATCTACCAACACCTAACAAAATTTTATATATCATAAAAAACAACAATGAATTCAAGTCGAATTGATCCTCAAACTTGAAATTGAGTAGAAGCTAAGAAGATTTGAGCCCAAAACAACTCAAACCCAAAATAAATCAAATAAGTAACTCAAATGACTTGGAACACAAAATGAATCAAACCTATAACAAATTGGCATGAAAAACTTGAGCTTTAAACTCAAAAGACATAAACCCAAAATTAACCTAAATCCAAAGGTACTTGGCCGTGATACATGTCACAGCTTACACATTGAAGCCAGAGTTATAGCAGCTGAATTTTCATTTTGCATATTGAAAATGAAAGAATGAACGATTGCAAACAAGAGGTTATTTTCAACATAGTCATTGTCCATTCAGATGACAAAATTGTTTCGTTTATTAATACAATAATTTGAAGATAAAAGCCAGATAGAATGAAGCCCTCCTATTGCATGCGTAGCAGCACATTAACCCATAGCATACTTCTGGGTCCAGCTCCGTGCAGTTGTATCGTACTTGCTCCGATCGGTCTTGTACATGTTGGCAGTCTCCGACACCAATGGGGCATCGGGATTTGGATTCTTTAAGAGTGAGCAAATTGAGTGCAAAACCTATAATCCGAACAAATATAAGAAAACATCTCCACATCTAATACTAGTAAACCCAGCAAAGCAATAGTTACAAGATATAAAAAAATAAAAAATTATAAACCATGGTGACCTGATTCAAAATAACAATGACCCATGATGCAATATTTAAAGGGCTTGCTGTTTATTTCATTTTAAAGGGTATAACATATGTTCAAATTAAAGTATGCATTTTTCTAGAAAACAGTTAGGACTATGAGCAAATAACCTGGGAAATGGTGAGGTTGGCGCTCCACCGATCCTTCAAAATATCAAGGCCAATGCTACCATTCGTATCAATATTAGGATGAAAGATCTTTGTCCTGAACACAACCTAAATGGAAGAGGAAAAAAATCAAAAGAGAATATAAAAGAAGTAAAAAGAGGTTAGGTGAACAAAAGTAAAAGATAAAGTTGGTGGTCATTAATTAGCAGCTAAACAAGCATGCTATAAGGTTAGAAAATCATGAATTAACTTCACCCTATTATTTGCACCTTGGGTGGTTCAAGTGGATATTGGAGAGGGAATTGAATGTCAACTTTAAACAGTCCACCATCATATGGACTGTTTCGAAGATCCAAAATAGCTGCGTGCCAATGAAACATGTCTCCATCAACAGGACCTTATTCCATCATTAATAGAAATGAGGTAAAACAAATGTTAGATGGAATACCACATCTACAACTGATCGTACACGTCCCAACCAACCCTTTTTCCCATTTGCCTCGACAAAATATAACACGTTGCACTCCTAAAGAATCTCACCGCATTTAATAGAAATAATGGTGCGATGATGAGTTCTTACATGCAAAACCATAATTGGAATGACTACCTACCAACTTAACAACAAATGGATATGTATGGCAATCGATAAGACCCCAAAAAAGAGTTTCATATAAAAACAAATGAAAAAGGATTTTGAGGAAAAACCACAACAAATAAACAATGAGAGTGTAAAAATCAAACCTGCGCTGCCATAGCTAGGAGGACATCTCTCGAGACCCTTAAGCTCCTTCGAGATTGTTTCATAAGCAGGACCCTAGAACCCCAAAACAAACAATTTTTTTTTTATTTAAATAAAAGAGAAAAGAAAATCCTAGCTAGATCGCCTTTAGCTTCATCCAAGGAAGCACTGAAAATGTGTTTAACTTTATTTATTTATTTTTTATTTCAGTTTTGAGTTTTAAAATTAAAAAAAAAAAGGAGTCAAAATTGGGTTGTCTTTATCCTGCTTGCCCCACACAATTATAACATAAATTTCATTTTTGTAAATATAACATTTTAGCTTACCATAGCATACTTCTGCGTCCAGTTCCGAGCAACTGTCTCGTATTGGCTCCTATCTGTCTTGTACATGTTGGCAATGTTCTCCTCCAATGGGTCATTGAGCATTGGAGCCCCTAAGATTGAGTAGATTGACAGCAGCACCTATAGAATCAAAAAAAATATAACTACACTTCTCCGCATCTAAATACCAGTTAACCAAGCACAGATAAAGTTTAACCGGGGTGACAGTGACTAGATTCAAAATGACAATAATGATCCATTATGCAACCTACTTGACCAATGGCTTGATGTAAAATTCATTTTAATAGAATAGCTCTGACTAATTAAATATCAATTCAATTAGAAAAAACAATAAATTTTATTATAAAAGTATTAATGCCTTCCAATAATTTTATATTTTTTAAAAAAAATTAAATAACTCAAACTACAACTTTTAAATTAATCTGAAAATGACTAGAGATTCAATTACTTTTAGGTGTGGGTTGGGGTTGATTTTATACAATTTATTCTCTTTCACCCATGGGCATCTCATAATCTAGTTTTTGACAAAGAATGGTTGAGAAATAGCATAACAGGGAAATGTAATTTTCAAACTGAAATATACATTTACTTGGATGCAGTTAGGAGGTTTGAGCAAGTTATAACCTTGGATATGGTGAGGGCGGGGCTCCACTTATCCTTCAAAATATCAATGCCAATGCTACCATTCCTGTTAATATTAGGGTGAAAGATCTTGTTCCTGAAAGCAACCTAAATGGAAGGAAAAAGAATCGAAAGAGAAGATAAAAGAAGAAAGAGAGAGGTTAGGTGAACAAAACTGCAAGTTGGGGGGTCATTAATATGTTAAAAGGTTGGAAAATCATGAAATAACGTTGTCCTATTATTTACTATGTAAACTTCAAGATTTAGCACAGTCTAACTCAGCATTGACGGTCCATAGTCCTCTGGTTACAATAAATTTCTGTTTGAAAATAAATTTGAAGCACCTTGGGTGGTTTATATGGATAGTCCGGAGGGAAATGAATGATGAATTCAAACTTTCCACCTTCATATGGACTGTCCCGAGGACCCGGCATAGTTGCTCGCCAAATAAACATGTCTTCATTATCAGGAGCTTATCATGCCATCAATAATAATAAGGTAAAACAAGTGTTAGATGGTAGTGCAATGAGAAAATATATCACGTTGCAGTCCTAAACAATTTTAGCACTTATTTAACAGAAATAACGGTGCAACGATGAATTCTTACATCCACCCAAGCTAGTACCCGGAAATATTATCTTTTAGTGAAACATGCTAACCATTTGCTATCAACTTCATTTACATCTATAGCATTATTAATTCCAATGACTTCCTATCAGCTGTAACTGTAACAAAAGGAAATAGGTAAAGCGGAGAGAAGAAATGGAACCTAAACTGCAAAAGTCAGGAGGACCTTTTTGGAGATCCTTGAACTCCTTCAAGATCCGCTTTGCAGCCATCACACCTAAAATCCCAAGCTAGATTGATACCTTTAGCTTCAATCAAGGTGTTACACTGAACATTGCACAAGTAACTAACCACACTCAACAATATTTGTTTTTAAAGTGAGGTTCCAGAACCCAAGTGTTGACTTCCTAACCCCCTTTTTTTTTTTTTCCAGATTGGCTTTATAATTAAAAAAAGAATTGGACGATCAGAGTCTTTCTTAAGTTCTAAATGATTCTTTTGGTGGACCCCACAGGACTATAATATATATATATTTTTTATAATTAAGAATAAGAAATGGATTGCTTAGGTTGAATTTAAATTCTCAAACCTATAATAATATATTCTTGCCTTCGTTGATAAAATAAATTTTACTTACCCTTTCTTGAGTATTATTTATTTTTCCTATTTATAAATTATAAATTATAAAGCTTTTGAAACGATGATAAAATGAAATATTCATAAACTCTAAATGTTGAAAGTAAAACTACTAAAATTTGAGAAATTCTCGACTTGTTAATTGAGTATGCATTTCAAATAGACCTTCAAGCAATGGCAAAGCTAAGGAGTGACGAGGCCCCAACCCCCCAAATTATAAAAATGTATATTTATCAGTAACCTTTTGACTTTTGAAAATTTTGCCCTCTTTCAAGTTTCTGTTTAGTCTCTTTCCAAGTTTGAACACTCAACCATGTACTTTTTTTTTCATTTCATATATTAACTTGTTAATTTAAATATTTATATAATATATTATATAATGGTCTCACCATTATGATATATGTAACACCCCTATTCCTGATCCAAACGTACGGATTTGGTCTTATACTAATAATTATTTCTAATAAATACTTAAGAATTCGATTTATTAAGATGGAGACTCAAAATATACTTTTTGTAATGTCCGTGAATTTTGAGTCATTACATTTCTTCCCCCTTAATAAATTTCGTCCTCGAAATTTACATGAGAAAAGATGAGAATATTGAACTCTCATTGTTTCTTCCGGTTCCGAAGTTGCTTCCTCATATTATGACTGTAGAAACCCTTTTTATTTTGAAAAACCAGGATCGACTTTAAAAACGAAAGTTTGGAGTCGCCACCAATCCTTTTTTGGTTTAGGTGTGATCGGACCACCTAATAAATCATTTTATTAAAATATGAATTTTGGCCCAACGAAAATCAAGAAATGGGTTCGGGAGTCGGTTACGTATGAGGAAGGATTAGCACCCTCATAATGCCCAAAATTGGTACCTAACTGATAAATTTATGTCCTAATGTTGAAAATTTAAAAAAAAACATTGAAATACGATCCCCTTAAAAGTGTGTGCACAACTCGAACTGGATTTCAAGATTCACTCGTTTCAAAGAAATAAAATACCACATCCAGCATGTTAGGACACGATATTTTAAGCCTCCAAAAACTGAGATCACTTCATGATTTCCAAAACGCAACAAGAAAGGTATTCAATTATTTGGACCAACGAAAAAAGTGAAACCCAACACGTTAAGGCACGATTTCTCGAATTTCTAAACATAAAACATTACCTTATTTTAGAAGTTTTTTTAAAAAAATTGATAGTTGCAACAATGAATTACAAATACTTGTTTGCTTGAGGATAAAAACAATCGATATTGAGTAAACACGAGAATTGAAAACATAATGCAATTACAAGGGAAAAAATAGTTATATGTATGAACAATAATATGTGAAAACGATATGAAAGCCAATGACGACACATGATATGCAAGACAACACAAGAACTAAGAGTCAATGATATTTAAAGATTATTAAATATATGCAAAGAAATAATACAAGCAAAATTCAAAATAACTTATATGCATATAAAACCGACAATATATGAATAATTATTAATATATATATATATGTTACGTAAGAAGAAATTCAAAATAAATAATACAAAACATAAACAAGTTAATTTAACTAATGATGTATATATGAAAATGGAAAAAAAGTGTAAATGATATATACCAAGATACTAAAATAAATGAAATATACAATAATCCTTTAAAGAGAACCAAATTATACATAAATAAATTTAAAAATATATATATAAAATTTAAGAAAATACTTACATAAAATAATACGAGAACAATAATGTACATGGAATAAAGATAATTTTATCATAAATTATATATATGTATAATAATACTATATAAAGGTATTTTAACTAAATATTATACAAGAATTTTAAAACAACACTACATAATATAGAATTTTACAATAATATTTTTATAATTTAAATAAATAAAAATAGAGTAGAAAATTATTTAGGTAACCTAAAAAGTATATTAAAATAAATTTTTGAAAGTTGAGTACCAAATAAATTTAAGAAATAATGAATTATACATGTAAAAAAACTCAATTGAAATAAACCAAACTTAAAGAGATAATTAATGAATAAATAGAACGTCAAATTAAAACTAGGGACCACAATTCAATGCGCACAAATTCTCAAAGACCAAAAACGAAAATGACCCAAATCTCCAAAACTCAGCACTTGGGCGTGGACCAAATCACAATCAACGCGTAAATTATAGGGAAAATTTAATAAAATAAATAAGGTGTAAATAGGAGTTAATTCAAAACTGGCGCGAATGGGAAGGACTGGAAGCTTAAATTTCCCCTTTAAAATGAAAGTAGTGGACCCAGCCTGTGAATTGGGTCAACACGCGGGCCTTTCCAAAATGCTAGTTTTAAAGTCTTTTTATTTTTGCTAAAAAAACTTTAACTTTTATTTCTTTTTTCTAAAAAACCCTAAACTCTTTCTTCTCCCCACTGTCCTCTTTCTTCCAGCCGCAAACAAGGCCAACACCAAGCCTTCATTCGCCTCTGTGATGACCAACAGAGGTCCGGAGAACCTCTCTTGCGAAGCAAATCGAGAGGTACTCACCCTTTCCCCTTTTATTTCGTATTTTCAGATTTGAATAGAAATAAAAATCAAGTAAAAGAACGGGAAAAGAAAATGATAAAATAACCACCTTAGAAATATTTTCTTGGCTGCTCTTTACTTTCTTTACTCGTCCATGAAGATACTTTCCAAGTCCTCTTCCAGGAAAAGCTCCATTTCCCACTGTTAATTGCAAGCTCATCCTCGTAGCCTCAGATATTCTTGGCATTGGGACCCTGCCCCCTTCAATGATGAAAATTGCATTTACAAACTCCAATGACCGAAAGTAACACTCAATTGCTTCATCATCATTTTCTATATACAGTGTACTACTAGTAACTGATGCAATAATGTCCTCAACATTTATCATTATCAAGTGGCCCTCCGTCACCAGCTTTAACTTTTGGTGAAAAGATAACGGTATTGCCCCTGCCGAGTGAATCCAAGGCCTCCCCAACAAGCAATTATAAGAAGGCATAATATCCATCACAAGGAAATCTACCTCGTATGTGTTTGGTCTGATCTGCAGAGGTATCTCAATTCTTCCCATCACTTTCCTCTCAGTGCCATCAAATGCCGTCACAATGTTCTAGCATGTCTTCATATGAGAGCTATCTATTGGTAACCTATTTAATGTGGACAAGGGCAAAACATTCAGCGCTGACCCATTATCAATTAATACCTCCGGCAGTGTATACCCTTTGCAGCGAGTGGTGATGTGCAAAGCCTTGGTGGATTCCATACTCCTTGGTGGTATTTCATCATCACTGAAGGAGATGAAGTTATCGGCACTTATGTTACTGACAAAGCGGTTTAGCTTGTTCACTAAAATATCTTCAGCGACATAGGTCTCGTTCAACACCTTCATCAATGCATTTTGGTGAACCTCCAAGTTTTAAAGCAGAGCTAGTATCGATGTGCGTGCCAGCTGTTTGTGCAATTGTTCCACAACACTATACTCACTGTGTTTTAGGAACTTCAGAAATTCTTTAGCTTCATCTTTAGTTACTGGTTCATTAACCAGTAGTTTTATCCTCTCTTTCCCTTGTTCAATCATTACAGACTTCCCTTTTCCAAGCTCGACCTTTGTACTTGGCGTGCTGACCAGACTCTCCTCCTCTGGATATGTCACATTACAGGTATAATTCCAAGGCACCCTTTTGCGCGGGTCCCTGGATTACAACTCTCGATGTAATTTTTGCTCTAACTTCATTAATTTTCGGTCGCGAAATGATCACCACTGGGTGATTGACCTCAGAAACCTTATCTATCAACCTCTCTTCCGAGGTGCATACATCTTTCTTCTTAGTAAACTCAAAGAACTCTAGTTCTTTGTTGTCCATTAGAGCCTGTACTAGGGCCCTAAATTCATTACATTTTTCTATCTCATGGTCCTCCTCTCCATGGAACTCACAATAATTCCTTGCTTCTTGGGATTTACTCCCAAAGTCTTGCATGATTAGACCTCTCTCTACCATCTTTTTCAAAACCTACCTCATCGGGGTTCTCACTTCTAGCACATCCAACTTAATTCTCCTCTCCATATTCTCGACTACAGCATTTACCCCTTTATCAGTATGATTGGGTAACGGATTCCCTACACCAGGTGCATCATCGAATTTCACAATACCCATGTTGATGAACCTTTCGACTATCCTCTTAAAAGAGGTGCAGTTCTCTATCGAGTGTCCCGCGATTCCAGCATGATATTCACATTGAGCACTTGCATTATACCACTTGCGGTATGGGGGTTGCAGTAGTTTTAAATAAAAAGGAGATACGACGTGTGCATCAAACAAACTTTTGTACAGCTCCCGATACGTTACTGGAATGGGAGTAAACTGGGGCTTCTCCGTGTTCTACTTTGTATTGGGCTCCTGCCTTGGCAAAGCTTGCTGGCCGTGGCTATCACTTTTGGTTGATTTACTATGATTGGTTTCGCATAACCCATATTCACATTGCTAACTTCATTTTCTTTCTTTTTCGGGGCTGACCTCCTGGTGTTTTCCCCTGCCTCTATCTTTCCGTACCTTATTGCATTCTCAATTATTTCACCAGACATATCTATATCCGCAAAACTCTTAGTTGCGCTTCCCAACATGTGATTAATAAAAGGTGCCTTCAAGGTATTAATGAAAAGAATGGTTTTTTCTTTCTCCAATAATGGTGGTTGGACTTGTGTAGCAACTTCTCTCCATCTCTGAGTATATTGCCTGAAACTTTCATTTGACTTCTTCTCCATGTTCTGTAATGTGATCCTATCAGGCGCTATGTCGGTCACATGGCTATATTGTTTCATAAAGGCCTGTGCTAAGTCTTTCCATGATTTAACTTGGCTTCGGTTCAACTGATTATACCATTTGGCTGTAGCCCCGGTCAAACTGTCCTAGAAACAGTGGATCAATAACTGATCATTATTGACATGACCAGTCATTCTCTGATAAAACATCGTGATATGAGCCTCAGGGCAACTGGTTCTGTTATATTTTTCAAATTCTGGCATTTTGAACTTCGGAGTGAGGACTAAATCTGGGACCAGGCTCAACTCCTTGGCATCCATTCCGCAATGATAATCAGTACTTTCCAACGCCCTAAATTTTTCTTCCAACCACTTTTATCGGTCTTCTAGTCGCTTTGAAAATTCTGCTTCTTCCTTTCTTACTTCCGTGACCTCATCGAAATCAGGGACTGTAGGATTTGCACGATTATCCTCGGGGTTAGAACACGAACCCGTTGGGAAATTTACCGGTGCCGAAGTACCAGTCTGATATTGGGGTTTGATACTGACAAACACCTTTTGCAGAGACACTAGGGTATTTGTTGCGGTGAAACCCAGAGGGTAAGCAAGAATCTCGCTATCATCTTCAGTATTGACCATGAAACTCTTCCCCTTTTCCGGCTTTCCAACTAGTAGCTGAGTCAGTTCGCTCATCATACTCCTCTGAGATTCCAACATTTGATTTTTCATATCTTGCTGGATCTTAGCTAATTGCTCTTGCATTTGCACTTGCATCTGTTCTTGCATTTCTTTCTGCATTTGCTCCAATTTTTCCAACCTTTGATCCATAGGTTTGGTCTTTTTCCGTGTGTAATATTGATGTTTCAGGGTAACTATAATACAATTTTTTAATCAAGATTCTTTTGTGAAATTTAATGTACATGATGCGATGAACTGCAAATGCATTAAATGAAAGTAAAACTAAAGAGACGTCGATGCTGATTCAATTCCATTTAAAAAACTTTATTAAAAAGCAGAATCCTTTACATAAAATAGATCACAAATAAGGCTTAGCCCTAATGCTCAAAGCTTTAACTTTCTTAAAAAGGCAAGCTAGCTCACGACCTCGGTCCGACTCTAACTCATACTTGACACTTAGCACATCAGCCTGAACCGCTAAGGTCTGTAAATAATCAGCCACTCCCCGAATCTGAGCCACGGCTTCACCCATGATGTGATCTCTATCCCTGACCTGGTCCTGAGATTGACGGAGCTGTTCCTTTCACTGCTCATTGTTCGACTCAAGTAATTCAATTTGAAGCTCACAGTTTTGTAGTGCAGTCTCGAGCTCTTCTACCTTCCCTTTCAAATCTTCAATCTTACTCAGGCTGGCTCTTAATTCAATATTAGAGTTATGACCACGGTGCTGATACAGGGCCTTTTCCAGCTCCGCTACCCGAGCTACCAAGCTCTTCTTTTAGGCGGTTTCACGTGCTCGAGCATCATGAAACCTCTTCTCCCACTGATCAGCTCTAGCCTTTTCCTCTCGAATTTCCTGTCGCCACTGCTCTGACGTCTCCTCAACCCGGCAGTTCTTATCGACATACGTAGCTTCTTGTAATCAGTTTTCAAACTGTCCAGGTCTTCCTCAACCTTCTATTTCCCTTTTCTTAACTTCTCGGCATCGAGTTTCTGAACGTCAGCATCCAATCTCAAATGCATCTTTTCCTCCTCTAATTGTTCTCTCTTTTTCCCTAACTCTGTATTTCTCTCTTCGAAGTCTCATTTTACGATCTCAATCTCGAAGGGAATTACTTGCAAATATTCTTCCATCGTACGAACATCCTCCAAACTCGGCTCGGGGATATTATCATTAACTCTTTTACTAAACCACCTATTGTATTCAGGAGTCGTCATTGATCCAATAACCAATCTCTTCATCTGGCGTATCTGTTTCCAAGTATCAAAAATCTCTTGAACCTTCTTCTTATAATTCTTCTCCCTATACGCGAACTCACTCTGGGCTAATCCATGTGTTATCAGTATAAACTACATTGACCTGTATTGTCTTAAAACGAGTAAAGGGGTATATCCAGCAGCTCCCCAAATTCTAAGTAGGGGTACCCAATCAAAACTCCCACACCAATAGAGGATCTCATCAAGAACAAACCAAGGAGCTCCCCACTTAACATCATCTTCCTGAAGATTTCAAAGGAGCGCGATCTAATTTTCTTCTGATATGTCATCTCTCCTAGACATGGCTGCTATCTCCTTTAACGGGGAGTAACTCTCAGATAAAACTCGATAGGAAACCTTATCCACCTTCTAGAAATGGCTGTGAAACCAAGCCAACAATAACTGTGCACACCCTATAAATCTACCTTCACTTGCCCTCCGACATGCACTCAAGGATCTGAATGTCTCAGCAAGAATTGCTGGCACCGGTGTGGCTCCTTTGTCAAGTCGATCAAAGAAATTGGCAACTGCTTCATCTATATGCCTTAAAGCCTTGGGAAAAATCACCAAACCATAGATACTCAAGGCGAAGACGTCAACTTTCCTCATTGTATCTGGATGTGCTACGATCAGATCCCTCAAACTTACCCAAGGAATGTACCTACCATCACCCTTTTGCTGAATTCGAGCTGTAACCTATTGTTCACTTATCCCAGTGATACTCATTAACTTCTTTACAAAAGTTGGGGCACTAGCAGCCTTGGAATAAACTTTGTCGACTTGAACCTTTGGACAACGGAGCAAGGTTGTATACTCCTCCACGATAGGCACCAAGTCCACCTTCCCGAAGGTGAAGCAACTATACGCCAGGTTCCAAAACTGAGCCATAGCCCAAAACAAGTACTTGTCCACCTTGATATCGAGCAGGTAGGGTAAGTCACCATAACTTTGATAGAATAGCTGCTTGGTCTCATCATCCCAACGAGCCCATATATACCTCAATTCTTGGAGTTCATTTTGGGTCACATTGATGTGAGTGAAACCCGACAACCCCGATGTATACCCCTTAGCTAGGCTATCCCCTTTCTTAAGTTGTATATTCTCTGACCACATACAGACGGCCGCATTATCCTCTACTTTATCAAGGAATTCGCTCTCTATAACAAGCTTTCTAATTTGGCAACCGAACAGAAATCGACACCTCTTTAATATGAAATGACATGCAAAACATAATCACAACAAAACACAACAAGTTAGTATTGAAAAATAAAAATTTAAGTAAATAGAATATAATTAAACACCTAACTAGGCAATCACTAGAGTTTAACATAGCTCTACTTAGGGCGGGCTCCTAGAGTTCACTATATGCGGCTCGGTTCTAAGAAAATGGTACCTGAACTAGCAGATTCCTCAACCCTCACCCATTATAGGGGAATACATTTCCCTATGGCCATGCGGAGGTAAAAACCTCACGAAGGCATAGGTACGGATGTATCCTGGAAGCAGTCTACTAGCCCATGCGGAGGTGAAAACCTCACGGAGGCGTAGTTTCTCACTCCCACTTAAAAAGGTACGACCACAACGGTCATGTAAGATGATGCGAAGAGATATATAAAAAAAAACTCCAAATGTAAAACACGAATAAAATGACCAAAAACCATAAAACCCATGAAATGCAATAAAATGATCGTATGTTAAAATCTAAATTTTAAATTTTCGACAAAAGGACAGAAAATAATCAATTTTACGGCTTGACTCTCTTATTAGTCCCCAGTGGAGTCGCCAAGCTATCGAAACCCTTTTTATTTTAAAAAATCGGGATCGACTTTAAAAATGAAAGTTTAGAGTTGCCACCAATCCTTTTTTGGTTTAGGTGTGATCGGATCACCTAATAAATTATTTTATTAAAATATGGATTTTGGCCCAACGAAAATCAAGAAATGGGTTTGGGAGTCGGTTACGTACGAGGAAGGATTATCACCCTCGTAACGCCCAAAATTGGTACCTAACTGATTAATTTATATCCTAATATTGAAAATTTTAAAAAAATTGAAATACGATCCCCTTAAAAGTGTGTGCACAACTCGAACTAGATTCCAAGATTCACTCGTTTCAAAGAAATAAAATACCACATCCAGCACGTTAGGACACGATATTTTAAGCCTCCAAAAACTGAGATCACTTCATGATTTCCAAAACGCAACAAGAAGGGTTTACAATTATTTGGACCAACGAAAAAAGCGAAACCCAACACGTTAAGGCACGATTTCTCGAATTTTCAACATAGAACATTGCCTTATTTTAGAAGTTTTTTTTAAAAAAATTGATAGTTGCAACAACAAATTAAAAATACTTGTTTGCTTGAGGATAAAAACAATCGATATTGAGTAAACACGAGAATTGAAAACATAATGCAATTACAAGGGAAAAAAATAGTTATATGTATGAACAATACACGAGAATTGAAAACATAATGCAATTAGAAGGGAAAAAAATAGTTATATGTATGAACAATAATATGTGAAAATGATATGAAAGCCAATGACGACACATGATATGCAAGACAACACAAGAACTAGGAGTCAATGATATTTAAAGATTATTAAATATATGCAAAGAAATAATACAAGCAAAAATTCAAAATAACTTATATGCATATAAAACCGACAATATATGAATAATTATTAAAATATATATATGTTACGTAAGAAGAAATTCAAAATAAATAATACAAAACATAGACAAGTTAATTTAACTAATGATGTATATATGAAAATGAGAAAAAAAGTGTAAATGATATATAGGGCAAATTACCAATAAAAGCCCCGTTTTTTTTAAATTTACCGAAATGGGCCAGGTTAGAAATTATTAACAGAAATGGGTCAGTTTTTACAAAACGCGTCCACGTCAGCGCGTTGTCAAGGGAAAAAGCAGGAAAACACTTCCTCAAGGAAGCGTTTTGCCTACGTGACGTAAAACGCTTTCTTAAGGTGCGCTTTACATCGAGTGGCTAGCGCTTCCTTGAGGAAGCGTTCCGTGTTTTATTAGGGTTTTCTGCAATTAGGATTAGGGTTTTGAGAATTTTGGGTTTTAAAATTTTAAGGTTTTAAGGAAAAAATTAAATAATTAAGGTTTAGTGTTTGTTAATTAAATTAATTACTAATTTTAAAAATTAGATTATGGTTTAGTGTTTATGGTTTTAAGGAAAAAATCAAATAAATTAGGGTTTAGGGTTACTTTAGTAAATTAATTATAAATTTTAAAAAAATAGATTAGGATTTTAGGGTTTAGGGTTTTAGGATATTTAAGAAAAAAAAAGCAAATAAATTAGGGTTTGGGGTTTAGGGTAACTTAATTAAATTATTTGGTAATCTAAACAAACTTCTACGTGGACGCTCTTTTGCTACAGTAGTATCTGAAAAAATAAATTTGAGAAGACGTGTCTGCGCAAATAGTGTCAAAAACGGTTCAAGCAGGATGCATTGTCAAGAAAAGTACTGAAAGAAGCTCCCACGTGGACAATCTTTTGCTACAGTAGTATCTGAAAAATAATTTTGAGAAGACGTGACTGTGCAAATAGTGTAAAAAACGCTTCAAACAGGATGCATTGTCAGCAAAAGTACTGAAAGAAGCTTCCACGTGGACGCTCTTTTGCTACAGTAGTCTCTAAAAAAATAATTTTGAGAAAACGTGTCTGCGTAAATAGTGGTAAAAACGCTTCAAGTAGGATGCATTTTCAGCAAAATTACTGGAAGAAGCTCCCACGTGGATGCTCTTTTGCTACAGTAGTCTCTGAAAAAATAATTTTGAGAAGTTGTGTCTGTATAAATAGTGTCAAAAACGCTTCAAGCAGGATGCATTTTCAGCAAAAGTACTGAAAGAAGCTCCCACGTGGACACTCTTTTGCTACAGTGGTTTCTGAAATAACTTGGGCTATAAATGAGCCAAATTTTGTTCTCGGGTTACATAACTTACAGCAAAAAAAAAAAACAAAATAGAGAGGCTAAGAAGGATAAAAATTAAATATAAGTGAACACATTAGTGCTGTTATTTACTATGATGGTGAGGTTCGTCACACCGAGAATGGTGTTGTTTTTTTTTCAGAGAATACAATCTGTTGGTTTTAACGAACATAGATTTGATGAACTTAGTAAAAGGATTAGGCGTAAAATATTGAACGACGCCAATGAAAGTGTTGTCTATTAGGTATCGATTTTGTGCTTCTATTGATCCAATAACATATGACTCGTTCGACATCAAAGGTGCTTGTAGCTTGGAGGCAGCAGACTTATCTTGCTAGTGGAGCACCATATGTTGAGTTATATGTACAATTTGCAACGCCAAATGATACATTTGCGGCTGCTGTTCGAGACCCCTGCCCGACACTCCGTTAGTGGGTTACATAACACGGAATCGCCAGTTTTTGGTAGCGGTATGAAATACACAACCCCTGCACGACACTCTGTTAGTGGATGGGACATGCACCTAAGTGGGTCGATGTTTGATGCTGGAAATACGTACTGGGGAACGAAAGCAACTTATAGCGCTTAACAATCTACATCCAATTGGGGACGTTATGAAACGCCCAGAAGAAGGGATGATGTACTCCCCATGACGTCCACTGGTGAGGGGACCTCATACGTCGCAGATGTTGGTGGGTTAGATGATGAGTCTGATGTGGATCCACCTCGAGAGCCCAGCCACGATAGTACAGAAGTTGGATTATTTTCTGAACCGGAGCTTATTCCAACTGGACCTGAAGATGTTGAAGGGGGTTCAGATGAAGAAGAAGATCCACGATTCAGGGCATACTCGCCTCTAGCCCACATGTATAATGTTGATCTATCTGCAGATGATACATTAGAGTTTCCAGTTCTACCACACAGAACACGTGATTATACAAGTTCGTTATTGGATTCGAGTGAATTTGAAGTTGGTAAGGAGTTTTCCAATAAGGATAGTTTTCTTGGTGCATTGAAACAACATAGCATCAATAATGGTGTTAACTACCACGTGGTTAAATCTAAATCCGATAAGTTTGAGGCGAAGTGTGCAGTGCAAGACGGAAGTTGTTCATGAAAAATCTACGCCTCGTTGAGGAAAAGGATAGGGTTATGGGAGATAAAAAAGTATAAAGGTCCACATACATGTCTTTGCAGTCGATATTTAAGGTTTTGAATAATATTGTTATTATGTAATGTTACATTATTTAACGTGCTTGTTGTGGTATTTCACAAGATCATCCCAAGATGGATTCAGTATGTTAGCTAGCTTAATACTACCCACGGTGAAGGCAAATCCTAGGACTTGATTGCAGGTCTTAATTGCCAATATTCAGAACCAAATGGGGTACACGCCCTCTTACCGCAAGGCTTGGATAGCTAAGCAGAAGGCTTTGGAGAAGATGCATAGTGGGTGGGACACTTCATATAATGAAATATGGCGGTGGTGTCAAGTCTTGAGAGATACATCCCAGGTTGCATAACAGACCTTCAAACAAAACCTGTATACTACAACGATCGATTGCTCCGTGGATGCCAAGTATTCAAGCGTCTCTTCTGGAGCTTTAAGCAATGTCGGGACACATTTGCATATTGTAAGCCGTTGGTACAAATTGACGGTACCTTTATGTACGGTAGATATTGTAATACCCTGAAAATTTTTACAGTAAGATATTATCCTTGAAATAGTAAAATAAGGAAATAAAGTGACAAAAAGGGAAATTTTGAGTTATGTCAATATTGAGAAGTATATTATGATATATTAATTCAAGAAAGGACTAAATTGTAAAAGTGAAAAAAGTTTTGTTGCACAAGAGTAAATATTCATAATTTGAGGGGTTAAAGTGTAAATATGAAAAAGTTGAAGGACCAATAGTGTAAATAATTTAAGAGTGGAATGATCTAGAAACTAAGGAAAATGGATGAATTAGGACCAAATTGAATAGATGAAGAACTATGATGGACTAAATTGTAATTTTACCAAATTAAATGATGACTCAAGGATGAAATTTTAAAAGATAATGAAGGGCAAAATGGTCAATTGGAAGAGAGAGAAATCTAGAAAGTAATAATGATGCTAGAGATATTTTGATATTTTATAATTATTTAATTAGATAAATATTATTTTATTAATACTTTGATAAGATATTTTATTATTATTTTATTAGTATATAAAGAAAGAAAGATGAAAATTCTCATCCATATTTTCCTATGCACTAACGTGAGAGAAAGAGAGGAAGAAAGAAAGTTTTGTTTTTTTACAATTTGGTCCTTTTACCAAAAATTCACCATTTTCACCCAAAAATCAAATGAATTTCCATAGCTACCAAGAGACAAAATGTTAAGGAGAGCATGGGGAGTTAGAATATCAAGTTGGATTCAAGAAATAGAAGCTGGAGGAGAGAAAATCAAGTTTAAGATTAGTATCAATAGAACAAGGTAAGTATATCAAGATTTCAATATGTTTTAAGTTTATTATTATTGAAAAGCATGGAAATAATGTTATAGTAGAGTTTTTTACATAAGGTCCTATGTTTTGATATGTTAGTGAAGAGAAAATAAGAAAGTGATGAGAAATGGTGTAGAAAAAGAAAATAAGGGTGTTATAACATGGTAATTAATAGCTTGCACAAAAACAGTTTGGACAGCAACAGTAGACTAACTTTGAAAAATCACCATAAATTGTAGAAATCGAATTAGAATATGAAAAACAATATGGAATTAAATCTTATTGAGTATAGTTTCTCATAGAATAAATAGTGTAAGCAATGGATTTGTAAATTTTGAGATATAATGAATTTTGTGAGACAAGGTCAGAATGAATTCGGGTTCCCCTGTTCTGAATTTGAAAAATCATAAAAAATTGAATAAAAATAATTAGGGGCTTAAATTTATATTTATAAAATCCTGAATGAGTATAGTTTTAAGATAAATAAACAAGAACATCATTTGAATCCTGTGTGAGGAGATAATTAATTTTTGGTGAAGAGGGTCGAAGCTGTCGATAGCGAGCAGGGGTAACTTTAAAGAATAAACTGTACTCATTGGCTAAACCAAAAATTCTGAAATTTTTATGGTAAGAATATATATGAGTCTAGATTCATGGAAAATTATCTGATATTAATTTGGTGTTCTATAGATCCAGATATAAATAATTTAGTGACTATGATGCAGATAGACAGCTTGAATATTAATAAAAGTAAATAATAAAAATTATGGATAATGTTACTTACAAGTGTGTTATCTACATTAAGGATGTGGAATGGAGAGGAGGAGGAGGAAAAATATGTATGAATATTCATCTAGCATGGCTAATTTGCATATTTTAGGCTCAAGGACTAAATTGAATAAAAGTAAAACTTTATGGGAAATTTTGTAAACATGTCAGAAATGACCAAATTGCATGAAATGAATTATTATATTATTTAAATTATAAAATTGAATGAAATTATTAATTTAGTTCAAGATTGGGGGAAAACATGTTTTAGGGATTAAATTGAAAAGTGTTGAAATTATGAAAAATTTTGATATTTTAGAGAATTCATGGATTGTTATCAATATATATTAGAATAATAGCTGGAAATAAGGATTAAATTGCAAGAATTTTATTTTCCTGACCCTAAGGATGAAATCGTCATTAATTAAAAGTTTAGGGGCAAAATGGTAATTTTGCCTAGAGCATTAATTAAATGCATTAGAATATGAAATGAATGAAAATGATGATCAAATTTATTTATAAAGATCCGGATGACTCAAATATGAGACTTGATCGTGGAAAGAAAAGATATCAGATTAATGAAATTATAAACACAAACAAGCAATGAGGTAAGTTCGTATAACTTGAATTATATTCTTAAATGCTTGAGATTGTATGTTATTTATGTGAATATGATTTGAATGTTCATTGTATGAAAATTTATGAAACATTGATAAATTTGATAAAAGGAGAAGAAATCCCGGTTGAATGAAAGGAAAATTCGATGGATCTCGAAAATGAATTGACGGTAAAAAGATTTAGCTTGGACGGGTGATCCTATCTGATATAGCCCTCCGAAGAATATGTGTAAAAGCGGATTTGGCGGACGGGTAATCCAATTAGGTCTGAATTGCTTTGTTGGTAATTGGATCAAGCTCATTAGAGTAATTGTCGTTGTAGGGGATTTAGCTTTGGTGGTAATCCAGGCAATACTCTATGAGTTTATATTCTGAGGATTTATCTTGGACTAGTAATCCCACTGTAAGGATGAGATTCATGAGTGTGCTCTCTGATATGAAATGTGTAAGACCATGGTTGAAAGATACCATGGCAACCTGTGTGTAAGACCATGGTTGAAAGATACCATGGAAACCTGATATGAGATGTGTAATACCATGGTTGAAAGATACCATGGCAACGTGACATGAAAAGAATGAGACCATGGTTGAAAGATACCATGGCAACATGACAGAAAATGAGTAAGACCATAGTTGAAAGACACTATGGCATCACGTCAAAGATAAATAAGACCGTGGATGGGAGACGCTATAACATCATTGAACAATTGATATTCGTAAAATGTATCGGATGACGAATGGTTATATGAAATGGTTGTGTGAAATGTTTACAAGAACTGGTCATATGGAAATATATGTACAAAAGCGTTGTATGAAATAATTATGAAAATGGATAAACGAAATAAGTATAAGTACATGAAATATAATTTATGTTAAGTTTGATATAAGCTATTACCGAATAAATATACATAAAATATATGGAAATGATGAAGCATAAAATATTGATATAACGAAATGAATGATATATGCTTGTGAAGAAACGGTAAGAGCATGATATGTTTCATGACATGTACATATATGATTATCTTTGATATGTTGATACAAGGAATGTAACACCCCTAACCCGTATCCGCTGCCAGAACAGGGTTTCAGAGCATTACTACCATTTACAGATCACTAAAAAAAATTTAAATACTTACCGATCCAATGCATCATATGAATAAATATATTACCATTCAATCAACAGTTTTGACACTTGTATAAGCATCAAACAGCAACATTGTTAGTATACTTGCACATATCTCATATAAATTCAACATTGATATATCTATTTTCTCGACATATCGCACTTGAGTTTAATAATAGTCTCAACTTACATAATTTCCTTGTATCAACATATCAAAGATAATCATATATGTACATGTCATGAAACATATCATGCTCTTACCGTTTCTTCATAAGCATATATCATTCATTTCATTATATCAATATTTCATGCTCTATCATTTCCATATATTTTATGTATATTTATTAGGTAATAGTTTATATCAAACTTAACATAAATTATATTCCATTTACTTATACTTATTTCGTTTATCTATCTTTATAATTATTTCATATAACCATTCGTCATCTGATACATATTACCTGAATATCAATTGTTCAATAGATGTCATAGCTTCTCCCATCCACGGTCTTATTTATCTTTGACATGATGCCATAGTATCTTTCAACTATGGTCTTACTCATTTTTTTTTTGTCATGTTGCCATGGTATCTTTCAACCATGGTCTTATTCATTTCATGTCACGCTGCCATGGTATCTTTCAACCATGGTCTTATTTATTTCCCGTCATGTTGCCATGGTATCTTTCAACCATGGTCTTATTTATTTCCCGTCATGTTGCCATGGTATCTTTCAACCATGGTCTTACACATTTCATATCAGCTGCCATGGTATCTTTCAACCATGGTCTTACACGTTTATATCAGTCGCCATGGTATCTTTCAACCATGGTCTTACACATTTCATATCAGTTGCCATGGTATCTTTCAACCATGGTCTTACACATTTCATATCAGGTTGCCATGGTATCTTTCAACCATGGTCTTACACATTTCATATCGAGAGAGCACACTCACTGAACCTCATCCTTACAAAGGGATTACCGGTCCAGGCTAAATCCTCAGAATATAAACTCATAGAGTATTGTCGGGATTACCATCGAGTTAAATCTCCTAAACGACAATTACTCTAATGAGCTTGGATCTGAATTACCAGTCCAGCTAAATTCAGACCCTAATTCGGATTACCCGTCCAGGCTAAATCCATTTTACACATATTCTTCTGGAGGGCTATATCAGATAGGATCACCCGTCCGGCTAGATCCTTTTACCGTCAATTCCTTTTCGAGATCCATCGAATTTTCCTTTCATTCAACCGGATTTCTTCCCATTTTATCAAATATATCAATGTTTCATTAATTTTCATACAATGAACACTCAAATCATATTCATATCAAAAACATGCATTTCAAGCATTTAAGAATATAATTCAAGTTACACGAACTTACCTCATTACTTGTTTGTGTTTATAATTTCAATGTCCGATATCTTTTCTTTTCCACGATCAAGTCTCATATTTGAGTCGTCAGGATCTTTATAAATAAATTTGATCATCATTTTCATTCATTTCATATTCTAATGCATTTAATTAATGCTCTAGGCAAAATTATCATTTTGCCCTTAACTTTAATTAATGACGATTTCGCCTTTAGGGTCGGAAAATAAAATTCTTGCAATTTAATCCTTATTTCCAGCTATTATTCTCATATATATATTGATAACAGTCCATGAATTCTATAAAATATCGAATTTTCCATAATTTCAACACTTTTCAATTTAATCCTAAAACATGTTTTCCCCGATCTTGAACTAAATTAATAATTTCATTCAATTTTGTAATTTAAATAATAAAATAATCTATTTCATGCAATTTGGTCATTTCGACATTTTACAAAATTGCCCATAAAGTTTTATTTTATTCAATTCAGGTCCCGAGCCTAAAATATGCAAATTAGCCATGCTAGATGAATATTCATACATATTTTCCTCCTCCTCCTCTCCATTCCACATCCTTAATGTAGATAACACACTTGTAAGTAACATTATCCATAATTTTTATTATTTACTTTTATGAATATTCAAGCTGTCCATCTATGTCATAGTTACTAAATTATTTATATCTAGAGCTCTAGAACTCTAAATTAAGATCCGATAATTTTCCCTGAAACTAGACTCATATATCTTCTTACCATAAAATTTTCATAATTTTTGGTTCATTCAATAAGTACAGTTTATTCTTTAAAGTTACCCCTATTCTGCTGTCTGACAATTGTGAACCTTCTTCACTAAAAGTTAATTATCTTCTCGTACAGAATTCGAATGATGTTCTCGTTTATTTATATTGAAACTAGACTCATTCAATATTCTAAAAATATAAATTTAAGCCCATAATTATGATTATCCAATTTTTTATGATTTTTCAAAGTCAGAACAGGGGAACCCGAAATCATTCTGATGTTGTCTCACAAAATTTATTATATCTCATGATTTACAAATCTATTGCTTACACTGTTTATTCTATGAGAAACTAGACTCAATGATATTTAATTTAATATCTTTTTTCATCTTCTAATTCGATTTATACAATTTATGGTGATTTTTCAAAGTTAGTCTACTGCTGCTGTCCAATACTGTTTTAGTACAAGATATTAATTACCATGTTATAACATCCTTATTTTCTTTTTCTACACCATTTCTCATCACTTTCTCTTATTTTCTCTTCACTAACATATCAAGAACATAAGACCTTATGTAAGAAAACTCTACTATAACATCATTTCCATGTTTTATCAATAATAACAAACTTAAAAACATATTGAAATCTTGATATACTTACCTTGTTCTATTGATACTAATCTTTAACTTGATTTTCTCTCTCCTCCAGCTTCTATTTCTTGAATCCAACTTGATATTCTAACTCCCCATGGCCTCCTTAACATTCCTCTCTCTTAGTAGCAATGGAAATTCTTTTGATTTCTAGGTGGAAATGGTGAATTTTTTATGGAAGGACCAAATTGTAAAGAAAAGAAAATTTCTTTCTTTTCCTTCTCTTCTAACGTTGGCTGCATGCATGGAAAGATGATGAAAATTCTTCATCTTTCCTTCCTTTTATACTAAATAATTAATAATAAAGTAATAATAAAATATCTCATTAAAATAATATATATCTAATTAAATAATCATAAAATATCATCAACATCATCATTACTTTCTAGATTTCTCTCTCTTCCAATTGACCATTTTGCCCTTTATTATCTTTTAAAATTCCATCCTTGAGTCATCATTTAATTTTGGTAAAATTGCAATTTAGTCCCTCATAGTTCTTCACCTATTTAATTTGGTCCTAATTCATCCATTTTCCTTAGTTTCTAGATCATTCCACTCTTAAAATATTTACACTATTAGTCCTTCAACTTTTTCATATTTACACTTTAACCCCTTAAATTTTGAGTATTTACTCTTGTGCAACAAAACTTTTCTCACTTTTACAATTTAGTCCTTTCTTGAATTAATATATCATAATATACTTCTTAATATTGACATAACTCAAAATTTCCCTTTATGTCACTTTATTTCCTTATTTTACTATATCAAGAATAATATCTTACTGTAAAAATTTTCAGGGTATTACAAGGAAATTATGTAATTGAGACTATTATTAAACTCAAGTGCGACATGTTGAGAAAATAGATATATCAATGTTGAATTTATATGAGATATGTGCAAGTATACTAATAATGTTGTTGTTTGATGCTTATACAAGTGCCAAACTGTTGATTGAATGGTAATATATTTATTTTATATGATGCATTGAATCGGTAAGTATTTTAATTTTTTTAAGTGATCTGCAAATGGTAGTAATGCTTCGAAACCCTGTTCTGCCAGCGAATACAGGTTAGGGGTGTTACAGATATACCCATCGGCTATTGCTAGCAGTCGCACAGGATGGTAGTGGAAGAATCCTTCCAATTATGTTTGCAATAACACCGGGGGAGTCAGCTGATGACTGGGATTTCTTTCTTTCTAGGTTAAGGATGCATGTTTGCCCCCAACCTGATATATACGTTATATCAGATCGAGGCACCGGGATACTAGCTGCAATTGAGCGACAGGAAAGCCTATGGCATCGCACACACCATCGGTACTGCCTAAGGCACATTGCTTCCAACTACTACAGGCAATATCCATCTAAAGGTGAACGACGACAAGTGGCCAACATGGGTATTTAACTTTATCTCTATTAATATAATTTCGTTTGGAATATTGAATTTATTTTAAATGGAAAAGTGGTATGTAATTTTCGCTATCAACTTATATTAGCAGGCTATGAGATAAGTAAGGACCGTTTTCATGAGATGTTAACAGTTTTCCATTCAGTTAACGAAGAGGGCCATGACTGCCTATGTAATATGCCTTTCGAACAGTGGACACAAGCATACGACGGTGGCTTACGATATGGTCACATGACTTCAAACCTAGCCGAATGTATAAATTATGTTCTGAAAGGAACACGTCATTTACCGATAACATCAGTTGTGCGAGAGACATATTTTCGTTTAGCGGCACTATTTTTGAAACGAGCAGCGAGTTATGCAGGCCAAATGCAGGGAGGCCATGTATGTTGCGCAAAGGTACTGCAAGAAATTAACAAGGCGAAGGCACGGGCGAACACTATGCACACAGTGTGTTACGATCGAGACAACTTATGGTTTCGCGTGACAGAGTTTGACAAACCGCACCAAGGTATTACTGGCGGGCAATATCGTGTACACTTAAGAAATAGAACTTGCGATTGTGGGAGGTTTGACGCACTTCGTTATCCATGCGCTCATGTAATTGCAGCTTGTCAAAATCTTCGTCTGGATCCCATGAGCTATGATGACGACGCGTACAAATTGGAATACATGTACAACGTGTGGAGACACATATTCCCACCGGTCCCAGATGATCGTAAGTGGCCCTCTGTATCGCTTGCTCCGTTTAAGCTGTTACCGGATAGATTGTTGCGACGTAAACCAATGGGTCAACCTTGCTCGACTAGAATACGCAACAATATGGATATCCGAGAAACAACCAATCAACAGAAGTTATATGGATGGTGTAGGAACCCAGGCCATACAAGTAGATCATGTCCAAATCGCAATAGTTGATAGTTGTTGTAATTGTCAATATGTTGTATTATTTATATTTTATTACATGAAATAATATAAAATATTCAAAATGTTGCCTATTTAAAATAATTTCCATTTTATTAAAAATATAAAAGTAAATTACAATTACTTTATTTAAAACAACCTTTTATCTAATTACATGAAATAATATAAAAATATTCAAAATGTTGCCTTATTTAAAATAATTTCCATTTTATTAAAAATATAAAAGTAAATTACAATTACTTTATTTAAAACAACCTTTTATATAAATTCCATGAAATAATTTAGAAATATTTAAAATGTTGCCTTATTTAAAATAATTTCCATTTTACTAAAAATATAAAAGTAAATTATAATTACTTTATTTAAAACAACCTTTTATCTAATTACATGAAATAATATAAAATATTCAAAATGTTGCCTTATTTAAAATAATTTCCATTTTATTAAAAATATAAAAGTAAATTACAATTACTTTATGTAACACCCCTACCCGTATTCATTGCCAGAATAAGGTACGAGGCATAGTTTACTGAACATTTTCAAATAATTTTGAGTCATTTATTATTCATGTTTTGAAATTATCATAACGTCTCTCTATTGGGCCCTCGAAGCCCAAAACATACATTAGAAACCAACTGGAATAAAATCGAGATCATAAAAAATTTCGCAAAATCTTAAATTATATTTTCATCTAAGTACTTACCATTTCAATGCTCCTTATAATTAAACATGTTACCATTCAATCAATAGCTTGGCACTTGTCTAAGCGTCAAACAACAACATTGTTAGTATACTTGCACTTATTTCATATAAATTCAACATTGATATACCTATTTTCTCAACATATCACACTTGAGTTTAATAATAGTCTCAACTTACATAATTTCCTTGTATCAACATATCAAAGATAATTATATATGTACATATCACAAAATATATTATTCTCTTCTTGTTTCTTCATAAGCATATATCATTCATTTCGTTATATCAATATTTCATGCACCATCATTTCCTTATATCTTGTATATATTTATTTCGGTAATAGTTCGTATTAAACTTAACATAAATTAAATTCCATGTACCTATACTTATTTCATTTATCTATCTTCTTAATTATTTCATACAACTATTTTGTACATATATTTCCATATGACCAATTCCTGTACATTTCACACAACCATTTCATATAACCATTCCATCTGATATATATTACCTAAATATTGATTGTTCAATAGATATATTGGCGTTTCTCTTCCTCGATCTTATTTATCTTCGACATGATGTCATAGTATCTTTCAACTATGGTTTTACTCGTTTTTTGTCATGTTGCCATGGTATCTTTCAACCATGGTCTTATTCATTTTCCCGTCATGTTGCCATGGTATCTTTCAACCATGGTCTTACTCATTTCATGTCAGTTGCCATGGTATCTTTCAACCATGGTCTTATTCATTTCATATCACGTTGCCATGGTATCTTTCAACCATGGTCTTACACATTTCATATCGAGTTGCCATGGTATCTTTCAACCATGGTCTTACACATTTCATATCGGGAGCACACTCATGAACCTCATCCTTACGGTGGGATTACGGTCCGGGCTAAATCCTGTAATATAAACTCATAGAGTATTGTCGGGATTACCGGTCCGAGCTAAATCCTCGCAACGACAATTACTCTAATGAGCTTGGATCTGAATTACAGTCGAAGCTAAATTCAGACCCTAATTTGGATTACCCGTCCGAGCTAAATCCATTTTCCACATATTCTTCAGGAGGGATATATCAGGATAGGATCACCCGTCCGGGCTAGATCCTTTTTACTGTCAATTCCTTTTCAGAGATCCATCGATTTTTCCTTCCATTCAACCGGGATTTTTTTCCCATTTTTTTTCAAATATATCAATGTTTCATAAATTTCCATATAATGAACATTCAAATCATATTCATATAAAAAAAATGCATTTCAAACATTTAAGAATATAATTCAAGTTACACGAACTTACTTAACGAAATTGCAGAAATATCAAGATTAAGGGGCATTTTGGTAATTTACCATTTTCCCAATTTTCATCCGATCTTAAATTGAAAATTTCATTCAATTTATTAATTTAGATAATAAAAAAATTCATTCCCTTCAATTTGGTCATTTTTGACATTTTTACAAAATTACCCCCTGAAGTTTTACTTTTATTCAATTCAGTCTTTAAGCCTAAAACATGCAAATTAGCCATGCTAGCTGGATATTCAGTCCTCGTTATGAGTGGGAATGTATATGGGTGGTCCACTCGAGGATGTAAAAATGGAAAGCGAAACTGTAATGAGCCGAAAGTTACGATATCGGAAATTGAGTCTTGAGTACT
The DNA here is from genome assembly GCF_025698485.1 of Gossypium arboreum. Taxonomy (NCBI): domain Eukaryota; kingdom Viridiplantae; phylum Streptophyta; class Magnoliopsida; order Malvales; family Malvaceae; genus Gossypium; species Gossypium arboreum. The sequence continues at coordinate 116,177,295 of NC_069081.1, read as the reverse complement.
ATTTCTGTGAAATTTATTCATGAATATTTATTAGAATTATTTATGAATTATAGTTGAATGGTTATTTAGTGTTTAATTAAGTGAAGTAGCTTGAATTTATTTTAAAGGATTAAATTGCATAAGGAATAAAAGTTTAATTATAGATTAAAGAAGTAAAAGGGACTAATCTAGCAATTAGACCCTAAGTGCCATGTGTGTGAATGTATGATATAACATGTGTAATAGTTGGTATATATGTGTAATAGCTATAAGATATTTTATGTTATAGCTATTACACATGTTAATTTTATATTTATTATAGGTTAATAGTAATATAATATAGTATAATGAATAAAGAATAATGAGTAAAGAATAGAAAAGTTACAGAGAACAGACGTGAGAAAGAAAGAAAGATAGAAAGACTAACAGAGAGCAAACGTGAGAAAGAAAGAAGGAAAGAAAGAAAGAAATAAAAAAGGGAAATTTCAGGATTAAGGCCCTAAAGTTTGATTGGTAAGTTGTTTTAGCTCATTTTCCTATGATTTTTATGTTTATAGATGCCTAATTCAAAGTTCTACATGTATGAGGTTAAAATGAAGAAAAATAGAGAATTTTTAGATATTGATTTAGTTGAATAAATTGAGGTTTTATGGGTTAAATTGATAGAAATTGAAGTTAGAAGTGATTAGTTAAAGGAATTTCGAAGTTAGGTTTAAATAGGGACTAAGTTGAATAGAGCTCAAAATTTATGTTTTATAATGAATTTTATGAGTTAGAAATTGTTAATGAGTTGATTAAAAGAGAATATGAAGCTTAAGTTAAAGAAAAAAGATTAGTAATGGAAAAAGGAAGAAATTGGAATTTTTGTAAAAGTTTGGTAGAAAGTGAAAATGTGTTTTATGAATTAATATATTGATGATTTTAATTGTATGATTGTTAGTAGCAAACGTAGCACGGATCGTCATCAAAGAAGGAAAAGAGAAAGTGAGCGAAGATATCGATTAAATTCGATAAATAGTGGTTTGTATTTCTATAAACCGAGCTTAATCGTTATTGCTATATTTGATATTTATATTGTATGAAAATGTGAATGAGGTAAGTATTTTTACCATATTGAAATGAATGTGATTTTGAATACCCTATTAATAGTGTCGGGCTAGTCGGATATAGTTGACATGTCATAGGAATTGGAAGTATTGGGATATTCGACATTGAGTCGATGAGACACTATGTGTCGACTCTTTATAAAGTTTGGATTTGTTTCGATGAAGTACTTTGTGTACTATAATGTTAAAGTTCCAGATTTATTCGATGAAGCACTATGTGCTTATCCCGAGTGTGGGTTGGATCCGTGTATCCGTCATTGTCCGAAAGTTATGTTAATAAGGGTAAATAAAGTAAAGGTTATTAAAGTCTTGATTGATCTTGAATAATAGCAATAATGTGTTTGAATTACCATGTTTTAAAGTTGATTAAGCTATTGTTTATAGAAATACCACTGAGAGTATTCTCAGCGTCACGGTTTGTTTCGTCTTGAGCTAGGTACGAAAGTATAAGGACTTAGCATACAAGCCGATCCCCAAACTCAAATTGGTGAAGTTTCTATCTTTTTGGAAAATGGCATTGTACCTAGGATGTCTTTTGGTCATTTTGAAAGTATCTAAGTTGTTAAGTGATATTTTGGTATGTTTTGTAAATGTTACCAAAATCTTAAGTATGGTATGTTTTGATATGTTAGTGAAGATTAATAAGAGGAAGTGTTGGTAAATATTGTAGAGAGAAGAAATGAAGATGTTATAAACTTAGTTATCAACATTTTATACTAAAACAGATTTGGACAGTAGCGGTAGTCCAACTTTGAAAATATACCAAAAATAGTATAAAGTGAATTAGACAATGAATAAAATTTGTAATTGAATCTTAATGAATCTATTTTTATATGGAAGAAATAAAATAGGTAAAAGAGTTGTATTTTATGAGATATTTACGTTTTGGTGAAACAGGGTTAGAATAATTTCTGGATTCCCTGTTCTGAATTTAGAAATTCACCATAAATTGTGTATTAAGAATTAGGACTCAAACTTTATTTTTATGGATTCCTTATTGAGTCTATTTTTAATTGAAACAAATGGAATAGTCATTGGATTTCTGTACAAGAAGAAATTTGATTCGTAGTGCACAAGGGGCAGAGTAGCCAAACCCTAAAATAGGGGAGACTTTTTCTAATAAACTGTACTAATTGGCCTGACCAAAAATTCTAGGGAAAATATTAGTAAGTAGATATATGAGTCTAGTTTCAGGGAAAATTTACGGATTTAGATTTCGAGTTTCGTAACTCGAGATATTTTTTTTAGCGACCGTGACGCAGATGGATAGTTTACTACGAAAACTGTTTAAGTGCTAAGTTAAGTTTTGTAATGTCTCTTGCTCGACTCTGACGACGGTCTCGGGTAGGGGGATGTTACTGAAACCGTGCCCATCATTGCAGTAGTGACAGGTAACCTCTGATTTTCGCTTTATTCGGTCGCGTAACCCCGCACATCTCCCGGTACAGTGTTGCCAACACGGCAGACTCCCAACTAAATTCACCAGCTGCTCTAAAATCAACGAGTTTCAGCAGCCATATCAGATGTACAAGGTTTCGTGACAAGTCCGACATCAGATAATCTCCAATTATTTGAAGAATGTATGCTCGAGCATATCGAATTTTTTCTAGTTCGGTAGAATCATCATCCGGCTTCGAAAATGTGTCCCGTAACCAACCCATCTCAATCCGACCTCCGTTAATATTGTCCGGAATAACACCCAAAAGCTCGTAGCATATCGCTCCCCAATCAGTAGAATGAACGGACCCAGTGATTGCGTCCCCGTCCACCGGCAATCCTAATTGCAAATGCACGTCTTCCAAAGTGATAGTGCACTCTCCACATGGAAGATGAAATGTGTGCGTCTTGTGTCTCCACCTTTTTATCAACGCACTAATAAGTTTCGGGTCCAACTTGCACCCCTACCTATCATCGCCACGTGCAAAAACCCGCTTCTCGTAGGTAATCTGTATCAACGGTGATGGAGGACCGGTCATATTCTTGATATAGCATTGCAATATCCGATCTACGACTTTTATAAGAAATAATAAAATAAAAATTATTTAAATTTGCATAAATGATAGAAATCTTAAATAATATTTAAATATTAAATTTAACACTTACCATTTGCATTTGTTCAACAGATATGTGTTTATCATCGAAGCGAATTAATTCTCCGGTCATTGCTAACACGATCAAATTTTTTTTATTTTAAAAAATAAATCTAGAAAAAATAAAATTAGAGCTTTTTTGAAAAAAATTAACGAGAGTTTTGAGAAGAATTTAAGAGAAATTTGAGAGATTTGAGAGGAATTTGAGAGAATATTGAAAGATTGAAGATTGAAAGGATTTAAGTGTGAAAAAAATGAAAGGGGTGGGGGGTTTTATAGTTTTTTTTGGACCGTTGGGGGTTACTAATCGTCAAAAAGTAGCCGTTGCTACTGTTCAAACACGGAGAAAACGCTCAAAGAAGCGCTTTGCCTACGTGATGAAAGCGCCTAAAGGAAGCGTTTTACATCCATGTAAACAAAGCGCTTCCTGAGGAAGCGTTCTTACTTTTTCCCGACAACGCTACCGACGTGGACGCGTTTTGTAAAACCGCCTATTCCTTAATAATTTCGACTGGCCCATTTCGTAAATTTAAAAACGGGCTTTTATTGGTAATTTGCCCGATATATACCAAGATACTAAAATAAATAAAATATACAATAATCCTTTAAAGAGAACCAAATTATACATAAATAAATTTAAAATATATATATATATATATATAAAATTTAAGAAAATACTTACATAAAATAATACGAGAACAATAATGTACATGGAATAAAGATAATTTTATCATAAATTATATATATGTATAATAATATATAAAGGTATTTTAACTAAATATTATACAAGAATTTTAAAACAACACTACATAATATAGAATTTTACAATAATATTTTTATAATTAAACAAATAAATATAGAGTAGAAAATTATTTAGGTAACCTAAAAAGTATATTAAAATAAATTTTAAAAGTTGAGTACCAAATAAATTTAAGAAATAATGAATTATACATGTAAAAAAACTCAATTGAAATAAACCAAACTTAAAGAGATAATTAATGAATAAATAGAACGTCAAATTAAAACTAGGGACCACAATTCAATGCGCACAAATTCTCAAGGACCAAAAACGAAAATGATCCAAATCTCCAAAACTCAGCACCTGGGCGTAGACCAGATCACAATCAACGCGTAAATTATAGGGAAAAATTAATAAAATAAATAAGGTGCAAATAGGAGTTAATTCAAAACTGGCGCGAATGGGAAGGCCTGGAAGCAAAAATTTCCCCTTTAAAATGAAAGTGCGTGGACCCAGCCTGTGAATTGGGTCAACACGCAGGCCTTTCCAAAATGCTACTGCTTTTAACAACCATTTATTTTATTATTAAAAACAAAAGCTAGTTTTAAAGTCTTTTTTTTTTTTGCTAAAAAAACTTTGACTTTGATTTCTTTTTTCTAAAAAACCCTAAACTCTTTCTTCTCCCCACTGTCCTCTTTCTTCCAGCCGCAAACAAGGCCAACACCAAGCCTTCATTCGCCTCCGTGACGACCAACAGAGGGCCGAAGAACCCCTCTTGCGAAGCGAATCGAGAGGTACTCACCCTTTCCCCTTTTATTTCGTATTTTCGGATTTGAATGGAAATAAAAATCAAGCAAAAGAACGGGAAAAGAAAATGATAAAATAACCACCTTAGAAATATTTTCTTGGCTGCTCTTTACTCTCTTTTTTGGTATCTTTTGTATTTCAAAAAAAAAGAAAAACCCCTTTACAATTAAAAATCAAAGGCTTTATAGCCAAAATACAAGCAATTTCTGCTGCTTCCTTGTCCAACTTGCAGGCCGTGAAGTTGTGGAGAACGAGGGGCATGGAGTATAAGCGCAAACATGGAGCGAGGCACACGGGAATTGTGCGTGGAGTGCCGACGTGGGGGTTGCGGCGTGGGGCTGCTGTGCAAAAGGGGAACTTAGGGTTTCTGAAACCCTAAAAATTTGGCCCTATCGGGCCGTTGTAAAATTTTGGGCTTGTAAACCAAACCTATTTGATGGACTGTTTAATTTTTGTGTTTGATTTTGGTTTTCCTATGGGCGGGGCAAAATTCGGGTCTTACAATGACTTTTCCATAATACTTTCACTAAAGGAATCCGTTTGTTTCTTATCTCTTTCACTTCACCAATTTGCCATCTTTTAACTGTGCTGACTTAATCTATTCAACATCACCAATTTGATTTTTAATTCAACCAATAAACTTTCATTATCATTGATACTAAGTTGAGTAAGCATTGTTCTTAATTCAATTGCTGTTTTCCTACTTAATGCATCAGCTATAACAATATTAGCTTTATCAGGGTAATAATCAATAACACAATAATTTTTTTTTCAAAAGCTCTATCTAACAACGCTGTCTTAAATTCAACTTTTTTTTTTAGATAGAAAATATTTGAAACTCTTATGATCGGTATGAATATAATATTTTCACTATACAAATAGTGTATTCAAGTTTTTAGAACAAAAACCATAACAGCTAGTTCTAAATCGTGTGTCAAATAATTGTGTTCATGCATTTTTGGTTGACAAAATGCATAAACAATCACTTCCAGTCTTGCATTAAAACACAACTAAAACAGCTTAAGGAGCATCATTATAAATGACAAAATTCTTTTCATAAGAATCGAAAACCTTTAGTAGATTACCTTTGGAGTTATTCTTATAATCCTATATTTCCTTTTTATTCAATTGATTTCTTATTTCTTTTCTTTTCGCTTAACCAAAAGTCTTTTCTTCATTTAATTTTCCTAAAATCATCTTTATAATTCTATAGTTCCTTTCTGTACATATTTACCTAGCTTATCATTTATATTCATTCTCTATCCTTTCTTTTCATTTATTTCTATTATTATTCTTATCACAACTATCTCATACAAATCACGACACTATTCTTTTTAACATTTTTTTAAGCTCTACTTTGTTATACTTTTATATTTTCATTTTTATTTCCTTTCTTTTCTTTCTCTTTTTGAGGCAAACAATGATTATTCCAGTTATGGATCAGAGTTATTACTCTTAATCCAAACCTCTTAAAAATCTATTGGCCTAGCCACTGCCAATAGTCTTCTTGAGGTAACTGTTCTTTCCAAAGTTTGCCTCTTTTATTACACAATTTACAACTTTGCATATTCCTTTTTCTTCTTCTTTTCGCACTTTAAATCACTCTTTGTTTACTAATTCTTAAAATCATTTTGCTACCTTTTTATGCTCTCTAAAATACTTACACTATTTTTCATGGTCAATTCTATTCTTATCTTCTATAATTTATTTTGATTTTTTTATCACAAGTATTTCTCTATATTTTCACTCACATCTTCTATCATAAATTTTAAATTCTATCTTTTCTCCTTTATCACTTTCATGATTCTAAAATTTCTATTTATCTTTCAAATCTCTATATTAAATTAGTTATTAGCCCACAAATTTCTTCACTTCTCACTCATATTGTAAATCTTATTATTATTCCATAATTTTAAATTTCTAAAGAACACTCATTTTATTCTTAATGTATCTTTTCATTCTTATCTCTAAGAATTATCTTTTAGATCTCTAAACAAAACTAAATAGCATTTACTTATTCACAACTTTAAATTATTTTACTACAAGCACATGCTTATCTATTCACAACTTTGTTATACTCATTCACCATTAGATCTTAAAATCTTTTCTAGATCCTCCAACTTTTCACTATTTCTTCTCCTTATAAACCTTTTTCTATTCTCAGACATTAATATCACTTTATCACTTCTTATTTCCCGAATAATACGTTCTCTTTTACTATTCAACTATATATATATATATATATATATATATATATATATATATATATTTAAATTCAATTTATCCTCTTATTAATACCCATTACAGACTATTCCTTGGTTTTCCCAATAATTCTAAATGATCCTTTATTCCATGTCTCTTATAGCCATATTTATAACATCTTCAAGAAAACATCCATTATTCACTTTAATGAGATTTTTTGCATTTATCATAAGGTCGAATAATTCTTTTCCTTAAACCTTTAATATTTGCCTTGGTCATGCCCTGAGATCCTATTTTATCTTGCTCTTCTTGTTTGTAAACAAGTACAGATTCTCAAGCTTCTTTGCTTTTCTTAGTTGAACGTGATAAATTTGAACTTATCATAACTCTTTTACCTAATTCTTTCCTCTTTTCTTCTTTTTGTACTTTTTCAAGAAAGTCTCCAATTCATCTTCTCACTAGAATTTATACCTTAAAAATATACCGTTGATAATTTTCACTTTTTTCTTAACCAAAAATACTATGCTTCTTAACTACAACTTATCTTAATATTATATAGCATCAATCTCTTAGACTTGTTATATTCTTTTCATTCAAAAACCTCTATTTTCTCTTGTTCTCTTATTAATATTGATTATTTATTTAACTAAGGTCTTTATTTCTTTCTATACTTCTTTCTTAAAAGAAAAATTCATTTTCTAATCTTCATAATTGGAAAATATTATTATTCTATTCTACTTCTCATATTTCTATTATCTTTTTATTTCCAAAAGACTAACCTTATATTAATATACCAAACTTTTCATTCAAAAGCTTTAGCTTTCTAAGTTCTCATTCTATACTTGTACAACTATATATACATATATGCTCATTTTCCTTCAAATTCACTAGTGCCTAACTTTTACTTTTAACTACTTAAATTCATTTATGCGTCTTCTTCCATTTCCGATTCTATATCTTCCCCTGGAAAATTCTCTATATTAGGTTCGAAGATCTCTTCAAATTAATCTTCTACGATCCAATTTGGAAATTCCTCAGGATCTTCTCCATCTGCCATCTTTATAACGGGTATTAAATTTAAAAATTCTCTTGGTAATTTCCTAACAACTAATTTTTCCATCCATGGCATGTCAAAGACACTTTGCTTCCCATTCAACTTTCGTAAACCTTGTAATGACCCAAATTTTACGGTTATCGGGAAAGTGAATTTTCGGGTCTCCATTTCTAAAAAAATGGATTCGTAAATATTTATTAAAAATATTTACGAAGTCAATTGAATGGTTAATTAGACTTTAATTAAGTAAATTTAGCTTAATTAAGAGTAATTAGTGGAAATGATTAAATTGAATTAAGTGTGAAAGTTTAATTATAGAATAAAGAAAAGTGAATGGACTAAATAAGAAATAAGCAAAAAGGGTGACAAATGTATGGTTAAAATAAGTTAAATGTGTACAAATATAAATGGTTCACATTTATTATACATGTGTATTTACTTATTATATAAGTAAAATAATAATAATTAAAATATATTATATTAATATTATTTTATATTAATTAATTAAATAAATAAAAGTTATGACAAGTGTAAGGTGAAAAATTAATACATGTGTATTAATAAATATACACATGTATAAATAATAAATATTATAATAGTTTAATAATAAAATAAAGAAATAAAATAAATAAATAAATGAAATAAAAGAAATGAAAAAGAAAAACAAAGCAAACGAAAAAGAGAAGAACAGGGGAGAAAGAAAGGAAAGAAAGAAAGAAAGGGAGAAAAGGGAAAATCAAGGTTTTAAAGCTTTAAACTTTAATAGGTATGTCAATTTAGCCCTTTTTACTTAATTTTGATGTTTTAAAAGCTTTAAAACAAAGTTTTGATGAAATTAAGTTGATATTTTGAAAGTTATTAGATTTATAAATATTGTTCATGTTGAGTAAAATGATGAATTAAAGGCTAAATTGATAGAAATTCAAGTTAGAAATGAAATAAGGATTGAATTGTAAAGTGATTCATAAGTTTTATGCTTTAAGGACTAAATTGAAAGAAGTTCGAAATTATGGTTTTATGATGAAAAATAGATAATTATGTCTAAGTTTGGTTAAAAATTGAGTAGAAATAAAGTATGAATTAAGATAGAAAAGTAAGTGAATTTAGTTAGGATTAAATTGAAATTAAAAGTAGAAAATCAACATTTTGCACTAAGACTATTTTGGACAGCAGCAGTAGTCTAAGTTTGAAAAATTACCAAAAATTTTAGAAATTGAATTAGAGGATGAATAAAATATAGAATTAAATTTTATTGAGTCTAGTTTCTTATAAAAGAAACGGTTTAAGCAATTGAATTGTAAATTATGAGATATAATGAATTTTGTGAGACAAGGTCAGAATGAATTCGGGTTCCCCTGTTCTGAATTTGGAAAATCACCAAAAATTGGAGAAAAATAATTAGAGGGTTAAATTTATATTTTTAGAATCCCTAATGAGTCTATTTTTAGGAGAAATCAACGGAAATATTATCCGAGTTCTGTACTGTGAGATAATTAATTTTTAGTGAAGAAGGGTCGAAACTGTCAGACAGCAGAATAGGGGTGAATTTAAAGAATAAACTGTACTTAATGGCTAAACCAAAAATTCTGAAAATTTTATGGTATGAATATTTATGAGTCTAGCTTCAGGAAAAATTAACGGATCTTAATTTAGAATTCTGTAACTCAAGATATAAATTAGTAATGTATTAATGATTATGAATTGTATTAATTTCGTAGTCAATGTAGTACCAAAAATCTCGGCTAAGGAAGGACAAGACAAAGTCGACGGGAGTTAGCTCGAAAATTATGGTTTGTATTTCTATAATCCGAACTCAGTCATTATTTGTTATATTTATATACATATGACAATTGTTAGTGTTAGAATTATGATGTTTTACAATCGAAATGGATTGATTTTGGTATGTGATGAATTTATCAAATTTATATTGATTGAAATCATTTTGATTGAATTTATATTGATTGAAATATATATTATATATATGATTTATGTAAAAATTTGAATATTGAATGAATGTTATATTGAAAAATTATATTGATTGGAATATGAGGAATTGATATGAATATATGAGATTTGTGATAATTGAATATTTGATATTGAAAAGTGAATTGAGTTGTATTGAATTATGAATTAATGTGAATAATTGAAATATATTTGTTGAATTGAATGAAAATATATGAAATTATGAAAATGTGTGAATATATGTGATTATTAGAATGGTATATTGATGAAAGATTTATTAAATTGAGAAAGTGAATCGAATACCCTATTAACAGTATCGGACCAGATTGTATACAAATGGCATGCCATTGGTTTTATGATGTGATGAGGAGATTTGTAGTTCGGCCGAGAAGATGTTTCTGTTATTATATACTTCGGTTTATCTGAAGAGGCATTTAATGCCTTATTGGTGTGTTTGGGAGGATATGATATACTGGTGTGTTATGGAGGATTTATAATATTCCGAGTGTGTTTGGGTTGGATATTCTGGTGTGTTTGGGTTGGATATTCTGGTGTGTTTGGGAGGAATCCACGTATCTATCAGAGTCCGAGTCTTATTAATAGGGGTAAATAAGTGAAAAGATAAATCGGGTGAATTTGATTGATTGAGTTATTGGAATGAAATGAGAAATTGAATTGAGAATTGAAATTAAGATATGAGATTGAAAACATGAACCAAAATGTTCATGAAATGAGTGAAGTTCAAATGGATGATGATTGATGTTAGAATGAATTAAAATGGTATATTGTTAAGAAGTAAAGTGTGAATACAAATGAATTGTGAATATATTGTAAAGAATTTATACGGTAAGCAAATGAAAAGAATTGAGCAAATATGTTGTTGTGTTTGTTATATGGCTTGTATAGAATTTCTATGGTAAGTAAATGAAACTTATCTATAAAATAAATAAATGAATAGTTATATTTGTTATTGTGATTTTAAGTTTAATTGTTATATTATCAAGTGTTCGGATTATAGAAATACCACTGAGTGTATATGTAATGGCCTAATTTTCAGTGGTGTCGGAAATGGTGATTTGAGATCACTAAATTCGACAAATAAGATTGAACAAGATAGTAATTTAATATTTATGAGTCAAGTAAGAATTTAGAAGAATTTGTGAAATGGTGAAATTAGTGAATTAAAAGAATTTATTAGGTCAAGCGGGTCAAAAATGAGGTATCGAGACCTCAAAGTTGAAAATCGAGCTATAAATATTTTTATAAATATTTATGGAGTGTCATTGAGTTAGTATTAAAGTTTAGTTAGAAAATTTTAACGTTTGGATGGCTAATTAATTAAAAGGACTAAATTGAAAATAGCACAAAATTTGTTAAATTGTGAGTAAATAGCTTAAGTATTTAAAAGATGGATTTAAAGAGCAATTAGACCCAAAGGTTAATGGCTGGACGGTTTGGGTATGAAATAAGCAAGAAAACAATGTGAACAAGGGCAAAATTGGAAATAGTATAAAAGTTAATAGTTAAATAATGATGTAATTGAAAAATCTAGACATTTCTTCATATTTTCTCAGCTAAAACGCCATAGAAGGTCTGGAGAAAGCTGGTTTTCATATTTTACATCATGTGAGTTTAATTCTTACTTTTCTTGATAATTTTATGTTTTTATGACTTTTACAATTAGGTCCACTTGTAGAATTCATTAGTTTTTATTTTATGGGTGAAATTGGAAGTTACCTTGGATGGATAAGGAATTTTATGATGAATTATTGTGAAATTTAAGTTCTAATTTTATATTAAGGTGGTTTTATTAAGTGATTTTGATAGGAAATGATATTTAGGACCTAATTGTGAAAAGTTGTGAATTGAAGGTTTCTGTTGAAATTAAGAATATAAAAGGTTTTGAAATAGTTTATAATGATAAAATAAAGTGTTAATTGAGAAAAATTAGTTCAATTGATGGGTGAATTGAGAAGGACTAAATTATGAAAATTGTAAATTTTGGGGTAAAAGTGAAATTTCGAAATTTGAACAGCATAAATTGTGAAGTGAAATAGAATTGAAATGGATGCTAATGAAGGAATGATTTTATAATTATAGATCAAGAAAAGCAATGAATCGTGGAAAGGAGAAAATTCAAGAATAGTCCACGAATTTCTACGACTTTTACAAATTAGTCCGAGTAAGTTCATATGGCAAAGTTCAATGTTTTGATATGAAAATATTATGATTGTTAAAGTATTTTATTGTTGATGAATACTATCAATTTGCATTAACTAATGAATAATGTGTAACTAAAAGTACAAATTAGTAGGAACAATGGATTTGAGTGCTTCTATTCGTGACCACGATGAGTTGATGAAACATATGTGACAAGTGTGCCCGTTTAAGACCATAGCTGGGCTATGGCATCGGTGCAATGTGATAATGTGACTCCGTATAAGACCATAGCTGGGCTATGGCATCGGTATAATGTGATAATGTGATTCCAGTATAAGACCATATGCAGGATATGGCTTGGTATGATATGTGAACTGTAAGACCATGGCAAGGCTATGGCTTCGATGTGTGATGCGTATCAATGTGAAAGTCCATGGTTTACTATGGCAATGTGATAATGAAGCACTCAATTCCTTATTGTTCCCTAATTTGACAATGAAGTAAATGAGAAATGGGCCTAAGGAGTTAAATTGAGAGAAAATTTACGGATTTGGATTTGAGTTTTATAACTCGAGATATGAATTATTTAGCAACTATGACACAGTTGGACAGCTTGTCTGAAAAGTATTATATAAATTATCTAAATTTGGTTAAGTGCTCAAATAAGTTTAGTAGTGCCTTGTGCTCGACTCCTAAGAACTGCCTCTGGTAAGGGCGCTACACAACTCACAATTTAACTCCCTAGGCCCATTTCTCATTTACTTCATTGTCAAATTAGGGAACAATAAGGGAATTGAGTGCTTCATTATCACATTGCCATAGTAAACCATGGACTTTCACATTGATACGCATCACACAATCAAGCCATAGCCTTGCCATGGTCTTACACTTCACATATCATACCGAAGCCATATCCTGCATATGGTCTTATACTAATCACATTATCACATTATACCGATGCCATAGCCCACCTATGGTCTTATACTGAGTCACATTATCACATTGCACCGATGCCATAGCCCAGCTATGGTCTTAAACGGGCACACTTGTCACATATGTTTCATCAACTCATCGTGGTCACGTATAGAAGCTCAAATCCATTGTTCCTACTAATTTGTACTTTTAGTTACACATTATTCATTAGTTAATGCAAATTGATAGTATTCATCAACAATAAAATACTTTAACAATCATAATATTTTCATATCAAAACATTGAACTTTGCCATATGAACTTACTCGACTAATTTGTAAAAGTCGAGAAATTGTGGACTATTCTTGAATTTTCTCCTTTCCACGATTCATTGCTTTTCTTGATCTATAATTATAAAATCATTCCTTCATTAGCATCCATTTCAATTCTATTTCACTTCACAATTTATGCTGTTCAAATTTCGAAATTTCACTTTTACCCCAAAATTTACAATTTTCACAATTTAGTCCTTCTCAATTCACCCATCAATTGAACTAATTTTTCTCAATTAACACTTTATTTCATCATTATAAACTATTTCAAAACCTTTATATTCTTAATTTCAACAGAAACCTTCAATTCATAACTTTTTCACAATTAGGTCCTAAATATCATTTCCTATCAAAATCACTTAATAAAACCACCTTAATATAAAATTAGAACTTAAATTTCATAATAATTCATCATAAAATTCCCTTATCCATCCAGGGTAACTTCCAATTTCACCCATAAAATCAAAAACTAATGAATTCTACAAGTGGACCTAATTGTAAAAGTCATAAAACATAAAATTGTCAAGAAAAGTAAGAATTAAACTCACATGATGTAAAATATGAAAAACCAGCTTTCTCCAGACCTTCTATGGCTTTTTAGCTGAGAAAATATGAAGAAATGTCTAGATTTTCAATTACATCATTATTTAACTATTAACTTTTATGCTATTTCCAATTTTGCCCCTTGTTCACATTGTTTTCTTGCTTATTTCATACCCAAACCGTTCAGCCATTAACCTTTGGGTCTAATTGCTCTTTAAATCCATATTTTAAATACTTAAGCTATTTACTCACAATTTAACAAATTTTATGCTATTTTCAATTTAGTCCTTTTAATTAATTAGCTATCCAAACGTTAAAATTTTCTAACTAAACTTTAATACTAACTCAATGACACTCCATAAATATTTATAAAAATATTTATAGCTCGATTTTCAACTTTGAGGTCTCGATACCTCATTTTTGACCCGCTTGACCTAATAAATTCTTTTAATTCACTAATTTCACCATTTCACAAATTCTTCTAAATTCTTACTTGACTTGTAAATATTAAATTACTATCTTGTTCAATCTTATTTGTCGAATTTAGTGATCTCAAATCACCATTTCCGACACCACCGAAAAATTAGGTCACATAACTCTCCCCTTTAAAAATTTCGTCCTCGAAATTTGTTACCTGAAAACAGATTTGGATATTGTGATCTCATTGACTCCTCTGTTTCCCAGGTTGCCTCCTCCAATCCATGTCGATGCCATAACACTTTTACTAACGGTACTCGTTTATTCCGTAGTTCTTTAACTTCCCGAGCTAATACTTTCACTGGTTCTTCCGAATAAGTCATATCTAATTGTAGCTCTATCTTAGTATGAGGAATCACATGTGAAGGGTCTGATCTATATCGTCTCAACATAGATACATGAAATACATTATGGATCTTCTCAAGTTCTGGAGGCAAGGCCAATCTATAAGTTACCGGACCGATCCTCTCAATGATTTCGTATGGTCCGATAAATCGTGGACTAAGCTTTCCTTTTCTACCAAACCGTAAAACTTTCTTCCACGGAGAAACTTTCAAGAACACACGATCACCCACATTGAACTCTATATCTCTTCTTTTCAAATCTGCATACGACTTTTGACGATCGGAAGCAGCTTTCAAACTTTCCCGAATAATCTGAACTTTCTCTTTAGTTTCCGAATTAAATCCACTCACTAATTTCGATTCACTTAATTCGACCAATACAACGGGTTCGCACTTCCTTCCATACGAGCTTCAAACGGTGCCATTTTGATACTAGCTTGATAACTGTTATTATAAGCAAATTCAGCTAAAGGTAAGTACCTTTCCACCGCCATCGAACTCGAGTATACAACACCTTAACATATCTTCCAAAATCAATCACTCGCTCGATTGTCCATCATGCGAGGGTGAAAAGTCATACTAAATTTTAACTTAGTACCTAAAGCTTCCTGTAGTTTATTCCAAAATCTCAAGTAAACCTCGGATCTCGATCGAAATAATTGATGTCGGCACCCATGTAATCTCACAATTTCGACACATATAATTCCGCTTAACTTATCAAGTGAAAAATCTGCTTACGTAGGAATAAAATGCTACCGATTTAGTTAATCATCTACTATCACCCAAATCGAATCTTTTTCTTGAGTCACCGGCAATCCGGATACAAAATCCATCGTCACATGTTCCCACTTCCATTCGGAATCATTACGGGTTGTAACAAACACAGAGGCACTTGATGTTCAGCTTTTACCGTTGATGATTAAACATTTTGCCACAAATTCACAAATTTCCGTTTCATACCAAGCCACCAATACATTTTTTCAAATCACAATACATCTTCGATTACCCGGATGAATCGAGTACATACTACTATGAGCCTCGATAAGATATCCTTCTTCAATTCTAGATTATTCGGGACACAAATTCTATTACGATGGTATAACATACCACTATTATCAATAGAGTAATCTAAGTTCAAATTATCCCAACCATTTGTCGTTTCAACACCAACTTCGGATCTTCATCTTGCAATTCCGAATTCGTTGAAAGAATCTGGTTTTGTCTTTAATTCAACTAATATAGAACCATTTTCATTAATGCACAAATGAGCATTTAACGCCTCAAGAGCAAATAATGATGATTTCCGACTAAGTGCATCTGCCACTACATTTGCCTTACCGGATGATAATCAATGATAAGATCGTAATCTTTCAACACTCTAACCATCGCCTCTCTCAAATTCAGCTCTTTCTGCGACATTAAATATTTCAAACTTTTATGGTCTCAGATACATATACATTTCTCTCCATATAGGTAGTGTCTCCAAATTTTAAAGCAAATACTATGGCAGCTAACTCAAGATCATGTGTAGGGTAGTTCCTCTCATGTGGTTTCAACTGTCGAGAAGCATATGCTACAACTTTTCTGATGCATCAATACACAACCTAAACCATTCGAGACGCATCACTATATACTACATATGGCACACCGATTCAGCCGAGTTAACACCGAGCCTCTGTCAACATTTTCTTTAATTGATCAAAACTTTGTTGGCACTCATCGACCATACAAACTCAACATTCTTCGTAATAATTTAGTTATCGGTGAAGCAATCGGTGAAAAATCTTTCACAAATCGACGATAGTAACCAGCTAATCCAAGGAAACTTCGCACTTCCGTAACATACTTTGGAGTTTTCCAATTAATCACCGTGACACCTTACTCGGATCTACCGTATACCATCAATGACACAATGTGACCCAAGAATCCCACTTCATGAAGCCAAAATTCACATTTACTAAATTTTGCATATAACTGTTTTTCCTTAATATCGTAGTACAATTCTCAAGTCTTGAGCATGCTCGGATTACGTCTTTGAATAGATCGATATCGTCAATAAACACAACCACAAATCTATCTAGGTAAGACTGGAAAATTCGATTCATTAAATCCATAAAAGCAGCAGGAGCATTTGTCAAACCGAATGGCATAACTAAGAACTCATAATGACCATACCGAGTTCTAAAAGCTTTTTCGGTACATCACATTCCTTTACCTTTAACCGATAATACCCAGATCTGAGATCTATTTTTGAAAACACTGTAGCATCCTTAAGCTGATCGAATAAATCATCAATACGAGGCAAAGGATATTTATTTTTAATTGTTACCTTATTCTGCTGCCTGTAATCTATGCACAGCCTCAATGAACCATCCTTCTTTTTCACAAATAAGACAGGTGCACCCCACGGCGACATACTCGGTCTGATAAACCCTTTGTCTAACAGCTCTTGCAACTGCGTTTTTAACTCTCTTAATTCTGCTGGAGCCATTCTATACGGTGTCACCGATATGGGAGCTGTTCCTGGAAGCACATCTATTACGAACTCAACTTCTCTATCGGTGGTAACCCGGTAATTCTTCAGAAATAGATCCATGAATTCATTTACAATAGATAGTTGCTCTAACTTTGATTCGAACTTGAGTATCAAGAATATAGGCTAAATAAGCCTCATTTCCTTTACGTAACAATTTACGAAGCGGACATAAAGGAAATCATTCTAACCATGTCATCCAAATTTCCAGACTCAACCAAAATAATGTCTCTGTTTGACATTTCAAACTAATTCGTTTTTCTCGACAATTCACTATTGCGTCATGTTTCATTAACCATCCATGCCCAAGATAACATCAAATTCCGAAAGGGTAGTAGCATCAAATCGGGGAAATCACGACCCTTAACTTTCAAAGGGCGGTTATGACATATTAAATTAACTACCACACTTTGACCTAACGGATTTGTAACTTGTACATCATAATCGTAGGCTCAACAAATAAGTTCTTTTCAGATGCTAACATAGTGCAAATATATGAATGAGTAGACCGTGGTCTATTAAAGCATACACAGAACATCATAAAGATAGAAAGTACCAGCAATTACATCCGAGTCATTGCTTCTTCTCTCGCTCGAATGGCATAAGTACGAGCAGAGCCCTAACTTCGATCGGCTAGCGGTATCTTTCATACCCGAACGAGTAGCCCTCGTAGCAACCGCTTTGCTCCGACGAGCGTCTTCCTTTTGAGGAAGAATTTTCGGTTTCTCCTCTGCTCCACTTCTTCTACTTGTAATTGGGGACAATCACGAATAAAGTGATCGGTGGCCCCACATTTATAACAAGCCCTAATTTACTTCTACATTCAAGGGGTGACTTCTTCCACAATGTTGACACTTGGGCCTTTGGGTATTTTGTACACTACCCACACTAACAAAGAGGTCTGTCGGATGCTTTGTAATCAGTTGTCTTGGCCTACTTTTTCCTGATCTTTCTGGTCTTCAAGTGGCTCGACTAAATTCCTCTTTAGATTTCTTCACCGGTAAAGCGAAAATGACTTAGATGCACTTCTTTTGAAAGATTCTTTACTTCTTCTATCTTGTTGCATCTTTTTATTATATACTTCTTCAAGCTTCGAGCACGATCGATAGAACAACAAATTCTCGTATCTCAATGCCCCTATCATCATTTTAATCTCATCATTAAGCCCTTCTTCAAATCGATACACATTTCTTCTTCATGGGTACTATATCTCGAGCATATTTGCTCGGATAAACAAATTCTCTTTCATACTCACCAACGACTTGTTTCCTGTCATAAGTCGAGAAATTCTATTTTCTTCTTATCCGGATATCTTCTACCGACATATTTCTTCTTAAATTCATTTTGAAAAATTCCCAAGTGATCTTCTCAAATTTTACAACAGCTTCTATTGTTTCCCACCGTTATAAGCTTCTTCTTTCAATAATGACACGGCACATATTAAGTAATCATCTGGTGAGCACGCCATTTGCTTAAAACCCTTATTATACTTTGTAACCAATATTCACTTTAACGGGGTCATCGTCTGTTCTTCCCAAAATTCTTCATTATGTTTTCTCGAGCTTTTCAAATGGAGAACGTTTGCAGATTCAGGTTGTCGGAGGAGGTGGAGGAGCAACCGGGGTACTACGAGATGTTGAGATAGGGAGGAGGTTGCGAGTCGATTTCTTTCTCGCACATTCTTATTATACCACCGATTCATGAATCCATAAATCATATTTTGAGTTCTTGTTCTCGCATCAATGAAATCGAGCTTCACTACTTGTTCCTTGTTCGAGATTTGTACTGCTATTAACTTCTTCTTGCTCGGTTTGTTCGGTCTATCGACATCTTTTCAAATCGAAGATAATCTATAATAAAAACAAGGATTAGATCGGATCATACACAGACACTATCACGATTTATATGGCATGTAATTCTAGACACTTTTCACATCATACATATTCCGAGAATCGGCTAAACCAAGCTCGATACCAATAAATGTAACGCCCTTACCCGAGACCGTTGTTTGAGAGTCGAGCACAAGGCACTACTAAACTTATTTGAGCACTTAACCAAATTTAGATAATTTATATAATACTTTTCGGACAAGCTGTCCAAGCTGTGTCATAGTTGCTAAATAATTCATATCTCGAGTTATAAAACTCAAATCCAAATCCGTAAATTTTCTCTGAATTTATACTCATATATCTACTTACCAATTTTTTCTAGAATTTTGGTCAAGCCAATTAGTACAGTTTATTATTTAAAATATCCCTGTTTGAGGTTTGACTACTCGACCTTTGTGTATTACGAATCAGATATCTCTCCGTCTGAGCTTCAATGACTATGCCAACAATAAGGAATCTGTACATATAAAGTATGACTTCTAAATATCTTTGTAAAATTTATGGTGAATTTCCAAAGTTAGAACAGGGATCCAAAATCGCTCTGCCCTGTTTCACAAAAATTTAAACATCTCATAAAATATAGCTCATATACTGTTTTGCTTCTTCCATATGAAAATAGACTCATCAAGATTCGATTCCATAATTTATTCATTATTTAATTCCATTTCTAATATTTTTAGAGATTTTTCAAAGTCAAACTACTGCTACTTACCGAAAACTGTTTTAGTACAAATATTGTTAACTAGTTTATAACATCTTTACTTCAATTCATTCAAACTCTATACATGCCATATAAATCTTTAAACATAAAACAAAACCTACCGGAATTGATCTGAATAGTGTGCCCTGTTGTGTTGATCCGATCTACCCACTTCACTTCAAGTCAATCTACATAAAAATATTAAACACACACAAGTAAGCTTATTGAAGCTTAGTAAGCTTATAGGCATATAAACACAAATCATATCAAATATCGTACACAATCATATATCTATTAGTTTAACTATTTCATCCTCCAAATCACAATTTCATTAATAACTCATTGGAATAATTTCCATATGGCAACTCACAATTTAACTCCCTTAGGCCCATTTCTCATTTACTTCATTGTCAAATTAGGGAACAATAAGGGAATTGAGTGCTTCATTATCACATTGCCATAGTAAACCATGGACTTTCACATTGATACGCATCACACACCGAAGCCATAGCCTTGCCATGGTCTTACGGTTCACATATCATACCGAAGCCATATCCAGGACATGGTCTTATACTGGAATCACATTATCACATTATACCGATACCATAGCCCAACTATGGTCTTATACGGAGTCACATTATCACATTGCACCGATGCCATAGCCCAGCTATGGTCTTAAACGGGCACACTTGTCACATATGTTTCGTCAACTCATCAGGGTCACAGAATAGAAGCACTCAAATCCATTGTTCCTACTAATTTGTACTTTTAGTTACACATTATTCATTAGTTAATGCAAATTGATAGTATTCATCAACAATAAAATACTTTAACAATCATAATATTATCATATCAAAACATTGAACTTTGCCATATGAACTTACCTGGACTAATTTGTAAAAGTCGTAGAAATTCAGGGACTATTCTTGAATTTTCTCCTTTCCACGATTCAGTTCGTTTTCTTGATCTATAATTATAAAATCATTCCTTCATTAGCATCCATTTCAATTCTATTTCACTTCACAATTTATGCTGTTCAAATTTCGAAATTGCACTTTTACCCCAAAATTTACAATTTTCACAATTTAGTCCTTCTCAATTCACCCATCAATTGAACTAATTTTTCTCAATTAACACTTTATTTTATCATTATAAACTATTTCAAAACCTTTTATATTCTTAATTTCAACAGAAACCTTCAATTCACAACTTTTTCACAATTAGGTCCTAAATATCATTTCCTATCAAAATTACTTAATAAAACCACCTTAATATAAAATTGGAACTTAAATTTCATAATAATTCATCATAAAATTCCCTTATCCATCCAGGGTAACTTCCAATTTCACCCATAAAATCAAAAACTAATGAATTCTACAAGTGGACCTAATTGTAAAAGTCATAAAAACATAAAAATTATCAAGAAAAGTAAGAATTAAACTCACATGATGTAAAATATGAAAAAACCAGCTTTCTCCAGACCTTCTATGGCTTTTTAGCTGAGAAAGTATGAAGAAATGTCTAGATTTTTCAATTACATCATTATTTAACTATTAACTTTTATGCTATTTCCAATTTTGCCCCTTGTTCACATTGTTTTCTTGCTTATTTCATACCCAAACCGTCCAGCCATTAACCTTTGGGTCTAATTGCTCTTTAAATCCATATTTTTAAATACTTAAGCTATTTACTCACAATTTAACAAATTTTGCGCTATTTTCAATTTAGTCCTTTTAATTAATTAGCCATCCAAACGTTAAAATTTTCTAACGAAACTTTAATACTAACTCAATGACACTCCATAAATATTTATAAAAATATTTATAGCTCGATTTTCAACTTTGAGGTCTCGATACCTCATTTTTGACCCGTTTGACCTAATAAATTCTTTTAATTCACTAATTTCACCATTTCACAAATTCTTCTAAATTCTTACTTGACTCATAAATATTAAATTACTATCTTGTTCAATCTTATTTTTCGAATTTAGTGATCTCAAATCACCATTTCCGACACCACTGAAAATTAGGCCGTTACAAGTTGCCATATGGAAATTATTCCAATGAGTTATTAATGAAATTGTGATTTGGAGGATGAAATAGTTAAACTAATAGATATATGATTGTGTACGATATTTGATATGATTTGTGTTTATATGCCTATGAGCTTACTAAGCTTCAATAAGCTTACTTGTGTGTGTTTAATATTTTTATGTAGATTGACTTGAAGTGAAGTGGGTAGATCGGATCAACACAACAGGGCACACTATTCAGATCAATTCCGGTAGTTTTTGTTTTATGTTTAAAGATTTATATGGCATGTATAGAGTTTGAATGAATTGAAGTAAAGATGTTATAAACTAGTTAACAATATTTGTACTAAAACAGTTTTCGGTAAGTAGCAGTAGTTTGACTTTGAAAATCACTAAAAATAGTAGAAATGGAATTAAATAATGAATAAATTATGGAATCGAATATTGATGAGTCTATTTTCATATGGAAGAAGCAAAACAGGTATATGAGCTATATTTTATGAGATGTTTAAATTTTTGTGAAATAGGGCCAGAGCAATTTCTGGATCCCCTGTTCTGACTTTGGAAATTCACCATAAATTTTACAAAGATAATTAGAAGTCATACTTTATATGTACAGATTCTTTATTGAGTCTAGTTTTATTAGAGACAAACGGCATAGTCATTGAAGCTCTGTACAGAGAGATATCTGATTCGTAATACACAAAGGTCAGAGTAGTCAAACCCTGAAACAGGGGAGATTTTAAATAATAAACTGTACTAATTTGCTTGACCAAAATTCTAGAAAAAATTGGTAAGTAGATATATGAGTATAAATTCAGAGAAAATTTACGGATTTGGATTTCGAGTTTTATAACTCGAGATATGAATTATTTAGCAACTATGACACAGTTGGACAGCTTGTCTGAAAAGTATTATATAAATTATCTAAATTTGGTTAAGTGCTCAAATAAGTTTAGTAGTGCCTTGTGCTCGAATCCGGCAACGGTCTCGGGTAAGGGGCGTTACATTTATTGGTATCAGAGCTTCGGTTTAGCCGATTCTCAGAATATGTATGATGTGAAAAGTGTCTAGAATTATATGCCATATAAATCTGCGATAGTGTGCTGTGTATGATCCGATCTAATACTTGTTTTTATTATAGATTATCTTCGATTTGAAAAGATGTCAGATAGACCAGAACAAACTGAGCAAGAAGAAGTTAATAGCAGGGTACAAATCTCTGAACAAGAAACAAGTAGTGAAGCTCCGATTTCATTGATGCGAGAACAAGAACTCAAAAATATGATTTATGGATTCATGAATCAGTGGTATAATGAGAATGTGCGAGAAAGAAATCAGACTCCGCAACCTCCTCCCCCTATCTCAACATCTGTAGTACCCCCGGTTGCTCCTCCACCTCCTCCGACAACTGAATCTGGCAAGCGTTCTCCATTTGAAAAGCTCAGAAAACATGGGGCTGAAGAATTTCGGGGAAGAACAGACGATGACCCCGTTAAAGCTGAATATTGGTTACAAAGTATAATGAGGGTTTTTAAGCAAATGGCGTGCTCACCAGATGATTACTTAATATGTGCCGTGTCATTATTGAAAGAAGAAGCTTATAACTGGTGGGAAACAATAGAAGCTATTGTACCGGCTGAGAAGATCACTTGGTAATTTTTTCAAATGAATTTAAGAAGAAATATGTTGGTAGAAGATATCTGGATAAGAAGAAAAGAGAATTTCTCGACTTGCGACAGGGAAACAAGTCAGTGGCTGAATATGAAAGAGAATTTGTTTATCTGAGCAAATATGCTCGAGATATAGTACCCACTGAAGAAGAAATGTGTATCAGATTTGAAGAAGGGCTTAATGATGAGATTAAAATGATGATAGGGGGCATTGAGATACGAGAATTTGTTGTTCTATCAGATCGTGCTCAGAAGCTTGAAGAAGTATATAATAAAAAGATGCAACGAGATAGAAGAAGTAAAGAATCTTTCAAAAGAAGTGCATTTAAGTCATTTTCGGCTTTACCAGTGAAGAAATCTAAAGAGGAATTCAGTCGAGCCACTTCAGTACCAGAAAGATCAGGAAAAAGTAGGCCAAGACAATCGATTACAAAGCATCCGACAGACCATTGTTAGTGTGGGTAGTGTACAAAATACCCAAAGGCCCAAGTGTCAACATTGTGGAAGAAGTCACCCGGTGAATGTAGAAGTAAATTAGGGCTTGTTATAAATGTGGGGCCACCGATCACTTTATTCGTGATTGTCCCCAATTACAAGTAGAAGAAGTGGAGCAGAGGAGAAACCGAAAATTCTTCCTCAAAAGGAAGACGCTCAGTCGGAAGCGGTACTACTGAGGGCTACTCGTTCGGGTATGAAAGATCTGCTAGCCGATCGAAGTTAGGGCTCCTCGTCGCACTTATGCCATTCGAGCGAGAGAAGAAGCAACGACTCGGATGTAATTGTTGAATTACCAGGGTTACCACCCGATAGAGAAGTTGAGTTCGTGATAGATGTGCTTCCGGAACAGCTCCATATCGGTGACACCGTATAGAATGGCTCTAGCGAAATTAAGAGAGTTAAAAACGCAGTTGCAAGAGCTGTTAGACAAAGGGTTTATCAGACCGAGTATGTCGCCGTGGGGTGCACCTGTCTTATTTGTGAAAAAGAAGGATGGTTCATTGAGGCTGTGCATAGATTACGGGCAGCTGAATAAGGTAACAATTAAAAATAAATATCCTTTGCCTCGTATTGATGATTTATTCGATCAGCTTAAGGATGCTACAATGTTTTCAAAATAGATCTCGATCTGGTATTATCGATTAAAGGTAAAGGAATGTGATGTATCGAAAATGACTTTTAGAACTCGGTATGGTCATTATGAGTTCTTAGTTATGCCATTCGATTTGACAAATGCTCCTGCTGCTTTTATGGATTGAATGAATCGAATTTTCCAGTCTTACCTAGATAGATTTGTGGTTGTGTTTATTGACGATATACTGATATATTCAAAGACAGAATCCGAGCATGCTCAAGACTTGAGAATTGTACTACGATATTAAGGGAAAAACAATTATATGCAAAGTTTAGTAAATGTGAATTTTGGCTTCATGAAGTGGGATTCTTGGGTCACATTGTGTCGATTGATGGTATACTGGTAGATCCGAGTAAGGTGTCACGGTGATTAATTGGAAAACTCCAAAGAATGTTACTAAGTGCGAAGTTTCCTTGGATTAGCTGGTTACTATCGTTGATTTGTGAAAGATTTTCACCGATTGCTTCACCGATAACTAAATTATTACGAAAGAATGTTGAGTTTGTATGGTCCGATGAGTGCCAACAAAGTTTTGATCAATTAAAGAAAATGTTGATAGAGGCTCGGTGTTAACTCAGCTGAATCGGTGTGCCATATGTAGTATATAGTGATGCGTCTCGAATGGTTTAGGTTGTGTATTGATGCGATCGAGAAAAGTTGTAGCATATGCTTCTCGACAGTTGAAACCACATGAGAGGAACTACCTACACATGATCTTGAGTTAGCGCCATAGTATTTGCTTTAAAAATTTGGAGACACTACCTATATGAAGAGAAATGTTATGTGTATACAGACCATAAAAGTTTGAAATATTTAATGTCGCAGAAAGAGCTGAATTTGAGATAGAGGCGATGGTTAGAGCTGTTGAAAGATTACGATCTTATCATTGATTATCATCCGGGTAAGGCAAATGTAGTGGCAGATGCACTTAGTCGGAAATCATCATTATTTGCTCTTCGGGCGTTAAATGCTCATTTGTCTGTTAATGAAAATGGTTCTATATTAGTTGAATTAAAGACAAAACCAGTATTCTTTCAACGAATTCGGGAATTGCAAGATGAAGATCCGAAGTTGGTGTTGAAACGACAAATGGTTCGGGATAATTTGAACTTAGATTACTCTATTGATAATAGTGGTATGTTATACCATCGTAATAGAATTTGTGTCCCAAATAATCTAGAATTGAAGAAGGATATCTTATCAGAGGCTCATAGTAGTATGTACTCGATTCATCCGGGTAGTACGAAGATGTATTGTGATTTGAAAAAATTGTATTGGTGGCCTGGTATGAAACGGGAAATTTGTGAATTTGTGGCAAAATGTTTAATCTGTCAACAGGTAAAAGCTAAACATCAAGTGCCTACAGGTTTGTTACAACCCGTAATGATTCCAGAATGGAAGTGGGAACATGTGACGATGGATTTTGTATCTGGATTGCCAGTGACTCCGAAGAAAAAAGATTTGATTTGGGTGATAGTAGACAGATTAACTAAATCGGCGCATTTTATTCCGGTCAGAACAGATTTTTCACTTGATAAGCTAGCGGAATTATATGTGTCAGAAATTGTGAGATTACATGGGGTGCCGACATCAATTATTTCTGATCGAGATCCGAGGTTTACTTCGAGATTTTGGAATAAACTACAGGAAGCTTTAGGTACTAAGTTAAAATTTAGTACGACTTTTCACCCTCGACATGATGGACAATCGAGCGAGTGATTGATTTTGGAAGATATGTTAAGGTGTTGTATACTCGAGTTCGATGGCGGTGGGAAAGGTACTTACCTTTAGCTGAATTTGCTTATAATAACAGTTATCAAGCTAGTATCAAAATGGCACCGTTTGAAGCTCTGTATGGAAGGAAGTGCAGAACCCCGTTGTATTGGTCAGAACTAAGTGAATCGAAATTAGTCGAGTGGATTTAATTCGAAACTAAAAGAAAGTTCAGATTATTCGGAAAGTTTGAAAGTCGCTTCCGATCGTCAAAAGTCGTATCTGATTTGAAAAGAAGAGATATAGAGTTCAATGTGGGTGATCGTGTGTTCTTGAAAGTTTCTCCGTGGAAGAAAGTTTTACGGTTTGGTAGAAAAGGAAAGCTTAGTCCACGATTTATCGGACCATCTGAAATCATTGAGAGGATCGGTCCGGTAGCTTATAGATTGGCCTTGCCTCCGAACTTGAGAAGATCCATAATGTATTTCATGTATCTATGTTGAGACGATATAGATCAGACCCTTCACATGTGATTCCTCATACTGAGATAGAGCTACAATCAGATATGACTTATTCGGAGGAACCAGTGAAAGTATTAGCTCGGGAAGTTAAAGAACTACGGAATAAACGAGTACCGTTAGTAAAAGTGTTATGGCATCGACATGGATTGGAGGAGGCAACCTGGGAAACAGAGGAGTCAATGAGATCACAATATCCAAATCTGTTTTCAGGTAACAAATTTCGAGGACGAAATTTTTAAAGGGGGGAGAGTTGTAACGGCCTAATTTTTAGTGGTGTCGGAATGGTGATTTGAGATCACTAAATTCGACAAATAAGATTGAACAAGATAGTAATTTAATATTTAAGAGTCAAGTAAGAATTTAGAAGAATTTGTGAAATGGTGAAATTAGTGAATTAAAAGAATTTATTAGGTCAAGCGGGTCAAAAATGAGGTATCGAGACCTCAAAGTTGAAAATCGAGCTATAAATATTTTTATAAATATTTATGGAGTGTCATTGAGTTAGTATTAAAGTTTCGTTAGAAAATTTTAACGTTTGGATGGCTAATTAATTAAAAAGGACTAAATTGAAAATAGCGCAAAATTTGTTAAATTGTGAGTAAATAGCTTAAGTATTTAAAAAGATGGATTTAAAGAGCAATTAGACCCAAAGGTTAATGGCTGGACGGTTTGGGTATGAAATAAGCAAGAAAACAATGTGAACAAGGGCAAAATTGGAAATAGCATAAAAGTTAATAGTTCAATAATGATGTAATTGAAAAATCTAGACATTTCTTCATATTTTCTCAGCTAAAACGCCATAGAAGGTCTGGAGAAAGCTGGTTTTCATATTTTACATCATGTGAGTTTAATTCTTACTTTTCTTGATAATTTTTATGTTTTATGACTTTTACAATTAGGTCCACTTGTAGAATTCATTAGTTTTTATTTTATGGGTGAAATTGGAAGTTACCCTGGATGGATAAGGGAATTTTATGATGAATTATTATGAAATTTAAGTTCTAATTTTATATTAAGGTGGTTTTATTAAGTGATTTTGATAGCAAATGATATTTAGGACCTAATTGTGAAAAAGTTGTGAATTGAAGGTTTCTGTTGAAATTAAGAATATAAAAGGTTTTTAAATAGTTTATAATGATAAAATAAAGTGTTAATTGAGAAAATTAGTTCAATTGATGGGTGAATTGAGAAGGACTAAATTGTGAAAATTGTAAATTTTGGGGTAAAAGTGCAATTTCGAAATTTGAACAGCATAAATTGTGAAGTGAAATAGAATTGAAATGGATGCTAATGAAGGAATGATTTTATAATTATAGATCAAGAAAAGCGAATCGAATCGTGGAAAGGAGAAAATTCAAGAATAGTCCCTGAATTTCTACGACTTTTACAAATTAGTCCAGGTAAGTTCATATGGCAAAGTTCAATGTTTTGATATGAAAATATTATGATTGTTAAAGTATTTTATTGTTGATGAATACTATCAATTTGCATTAACTAATGAATAATGTGTAACTAAAAGTACAAATTAGTAGGAACAATGGATTTGAGTGCTTCTATTCTGTGACCCTGATGAGTTGACGAAACATATGTGACAAGTGTGCCCGTTTAAGACCATAGCTGGGCTATGGCATCAGTGCAATGTGATAATGTGACTCCGTATAAGACCATAGCTGGGCTATGGCATCGGTATAATGTGATAATGTGATTCCGTATAAGACCATGTCTGGGATATGGCTTCGGTATGATATGTGAACCGTGTAAGACCATGGCAAGGCTATGGCTTGATGTGTGATGCGTATCAATGTGAAAGTCCATGGTTTACTATGGCAATGTGATAATGAAGCACTCAATTCCTTATTGTTCCCTAATTTGACAATGAAGTAAATGAGAAATGGGCCTAAGGGAGTTAAATTGTGAGTTGCCATATGGAAATTATTCCAATGAGTTATTAATGAAATTGTGATTTGGAGGATGAAATAGTTAAACTAATAGATATATGATTGTGTACGATATTTGATATGATTTGTGTTTATATGCCTATGAGCTTACTAAGCTTCAATAAGCTTACTTGTGTGTGTTTAATATTTTTATGTAGATTGACTTGAAGTGAAGTGGGTAGATCGGATCAACACAACAGGGCACACTATTCAGATCAATTCGGTAATTTTGTTTTATGTTTAAAGATTTATATGGCATGTATAGAGTTTGAATGAATTGAAGTAAATATGTTATAAACTAGTTAACAATATTTATACTAAAACAGTTTTCGGTAAGTAGCAGTAGTTTGACTTTGAAAAATCACTAAAAATAGTAGAAATGGAATTAAATAATGAATAAATTATGGAATCGAATATTGATGAGTCTATTTTCATATGGAAGAAGCAAAACAGGTATATGAGCTATATTTTATGAGATGTTTAAATTTTTGTGAAACAGGGCCAGAGCGATTTCTGGATCCCCTGTTTTGACTTTGGAAATTCACCATAAATTTTACAAAGATAATTAGAAGTCATACTTTATATGTACAGATTCTTTATTGAGTCTAGTTTTATTAGAGACAAACGGCATAGTCATTGAAGCTCTGTACAGAGAGATATCTGATTCGTAATACACAAAGGTCAGAGTAGTCAAACCCTGAAACAGGGGAGATTTTAAATAATAAACTGTACTAATTGGCTTGACTAAAAATTCTAGAAAAAAATTGGTAAGTAGATATATGAGTATAAATTCAGAGAAAATTTACGGATTTGGATTTCGAGTTTTATAACTCGAGATATGAATTATTTAGCAATTATGACACAGTTGGACAGCTTGTCTGAAAAGTATTATATAAATTATCTAAATTTGGTTAAGTGCTCAAATAAGTTTAGTAGTGCCTTGTGCTCGACTCCGGCAACGGTCTCGAGTAAGGGGCGTTACAGTATACTCAGCGTATGGTTTGTTTCCGTGCGTAGGTTAAGTTAAGGCTAGACTGTCGAATCAGCATTCCAGGCCGATCCCCAATTCAATGAGGTAAAGTATGTTGAGTATTGATAATGGCATGTAACTAGGATGTTTAATGAGAGTCATTTAAGTTGTAAAAGTATTGATGAACTAAGTAAATTATGGTCGGCAACGGTATATAGTATGAATTTTGAAATATAAAAAAAAAATTTGTATTGATTCTAAATTAGTTCCAAATTGAATTTACTGTTTATATTAGACTGCGAGGGCCCATTAAAGGGACGATATCTAAAAACTAGGATGAGTATGAATATTTATTTTAATTAATGACTGAAATTGGACTGTACTGACTGGTAATGTTTCATAACCCTGTTTCGACGACGGTATAGGGTTAGGGGACGTTACAAACCTACTCTTTGTCTCGCTATTTTCCTTGCTCCCTCAGAGATTATAAACTTCACGTAGCATATAACTATATTCCAATAAGTTTGCGGTACCAATGTCTTTCAAAGTTAATCTAAAATCATTTAATGATCTCGTTCTATTAATGTTCCTCTAAGGGTCAAGTATTGCACCTTATTCTTTCTAATCAGTTCATGAGCCTTTCATAACACTTCTTGCATCTTTCAATTTATAGTAATAAGATATTGAACAATATCTTCTTCTGGTTTCATTCTATAATCTTGCACTTTTCTTATCATCCTATCAACTTCCTCCCTCTGCGCTGAAGTTGTTATCTTATCAGGCAATATCAAATTTACCGCCATTTCTTCCAATATCTATGACAAAATAAGTTTTTATCAAATTTCAATATTTATCTGTTTCCCTCTTTAGTCATTACTAACTAATTCAAAATCATTTCCTTATTAGTAACAATTCATATTGTCTAATTTATCAATACTTTTAATATTAATATCACATGTAACGCCCCCACGCCCGAGACCGTCGCCGGAGTCGAGCTTGAGGTGTTACCGAACATAATTTATCGAATTAAGAACTTCGAATCATTTATTTCTACGTTCACAGCTTTCTAGCTACCTGCGTCACAATTACAAGAAAAATCATATCTTGAGTTAAAAAACTCAAAATCAATATCCGTAAATTTTCCTTAAATCTAGACTCATATATCTATTTACTAATTTTTTTCTAGAATTTTTGGTTGGGCCAATTAATACAGTTTATTAGTTAAAGTTACCCCTGTTTCAGGACTTGACTAGACTGACCTCTGTTTACTACGAACCATATTTCTCTCTGTGAAAGTTTATATGACTATGAAGTTTATTTATTCCGAAACTAGACTCAATAAGGATTCCAAGAGTATAAAATACACCACCTAATTATTTTTGTACAATTTATGGTAAATTTCTAAAGTTGGAACAGGGGATCCAGAAATCGCTCTGGCCCTGTTTCACTAAAATTCAAATATCTTATAACATATAATTCCTTTACTTTTTTCATTTGTTTTATATGAAACTAGACATACTAGGCTTCAATGTCATATTTAATCCATCACCAAATTCAATTTCTATGATTTTTAGTAAATTTTCAAACTCATGTCAGTGTTGCTGCAATATTCTGTTTATGGCAAATTTCGTCTTTTCATGAGTTTTTATGATCTAGATAACATATTAAACTTCCATGACATCAAACATGATCTAACTTAGCATTTTCCATGACTTATCATTATTAAGCATTTTCTCAACCAAATCATGGCCATATCACAAAATTATTTACACAAAATAGGTGTATTGCTATACATGTCATACTTAAGTTTTACAAGCCATTTACCAAAAAGAGTTCTTCGGATAGTGTGATCGAACCTTCGACCTGTCCCGATTCCTAAGCCGGCTTGTTCAAAACTACAGTGAATGAAAAGGAAGGAGTAAGCATAAATGCTTAGTAAGTCATATGCAAATAACAAGTAACATAACAATACAATTATACCAAACAACCTTAGCATGGTATCACCAAAACATATATCACATTTCTAAACATCATTAATCATCTTACCACCTTATCGTTGTTGTATCTATTTTCAACCCGAAGGTTAAGTACATACCTGTCCAAAGTGTCCATTTCACAATACTTACTAATACGTCACCTGCATTTTAAGTGTTCTTCCATTTCACTAGAAATTTTACCCGTTGAACACATCAGAATATAACTCGGATACATGGATAATTTGCACATAAGTGTCACATTTGTAGCCAAGCTACCATGTAACCCGCCCATAAGTGAACTCGGACTCAACTCAACGAGTTCGGATGCCTAGTTACATCTCACGAACTCGGACTCAACTCAACGAGTTCGGACATTTCACATCCATAAGTGAACTCGGACTCAACTCAACGAGTTCGGATGTTCAACCATCCTAGTGACATGTCACTTATATCCTAATCTATTCCTAAGGTTCAAACGGGAATTTCCTCGAACACATCTCCTTGCCATCTTCCGTAAAATACCGAAACCAATACTCGGTAGCACTTTATATTTAACAAATAATACACTTAATTTGCATTTTATTCGAAAATAACCACAAAGCATATATTTCATGATAAAAATAAGCATATCATATATTTAACATCAATAACTTAAAAATAACAATTATGCTACCTTATTTACACATGAACTTACCTCGATACAAAATTTTTAACAATCGAGCCTATTCCTCGTAAACTTTGTTCTTCCTTAGATCACGACTTGAATCTCGTTTCTCTTGATCTATAATACTAAATTAATCTTATTTAATACATACATTCATTAAAACAGTCCTTAATACGAACTTTGGAAAAATTACCATTTTGCCCCTAAACTTTTGCATAATTACACTTTTGCCCCTAGGCTCGAGAATTAAACTTCATCCCTTATTATTATGTTTTATGACATTCTGATCATTTTTACCTTCTATGGAAACATCAAATTCTCATTCTAACATGTATTTATGACTACTAAATATTTTTACCGATTAAGCCTTTTTACTCGTTTTTACTCAAAACCGAGTAGCACAAGTTGTCTAACAAAATTTAAAACCTCATATTCTGTCATAAAACACCAAAATACACAAATTTCACCTATGGATATTTTTCCAAATATGAACCATAGGTTGAATTATTGTTAACATAAGCCAAATCGAGCTACCGAGATTTCAAAAACATAAAAATCATTAAAAACAGGGCTTGAAATCACTTACTATGAAGTTTGAAAGTTGAAGAAACCCCAGCTATGGAGGAGAGAAAAAATCGGCAGAACAATATGGAGAAGATGATCATTTTGGGTTATTTTTCCTATTTTTATTTCATTTAATATCCAAATGACCAAAATGCCCTTACTACTAAACTTTCCAAAAATTCCTTCCATGTCCTAATTTTGTCCATGAATTTAAAATTGGCCAAATTACCATTTAAGACCTCCTAATTAATATTTCAAAGCAATTTCATACTGAAAACTTCTAGAATGCAAGTTTTGCAACTTATTCGATTTAGTCCCTAACTTTAAATTAAACTCGTTATGCCAAAAATTTCTTTACGAAATTTTCACACAATAATGCAATCATATCATAAACCTCAAAATAATTATAAAATAATTATTTCTATCTCGGATTTGTGGTCACGAAACCACTATTCCGATTAGGCCTTAATTCGGGATATTACATCACATCTCATCACATCGATATATTATATATGACATGTACTTCTAGACTCATTCTTTACCCAAAAATCAAAAAACTTAAGCTCTGATACCAATAAATGTAACACCCCTATACTCGATCTAAACGTACGGATCCGGTATAGGACTAATAATTACTTCTAATAAATATTTAAGAATTCGGTTTACTAAGACGGAGGCTCGATAATGTACTTTTTACGATGTCTGTAAATTTTAGGTTATTACAATTTAAACATTAGAGCCACTTTCTTTTTTTGAATGATAATTGGTCAATTTTCAATCTAACATTAATTATGAATTAAGGTTGAAATTCAATTTGTTACCTCATAAAAAAGAAGCCCTTTTTTATTATTGCTATTAACGCCTACTCTTATCAAAACCGAATTTGTCCTTCAAACGTGACATAGGATTCATCTATTAAGGTTTTTCTTTTTCATCTTTTTACTATCATTTTTTTTTAATTTCAAGTTTATAGTTATTAAGTTTTTTTTTTTTTTATCTTTTAAGATATTGTAGTTATGAAGTCGTAAACAATTGATTCGTTTCTTAAAAAGAAAAGTATAGAGACAACACAATTAACTTCAAAAGCACCACAAATTGAGGTACCACATTCATCGTTTGTTCTTTTAAACTCTGATGCTCGTCCTTCTAAAGTTCCCAAAGGTGAATATGAGGCATTTGATTTGTCTAATTTAGAACGTAATCCTAAGTTACGTAAGTAAATATACGAGTATTCAATTAATATGTGTGATGAGATTCAAAAAACTTATATTAAGGTTGAACTGTATCAACCTATTCTTTCAGAATCTCTTGCTTCTAATTCAAAAAAAAAAATATCCTATTTATTTTCAACCATCATGGTTTAAACAATTTTCCTGGTTAGAATATTTACCTTTTAAAGATTCAGTATTTTGTTTGTCTTGTTTTCTTTTTAATAGCAATCCAAGTAATGCTTTTGGATTAACTACAATTACTCATGGTGGCTTTAGTAATTGGGAAAAAATACACGATGAATGCAATTGTGCTTTTTTAACACATATGGGAAAAGATTTGAATTCACTGCATAACAATGCACAACGAGTTTATGCACATTTAATGAATTGAGCTCAATAAATTAAAGTATCACTTGATAGACAAACAACACGACAACTTGTTGCTAATAGTCTACATCTGTGAACTAGTATAAATGTCGTTTGATGGTTGATGTTTCAAGGGTATGCTTTTAGAGGTCATAATGAAAACTTAAGAACAAAATATTGCAGGAAATTTCTTGAATTGTTATCACTATTAACATCTTATGATGAGAAAGTTGAAGATGTTTTGAAAAGTGCTTCACAAAATGCTACTTTTACTTCTTCAACAATACAAAAAGAGATATTGCAAATTTATGTTAGTAGAGTTTGTAATGCAATTCGTGAAGAAATTGGTGACAAAAAGTTATGCATTATTGTGGATAAAGCAAGAGACGAGTCAAAAAAGAGCAAATGGCAATTATTTTGAGATTTGTTGATAAACAAGGATTGATAAAAAAAATAATTTTTTTATATAGTTTATGTTAAAGATACTGCATCATTGACTTTGAAAAATGAGATTTTTAATGTTCTCTTGTAATATAGTTTTGACATACAAAATATCTGAGATCAATGCTATGATGGAGCAAGCAATATGTGTGGGAAATTTAATGGTTTGCAAGCTGTGGTTTTGAATGATTATCGATATACTTATTATGTTCACTATTTTGCTCATCGTCTTTAGTTAGCATTGGTTGCAGCAGCTAAAGAAGTGATAGAAGTGCATCAATTTTTTAAAGACTCGTTTGATATTGCTAATTTGCTTCTGCTTCTTCCAAACGGCATGATGAATTACAAAAAGCGCAAGCATCTAAAATAACTATTCTCAGATTGGCAATTGGAATAGGTATGAATCAGATTGCCATTTTGCGTCTTGGTAATACTTAAAAGAGTGCTCATTTAAATTCAGTTACTAGTTTACAAAAGATGTATAATACAACTACCACAATTTTTGAAAATCTAAAAAATATCACTCCTAACTATTCTCAATGATGAGAAGCTTATAGCACGTATAATAGATTGAGGTCTTTTAAGTTTATTTTTATTTTGCATATGATGAAGGAGGTTTTGGGGATTATTGATATTTTTTGTCAAGTTTTGCAACGTCGTTCTCAAGATCTATTCAACGTCATGAATTTAGTTTCGACAACAAAATATTTATTTCAAAAGCTAAGAGATGATGGATGGGATGAGTTGTTGAAAAATATGATATCTTTTTTTGAAACTTGGGAGTTGGATTTTCCATATATATATGAATGATCAATACATTGTGGGTCGTAGTCATAACAAGAAAGAAGATGTTACAGTGGAGCATCATTATCGAGTGGATATACTTTTTGCCACAATAGATACTCAGTTGCAAGAATTGAATAGCAAATTTAAAAATTTCGAGCTTCTCTCTCTTACTACAACTTTAGATCCCAAAGAGTTTTTCAAGTTATTTGATGTTAATAAAATTTATATTTTGTAAATAAGTTCTATCCTAAGGATTTTTCTCAACAAGAGAAAAAAACATCTCCCATATGAGTTAAGCATTATGAACTTGATGTATGTAAGCATCCTAATTTGAGAAAAATATCAACACGTTTTGAACATTGTAGAAGCTTAGTTGAGAGTGAAAAGTCAATTAAGTACCTATTCGTTGATAGATTAATTTGTCTTATATTAACTCTTACAGTTTTAACTGCATCCATAGAACGTACTTTTTTTATTGGGAAGATTGTGAAGACTCAACTTAGTAGCAAGATGGAAATTAATGATTTTTTGAGAAGTTTTTTAGTTGTCTACATTGAGAAAGAAATTGTAAAAAATTTAATGTGAACGAAATAATTGATAATTTTAGTGAGATCAATGACCAAAGAATGCAATTCAAATAAATTTTAATTTTTTATTTTTATTTATTAAAAATATTATTATTTATTATCTCCACCCTTCTCTTAAAATTTTTTGACCTTATCCCGACACGTAGGTGGTTAAATGGATAGTCCTGATGGAGATGAAGTGTGTCTAGAAACACTCCACCAGCTTATGGACTACCCGAAGGACCCATGATAGTTGCTTGCCAATGAAACATGTCTCCATGAACAGGACCTTATTCCATCGTTAATAAATGGGAAGTAAAAACAAGTGTTAGATGGAATACCCCACACGCAAGTGACCGTATCAATGCCTTTTCCTAGTAAAATACCCAATCCTTTCTTTCATTTGCATTGGGAAAATATAACTCGTTTGGCACATTTAACAGAAACAATGATGCAATGGGGCGAAAGAAAGCGAAAGAAGAGAGTAGAAATCGAACCTGCGCTACCATAATTAGGAAGATCTATCAGGAGATTCTCCAACCCTTTCAAGAGCCCTTCTAAAATTTCCACCCTGTTATTAATGGATATTTGAATCCTGTAACTCATCTTCATTAGAGACAATCTTACAGTTTCTGGATTTATTATTAATTAAAGATTTATCTTTCTTAATTAGTCAACTTGGGAACTAACACATGCAACCACCTTTGGACATGATCCGGCTTGGTCTTAAAACTTACATATATATTTTCTATGTTGCCCTGTGTGAATTGTGAAAGAAGAATGGAGTTGTTTATATACTTTTTATTAAATAACTACAATTAAAATGTTGTTTTGTTAAAATATGAAAGAAGTACAATAATAATAGTAAGCTCTCTCTCTCTCTTCTTTTTCTTTTTCTTTAATTTTAAGTCTCCAACCAAATATCAATAACTATGCAAGGGTTGATGCATGCATGATTTGACTTATTACTTTCTGGGTTATCCATGTCCCTATTGCCTTTTCTTATTTATTTAAATATATTGAGTCTATCCATTTTCCTTAAAAATATATGTTGAGTCATTTTTTTAATATGAAAACTTTATTATATATAGCTCAATATGTAGTCTTTTTATTTAAATATATTTTGATGAGGTTTTGGTACACTTAAAAAAGTTTGGGTTAAAATCTTATCATCGAAATGTTTTGGATCATTCTATATGTATATGTTATGCGTAATTTTATCTGAATTTTCTTTCAATTATTCGTCTGTTGTGCGTTGTATCAATTGTGTTTTTAGGTTGTTGGACAAACCTAACCCTTAACCCGTTAAGGGAATTCAAACAGTTAGCTAATATCCAAACCTTAACCCGTTACTGTTCTTTTTTGTAGTATACAAAGAAAAGATAGTGAGTTGGGCCACATGGAATGAAGCCCTGCTACTACATGCATAGCAGCACATTAACCAATAGCAAACATCTGGGTCCAACTCCGAGCAGTTGACTCGGACTTGGTCCGTCGGTATTGTACATGTCGGCGATCCGCGGAACCAACGGGTCATTGGGATTTGGATCCTTTAACAATGAAGAGATTGAGAGAAAAACCTACAGAATCAAAACAAATGTTAGAACACAACTCTACATCCAAATACCAGTAAACCATGGCAAGCAAAAGTTATAGTATTAAGAAAAACTTTAGCCAGTGTCGCCAATGATCCATTATGCAAACTACTTGACCGTAGATGAAAGGGTAAAATATTAAAGGCTTGCTGTAAATTTCAATCTTAATAGGTGCTGCATCTTCTTAATGGATATGCTTTTTCTTTTTCTTTTTTTTTTTACTTTAGGATTGTCCAAGAATCGAATTAAAAATTAGTTTACAAATTCTTGTACAATTAAATTTAAATAGAAAGGCATAAACACACAATGAAGCAAGTAAGAATGAGGAATAGATGGTTAAGGAATAAAATGAAGCACCTTGGGTGGTTTATGCCGAGTTGAAACGTTCCACCCGCATAGGGACAGTCGGGAGGACACACAAGTAAAAGAGGAAAACAAAAATTAATTTTAGGTTTACGGAGTTATAATCTATTAAATGTAAAGTTAATGAAATTCAAAGTAGAACTTAAAACCATACACAGTCTTGACATCTCATCCAACTGAGGGAATAAAAATTGTCTTCAATGATGATGATGATGTTGAAAGAATCCAGGATAGAATTCCTTCAATTGATCTCTCAATAAGGACACACAATTTGATGGAACGGAGCGTGGGCCAAATGGTGATTATTACATTATTAGGGAGGAAGATAAGTTTCAATACTAGGGCTATGTGATTAAAAGCCTAACTAGACTTTCCGATTAATTGGTCTGGAAAATGATTTTTCTTTTTCTTTTGGGGCAAATTTCCAATGAGAAGAAGACTACACTATGGTTTTGTTTGATCATCTTCGGGCGATGCATGGACGGTATTTGATTGTCCAATTTCCTACCATGGTCTTCCAAGTTTCAATAATTGGCAATCATATCCGTGTAAAGTTATGAATTGTAGTCATTTCCTAAGGTTTTTTTTAGTGCCTTATATAAGAAAAATATTTTGAAAGCAATAAAAGAAATGTGATTAAAATTGATGATAACATTGACAATGGTATAGTTAAATATAAAAGAAGAGGATAGATTACTAATCAGTGTGATAGTGCCTACATTGAAAATGTCAAAAGTTTTAATCAAATAGTATAGAGTCATGCATGTATACGAATCAAGCAATAAAATAACTCATATATTGACAAAAGAGAGCTTAAAAGAGGAGAATAATATCTAACCGATATTATCTTCAAAGGAAAACAAACATGTAACCCAAATAGGTACATACCAATTGGTACAATACCTAAAGTACCATGGCTAGAAGACCATTTTTCAAGCCAATCGGTATGTCAACCTTCGGTTGGGGAAGACTATACCATTGCAAGACCCCTCCACCCCCCAAAAAAAAAAAGTCGTTTTATAACTAGATATAGCCTCAAAGGGACAAGCACTACACCCTCACAAGTGGATGCATCGTCTAGATCTTGAACACATTGACCTAACACTATGGTGCATAGAACCGAAGGGCAAAGAGGAATGAAGAAATGAGTGGCCTAGTGTTTAATGACTTAATATTTAAGTTTTCAAATTTCTTCTAATCATCAAAGTGGCGCAGCGGAAGCGTGGTGGACCCATAACCCACAGGTCCCAGGATCGAAACCTGGCTCTGATAAAAGAGCAGCTTGCCAGGCCGTCAATTTTTTCAATCTTTATATCATGCCTTTTACAGTTAATGCATACAAGTGATGCAAATATTAAATACATACAGAGACTAAACAAATTCTTATCATTTCTTTTTGCAACATTGACCGTTAACACATATGTTTAGTAGTTAAAAAAAACAACTAATGCCACAGCTATTATGGAGAAACACTAAAACATATCTCCAACTTACAGGAATTTACAGTTCCACGATCACTAGGGGGGCACAGAGAGTGATCAAATCTCTTATTATTTACCTTAGTATCATAAATAATTGAATACAAAATAAACAGATTCAATGGTTGAACGAAGGGGGTTTTATTTTGTATTATTTGCTGTCCTTAACTTGAAGGGACAACCGAAAGCTCCAGACGGCCAGTCCATTCCTCACCTGGCTTCAATGTTATTGGTTTTTCAACTGCTGCCCCATTCACACAAAGCATTTGTTTGTATTCTTCATCCCCAAAATCAACCATGGCTTTAGATTTCTTCTCCCATGGATTCCAAACACCTGAAGAAATGCAAAAGGAACTTTACATCAAGGCCGGTGTTTTCAGGTTGCATTGAGTTTATGAATATGTCATGCTAGGTTTTAAAAGCTTACCAACATCTGGAAGGCCTTCTTTCTTTATGAAAAAGGTCCGTTTTCTTTCGTGGTCGAATATTGCAATGGCATCTCTTGAACCGAGATAAACTCTGTCCACCTGCAAATTGAGAAGCAACAATTAAGCCTTAAACATGTATTCAACCATGATGCTCGTGGACTCATTAATTAGCATGATATTTTATCAACCAAATGGCTGGCTACGCTTTGAGGGTTCCAAGAACTGAAAAGCTTTTCCATCTAAAGGAGGGTCTAAGCTTTACCTCGGATTCAAATGTTAAGGCGTCTCCTTGTTCAGTGAAGCGCTCCCTTTGGTATAGGTTGTCAAGATAGTCAAGAGTCTCCAATCCCTCTACCCTCACTTCACTGTTAATTAGCATACAAGAAAATATATCCATTTACTTTCTTTACCATAAGAGTAAACTTTTATGGAGTGATGATCAAAGGACTTGAAAGGTA
The DNA here is from genome assembly GCF_025698485.1 of Gossypium arboreum. Lineage (NCBI taxonomy): Eukaryota > Viridiplantae > Streptophyta > Magnoliopsida > Malvales > Malvaceae > Gossypium > Gossypium arboreum. Next base: position 116,136,592 of record NC_069081.1, on the reverse strand, counting down.
GATAAATATGTACCTGATATCAGATATGGAGAAATATGTGTGATAAGCAATTGAGAAACTGAAAGGCTTGCAATTGATATTCCGGATACGTGATATCAAGCTAAGATTTCCATCCGCAGTCAAATTTACCCGAAGACGAAACTCAAAACTGGGAAGGGTTAAAAACCAATCATCAATATGCATTAATCACAAATAAAGAAGTTTTTATAGCAGATAACTAAGAAGTTTTTATAGCAGATAACTCTTCTTAATATTTGATAGCAGTTTCTGATGATTCATGGCAGATTAAGACCTCACCTGTGTGGCCAGATCTTCAAATCATCTTCCGATGGCTTTAGCAGTAAATCGATATAGGCCTTGCCACAGGCATCATTTGCATGCAATGGTGGCGGATTCTCATCAATGATCCAAGTCCTGTTCCGGGCAAATCCGTGTTGCTCGAGCGATCCTCGCTGACCAAACTAACAAATTCGAAAGACAAACTCATCGTCAACCAGATGCATATAGACTGATACAAAACTGATATAGGTATTCCAAAATAAATATTGAATCCTAAATACCTGTGGGAAACATATAGGTATTCCTCCTCGAACAGCATATGGTGGCTTGAAAATTGCCTACCATATAAACACCATGGCTTAAGACACCAAAGGAGAGCATAATACAAACACTATGGCTTAAGACATCAGATGTTAATGTTTACCTTGCTGCTTGTGAACAGCAATTCTTCACCTCGGTCAGTCCTCCATGAAAGAACCTGTCCTCCATGCAAGCTAACCTGAATAAATTTCAGACAAACAATACAACTATTTAACCCCAAAACCGTAGTTAGATTAAATGACAAATAGAATCAAGCATATGCTAGGTTTTAAAAGTTCAATATTCCTGATACCTTAAAATTATGAAAAAGACTAGAAAATAAAGATAAAAAAAAGAAGATTGTGACCTTTGCAGATGCCCCACGAGGATTCCGAAGAAGAATCTGATCAGTTCCATTTCTATCCTTTGAGACTTCAACAGCTAACCCAGAATTATTCATGGTGAAAACACAGTAAGGACATGTAACAAGAGGAAACAAAAGATGCAAACACTGATAGATCTCTCCCTGTCTTTATAACAATCGGTGCAGCAGTTAAAGAGTAATCAGAAACAGAACTTTCCCCTTCACACTTTCTTGTGAAAAACCCCTCCCAAAATTTTCTCGTGAAGCCAAACCTGAAAAAATCCCAACTACCAATGCAACCACCTTAATCTTTCTTCACCATTAAAACTGCCAACAAGAGAAAAGAAAAAAAAAACCTCACTGACAGATGGCTGCTTGATGATGGATTTGAAATCCCTCCAAATTTCCCAAAACAGACCAAATTCAGTGACAGGAAATTTTAAATCAAAAGGAAAAGGAAAAAATACCCAAGTCTAGAAGCTACTTCCCAGATAATCAAACTGTCTTAAAACTTGAAAGAACCGACCAAAAACGGTTTCAAAGACAACCAAAATTAAATGTTGAGGCAACTTAAAAACGTTTTACGACAGGTACAGTTTTTAAAGATTTGAAAACAGGGAGAAGGAAGGTCAAGTCAAGAACAAACTACCCTTTTAATGGAGAAAGATTTGTCTGCAAATTTGAGTCTGACCTTTTCGTTTCATTAAAAGGAAAGGTCGGGTTTGTTGAAGAGATTATTAATAAATATATATTAATCTCTTCCCTCCCTCGTATGGGGTCATGCTGGGGGGAACGCGACTGACTCTTATTATAATTAGTATTATTTTGGTACCCGGTTTCTTTTAAAAGTCAAGAATTTATGCCAAAGACCAAACAACAAGGACAAACTTTTTGGCTTGGACCGGTGATGGTGGTGGTGGCTTCTAGACATATGATGTAGACTCTATGAAGTCTTAACCTGTGACCATGAGTTTAACTGAATTAACGACCCAACAAATATATTAGTAATTAAATCGTATATGTAAAAAGATGAGTAGAAGATAGGGATAAGAATTTTTTTTCTTTCTTATTCTTAATGTTGCAAATAAAGTAGATTCAACGGATGTAACTGAATGAATGAAATCTCAGTATTTTCTTCTTCTCTTTTTCCGTTGCTCACTTCTTTCAACAAAATCATCACCAATGGTAAAGAAAGTTTTTCAAAGTTAGAATCAAAGAAAACCAAACCCAATCTTAAAATGGGTGGGATTGATTCGTTGCTTTGGGTATTCAATAGCCAAGTTCTCTATCTACAATTTAAATATATATATGTCTTACTGTCTGATTATTCTATCGTCAACTTTTAACGATATAAATAGATATTTTTTTTAACAAAAATGATAAAATTACTTTTTAATCTAATGTATAGAAATTAATTTATCTATTTTTTATTAGAAAGTAAAATGAAATCTAACTCCTAAAATAAACAAATTAATTGAAGCTATAATTCAAAATAATAAAATTACATTTTACATTCAAAATTTATAAATCAAATATAAGTTTGAATATATGGACAAATTTATAATTCTCTTTCTCTCTCAACCGTCAATAGTGAAGGCATGTGAGTAACCAATGGCTAAAGAAAGAGGAAAAGCCCAAAAGAACAACAGCCAGTAATAACCCAATGATGTTTTACGTTGAAATTTTAGTCTTTTGCCCCCATTAGCATGTGTTGCTCACCTTATTGGCTAATACCCTTCTTTGGGCAGAAATCTCATACCTTTGTAAATCAATGTCAACAAAGATAATAAACCAATGGCAGGGCTTTGATTTCAAATTTATATAGACATTGATCTTTTAACAAGTAAGGTTTTTATTGCACAATAGAAAATCATTTCCTTGAAGAACAAATCCTTCAAAGGGGAAAATCATGTGCCCCATTAAAAGACTCGAAAGCATAGATTTAAGGACACACACATCAAGTGGGGGCTTGGGGGGCTGGAATTTTACGAGGACACTCAAACTTAGACCCCACAAGAAAAAAGCATCATAAATAGGTGGCTAATGAAATCATCAAATACTTTTATATGGACTTGGTCTAACCAGTGGAGCGCGTTGGTTTTTCTCTACTTTTGACTTATCCTCTAAAAATAAAAAAAGATGGAAAAAGCTTTGTCCATCCATGGAAATTGCCTAAACCATGTTTTGGCATGAATAACATTGACGGAAACCAATCTTTTTGGTGTATGGATGTGTGGGTTTTTCATTGGTGAAGAGCTTCTTGCTTCCTATAATTTGTAATAAACGTTGGACATTGAAATTTGGAGCATGAGTTTTTTGCTTCTCAAACTCTTGCATGTATTGCTAAACTTATGCATGTAGATGCCTACTACAATTATTACACCTTTTCGAAAAATTTTCGACTAAAGTTTGGTCCGAATCCCAATTGCCAATACCATTAGCAATTACTTCCTACCATAAACCCAATCTTAATATCTAGTGATTAAATTAGATTAGGTTTAAATCTAAAATTTCGAATCCAATCAAATTGAATCAAGTTAAATATTTGAGGACAAAATTTTCCTAGTGTTATTTTTCCCGTTCATAATACTCGAGGCTTAAGAAATACCAATCGTAATCTTACATTAGAAAATGAAAGGCCTCGACACATATAAGGTAAAAGTACTATGGATGCTTAAATTTTAAGAGTCAGATTACATTTTACTCTCTTCTACTCAAAATATTAGCAAATTAGTCTCTGTATGCTAGATCAAATAGCAAACCAGTCATTTAGTTAAGAATTTCATCAAATTTGACCATTAAGTGATGACATGACCCATGGAGTTAAGTAGGCAACAATACATGACATGACATGTATACCTTATGTTGATGTAGCATTTTACCATAATAGCAAATTTTAAAAATAAAACAATCTTAAAAATAAATAAAATTTTGTTCAAATTCTGGATGCAATTTTTCAAATAATTATTAAATTTTTAAAATATATAAAATTATTTTAAAATAATTAAGAATTATTAAAAAATTAAATTATTTTAAATTACAATAAATATGCGAATTACAAATTAATTATCATCAAGTTAAAATTTATTTAAATATTTAATAATTATCATGATGAATTGTTATAAATTTTAAAAATTGAAATGATAAATAATTAAAAAAATAAAATATAATGGAAGTGAAAGCTTTTGTTTTAAACAGTTGTTTGTCTCTGCATATTGTACACTGTTAAGTAGACAAACATGAGAAATTATCCTACAAATTTGGACAAAAATAATAATAAACATTTAAGGGAATATGATCATAGTAAGTGGCGTGAAATATGAATATTGCCCATTGAAAAACAAAAAGTTATGCATCCTATCATTTTGAATTTGTGGTTTGGTGAGATTTACTTTAAATTAAGACTTTTTTTGTAATTGTTATAATTTTTAATACTTATTTTATAATTATTTGAAAAGACAGGTCTAAGATGAAATAGGATAAATGGATGTAACTTTTAAATAATTGTTATAAAATTTATTTATTTTTATAATTTTTTAAAATATTCACTAACGTGACACATGCCATGTGTCAATTGTTACCTACTTTTTTCGTCAGCTATGTCATCTATTGAGTAAGGATTATATAAAATTATGATTTCACGTCGTACTTATCTCTTTTTAATAAGAGGATGACAAATTAGATTTTTCCTCCTGAAAAATTCAAATCCAACTAAAAATATTGAGAAAAATTTAATTTGTCATTCTCCTATTGGAAAGGGATGAGAAACAGGGGCGTAGCCAAGGGGGGCTGGCATGGGCCCCGGTCCCCCCTAAAATGGAAAATTTCATTTTAGGCCCTTGAAATTGTTTAAAATTTTTAAATTAGTAAAGGTAAAATTGCACTTTGGCCCCCTAAAATTATAAAAATTTAATTTAATCCTTTACAAATTATAAAAATATAAACTATAAAAAATTAAAATTTCATCTGGCCACCCCTAAAAAAATTTTCTGGCTTCGCCCCTGATGAGAATGATATGGAATTACAATTTCATACAATCTTTTCTCGTCGTCTCTTAATGGTAGAAATAGAAATTTTAATGGAATGACCAGTTTGCTCTTTTATCTAGCACACATGATCAATTTACTAATTTTTCGAATGAAAAATAAAATGCAATCAAATTCCTAATACAAATACCTCCTTGATAATTTTACCACAAATAAAACTACAAAATATAAACAGCAATGGTCCAAAAGCGAAAGAGAAATGAAGAGAGTTTAGAATGGACCAAAATTGGCAGAGGGATCGGCCCAACAGAATGAGAAGGGAAGAATCCAATAAAACAAAACCTCCAAAAGAAACGTAAAAGTCGGTCTAACTAAAAATAAATAAAAAACATAAAACATGGGCCATATGAGATCACCCACGAGGGGCAAAAAAGTAACTAAAGCAAAAACATGGTTAAAGGAAAGCCTCCTAGCTAAAATCTCTGGTCTGATAACACACATGACATGATGTGGGTTTTGTTAGAAGGGGGGCAAAGATTGAACAAACCGACCAAAGCTCCGTCGGAGAAGCATTGAATCTCGGACCACTTTGCATCTTACAAATCTCTAACAACACCACATCAAACACAGTACTTTCTCATACTCCCTTGTTTTTCTTTTTGTTGTTTACAAACAGAGGTTTTGTCAGCTTTTCGTCTTTGAATCTTCTCCATTACTCGTGAGTTTTTGTTATTTTTTCTTTGAATGAATTATTGGGGGTTTTTTGGGTGCATTTATTATTTTATACTTGAATTTATTCTATTTACCATGTTGGGTTTTTTTTTTTTTTTGTGGGAAACATAGAAATTGAATAAGGTATTAAGGTATGCGGTTTTTATTTGAATTTGACATTGCAATATAGATTCTTTTATTATCTCTAATCTTCATAGTTTTTTATTGCAGAGCTTGACATCTGCATGAATGGCTTGGCGAGGGGTTGGGAAGAAAGTAAGTTTTTTTTTTTTTTTGCGTTGGCATTGGTTGAGTTGAGGGTCCCTTAATTATCTTTGCGTTCTTTGTTTGTTGCCGTTATTCATTAAGTTGCCACTTGAATCATTGTATCATAGGGTAGGAAAAGGTAGGAATTTATAAGAGTACTTGTTACAGCGTTAATGGGGGAAGTTTCTTTTCCCTGTACTTAGATTTTAGCTGAGACTTTCCGGTTGGATGAGAATTTGACTGCATTATCGGATGCATTTTATTCGAATAGTTTCCATCCATTTTGCAGTGAAGTGCTTTGAATATGACCATATTGGTGATATTTAGTCTTTCCCTTCACATTTTTATTAGCTGCAGCATATATATTGTCCCACAGAAAGAGAGTGTCTGTTGAGTGTTTTGCAAGTGGCTTAGTTATCGTCTATGATGGCTAATGATTTTCTAACATTGTTTACAGGGACTTAATGCCAGTCTCATTAGAGCTCTGGCTTCAGAACCTGTTGGACTTTCAGCTGGCTTAAATTCTTCATCTACTTTTGATCTTGCAGTAAAATCACTTTCTGCTTCTTTTAAATGTGTGCCTGGTAAGCTGAGCCATCCATATTTATCTAGGCATGCATTAGCTTGTTTAATGTGTCAATAAAACATATGAATACATGCTATTTCTACTTATTGGAGCATGCATGTGTCTCAGTTAGTTAACTTCAGTTACTAGCCCTACTTATGGGTTTTAGCAATGAATTACGCACTCAACAATTGTTATCTCGTTTACTTTTTCTCATTTTGAAGTTTGCATAGTTGTAGTTAGTCAGGTTCAGTGAAGATTACATAATTAGATAACAGCCAATGAACCATGTAACTTGACTTTTATGTTATCATATTCACCTCAAATATTTGCTACTGCAGGGTTGTCTTTCAGTTCGTTTCTACGGGGATCTAGGTATCACAAAATTTTGAAAAATGAACCTTTAATACGGTAAGTTGGCTTCCTTCAATTACTTGTGTGTTCTGTCCTGGGAAGATACTATCTCCGCTATAATTATAGAACTTTGTGAACCTTTTCAATAGAGAGGATCAATACCTTTCAATATTTTGACCTTTCTCTTCAAATGTTTGAGTTGCTTATCTGTTGCAGTACTTGACATAAAATATATTCTCCAAGAAGTCGAACATCACTTGTGTAACAATTTTTTTCTATCCTCTCATTAGACATGTATAATAGCTATCAATGGGACCAAAAAGAAAAGGAATTTGGAATGGTGTTAAGCAGGCTTTATTGATTCAAATAACTGATTTAAGTATAATTTCTGTACTTGAGAAGTGGTATTGACTGTGGAACCCTGGCTGTCCTTAGGTATTTTCATGCAAGTCCAGAATTACTGGCTAGAAAGGGCATTGAGGAGGAATTGGGTTTAAAGGTTAGCAAGAAAAAACCTAAAGGGAAATATAGCAAGAGGGAAAGGAGCCCGCCTGTTGTAGCTCCCTATGTTCCTAAACTGAAGAGAACAAACAAATCCTTGCAAGAGAGAACTGTTGAGATATTTGACGGTATGACCCTTGTTGAGCTCGCAAAGCGAACTGGTGAGGGCATAGGTGTTCTTCAGGATATTCTCATAAATGTTGGGGAAAGTATTGATTCTGAATTTCACCCTCTAAGCATTGATATTGCGGAGCTCATTGCAATGGTATTTCCCATTCTTTACTCTGACATATTGATGAAGTATCTTGTTTGCAATTTAAAATGCAAAACTTCTGTGCGTGCTCATATAGACCTTTGAGTGGAATGATGAGTTCTAATTCATATCCTGGAATTATCCTCTGAAAATTTGACGCTGGCTTCCCTTTTTGACTTGGAATATATTATTTTTTTATGCATTTTTCTTGCTACAACATTTCTCTTAACTAGACATATATGTTGAACCATTTATGATACAACGTAGTGGTGATATTTGCTTTTGATCGTTGAGTTTCTCTCTTTCTCTTCAATCCTTTCCTTTTGTGTTAGATCCATTATACTTATCTTGTTAAAGGCTGCTTTGGGGACTTTTGATGGTTTTGCAGGAAGTTGGAGCCAGTGTCAAGAGGATACATGTCAGTGAAGGTAAAGAAATTCTCCCACGGCCACCCGTTGTGACTGTCATGGGACATGTTGACCATGGTAAAACTTCTCTTTTAGATGCTTTACGTCAAACATCAGTGGCAGCCAATGAAGCTGGAGGCATTACTCAACATCTTGGTGCTTTTGTTGTTAGCATGCAGTCAGGGGCATCAATTACATTCCTTGACACCCCTGGTCATGCCGCATTTAGTGCAATGCGAGCAAGAGGTGCAGCTGTCACGGATATTGTTGTGTTAGTTGTAGCTGCGGATGATGGGGTGATGCCCCAGACTCTTGAAGCTATCTCCCATGCAAAGGCAGCTAATGTACCAATCGTGGTCGCTGTTAATAAATGTGATAAACCAGCTGCTAACTCTGAGAGAGTAAAACTACAGCTTGCTTCTGAGGGTTTGCTGTTGGAGGATATGGGTGGAGATATTCAATTGGTTGAAGTTTCAGCATTAAAGAAAACCGGATTGGATAACTTGGAGGAAGCTTTGCTACTGCAGGCTGAGGTGATGAACCTAAAAGCACGTGTAGATGGACCTGCACAAGCTTATGTTGTGGAGGCCAGACTTCACAAAGGGCGAGGCCCATTAGCCACTGCAATAGTAAAAGCAGGGACTTTGGTCTGTGGGCAGCATGTGGTTGTGGGCTCAGAGTGGGGCAGAATAAGAGCCATTAGAGATGTGGTTGGGAATTTGGCAGAGCGGGCAACACCTGCAATGCCAGTTGAGATTGAAGGTTTGAAGGGGCTTCCGATGGCGGGTGATGACATTATAGTTGTGCAATCTGAGGAGCGTGCTAGAATGCTTAGTGCAGGGAGGAAAAAGAAATTTGAGAGAGACAGGCTATTGAAGATCAGCAATGGAAGGGCCGAGGAATTGGAACAATCAGAAGAAGTGCCTCAGAGGGCTGAAATGCCAATCATTGTAAAAGCAGATGTACAAGGCACTGTCCAGGCTGTTACTGATGCATTGAGATCTTTAAATAGTCCTCAGGTTTGTGAAAGTCGAGCTATATTATCCGACAAATATATATTATATATACATGTTCATGATCTTAATCCCCACTGCCTTGGTTGCTGATGTTTGTTAGGTATTCATCACTACTTGTACAAGTACTCGTATATGCTGAACTATTAATTTGTTAAAGCATTGGCCTTCTCACCTCACTATGCTGCAATTCTTTTCTGGTTTTGAAAATGAGAAGTACAAACAAAAAGAAAGTGATGCTGGTCATTGCTATTGACTATTGAAACTAATCCTGTTGGTTCTCCCTTGTGATGTGTTTTCTAATCGATACTGTCCAATTTCATTTCCAGGTTTTCGTGAATGTAGTCCATGTAGGGGTGGGGCCTGTTTGTCAGTCTGATGTGGACCTAGCGCAGGCATGTGGTGCATGCATTGTCGGATTTAATGTGAAAAGTCCAGCTAGTTCTATTACTATGGCAGCCACTCAAGCCGGCATAAAGGTACGAACTTCCCATTGCTTTCGATCTCAATCTCTATCTTGCAGTAAGCGTCAATATATATGTATACGTACATCTATTTTAGTATTCTTTGGGGGGTATAAAGTATAAACAATTGATGTTATTGTGTTTTAGAAGCACATCGGAATGGAACTTTTTGAACTTAATTATTTGTATTGTAGATACTGATGCACCGTGTCATATATCACCTTTTGGAGGACATCGGCAATATGATAGTAGAGAAGGCCCCTGGCACTTTCGAAACTCAGGTAGCTGGGGAAGCTGAGGTGCTGAATATCTTTGAGATAAAGGGAAAAAGCAAGGCAAAAGGTGGGGATGTAAAGATTGCAGGTTGCCGGGTGATTGACGGTTGCGTCTCCAAAACAGCAACCATGAGGCTGTTGAGAAGCGGAGAAGTTGTGTTCGAAGGACCTTGTGCATCATTGAAGCAGGAGAAACACGACGTCGAGAAAGTAGGGAAAGGGAATGAATGTGGGCTTGTGCTCTGTAATTGTGATGCTTTCCAGATTGGAGATGTCATCCAATGCTTGGAGCAAGTGGTTCGGAAACCCAAGTTCATTTCATCGGAAAGTGGGGCTGTTCGAATCGAGTGCTGAAAACCACATTTACCAGTGAAAATTCTTCCACCATTGAGGACTTGTTTTCTTTGACCTGGCAATTCTACATTGAAATTCATGGAAAACCTAGCCTTACTGCTAAGTAATGCATTGTGTTTTAGAGGTTGAACTGAATAATTTTAGTATCAAAGCTGTGAATTTAATGTGGAATTTGTCAATTTTGGAGGCGATAGTGATTATTTATATTCAAGTTTTGTATACAGGATATAAACAGATATAAGATGAAATAACTAATTTGGCGTTCACAGCATAGCTTCAAAATCTCTTCCTAAACCTCTCAAAAATATTTTGCTAAGCTGCAAAGCTAGTCTTGATAACGTCAATCTCTGGGAACGGAACTAAAGCTCAATACTCAAATTTTCAGCTACGGTGTAACTAAAATCCTGGAGGTCTAATTTTGCCTAAGTCCTTATACTTTAGGCACAATTGAAATTTAATATTTTTACTTTTGATCACAATTGAAGTCTAATTAATAATGCCAAAATCGTGTTGAAGAACGTTACTATCCGAAGTTCAGAATCGAAAATTTTACAACCTAAGTTAAATGTTTTTATTTACTTATTTGATCTTTCTAGAATACAATATTTTATATTTTTATTTTCAAAATATTTAATAAAGATTAGACCAATCCTGGACAGCTGAAAATAATTGTAAACTTGGAAAAAAATAAGATTAATACATTGTTTGGTACTTGAATTTAGTTTCAATATTCAATTTAATATTTTGAGTCTTTTTGTCTCTATTTAGCACCTATGTTTTTTTTTCTAGAGCACTGTATGTCAAATATTCATTGAGCTACATAAGGCCTTTTGTATGGAAATCAAACACAAATACCAAATTAAATAGTAATCTAAACTCAGGTACCAAATAAGATATTAATCCAAAAAGAAAATCCTCTATTTTCGACACTGGCAAAGGTTGTTTTAGTGCCAGCTGAAACGCTGCCGTATAAGGGAGCCGTCAGTAACGATTCCTCGAACAGATCGCCTCTCTCATCGTTTGTTGAGGCCAATTTGCCCTTTCACTCCCTCGACGAGTCCGTCACTCTCAACAAAAATCATTCCTTCCTTCAAAAAGCCAAACTCTCTCCCTTCCTACCTCCCATCCTTCCTTTAAAAATTAACCAAATATCTCTCACCAAACCCTCCCCCATTTCCCTTCTCCCTTCATATATCTAACATCCTTTTTTCCCCCTCCCATTTCCTCCCTCATTTCCATCTCCCCCCAAAATGGAAGCATCCCCTGCTCTTTCTCGCATAGGCCTTGCCGGCTTGGCAGTCATGGGCCAAAACCTCGCTCTAAACGTCGCCGAAAAAGGCTTCCCTATCTCTGTCTACAATCGTACTACCTCCAAAGTCGATGAAACCGTTCAGCGAGCCCAAGACGAAGGCCAACTCCCACTCTTCGGTCACTACACTCCTCGTGAATTCGTTCTCTCTATCAAACGACCCAGATCTGTTGTTATCTTAGTCAAAGCTGGTTCACCTGTCGATCAAACTATTGCTGCTTTATCCGATCATATGGAGCCCGGTGACTGTATCATCGATGGTGGTAACGAGTGGTATGAGAACACCGAGAGAAGAATCCAAGAAGTTTCAAATAAGGGTCTTCTTTACCTCGGTATGGGTGTTTCCGGTGGCGAAGAAGGGGCTCGTAACGGTCCGTCGTTGATGCCTGGTGGATCTCACCAGGCTTATTCGAACATCCAAGACATACTTGAAAAAGTGGCGGCGCAAGTCGAGGATGGGCCTTGTGTTACTTACATTGGCGAAGGAGGATCAGGTAATTTCGTTAAAATGGTTCATAATGGAATCGAATACGGTGATATGCAGTTGATTTCTGAAGCGTATGACGTGCTTAAACATGTTGGGGGACTTTCGAATGATGAATTAGCTGAGATTTTTGCTGAATGGAATCGGGGTGAGCTTGAAAGTTTCTTAATTGAGATAACATCGGATATTTTTAGAGTTAAGGATGATTTGAGTGATGGGTTTTTGGTGGATAAGATTTTAGACAAGACTGGGATGAAAGGTACTGGGAAATGGACTGTACAGCAAGCTGCTGAGTTGTCTGTTGCTGCCCCTACGATCGCAGCTTCATTGGATTGTAGGTATTTGAGTGGGTTAAAGGAGGAGAGGGAAAATGCTGCCGAGGTTTTGAAAGAAGCTGGATTGAAAGAAGAAGTTGGGAGCCTAGCAAAAGGAATTGATAAGAAAAGATTGATTGATGATGTTAGGCAAGCTTTATATGCGTCCAAGATATGCAGTTATGCTCAAGGGATGAATTTGTTGAGAGCGAAAAGTGTTGAAAAAGGGTGGAATTTGAACTTTGGAGAGTTGGCTAGGATTTGGAAAGGTGGGTGTATTATTAGGGCTGTGTTTTTGGATAGGATCAAGAAGGCTTACCAGAGGAACCCTAATTTGGCTAGCTTGGTTGTAGACCCTGAGTTTGCTAGGGAGATGGTTCAGAGGCAAGCTGCTTGGAGGAGAGTTGTGGGGTTGGCCATCTCTGCTGGGATCAGCACACCAGGAATGTGTGCTAGTCTTGCCTATTTCGATACCTATAGGCGTGCAAGGCTCCCGGCCAATCTCGTGCAGGCACAGAGGGACTTGTTCGGGGCACACACCTATGAGAGGATCGATCGTCCAGGGTCATTTCATACAGAGTGGAAAAAGTCCGCTCAAAAGAGTAATGCCGGTGTTGGTGCACTCAATTGAGGTTTCTGAGTTTAGTTTGTTGTACTGTGGCTTTACTTGTTTGTTTCAAATGAGCATTGGTTATGTTATGTTTTTATGTTGGAATAGGATTCTACCTTGGCATAGCAAGGATTGTTCAGCCTTGAAGTTTTTCTTTTTCTTTTAATAAAATGCATGCCTTATGAGTCGTGAAAATTGAATGATTCTTGGCAGACTGGGTAAAGCCTTGTATTCCTGTTATACTGTTATAGGTTTAAACAAGAAAGGATGAAATGAATCTGTTCAAGAGTTTGAACTAAGCATTTTGGTAATAATGATTGTGAAATTTGGTACATTTGTTAGCGTAAAAGGCAAAAAGGTTGTCAGAAAAAGGGCGAGTAACACTGCTAATGCCTTCTCAATTAATTTCGATGAATGGATATTGTAGTTTATTTTAGCCCCCCATTTTCTCTCCTATCATATGGATTTTGCATGTGTCTTGCCATTTTGATGCACTTTTGCTGCTTGCATGGATTTTGCTTTTTTGGCTCAAGCAGATGCACTTTTTGCTTGGAGTTGAATATTCCTAATCCAAGTCATTTTATGGTGGAAAAATTGCTTCATTTTTTGGTTCAAAATGTAAAAAGTTCACACCCTTAAACCCAATTGCGGGATAGATGACTATCAGTGAAGGCTAGCAAGTTCCTCATTTGATTGCCAAATAGATTTTATATACATACATAATATTTTTATGCATAAGATATAATTATTCAAAATTTTACAAGGATTCAGAAGGAATTTGCGGAGGGTGATAAAGCAAAAGGAGGTCTAAAATACTAGCTTCTCACAAATTCATTGTCTAATAGTGAGTTCAGCCCTGAGATGGAGGATGCCGTTTATAAAGTAAATGCTATCATCTGACATGAATGCCGTCCAGGGTATACCAAACAGGTTACGATAGCCGACAGCCTTTCCTCCAGTGAAAGTGTAATTCCCTTTATACTTGCTTACATAATCCTCGGTTGGCTTTGACCTTGCCGCAAACTCATAGTCAACAGCAAATGTGACAGATCCCCTCTCTTGCATTCCCAAAAACAGCCCAAAACAATGGAATGAGCTTTGCTGATCCATGTTGCAGTGAGCAGACAAGAAAAACCCTTGTCCTCCAAGATGAAATGCCTGGGAATAAACCCTTCCTGCTGGAAACAGATGTGTACACTCCTCACGTTTCAGGTCCAGGTACACAACACACTGCTGCCTAGGCAGCTCAAACTCTACAACCTTGACTGGACGGTACTTGTATGTCCGCTCCACAAAGCGACGATAGGTGGCATTCGCTTCCTCTGCTGCAAGTGCCCGTTGTCTGTGTGGCATCTCAGACTTGAAAAAGAGAGCTTCAAGCACAACCTTGGATGCAAGTTCTGGATCAAAGTCAATGCAGGTTAAAACCTTTTTCAGCTTTCTGCAAGTCATATATGGAAAACGTATTACGCGACTAAGTCGTGTTGCAAAAATTCCACGTCGCTCCTCCAGTTTTGGGTAATGTGTACGAGCCCATTTCAGCACAAAGTCATAAACAGCATCCTCTGAAGCTACCTGGAGATCGTCACTAGAAAATACTGCCTCTATACCAGTAAGAGGCAAGTTGAGTACCTCCTCCTGGAACCTGACAAATAACCAATGCAAACTGGTTAGTCCATGATCTAGAGATTAACTCAACAATGGACCTAAAAGACGACAGTTAGATAAACATTGAACCTAATTTCACAAAATTTTCCACTTAAGGCAGCCATATATACACGTCCAATAAGCAAAATATAAACAGGACATACAACACTGCATTTCTTGCCACGTTATTTTTAAAGAATGCCCACTATTTTGCAGCAGGGTAAAACTTCAAAACAAAAACATATATATATCAACAAAAGGGTGCCCCATTTTCATATATTGATAACAAAAGAAGCAACCTTGTTGTTACAGTTGAGAAATTACTCAAATGTATAATTATGTATTTAATGTTGTAAATAATAATGGCACTCACTTGGTTATATCCTTGTATCTCACAGCAAGAAACTGCTTTGCAGCATCTGTCAGTGGCTGAACAGCATCAGCCATTAAAACACTAGACGGAAGGTCCAAATATAGTAAAGCAGATTCACAGGTCATAGGCAGGTTCCGTAACAATCGGCTACAATATCTCATGCAAGATGCAACCTCGAATTTGTCAGCAGCCATCAACACATCTAACAAGGCAGTAGGCGTGGTCGTTGATAAGGTGTTGCTATACATAAAACTAAGAAGGTCTAGGAGAGCTGTTTCTTCTGCTCAAAGAATCAGAACAAAAAACATAAATGAACACCACAAAGTTCGACAGGTTCCCACATGAAAACAAAAACCAATGTCATTGGAATTCATAGCAAGAGAGGTAAGAATAAGACGAATGATCAATAATAGGAAAAATATTCTGGCGTTTACCAGAGGCATGTATCCTGAGTGTTACATGTCGCTGCTCTGACTCCTTCATTCCATTTGAAAACAACTGTAAGCAGAGGCACAAACCAGTAAGTCTATGAGTACGAAAACCAATAATAAAGACGGAAAATAACCAATCAGCATCCCCTTACCTTATAAAAGAAAGGACTTTTTGCTGCTAAAATTGGAGAACTAATGTGTATGGTCTTGACTCTTAGAACTTTTGAACAATCCATATTCTTAGATGAATCATTGTTGTAAATGGAACCATTCCCTATAAATGAATCAAAACGGATGTCAATGTTCATTCCTTGCAATTAAACAGTAACAAATACCCCCACACTGAAAAACTAACTTTAAATCTAGTTATATCATAAAGAAAAATTTTAGTTCAGTTAACAAAAAGAAGAAATAGTCCAAACTTAATTAACAACAAAGTGAAGGAAGCTAGGAAGTTTGAGTTGTTCGCGTGAAGTTTAAGTAAAAAGAAAACCTTAATTAACATGAAGAAACCTGAAAAAGTGTAGCAAATGATAAAAAGTAATTTATGTATGTAATTTAAGTTACCAATTTGATTGGAATTCAATCCAATATCAGAAGGAGACTCTTCAACCATTGCCATGGCCTCTTCATCTTGATTCTCATAGGTTACACCATCCACCATGTATGGCAAGTTACAATTCAAGATTTGCTCCTCACTTTGCCCGATAAAATCTGCATAACGCCATGAACCCAATCCCAAAAATTGTTCAAAACTACATTAATTACATTGTTAAAAAAAAAAAAAGCTTTTTAAAGGAAAAATACCAATAATTTTAATCTTAGAAACGAAACAGAACAAACCGTTCTCTTTCTTGAAATCTTCCCTCCGTCTCTTCCTATTACGGGCCCAATCAGCGATAGAGCAGCAACCGCCACCGTCGGATTTAGTCTCGGGCAAATCAGGCATGATCTCGATCCTCAGGGTCCGATCGGAGAAATTACTGTCGTCAAAAGCAAAACCAAAGTCCGGGTCGACGGAAGCAGAGGCGGAAGCTCCGCCGGGAGAGAAGTCGGAGTCCATAATCGATTGTGGATTAAAAAGATCAGCGTCCGGCACTCGCATGCCCAAATCCTCAAAGCGCTTGAGCAGAAAGCAAGAGAGGTAAGAATTGTAATTAGAACAGTAAAGTTGGAAGGAATTGAGGTTTCCAGAGTCCAAAACCTAGAACGGCGCTGTTTTTATTTTCCGAACCTGAAAATGTTTGGTGGGTCTCCATTTCCGTATTTATATTGTGTTTGGTATCTCCTCCGCCTGCTATGTGGCGGTTAAAGATTGGTTATTATGAAAACATAACTGATTCTATTAACTTGTAGTTATGGTGGCTGTATAGTTGGATCAATCCAAAAACAATCGGATGATACACAATTTCGCTTAATTTCAATTTTAATTTTGTTTAGAGATTAAATCCATTTTTGATTTTCAGATTCTTAAAACCATAAATCTGATTTTAACTTTTTAAGCTACCCAACTACCAAACCTATATCTCCTTTATCATTGCAGATTTAACTCTACAGCTTCTTCAAATTATATAGATTTAACTCATTTAAATTATTATTGATAATTTTACTATCTTTTTTTTAATCACGATAGGGTATTTAAATTACTTTTTTTCAAACTTGGTATTTTTGTTAGTCATTTAGTTAAATTTATTTTGAAAATTTTTAATCTACAAATTGGTATCTATATTTTTTTTCATTTCATTTTGATGTCTAGATTTTTTTATCACAACTGAAACTTAAATTATTTTTCTCCAAAATTGGTACCTCTATCAATTCAATCGTTGGTTAAACCACTACGCCTATTTAAAAAAATTAATTAAAATTAATATGTGACAAAAAAGACAAAATATTATTTTCTCTCTTTTTCTTTCTTAAGAGCCAAATCAATAGTTAAACTAGCCAGACTACAAGTTTTCTATTTGATCAAATAAATTATTAAAAGAATTCATAACAATAGAGAAAATCGGTTTAACTATTTTTTTTTTAGCTTCGTTCAATTGGTTTATATCGGTTCGTAAGTTTATCAATTCAATGCCTATATCTAGACCAATACCTCAATCAGTTATCGGTGTGATTGGTTGGTCTAATTTTGAAAACATTGATTTTGATCGATGAATAACTTTTTTGATCCGGTTAAGTTGAGCAAGCAAACAATGAAGCTCATAAACAATTTTAATTGTTATATCTCAATCTCGGAAGGACAAGTTTTGAGCATTTTTAGTATTATCAGACTTTATAAAGGAAAATATAGAAGGGTAAAATAATGTAAAATAAAATAAAATAAATAATTTTTTTAAGCCTTTAAGACACGGTGATTTATTATTGGCTAGAATATTTTTAAATTGATATAATATTTTGGTGTAAAATAGGTATAAAAAGAGTTGTTTAAGTACCACTTGTGACATAAAGAAGTTGGCACGATTACTTATTTAGCCCTCCAACTTTATAAAAAAATCATATTAGTCCTCGATTTAACTTTTTGGCTCTTTTAACCCTTGAACTTGCACTTTTTTTGTTAAATCGCCCCAAAATAAATGGAAAAGATAACAAGTATTAACTTTGTTGACATGGACATATACGTCACATGGATACTACATCAACAATTAATTTAATTTTAATATTTTTAATTTTTAATTTTTATATATATATACATTACAAAATTTTTAAATAAATTTAATAGCATTCTATATTTTTATTTTTAAAAGTTAATTAATTACTTATGTGACATCCATGTGATGTGTATGTCAACAAAATCAACATTTATTAACTTTTCCATCTATTTTGAAGCGATTTAACAAAAAAGCACAAGTTCAATGTTTAAAATAAGCGAGAAATTAAATGAAGAGCTAAAATGATCTTTTTTTTATAATATTGGAGGGATAAATAAGTTATTAAGCCAGTAAAGTTTAAGTAAGAACTCAAGAAAAATGATATAGTTCAGGTACTAATTTGTGGATTACGTCCTTTTTTAAATAGATTTAATGGTTGGACTAACAAATGTACCAATTTGGGAAAAGGAAAATAGTTTCAGTATCACTTGTGACTTATGACAGAAAAAAAAAAAGAGTTTAGATATTAAGAAGAGAAAAGAGTAGTTTAGATATTAAGATGAGAAAAGAGTATACTTTAAGTACCAATTTGTGGATTAAGCCAATTATTTATAATGTTAGTATATTTTATGTTTATCTATGTTTAACTTGATCCGATTTGATATATTTGTCTAAAATTTTATTTAAATTTGTCAATAGTAGTAAATAACTAATCTAAACTCGTTTTAGATCCAATCAATTCTTAATTTAAAATTTTAAATAATTTTTCTTAATTAAAATTCTAAATTTAAACAATATATTTTTAATGTTTACATGTTATTATACTATTGTGTATTTAATTTTATGTCATATAAAGTATATAATATAAAAAATAAAATAAATTACAGATGTATAAAGCTTATCGATATGGGCTTAAACCTTAAATATTAAATTTTGAATTCAAACTTATATTTTAATTTTTATAGGTTATTTATTGTATATTATTAAATTAAATTGCTTTCACGTTAAATTTGTTAGTATTCAATTTTTTTTATAGTTTTATGTTTATTTTACTCCACTCTAATCAATAAATAAAATTAACTCTTGTTATATTTATAGTAACCTCTATATTCAATTTTATTTTTAGTAAAATATTATTTAAGATAATAAAAATATATAATAGTGATTTTGAAAGCAATTTAAAAATAACAATTAATTTTATTGAATAGATAAATTATCTAATATAAAAAAACTTGATAATTTTTTTAAAATTTTATATTAATTTAAATTTAAAATAAATAATAACATATATAATATATAATTAAATAAACAAGAATTTATTTAAGTAAAATCAAATAGATACATTATCTAATTAAATTTTATTTAAAATTTAAATTTTGGCTATCTAATTAAATATTTATCCAATTTATTTAAAAGTATATTATTCATGTAATCTAATATAATTTATTTAATTAACTATTTATTTTAAATAAAATATTGTCCATATAATTTAAGTTCTTAAAAACAATTAATGATGTGTCAACAAATTACTCATGCCACTTGTGACAATAGTGACCCATTACTCGTAAATTGGATGATAATGCGCGTTCTAACCTATGTATTTCTTGTTATTGTAACAAAAAGATGCTAATGAGCTAAAACTCATCGTTTACGAGAATGAAAATTTTAAAATATTTACAAATATATATTTAATTTAGTTCTTAGCGATTATTTAAATTTAAATATGGCGATTTATAAATGTTATATTTTATATTTATTATTTTACAATAGAATTGGTATCTTGTATATGAAAGATTAAATTAATATAATTAATCAAAATATTGGTTACTTTATGCAACTATTTAATCTATTATACTAAAATATGATTTATAGTAAGTTAATGCAGATGCAATTAGAATGAATTTCAATATTATTAAAAGTCTAAAGTAATGATTTAATTTGTTATACCATAATAAAGTACATAAACAAAGACAATAATTCAATTGTTGAGAGCGGCGTCAAAACTCGTAACCCTCTTAACTTGATCATCAATTCATTTATGAAATTATAAGAATATCAGTTCTTTTAAATTATAATTAATATTATTATAATAATACTTTTTCTTTTTACATTTTTATATTATATTTAAATAAAACAATTATAAATCTAAAAATAACACGTATTTAATAATATTAAAATATAAATCTATTATATACATTATTAAACATACTTATAAAGTTAAATTTTTATTTCACTCACTTGACAAAATCTATATTTCAAAATGGGCAGCGGAGTGTAAATTGGGCCAGTAGACTCACTTTTTCATCCATACCATCAACAACACCCAGTCCATTTTTATTAAATCCTTCTTAAGATTTTAATCACCAAGGGCCCCTATGACTGGGCTTCATTCTTTAGGCACCTCCAATATATGTAGTTCCTTATTCACCAATTCATGCAAAATCTATATTTCTCTCTGAGCCAAGTCTTGCAACCCCAATAAGGTCACTTGGGAGAGTATAAATTAATTAAAATTTTATTCTCACTTAATGGACACGTAGGAGTTCAGAAAAAAAAGAAAAAAAAAAAAGAAAAAAGAAAGGCACCCATGTCTCGTCAACTCAAAATCACATCTTTCAATTCAATCTCAGAAGAAAATCTTGTCAGCTTAAAGTAAACAATCCCACCCAAATATATACAGTTTCTCATATTTGTACTCAGAAAACAGTTCATATACTGAACAATGAAACCCCGTCCTTTTTACACCATTAACAATAAATTTGTCTCATCTTTAATAGATTTCACGCTCATCCCTACCCTACGTTGTGTTTGTAATAAATAATGCATTATTACGAAAGTTTACTTTTAAGTGGAATAAGTCATCAAATAATAAAAAAATTATTATATTCTAATTAAAAAAAAAAAAGGTGATAAATTCTGTATTCTTCATCTATGACTGTCATCAAATCAAATTTAAGTACAGGCTTAGTGTACGATTATCATGAACCCATTTTCTTATAAATATCACTTTAAAGTTTAATCATAACCATTCAACATTAACAAATATTTATGATTCCTTATAATTGAACAGTCCAAAAGCTAAAATAATATTCTCTAGATAAGAAAATACCAACTATAATGAATCATTTAACTCCTTTCTATTTGGAAAATCCTTAATTATTTTTATATTCCACACTCCGGCATGAAGATGCTTCATAATACTAAAAGTAAACCTCTTGCCAATATAAAAAAGCTTTAAGTATCATAAGAATAAATGTCCCACATCTAAAATATTTAGCTAAGGCTATAATATTCTACTCTTTGTTGAGTCATATCACATCATCATTCAAGGGTTCCTTTGTTTTTTCTCCCTTCTGTGATATTCAAAACCTACTGTAACACTAGCATAGGGATGGACCGGAGTTAGGATCGATGTTGTTACACTGATTCATAGTTGGCATATTTTGTTTTATCATCTATCATGTGATTTTATATTATTAAAAATCACTACCGATATTGAATATATTTATTTTCATCCCACTCTAGTTCAATTATAATTTTGCACTTGTTATAATATTTTCAATTGTTTTAAACATGATTCTTTAAATATATATATATATATAGATTTCTTTCAATATTATTTTATTATAATTTTTCCTTTTAATATTTATATATATATATATATAAAAGAATAAAATGATAAATTCATATAATAGATCGACAAGTCAAACAATTATTATGATTATTCTATATCCACTATACAAAAAAAAAAATCTATTACCCCACACCACATCCATTTTTTAATAAAAAAATTGTGAGTTCAAAATCTATTAAATGATTCGAGTTTTTATCATCCCTATGTAATACAATTAAAAGGAATTTTAGATTTTCAAAGTAATGTAAAATTTAAGAATAATATCCTCCTTTTAGATGTTGAAAATCATTAAGGGTACATGATCTAGCATAGAGTTGGAGGAAACATGAAGCACGAGGAAGTCGGTTTGATCATATTCAACCCTAATATTAAAGACTGAAACAGAGTTGGAGGAGGCAACCCCAAATATGATTTGTTTCATTGACTTAATTTCCTAAATCATAATAAAGGCTCAAAGTTAGGGACATATGTGGCCCGGGAAGAAGGAATAATGGCAGATAAAATGGAGGAATTGAAGGCAAAAAGAAATGAAATTCTGGCTCCGGTTTTAGTCAATATTGAGAGGACAATTTGTAACAGCATTTGTTCGTATATATTTCCAGAGACTTATTTTTTTATGAAGTAAAATAATTAAATAATATATTATTAGTTCAAAAGTTCAAAAATTAAATTATTATTATCCCATTACATACTTTATTAAATTTATAATAAAATTTTCAATTGTTAAAGAAGCATTATTTAACTAGTTTGTAAAAGTACAAAGAAACTATTTTACTAGTTTGTAAAAGTAGAAAATACAACCTGCTGCACTGTAATAAAAAAATTTGTACAATACTCTCACAGAGAAAAAGTGATGATTAGACGAATGGAAATGAATAGTGAGAAGAAAGAAAATGCGGGAAAGAGGGTACCAACAACCATCCTATATTAATTTTTTTTAATGTTAATTAAAAATAATTAAATAAATTTATATTATTTTATTGTTAATTTTTTAATTTCTTTTCATCAAGAGCTTTATTATTATTTGTGATTACAATAGTTGAGGATTATTATTATTGTAGTTGTAAAGATGAGACAGTGAAATCAGGAAGTGACTGAGAATGTGATGTGATATATCGCTACACATAACAGTTTCTTCATTCCCATGATATTCGCCATTGACCCTTTTGCTTTTAATTCTCTGTGGCAGCTTAAAGCTGAAATACCGCAATTACACTTGTCATGAGTTTGATTGTTCGAATCGGTTTTGTACATGGTTTTCAATATATAAGGATTTTGTATTTTTATAATTTTTAAATTTTTTTAAAATAAATAAGTATTCCTACTTTTAATTAAACTATAATTACTTATCTAAAAATGGGTCGTGCAAATATAAGTGGGTAAAAAATAATTAATTGGTTCAAATTATTTCTAGCCTCCTTGGTTATGAACACGTATATTTAATGTCAACATTTTTAATATATATAATATATACTAGAAATTTTATCTAAAATATATGTGTGAAAATTACATATTTAAAATATAGATATTAATTTAAAAATAACATATAATAAGTAATATAAAATATATTATTTAAAATTAATTAATAATAACACAAAAATACGTATAGTATTAAAATAAAAAAGATTAAATTTTGAGGAAAATGAAATTTAAACACGTACTTACATCATATTATGAATATTAAGTACACTACAATTGTTTATCAGGGTCTGTCAAATTGACTTATGACACCAGCTAGATCAGCAACATTATCAGTATAAACAATTGATGGAAGTAATAAAATATGCTTTAATGGTAAAATTGATGTTTTATTGATGTAAATAGTATGGGTTCAAATCCAACTACATGTAAGTTCTTTATTGGGATTTTTAAAAGAAAAATAAAATACCAATTATAATATAATACAATTAAAATGTAAATATTAAATTAAAATAAATTATTAATTTAGTGGTAAATTAAACATCTATTAACTTAAATAACACATGTTGCAATTTTTATTGAATTTAGGAAAAAAATATAATAAAATAATATACCTTACTTTAATTATGAAAGAATATGTTGGTAAGTTTTTAACTAAATTGATGCTCTATCTAGATTAAGAAAATAGAATATCGAAAATTATTATAAAGTGTAGACAAAATCCAAAATCCATGGGGACTCACATGTGCTTCTTCCCAATTTGTGATTGTATATATAAACCAAAGAATTATTGAAACACAAACATGAGTCATGTCCCACTCCCAATACATGGCAATAATTCTCAATCTTGGAATTTTGATTGCAAATTTTCTATACTCATCATAAATTGGTTTGAACATATACTCCCTTGTATTTAAATTTTTTATGAGAAGATTATACTAATAAGATAATATTTAATACATTAATAAAAAAATAAACCATCACATGTATTTAATTGATATTTAAAATAAATAAATAAAATAATGATGGTTTTTAATCTCATACAATTATTACCATTTGAAAGACATATAAAATGAGATTAACATAAATTTATTTTTATATAAAATCTACAAAAATTAACTAAAATTTTATAACATCTTAATCTTCAAAACTTCAACTTTATCATATAAATATATATTTTTAGGTGTGTTTTCACATTTATTGAATATAATTATATCTACATTAAATTTTAGTTATATTTAAAAATGCAAATTTCCTAAGACTCCTTAATTTAAATTAAGAAAAAAAAAACATGGAATTCCAAACACATGCATACAGCGCTCTTAAAGCTGTATTTGATTTATTAATTTCTGCTGCCAAAGCCAAAGCCAAAGCCAAAGCTTGTTAAAACCTTTTTATTTTTTTCTCAGACAACAACCTTAAATTGCGGTTGAATATGTTGAAAAAGAGATAAAGGGTTTCCAGAAATTGTCTAAAAAATAAATATAAAAAAGCAACCAAAGTACATTCGATCTAATTAATATCTGTTCTTGCACTTTCCCTAATCCAACTAATAAAATAGTAATGTTTTTTCAGCTTCGGCTTTGATTAAAAGAAAAAGGAAAAACAAAGATTTGATTATTAACAGGTAAAACAAATCTGGGTTTGCTTAACTAAGTGGCTTTTACTTCATGTGCACGAGGCACGACATTATGGATTCCGTCTGTACTTTCAAGTAACTGGTTTGGTATCTAAGTATATTTTTATGAACCAAAATCCCTCTACGGTTACTGCTAGGCATGTGCTAAAAGAGATTAATATTAATTAAACTCTTTTAATATATATTTGGCAGAGATTAATTCGTATGTATAGAAGTAGCGGTATAATCTGAAAAAACTAGGTAGATTTGTAGGTTTCCAGGAATCTTTTTTAGGGTTTCTATACTGCAATTGAAAAAGGCTCCTAAAAATAATTGACAAAGCTCGACACTGTAATCAATCAATCAATCTATTTTCTGACAAATTTGAAACATCATGTTATGGACTAATGGATACGAATCTGCACCTTTCTTATGTCAGATGAAAATTCCACCCACTCTATTTCAATCTGCACAGCGATAGACCGATGAATCTCTGGATTAGCTTATGTTTAATTGGAAGCAATGAATATTTCTTTTAAAGATTTTTAATGTTGAGTTAATAAAATTATAATTTTTATTTTTATTCCTATTTGTAACTCTGTTGTAAGCACCTTTCTTACTCAATTTTCGTCATCACAATCTTGTTGTACAGTAACCTCAATCTTCTAAGGTTGGGTTTCATGAATATACAGATATGATATTTTTTACTGATAACCGTAATTATTCTTTTCATCGTAGATATTTTTGGATGAGTCAAGTAGTTGGTCATAAAATATATTTTATTTTTATAAATAAAAATAGACTTTTAAATTACATGATTAAGATAAGTAATTAACATATCAAATCTTGTGATTACAAATAGACCTCCTTCAATCTACCTAGCTGAAAACAGATATTGGGTCTTCTTTTGCACGGCTCATATACGAGTTCTCGCTTAATTTACCTCCAATCCATTACCACTTGCCTAAAAGATTATTAAGCTTCTAAAGTGGCCGATCATGACGATACTTGCATTGTATAGGTGCCCAAATCTCATATTAAGGTAGGGCAACCCTCCCCTATAAATACTATTCTCTAATATTAGGATATATCTCTCTTTTTCACCCTTTCTACTCTATCATAAAATACTGTAACCTTCCTTTTATGACTTTCTACACGCCCCAAGTCTCCTACTTCTTCTTTTATGACTTTCAACAATATCAATAAATAAATATATAATGTTAAAATAAATTTATAAATCATAATTATAAAGTGATTGCATCACCAATCAGTTGACTCTTAAAAATAGTTTTTGGGGTAATTTGCATATCAGTTTTATGGTTTATATTTAAAATTTATGATTATCCTTCTTAATAATGTTGTCTCCAAAATTCAACTAAAAAATGTTGGAAACTCAAAATAATCATTTAAAATGTTATAATAATTAATAAATAGATTTTATCACAGTTAGCATTTAGGTAAAAACTATTTTATGTTAAAAATGTTTTACATTTAAATTTTTTAATAATGAATATTGGTAGTGGTAATGAATTTATATTTCAATAATGTATGTTCAATTTTGTATTTGTAATTTTTAATTCTTTTATTTAAATATGATATAAAAGTATGAAAAAATAAAATATCATCATCATAATATTAATTATAATTTCAATAAAGCGTATTTCTATAATTTCATAACTGAGTTGGTGACTTAGACTAAAAATACTAAGTAATGCTTGAAATGCCCATGTTAAAAACAGTGTTTCTAATTAAATTCATATACGTATATATAAAAAAAGATAAAAAAAATTATTAAAAACAAAGAGTAATATTATTAAAAAATTTAATATTCCAGTTGGAATGTAAATTTACTGAAGAATAGGTGCATTCTCATATCAGAGGTTACAGTGCGAATGTAAAATCTACAAACCAAACTTCCATTGCTTCAATGGCTTTAAATTCTAATTTAAAAAATTAACCAAAATTCAATATAAGTACGGAAATTTAAACCTACAAACCCAAACAAGTAAACCTGTTCTAAGCTCCCACATATTAACAGATGTCATGTTCAACTGCAAGATTAGATACAAACGATAACAAAAAAAAAAAAGTTCACAGCATAGATACGAAGTTAATTAATCATGCAAAGAAAATCTGGAAGCAAATATAAAAAAGAATTAAGTGTTTATGAACAAGTAGTGCATTAAATATAAAAAATGTAGGGCATATTGCAAAGCAACGAAGCGATGGGCCCTTCATAAATCATAATGCTAAGAGATTGGTAGGAGCCTCAAGCAAAGGATTATACATTGAAAAAAGAAGAATATGAATAAATCTCTCTCTCTCTCTCTCTCTCTCTCTATCTTTTTTGTTGTTGTTGCAGTAGTATTATGATATTTGCTAAATGAAGGTCTTAAAATCACTTTGTAGAATTATTTATATGAAAATATTTTCTTTTAAAAAAGTATAGAAAAAGATGAATGTTGTTGCATTTTTTTTCTTTTTCATTTTGAAGGGTTAAAAATATGTTTCTTGTCGATCGAGTTTTAACTCAATTAATATGAAAATTGTTAGCAGTACAAGTGAACGTGAGTTTAAGTAAGCTGTAGATGCGTATTATCCTCCTATTTAAAGGTT
Source organism: Gossypium arboreum (assembly GCF_025698485.1). Classification (NCBI taxonomy): domain Eukaryota; kingdom Viridiplantae; phylum Streptophyta; class Magnoliopsida; order Malvales; family Malvaceae; genus Gossypium; species Gossypium arboreum. The sequence continues at coordinate 116,109,453 of NC_069081.1, read as the reverse complement.
GAGGAGGGAATATAAGTAGTTTTAAGTATTGTATAAAAAAAGAATAGATATAATCGAACTTATAATGAAATTGTTAAAAGATATTTCTATTTGTAAGTTGATAAATAATCATCTAATACAACTAACTCAAATCATGTTAAATTAAACTTAAACTTTGATAATTAAAGGTTAAATGCTTCAAGTTGCTTTTGGAAATTTGTTATTGGACTTAAACATTAATAATTGAATATTTTACTTTTAAAATTTAATTTATTTATCTTTCAAATTTTAAAATTAAAATTCAATTATTAATTTGGTCTCATTTTTTATTAAATTTACTAATGTAATATTTTATTTGATATTTATAAAAATAACATTAAAATAAACTTAATAATTGAACTTATATTTTGTAATTTTGTAATTTAAAAAATAGAAAATAAATAAAAAACTAAATTTTAAATATACCAACTTACATTTTTAATAGTAAAATCAAAAGAAAAGAGCTTAGAAAAAACTGAAAATTTAAAAGAAAAAATCTAATTTATTATTTTCTTACTAAAATAAATAAGAATGACGTAAAATTATACCTAAATTGATTTAATACCAACTCTTCAAACATATCTTAAATGTAATTAAGACTTCAAACAACTTAAAATCTCAAAATCAAAAAATTAACTCGAACTTTCTCAAAGACACAGATTACACCCTAGTTTGAACAGAGCCCTTTCTTTATTAGCTTATATAATGGCGTATCCTTCCACTTACGGATCCACCATAGCTGCTATAGCCCGAGTTTGCTTGTCATAATAGAAATAAACGAAGGAAGAAAAAAGCTCTCCACTCTTCACCTTTTTCCTCTTCGAGTCTCTCTCTTTGACTGGCCTTTGTGCAAAGATCTTCCTTTTTTAAACAGTCGCTTTCTTTACTCTCCCTTTCCCTTCTTTCTCTTAATTGCTAAAGCAGCTTCCACTTCCACTCGGTTTAACCCATGATCCATTTCAACCTGTCACAGTGGAGAGCAATTTGTATGGCTAATTTCTAACTCACCTATTCTTTTTTGTTTGTGGTTCTCTAGTCTAGGGTTGCATGAGATGAGAGACATGGCTCTTTTTCTTTTTTTTTTTTCAGTTCACAGGTGTTTATATATGTTGTTGTGTTATTTTGTTTTAAAGCTTTGTGATTGATGATCTGATAGGTAAGAGAGAGCTTTCTTCAGTCCACTCATGGGATGGGGATGGGGTTTAATTAGCTGCCGACTCATTCATCCAAATACTGTGTTACAAAACCCAGTAAATGAGTGAATGATGCGGGAGACAAATTGAATCCTAATCTTCCTGTGCTTGGACTGAAGGGAGCTCCCTCCCTCCTTTGCTATTATTTTATTTAATCCTTTTCATAATTTTTTATTTTTATTTCCTCACATCACGATTTTATCAACACCCCAAACGCTACTTTCCTCGAGGTTTTTCATGACAGCCACTGCGAGGTAATGTTGGAATAATATGATCATCATCCTTAACTTTAACTGTAACTTGTTCGTTTGTTGTTCATGGACATTTACATAGATATTCTCAACTTCTTAATGGCGGTGGCTTCTCATTCTTTGACCGTACTACGAAAGTAAAGCATTGTTTTTGCTCTTAAAGGAAATTATGCAGCAGTTTCCTCACTCTAGGGCTGAGGTTTCAGGTTTGTACTCTTTAAAGAACAGTGTTTTTTACCGAAAGAAGTCTCTTTTATGTGAGGTAACTATGAAGTAACTAGCCAACTAGATGTTGTGTTTGGTTCTTAAAATTGGCTGCTGGTTTTTAAATCTCTGAATGATTTTGAAGCAGCTCTCGAGGACTTGGAGTCCAGATGTTTTTAGGGTTTTACTGTGAAGCTGCTGTTGCAGACTTTCTTGTTTAAAGCTCCCACCTAAAAAGGCAACCATATGGGAGGCGAAGCTCTCATAAAGGACACGCTCCACGAAAAAAGCCTTCTTGGGTCTTGCTATCTTACTGCAACAAGTTCCTAGACATGTCTGATGTCTCCCCCCAGTTCATGTGCAATTACACAAATATCCTTTCAGTCGTCTTAAAGTTTTGGGTCCAAGATTTGCAGAAATATGGAAAACTTGTAATTTGTTCTAAAGCTTAGTTTGTTTTTTTTTTTTTTGTTCAATTAGCTCCTGGGGTAGCTGGTAAAACCAGTCAGAAGGGCATAATCCCAGTTTTGTTTTCCTTGCTGCCCTGAGAAAAACACACATGCATTCAACCAGACATGATTGAAGCAATAACATCAATGACTGCCGAGAACTCTCAACCAGCTTTTCCTTTGCTAGAGAAGCAGTTGATGATAAAATATCAGATTCAAGGATAACATTAAATATAGGATTGTGCTGTTTGTAGTTCTCTTGCCTAAAATGTACTGCGGACTGAGTTGAGCATACCCACTACGAATTTTTGCTGTATGTATTGAATCGGATGCTGAGGTTTCTAGGGCCTAGGGCGATTGTAACTATGATCTGTATGTAAAGCAATACTAAATCGGCCAAGTAGCTAAATGAAAGGCTGCTGGGAATTATTAGCTTTTTTGTTGTGTTAATGGCTTGCTACAGAATATTAATTTATAAACTGAATCCACTGCCTGTGATGTTCCCTCGTACAGAAAATGGAAGCTTTTGCAAAAGAAAATAAATGGCGATTACCGGTTAGGTCATCCCGAAGCTAATGGACGTACAAAGCAGATTTCATCTTCAGTTAGGTCATGTTTTAGATGTGTTTATTTTATGGTTTTTGTAAGTAATAAGTTACAAACTAGTCTGCTGATTGTGCAGTGTTTATATTAACTTTCAAATTGGCTGAGAAAATTTGAGCCTGCTTTCCATGAAACCCTATTTTAACATGGGGTTTTTTGTTCTTTTCCTTGTTATGGGTTCTATCGTCTTGGTGCTTACCCTACAAAGGACACCAGTGAGTTCCCGAGATGGGGAAGTTACAATGACTTGGTTTAAATTAAGTTATTTTTTCATTAAAAAGGTTCCAACTTCAAATTTTAATTAATGCATATCTCTTATGGATTATCATTTGGTAAAGATATGTATTAAAATTTATTTATATTTTATGTTCAAAATAAATTAATGGTCGACTCATATATCACAAATAGATATGCTATGCTGAATCCATAATGTCAAGTATAATTTTTGCACCATCTTTAACCAACACAAATGTGACATGGTTTTTTGTCATTATTGTATCATAATTATAATCAGATGGAATCATAATTTCCACGTGCTGGTTTCTTAATGGTCCCTCGAGCTGGAAATATTTCTATTATGATTTAAAGAAAAAAGGATGCTCAAAGTTGGGTGTTTATGATGACAAGGATGTGAGATGTTTTGTATTTTAGTTTAATAAGAGCTGAAAGATTGCAGAGTTTTGGTGTGTGATTAAATGACTGGGGCCTGGATGTTCCAACCCGTTAGGAAAAAGGTTGAGTGTTGATGAACTGTATCCATTAATTTCTTTAACCAAATCTCCAACATCACCCTTTTTTTTATAAATATAAATATATGCATATGGATGAAACTAATCAGAAAATGATGCCAAACAAAATGGAGGTGAATTGTATTATATACATATATATATATATATATATATATATATATATATAGCATCTTTGATATATCAAATTAAAAACTTTTTGGACATAACTTGTAGGTAGGCCAGGATTTTTCTGAATAAAGATGCATGTTACTGTACAAGATTCTATTGTAATGTAGAAGGAACATATAAATACAGGTGATGCTAAGAAATTTGTTTGATTATCAAAATAATAAGTTACAAAAATTTATGTTTACATATCCATATCTCTCCTTTCTTTTATATAATATTTTTTTTTGATTTATCACCGTATCTATTGGAGCGAGCTTAGTAATTAATTCTCCGTATTCTACATGCATATTAAGGGGTAGATGCTGGCCATGAGTTTTAAAGTTGCTCCGTACTCAATGTGATGATTGAACATTTGTCCATTAGTTAAGGTAGGAGAGATCCTTACCATCTCATCTAACTCCCATGGTTAAAAAAAAAGAGGTGCAATACGAGAACTTCCAAGGAGGTCACCCATCCTAAAAATACTTTCGTCCAAACACACTTAATTATAGAGTTCTGATGGAATCTATATCTATATATATATATATTTAAGGGATTTTCAAAAAATATCTATATCTATATAATTTATCCTTGTGTTTAGACATCACTAAAGTCATAATTACTAGGGTAGTAATTAATTACACCCTCTTGTAATTGTAAGAATTTGTACTTTTCCAGATGCTTTTGGCTGATAAAGTGTGATTGTATCATAACTTTTTATATCGTGTTTGATAGTATAAATTATAATTATTTAATCACATAATTTATTTTTAATATTAATTACTATAAAAATAATTAATAATGGTCTAAACAAGTAACAAAATTAAAATCAAATCATCTTATCTAATACATTAGTCAAAAAGGTAGCTGATAATATGATTACAAATTAAAGAAACAAAATAATAAACATAAGATATAATTTTATCTAATTTCTCTAATATTTCTATATTTGTTAAGTTATTCCCTATGTAATATTTAACATGTAGTCATTAACCTGTTAGTCCCTAACTAATTTCTTCATCATCTATACTTTTCAAAGTACGGCTCATTCCTATTTCGCCTACGAATGGAGTTATGAAGTAAGCAACATACTAGCACAATATAACCTTGTTTATTTTTATCGATAGTGTTGTTAATGTGAGAAATAGTTTTTAAGAATAACAAATGTCCTCTCAAACACATTTCAAAACTTTAAACATCTCAAATCAAAGAGTTTGTGAACCATATTTAGTGCTTGTATTTGCTTTATTCTTTTAAATGGTATTGCAACCCATAATATACTGTAAGAATTTTTTTATTTTTTATTTTTTTTTGCATAATCAACTTTGTGGATTACAAGGTGTAATTTTTAACCTGTTTTGGGATATTTCTCAAATAACATTTCTTTACACTTTAGAATATGAGGCACAAACAAACGTTATAGTCCTTCGATTATAATAGTTTTATAAACCTAATTTGTAGCTAATTTATATCTCAGTATCAAATATCAAATTAATTTTATACATTTTTATTAATATTTTGATTACTATTATTCCACAGAAATTATATAAAATTTATAATATAATCATTATAAACCTAATTTGCTATTAAGAAAAAGTTGTATGAAATATTTGAGCTTGTGTGTCCCATAACAAAGCATTTTTATCCAAGAACAAATGCATAACTATGCTTTCAAAATAATGAAATATGTTTCTTGAAATTAAAATTAAAATATTTTTTATTATTGTATAAAAATAATTTTTAAACTTAAATAATATATGTGTTTAAAAATATAGGGTAATTGGTAATTGTTTGTAATTACTCGCGTAATTTAACTATTTCAAAAGAATTGGAAAGTGTAATTGGGTGATCCAATTACACTCAATTTAATAGAATTTACCAATTACACTGGTTATACAAACATGCCACTCATGTAATTACAAACAATTACACCTAAATTCAATTGCTAAGTGACTTTCAAAACATAATGTGAATTATAGTTATCAAACATATTTAAATGATTTTATTTTTAAATAAAATAAATTTTTTGATAATTTATCCTAATTTTGTTAATTCAAACATATAATCTAAAAAAAGTATACGTATGCAAATTAAAGTTTTGTTTTAGCATGGATGAAAGGAACCTTCATTTATTAGACGAAAAATTTGATTTTTCTTTCTGTACTATACATTATATTAAAAAAAAAAAAGAATCTGTAAGTTCTCGACATCCCGTTTGAGATAGTTCGCGATTTAATGGATAGAAATAAATTTTCAGGCATTTTCTTTTGTTAAATGATATTTTTGTTGTTTTTTAGATTATTTCTCAACAAAAAAAAAGTATTCAATGTTATTATTTCAACTTTTGCTAACTTTAGGAGTCAAAAAGATAATACAGAAAGATATGAAATTGTCCAAAGAATCTGCACTTTTTGATAGAAAAACATTAGATATCCAATTGTTAGTCAAGATTGTTAATCTTTTGTGATTTACCTTCGATATTTCCAAGTACCCTTTGATTGCATTAACATGCAAAAGTTTGATTAAATATAATTATATTTTCTTTCGCTTTATGATAATTAAGATCTGGAAAGATATATTGCTTCCATAACAATGCACCTTAAATGCCGAATACCCAAAGTCGTGTAACTCCTTTTTCTTCTTATGGAGCTTTTCCTTATATTTGGTTTTTAATTTTTTACACTTGCACCAATACTGCTTAATCTGAGATATGTATGTATTGTTGGTATCTAGTATAGTTACTTATAATTTTTCATCATTCATGTTATTATTTTTTGTATTTATCATTAAGAATTTTTAATTTTTTATTTATGCATGTATGTATTTGTACTCACGGACTTCATAGACTCATTCCAAATGTGATGGGCAGCTACCCTACATCTTATAGGGCATGGCATTGTCCACGACATAGTCTCAGTGGACTATGTGTATTTTTCATTAAAATATTATTATTTTGTTACTTTTTTTTCTTTTATTATCTCTTGTTCAATTAGAACTCTTGTGATTTTTTTTTATTATCTCTTGTTCAATTAGAACTCTTGTGATTTTTCTTTATAAATAGAGACTACGGACTAGCATTGCTACTTTGTCAATTTATAATGAGATCTATTTTTATTACTCCATTGATGTATAATAAAATTCATTTTACAAATAAATTCTATTTCTTGTTAGTGCTCAACTTAAGTTTCTAGGGGAAAATTAATAGTTTTCCTTGTGTGCAATCGATTCGTGAATTTAGAGGTCAATCTCTATGTATAACAAAATGATTGATATATTGAATATGGGGGTTAAGACATGACAACATTCAAACAAGGAAAAGGAACCTCGGTGCACATAAGGAGACCTTCAAACAAGAAATGATGGAGAAAAGAATTCAAAAGAGGACTGAAATACATTTTGAACCCTTTAATTTCATGTACTAGGTGTACATTATAACTGGTGCAATGGCCCATAAACTTGATATTTTCAAATTACGATTTTCATGGGGAATAATATGCCTGCCTCGCCTGCAGAACCCGCCCCCTAAGGCCCACACCACCTCATTTGTCAATTCACAGCATGCCATGCCATTCTCCTCTTCTGTTTATTCACTCATTCCAAGTTCCATTCAATCAAAAACCATAAAATAACCTGATTACGCACTGGATATTATTCAAATCCAACTAGCACCTGCCAACAAATGAGTGCAGCCCGAAAATGAGAATCCAATAGTCATTTTCAAGGTTTATGGCCCTTGGAAAGCGTAATGAACCAATGGGGCTTTAGCACAACAGTATTCTGGTCACGAAAAAGGGATAAGATATACCTTTATTGCGAAAGACTTGAGCCACACAAGGTTTGGGAACTCAAGCATGGAAGGTAAACTGCTGGAGATGTTTGAAGTTGGGCCCTGTGAAGATGACTACCAGCTGGGTTTTCTCATAGGTCAAAGGTTTTGCAATCAAATAAGAAGCAGGTTGGCTGGGGACCTCATTCTTCAAAAACAGCTCCTTCCTTTTGCTCGAACACCGCATGCACAACCGCTGCTCAAAGCACTCTCGGAAACAAACCAGAAGAAGTTCCCAAGATATTGGGCTGAGCTTTTAGGGACTGCAGACGGAAGCGGTGTGCTGGTTCTTGATGTAGTGATCACAAACTGTTAATTTCATCAATATACTGTTCTATTGAATAAAATCACATTCTACTCCTTCATGTGCAGATAATACTAGTCAACTTCAGAAAGGAGATACTCCCATTCATTTCAAAAACAACAATGAATTCAAATGCTGATACTACAGATGACTGTTCTGATGTTCTCATTGTTAGTGATTCAATGGCAGTAGCAGCTCATAATGAGGATGCAAACGTTTCTCTAGTAGGCCACACGTATGCTTTTTGTTTCATGAATTCTGTTCAGATTCTAGGAAAGAGTGCAATATGTACGATAAATCAATATCCCGTAACATGCATACGTGTCTATGATGGGTTTGCAGCTATTTGATCAAGGGAAAACTATCAAATGGATTATCCTTCATAGCTTACACATATGCAGGAGAGCTTCCAAGTTGTGCTTTTGGACTTAACAGTCAAGGACTGGTAAAATTTCTTTCATACATCTGAAATCTGTACAGGACCATCTTATACTAAAAAGAGTGCTAAAACAGAAGGCCAAAATATGAACCTCACCATATGTAGATGCCTTCTAAAGGAGTATTATATCAAAAGAAATCTAATATTCCCTTCATACATACCTTAGGCATTCACACTGAATTCAGTACCTCCAGTTGAAGATGAGATTGTACCAGCTGGCATTGGAAGGAACTTTGTCTCTAGAGACCTTCTGGAAGCAACTAGTACTGCAGACGCATTAGCTGTAAGACCCTCTAATGTTTGTTTACTGTATCGATCAGCCTGATCATTTAAGGTACTGATAGACGGATTAACCTCAGAGAATACGTTCATCAGAAGTCTCTGTGGGACACAGTTACAATTTAATCGATATACAGAAGCGTATGATCTTGAATGTAGAAACTGCATCAAGATCGCGAGTTTCAGTTCATGAGGTTGGAGCGACACCATTTTTCCACGCAAACATGTATCTCCATCTTCAGGTTCAACAGGTAAACAATAGAACACGTAACAGAAGGAATAAAGGTACCTGACCACCACTGTAATTGTAAGCCAAGTGTGACATTCAGCACGGTAGAGCTGATACTCTCTTACGGCTAGATTTATAAGTGGCTACTGAGCTGAATCTCAAAATTTATTATCACATATATTCTTGTTATTTAGCACAGTCCCAATCAATTATATAGCTCAATTCCATTACATTGAAGCTGAAACCAATGTTTTGAAATAAAGGTACATGATGAAAACTCAATAAGCAGGCAAAAAAGAGCAGCATTTCTACCACAAGGATCAAAAACCGATGTCTTGTCTCTTCTAGGAGATACAGAAGATACAAAATACCCCATCTACATGACAGGTAAAAAATGAAGGATGGAAATGAAGAGCAGCTTCTGTTCAATTGTAATTAACTTACCTTTATTGGTATTACTTTCAGGTCCAACTCTTTATACACTCTGCACAACTGTCATTGATTTGGATGAAAGAACACTTACAATAATTGAAGGAAACCCAAAGTATGGGAAAGTTTCGCATGTCTTTTCGATGTCTTCAAACGAGTTAAACCTCAAATTGGTCAACCATGCTGAATTAAACCTCAAATTGGTCAACCATGCTGAAGGGACTCATCTCTAGAACATGTTATGCTGGTTCATAGAGGCCAACCATGTGACCGTCAATGCAACGCAAGGCAGCAACCTAAAAATAGCGAACAAATTCAGACTCGCACCTTCAGTTCACAATCAAGCTAAGGCTAAGCATAAGAATGACTAAGTCAGGGATGAAGAAACAAGGAAGGCAATACCTTGCCATGGATTTCATATTTGATGGGACCATCTAGTTCAGCTCCTAATGCCATTAATTTTGTTACTGTACTATTAATGTCATTCACTGTGAATGATAAAACTGAAGAGCAACCGTTCTGCATCGCATTATCACTGTCAAACAAAACTCAATCAGAATTATATATTTTCAACTCAAAATTTCCCCTCTTTATTTTCCATTTAAGCTAAGTAAATCTCGGACTACCCAGAATCCAATTTATTTTTGTGTATTTTTCATTAAAAGTTCAAAATCATCAAAGAAATTTATCGAAACTTCCATGAAAGGGAAAGCAAAATGTAAAAGTAGTACCAAGGGGATTGCATGAGAGCAAGTTTGAGAGGACCAGACTGGAGCTCGGCCCACCGAAGCGTACAGACGTTGACGGAGAAGTCGAGCCCTTGTGAGTAGAACTTTGCCGCCTTGGGAACGTCTTTGTGGAGTTGGAGTAACCACCTAAACGACGCCGCCATCTACCTCCCTCCTTCCTTCCAGTTCACTTGCTCATTCTCCGTGCGATTGCTAGCAATTTGGGTTGTTTTTTTCCTAAATGGTGCCCGTTTGCAGCTGCTCAGCCCAAAACATCCATTTGAATGCTATATTGTATATTCCATTTTGAATTTCCCTAAGGCCCAACACTCCACTAAACAAGATGGAAAACAGCATTTCTCCAATGGCCTTGGAGTTAAAAAAAAAAGAAAAAAGTTAAAATATGGTATAAATTTTTGTACTCTCCAAAAAATTAAAATTTAGTTTTAATATTTTTATTTTCAAGAATTTAATCGCGTACATTTCAGATTTCAAAGTCTAGATCCAACACTATTGTTTCTTTGTTAATTTCAAGTTTATTACAACATTTTTTTACTTACAAGGCTATCAAGTGAGTTTTTTTTTAAATTTTAAAATGTCGCACTAACAAATTTAACAAAAGTAATTTAATAGTTTTAACAAATAGATTTGAATTTTGAAATTATAAAAGTAGAGGATTAAATTCTTGAAAATAAAAATATAAAAACTAAATTCTAAATTTTCAAGAGTGCAAAACCTATAGATATTTAACAAAAAATTTATCACATTTATATTTAAACATGTTAATATTAATTTTGATTTTGACTCGAAAATTCAATTTGATTGTTCTGACATATAAAATGAAAGGAATATGAACTTATAATAAACAAACCCATAAAATCCAAGCTCCTAATCAAAAGGAAACCGAAATCACATGAACAATATTCACATGAAATAAACAGATGCACATATATCTTGTTTTCTAATTATTCTTTTACCTTTATTGAACCTTAAAGCTATGCATCAATCGATCATTGGAAAATTTTAATGCAGTTGATTACTTTGGAAGGGCCACAAATTTCATTTCATTCGTAACTACTCACTATAAGCTCGGGAAACAAAGAGAAGATGTGTACGAACGAGATATCCAGCAACAAGAAGAAGGAAAAGGAGAAACTCCTGAACATTTGGCGATCTCAGATGTATCGATATCAATGGTGACTCATTATTTCGATGAATCGTTTCTTCGGACAGAAGAAAATTATGTAAACACTTACTCGAAATCTCACTTATCAGATTTCATTGTAGAAGACATAATTTTTTCTGAAAAATTCGCCATGATATATCTGATTCATGCATAATATCATGAAAAATGGATACAAATTTTTGACTGCTACTTAGTATCGGCAATAGGTCTGAAAAAGTATCTAAAAATATCAAATTTAGATATTTGTACCCTGTCGAAGTAAGGAACCATGGCATATATGTTTGAAATAGATTCCGTTTTGAGAGAGTTGAAAAAGCACTATCTCGTGCACAAATTTCATTTCATTCGTAACTATACTGTGATATTATTAACTACTCAAATATACAAACGTAAAACAAAATTTTCCAGAATTACAGATAGCAACATGCAGATTAAAATGAACCGCGGCTAGTATCCATAGAAAACACAATGTTGAACCGAAAAATAAACGCAGAACATCCAGTCCTGTGAGTCAGAGCGAGTTCTTCAGCTTGATTGTTCAAGCGAAAGAACCCTTTGAGCTATGACTTGCCCTTGAATATTTTTAAACGAGAACGTTGTCCTTTGGACCTTGCTTCAAGAAGCTTTGCCTTCAAGGTATTATCCTTCATTGCTGGAGGTAGCTTCGTAGAGGACTCCGGTACGTCCAGATCTGGGGGTGTGAATTTCGTCATCCATTGCCGCACTGGACTAGGCTGGTTCTTCAACAGAGGGTAACTACTAGAAGCCTCACCGCTGTTGTTTTCCACATTTATGTTCCTACCTTCTGTCAATGCTATATGATTTCTTATCAAGTTGTCCATTACGTAATTTGAGCTTATTCCACGTATCTCATCAAGCTTATTCTTTCTTCCCTTGTAACCATATTGAGCAGCTTCATCGTTTTCAAGTTTTTGAGATATTGTTGCTTCAGTGGTGTTCCCTACACCGATAATTTCCTGTCCTGAATCTTCCAACTGGGACTTTTTATTTCCGTTATTCATGGCTCTGGCCATCTTTTCTTCAAACTTAACTTGTAAGCTGGACGGACGCCGGCTTTTAATCTTCTCATCAGATGAAACTTTTTTCTCGCTGTAATGGGTTTGAGCTTCATCTTCATGTGATTTCAGGTCAACACTACTTGGTTCGTTCAGCTCAAAACAATTTGAATCACTGCTAGCAGAATCTTCCTCGTCAAGAACATCTTTACCTACAGTTACAGCCTCGTTTAAAGGAACAGATTCAAGTGACTTCCTGCGATCCTTTTGTGACAAATAATCTGTGTGCTTAGAAACAGAAGTACCAATCGGTTTAGCTTGAAGGAAGGTCTCTATTTCAAAGCCTAATCTGTCTATGGCTGGATTCTGTTCAGCAAAACCAGACTGAGCTTCTTCTAGCTTCATCTGCATCCGCTCATCAAGCCATGATTCAGATATATGAAGAATCAAATGATCATGGTCAGCCACTCCCGTCCATTCTTCATCAGATTTCTGTCTTAGAGTATGCACCTCTTGTTCGTAGCTTTTTATTCCCCTAGCAAACTCATCACAAAGAAATTCCAAAAGCTTCCTTGATTTCCTTTCCCTTTCAAGGTCTTTCAAGGCATTAGAAAGAGAAGCTTTGGCCTCGGACAATTCCCGAGCTAACTTCCGATGTAGATTCTCAGATCGGTTTCTTAACTTTCTTTCATCTTCTAGTTCACCCCTCACCGACTGAACAGCAGCATGAACCCGATCCTGTTCCTTACTCTTCCTAACCAATTTGTCTTCAGCAATCTGCTTCATCAAATCATCAATTTCGTGTCGACCTGCTTGCTGGTCTCGAAGCAACTCTTTGATCCTAGCACGGGCATGATCTAGTTCCATCTTCAAAGCTTTTATCAGTGAGATGTTGGATACATGTTGTTCTTCCAGGCTCCAAATACGGTTTAGTACTTTTAGCAGTTCTGTAGATGTTTTGAGATTATAGTGAGACTCACCAATTCTTCCCCTAAAATCTAAGGAACTGCTAGGCGTGACTGCAGGATTATAAGGTGCCACCTGAGAAAGGAGGCAATGCATGTCAAAACTATAGATGGACAGGGAAGCGAAAACCAAGTGGGAAAAACAACCTACTTGTAATCAAACAATACATGCAATGATTCCTAAGGAGGATGCTATTTGAGAAAGCCATTCCCTTCATTCAACTTCAGCACTGTTGCTCCCTAAGATAGCATGCTATGCTATATATTTCTATGACTGGAGCAAAACATGAAATATATGTAAAAAAGTAATTTAAGACACCACCAGCACCCAACTATGCTATTTATCAAGTTAGAACCTAAATAACATAAATAGTTAAATTTGATTCAGGGACTAAAGGACAATAGTTGGACTAAACCGAGATGAATCAACTTGATCACATGGCTCAAGCTTGTCCTCATACGCTGGACTCCTAACTATCTATCATTCTTCCCTTAGCTCTAAGTAGGAATTCTCTTCGGTTTGCTTGGGGGACTTTGTGACCATGTTTCTTAGATAAGTAGATATACTGAGACTATGGCAGCATTTGCTGCATCTTGGACAATAAAATCTTCATTTTATCCCAAAAGAAAAACAAAACCACCTATTCTGCACTTATTCTACAGAGAGTATCACTTTCAGTAGGAAGAAAAGATAATCTACCTCCATTGAACTGCCATAGCTTGACGGCGATACAGGCTGTAGGGCCTGGTTATTTTTTTCAAACGATCGATGGTGTTTCATCAGTGTTTGAGCAATATGTCTCCTCAAACCGCTTGCACTCTCTGGCTGATATAAGAAACAAAACAGCAAAATCAGTGATAGAAGGCATTGTTACCAGCTCTGATAACCTCCATAACTTATTCTTATAGAAAGACATTGTCTCTTGAAGCCACCAAAGACTGGATTAAATCAACTAATAATTTGATGGATCATCTATTCCGTAATAAGTATCAATTAAATGATTCTCACTCATAATGAACAAACTTTTTTTCATATCTACGCTACACTTGACAAATCCTTTTTTTCCCCTAAATCAAACATAAATAAAGGGCATTCGAAACATAAAAATCTAACCTAACAAACAAGAGACACTCTATAGACCAAAAAGCCATGGTCAAGACTTAGGCATCAAACTACCAATATGTATAATATGAAGACAGAAAATGTAGTTTTATAAAACTTAAACTGTAAACATCATCTCAGCCAAGTTAACCAAAAAACAGGAAAAAAAAAGAACAAACCGTGACATCATTTACCAAATTCCAGACCCGAAGTTCCAAATCAATCAACATCAATCTCACCAACTAACAGATTAAAAAAACCCTTTAAAAAAGAAAATTAACATACGAGTACAAAATACACATAAAAATACACATACACAACTAACGGAACCAAAAAAAAAAAAAAGAGGAGGAATTGCAATACCTGATCAGGGTCAGAACTGGGACAAGGATCATCCAAGTACTGAGAAAAATCGATGGCTTTGTTCTTGAGAAGACTGTTGCGGTGATGGCGTTGGTGGTAGCGACCATTAGTGTTGTTAACACCACCTCTATGCATTTTGGGTTGACTTTGATGATGATGATGATGATGATGATGATGATGATGAAGGTATTGATGAAACTCCCACAAGGAAGCCGCTAACTTTCTGGCAGAAACAGCGGCAGGAGGATGAGGAAAGATGTAGCTATGATGTGAGAGAGCCTGAGGCTGAGGCTGAGGGTCGTAAAGTTTCCAAGAAGGGCATGGAGTACAGGGCCCCTCTGTTTTGCTATTCCCTACCAATAATATCCTCCGACTCAACTTTTCACACAAATTTTCCTCCTTTTCTGCTAACCCTTCTTCACTTTTTTCTTCCCTTTTCATTTCTCTCTCTACCTCTCTCTTTCTCCTTGGCTTTCAAAAGTGTTTTATATTAAAATTATTTTCTTTTTTCCTTTTTGGCCTCTGGGTCTAGTTTCCACTTTCTAGAGTGAAATTTTGGGGTTTCTTTTTTACTCTGATTTTGGGTTCATCTTTCTCAAGAGAATTGGTACAGTGATTGATCTACCATGGAAGCATGGACAAACAGAAAAAGTTTTGAACTTTGGGAAATTTGTTGGATTACCTGTCAAGCATTTAGTTTGGCCACCCGCCAAATTGTAATTTGCACGAAGCTTGTAGTAAATTAGAAAAAAAGCTTTGATTGACTCTCCTCTTGTAATTTACAGAATAGGTAAACAAATTCCAAGTGTTTACATTTGGATTTTTATTGACAAAAGAAATACTGATTATTTCGAATAGAAATCTACATCATTATTACTATTATGAATCTTATTGATGTTGAACGGGATAGATAACCACGGTGACTTTTATAGACCAATAATATATCATTCCCAGTTTGCCATTTGCCAACCTTGACTTCTTGCATTTTGCATTTACAGCTGATTGATTTAATTATATTTACACTATAGTTAAAATATGTCCAAGAATTATTAATAATGTTAAATTTATTGGTGTGGTATTAAAAATTAATATTGTAATGAATATGAATTTAATAAAATAATTTTAATCGTATTAATAGTTAAATTTAATTTTAAAATTTAAAAGTAAAAAATTAAATTTTAAAAAATATAAAGATTAAATTTTAAATTTATAAATAGTACAAAAACTTATAGTATTTTTTAAAATGAGTGCATTAATATTTAATTATATTTCGAGATTAAAAGATATCTTTAACTTTTTTTTTTGTCAATGAAACTTTCGCTCAATATTAAAAGTATAAGAGATTTTAAATCCGAATTCATCTTAAATAAATTAGTGAATCCAAAATTAAGCTGATGGATAAAGAATTTAATATTTATTAAATAATTTATTGTATTCAATTCTTATAAATAGAAAAAATAACAATAAAAATCTACTATTAAAATAAATTTTAATATAACTTCCAAAAAGTGGCAAGGAAAAGAAAAAATATAAAAACATCAAATTTAAAAATAAATGCATAAATTAGGAAAGGTCTAGTATAACCTTTTGTACCATACTACACTCTAATTACATACCTACCTAATTTGCGGGACCAAAATTAAATGGAACAAGGATTGTTATGGTTAACAATGTAATCATGAATACAGTAAAAACATGGATTTTTACTCTCTCTTTTTTGTGAATATTTCATAATTTAAATGAATAGAAAATTATCAAGTGTGGAACTTAAATCTAATAGTTTATATCTTTATAATTTTTAAAGGGTTAAATCAATTTTTATAATTTTTAAAAGGCTAAAATATAATTTTATCATTATTAATTTATAATTTTATAAATTATAAAAACATAAACCTCTTCATTCAAATTTCAATTGCCATCAAGCATTTATTACAGAAGAGTAAATTGTAAGGGCTGTGAATCCTAACTTGATCATAAGCTAAATTTCTATTTCAGAGAAACATTACAATATTTGGGAATAAGAGAGAAGATGTCAGCCAAGATTGCATAAGATTCTCAAAAGTGATGGAAATCTGGGTTGAGGGCATTGATACAAAGCTTGTTATTAGAATCCAAAATAATATGTTGCTAATGAAGAGAATGTAAACTCTGGAGCCAAGCTTTAAGGTGGAGACTTCGAGTACTAATACAAAGTAGTAAGGATGAGTAAATTAAGGCGTTAACTCCAACAATTACACATTATTGATTGTTTCGGACAAAATAAATAATTTTAACATTAAAATACAAAGAACAAAAAATCATGTGACGGTTAATCTTTAGATTAAGCTCGAGAAGAGGGGTCCATGTTGATGAGTGTGTTGAGATGGTCTAGCTAGAGGAGAGTGAGGGCTTATGTAGTAAAGGTGTGCTTTAGCTTCATGTCCAATTTTTTATTGAAATAAAGTTAAAGACTAAACACTTGCAAAATAACATAAATTTTCTATTATTTAAATTTTTATAACTTTTAATAAACTTTAATATTTTTTTAAAATAATATTATATATATTTACAATTTTTTATAGTTTATTGTAATTATTTAATAAATGTTCAATAATTTCTAAAGTTTTAATATTTTATAATTTTGTTTAAGTTTTCATCAAGTTTCAATAATTTTTATAATATTTTAATAGTTTTTTAAATAAACTTAAATGCTAAAACAACCCTTCATTAAATAATTTTAAAATTAAACCATTATAAAATAATTTAAAATCAGTTAAATTTTTTATATATCATTTTCATGTCAACCACTATCTTAACATTTAAAAACCCGTTAAAAATAGTGAAAAACCCTAAAAATTTCACTTTTTCTCTCAAAGTCGTCTGCTTCTTTTATTTATTTATTTATTTATTTTGTCTAACTCGTCTTTTTTTCTCCTCATTTGCTCTCTATCTTTTCTCCTTTCAATTTGCATATATATTATGCGAGTATTTTTATTATTTTCATGAGTTGTGATAGATAGATGACGGTTTTTATCGTCGCCAAAACTCCACTCATCACCAACAGTTTCTCTTTAAAAGTAGGTGGCTCTTCATCGATTTTTTAATCTGTTTCTATTTTAAAAATATTTCAAAATAATAAATGATTTCACGAGTTAATTTGAACTGTTAAGTTTTATAATTTTTTTGTTTGTTTTCCATTATTTAATAAATCTTCACTTTTATTCGCTTTGGTAGATATTTTGAGAAATTAAAAAAAAAATATTCACTTTAGAAGCTTTTGTTTGATTTTGTAGTATTTTTTTAAGTATTTCTTATGCGTGTGCTTTTGTTATTCCAAGTGATTTAGGAATGATTTTGTTGTCATTCTCTCTAGTTTAGTGGATGCTCGATTCTCATGCCTATTTTTGTCTGTCACTTTGGATTATTCGGAGCTGATTTTCTTATTATGTTAAGTGTTTGCAATTACTCTAATATGTTGTGCTTGAGTTATGACAGGGATAATTGTCAACGTGCCATATAATATTTTATTGATGCTAAAATTAAAATTTTTATTATTGATAGAGCTTTTAAATTATTAATTAAGTTACTTACAATGAAGTGTTTAATTAACTTTTTAAATTATTTTTCCGGGGATTATTTTGCATTTTGGTCAAAAAGAAAATCTTTGTAAGAGGCGATATTTTTAGATCAAAATAAATAAAAAATATGCATGTCGTTGACAATTAGAATTATCGGGTAGCGTAACTTAAAAACCATACGCCTTGCCACACTGAATAACTTTAATCGGATAACACCAGTTGTTTGGGTGGGAGGATTGAAACCCAATCCACTCCCGCTTTACAGTGTGAGCTTAGGGTTTCGCGATTATGGCCTCCCTCTGCTTCAACCTTCACACCCCTCTCTCCTTTCTGCTTCTTCCTCGACAACAGAAGGTTCCCAGTTGCTTCTTCGTCAAGTAGGTCATCATATTTGTCTAAATTATTCATTATATGTTACTTCTTTTCTAATTATTTTTTCTTCACTGTCTATATTACTTATGAGTTCTTCCATATACATATAGGTTTGATTTAGTTCTGAATTTCGTTTTCTTTTGTGTGTGCTCTTCCAGTTTTTTTTGTTAATCGGTAATTCAATATAATAATAATTAAGTGTTAATGCCGAGCAAAAAAAAAGTGTTAATTTGTGTGAAGTTTGTCTTTTTAATCTAAATCGACATTGAATCTTATGGTTTTTAAGCATTTGTCTGGTGATTGATGAAACTGATGCCTTGGGCAGCCTTTATGTCAACAAGGATGATGCAATTTCTAATATTTGATTCTTGAAATACTGTTTGGAAACAATGAAAATCTAACACTTTAAAAATCCCATTCTTCAATTTTCAGTAGCAAGGGAAATTTCAATCCGAGAAAGGTGACAACCACGAGAATGATAACTTGCAAGAAAGCGAGCTCAAGGGGTCCTGACAGTGACAGGGTAGTAAAAAATAAGTTTGAAAAAACTGTGGCGAAGCAGGGAGACAAAAAATTTGTTCATGAAGGCTTAATTACCGAGTCGCTTCCCAATGGTATGTTTCGAGTTCTTTTGGACAATAAGGATTTAATTCTAGGCTATCTTTCGGGAAAGATTCGGAAGAATTTTGTACGTGTATTGCCTGGAGATAGAGTTCGAGTTGAATTGAGTCCTTATGATTCAACCAAGGGGCGTATAGTTTATAGACTTCGTAACAAGGATCCAAGTGGATAGCAGGGTAGATTTCCACGATGTCTATGCTGTTGTTAATATTCACTAGGTATTAAGTTGAGGAACCTCCAACTATGAAAACAGGGCTCTGTGGAGTATATGAGAAAAAAGCATTTCCACATCATTTGAGAAGCACCTGTTGCAATTGAAATTGGTTCATCATGCTAATCTTCAAAGCCGATGGTAATCAGAGGATTAGTATGGTGAGTTTCTTAGTAACATGGCATTAAATTTTGGACAAGTATTTGCCTTCTCTAGGAGTTTGGCTGATTTAGAGATTGGTGAGAACTATTCTTGTTTTGTATCCTTACTTTTGTCAGTTGTTTTATGATCATTATCAACCTTTCTTTGAATTTTGTTTTAATGAATTTATTTTTTTGTTTGAATTCATTTGCATGTATACTTTCTTATTGGCAACTTTTCATGTACAATGTACGTCATAAAGAAAATTTATTGCACATGGAAGTACTTTTCAACCTGGATTTGAGTTTGCCTCACTGAAATGCAAAATGCTTGAGGAACTTGAATTTAAAGAAAACTTAGTAGAACTGTTAACTATGCTAAAGGATTGAATTTGGTGGAAATAAATTTTTTTTTTTTGGTATATTTTATGTCTGTTTTATAATCTATGTTCGGGATTCAACACGTCCTTCTCAACAATGTCATCACCAAGGTTCAAACATGCGTTTTCTCACTAGGAGTGTCTTACCATTGCTCTCAACACTTATTAGTAAATAATTTTTAATAAGCTTTCTCACAAATAGGATAAAGAAAATGAACTATGTTCTTTTCAGTTATGCTGAAAGCTGGTGATCAGTGATACCACCAAGCATGCTTTTGGTGTCCTTTTGCTGCCGGTGGGAGGTTTAGTGGCATTTGATTACGTAGCTGCATTCTATGCATAGGATTGGTTTATGTGGATGATACAATTTTTCAGACCAATGCAACCTACCTGGAATCACTTGAGAAAGCCATAGCTCGTCGGTGGTGGAATCCAGCTTAGCCATTAGCAAAGTGAACATACCAACAAATGAGAACGGAATCAATCCGGCCCAACTCAAGATTGTCAACTCATCGACGGAAGCCAGATTTCAACAAGTCTGATATAGTACTGCTGATTTAAGTCCATCCAAGTACAGGTCTCGACTTAAGTTTCGTTTCGGGCTCGCATTATGTTTGATTCTGTGTTTGCCTTCATCATGATCAAAATTTCAGATCATATCTTCTCAAGGGATAAAAGCCTACCTCTTTTTCGTCGAAAAGAGCAAAGAGGGTTGGGTTTGAATTCCAAACTTATCGAATGTCATCTTTCATCTTTTAAAGATGTATAATTGGTGGGTTTTTAATATTGAAAGAACACTAATAGTTGTTTTGCACAATAAACTTAGTGGATTTCACGTATCGAAGAAGACTCTTGGAGTTGTTAAATTGCAAATAATAGTACGTAATATGTTTTAGAAAGGAGACGTAAGAAAAATTAAATAAATGTTAATGGGAGTTGGAGAGCAACCAAATCAATTACTTTCCATTATTGCAAATTGCACTGATATGAACTTACACTCCAATAGGAGAAGCAGGATAATCATTGCTTGTGCAATCATTTCCTCTTCCTATTCAGCTCTACTTAACTACTACTGTCGTTTCCTTATTCAAATCTTAACTAATCTGAAATGACCACGATTACTTTCCATTATTGCAAATGGGACTGATATGGGCCTGCGCTCAAATAGGAGAAGCAGGACTATCATTGCTTGCGCAATCATTCTCTAGGAAAGCATAGTTTCCACCACGTGTATGTGTATGTGTTTGTCTATATATAGACATGGGGAGAAAGCTGGTTTCATCAAAGGCAATCTTTGAATCAGACACCATGAGATCTCCTGTAGTGAAATCATGTTGTGTTCTTTTATTAACCCTGTTTCTGTCCCGACACTACTCAGTTTCAGCTACCAAAAAGATATTGAATCCCAAAAAACCATGCAAAAGGTTTATCCTCTACTACCACGACATCCTCTTCGGCGGCAATGACGTGGCTAACGCAACGTCCGCCGCAACAGCTAATGCGACCAAGCTCGGTAACACCGACTTTGGGAAGCTCGTGGTATTCGATGATCCCATAACAAAAGACCAGCATCTCCTCTCTCATCCCGTTGCAAGGGCACAAGGGTTCTACTTTTATGATATGAAAACTATCTACAATGCTTGGTTTGCTTACACTTTGGTGTTTAACTCGAGTGATTACAAGGGAACCCTAAACATTATGGGGGCGGATATGATGAGGGAGAAGACGAGAGATCTGTCAATTGTAGGGGGGACCGGTGATTTCTTCATGACTAGAGGTATTGTTACATTTCAGACCGATACTCAAGAGGGTACCAAATATTTTCGCCTTAAAATGGATATTAAGTTGTATGAATGCTATTAAACTATATGCAGACTTGCTTAGCCATGGTCTTTTTATTGTTTGATGTATTTGGATGTAATTTGTGCTTGCTTTGTATACCTATATGTCTATATGTATGCATGTATGTAAGTGTGTGTATGGTACCAAATTTGCAACCTCGATCAATTTTGAGGTTTTAAAGATGTTATCATTTTCTTTGATTGAATATATCATTTTAACTGTATTTAAGTAATAAAATAATCAATAATAAACATTTTTAAATAAAATAAAAAAAATTATGACATGGTGAAAGAAAATATTTTGTAATAATGAATATAAGTGGAGTGATAACAAAATTGTATTTAATATTATTGAACACATATTTACTTTTTATTTTTTTAAATTTAAAGATGATATAAAAATATGAAAAGATAAAAGTGACATCATAATAATATTAATTATAATTTAAAATAATTTCTGTAATTTCATAATTGAATTAGTGACATGATTAAAGATGACATCAGCTCAATAAAATATTTAAATAATTGTATAAATTATTTTAAAATATGTAAAATGATAATCAAAATAGAATTTCAGAAATAAACAAGTACATTGTGTCTTGGTCTCTATTATTTATTTTTATAAAATTACTAATTACTCCAAATATTAAAATATTATTTTAAACAAACATAATTTAATTAAATATGAATATAGTAGAAGATGAAATTCAAAATCATAAAGATTATTAAACCATACTTGGGTTTAGGGTGAACCCATAAGTTCTTTGAGCATTATAAAGCCCATGGTTATTGGTTCAGTGATCAAAGCAACAAGAAATCTGGAAAGGACCCAAGATTAAAGCCCAAGTTTTAGCTTTAAACATGCAAAATGCAACGAAGATAACTGCTGAATTTGTATTGGCGCTATTCTCCTATTTTATCCATCTCCAAGATTACTATATCAATGGACATTAGTGGCCATAACGAGAACCACAAGTTCAACACAGACTGAAGCAGAGAGAGAGAGAGCTGCTTGCCTGAGAGAATGAAAGGCATAACGCTCAGGGACAGCGGCTTGATTCTTCATTCACTCTTGCCTTCATCCACTAAACCTCCAAACTCTTTCACCTCTCATTTCCTTTCTTTCAATGTTAATTCTCTCTCCAAGAAGCAATCTCCAAACCTCTCTTCTCGCCACCATAGCCTTCTTTTCTCCAGGTAGTCTTTCGTTTTCTTTTCGACCCATTTAAGGCTCATTGCTTTAGAGCTTTTTTTTTCCTTCTTCTTCTTTTGAACCATGCCTAGCTACAGGTGGTACAGATGCGAGGGGTGGTTTGGAGGTCTTCTGCAAAAGGTAGTTGAACGTCAGCATTGCTTAGTAAAGTTCCTTTCCTTCTTGATTTCATTGAATTTTAACAAATATTTAGACTGGTTTAAAAAGTAAAGTGCTTCTATGATGCTTTTGTTTGGAAGGGTAGAATGAGGAGTTTGACAAATATTATGCCTTCAATGGAAAAAAATCAGAATTTTTTTCATGTTGTGATTTAAAACCCCTATCCTGCCTTTTATCTCTTGGATGCTTGTTCTCCTTATAGTTGTATCAATTTTTATGTTTTTAGCAGCCAATGTTTGCTTACTAACCCATCACATTTTTATTTTTGAAGTACTTTTTTTTTTACATAGCATTTGTGTGTCATTTTGGTTGAAATATAGTTGTTCTTGTATTGGCTTATAAGTTGTTTATATGTATTTATCTGAGTGCTTCGTTTTTTACCAGGAGCGTAAGTATGTTGATTGCAAGAAAAGGGGAGAGACTATAGCATTGGGGCACAAATCAGAGGATTGTTGTGTTTCAGATCATGCACCTGTAAACAATAACTTGAGAAAGGAAAACTATATAGCTGCAAATATGGCTGTTTCAACTACATTGTTCAACAATGCACTAAAGTTTATGGCTCTTTTTGGATTGCTGACATTTCATGACTCACAACCAGCAGTTGCTGTCTCAGATATTGCTAGTGGGTTGCAGTCAATTCCTTACGTAGGAGACCTTGGTGATATTAGCACAGGTTTTGCTTCAGTTAGGAAAATCTCCCTGTAACTTTTATATTTGTTGCTTTTATTATTTATATTAAGGCCTATGCATAGTAATTCAGCTTTGTCAAACTCTTCTGTTAACTGATTAGAACTTTATAAACTCCATTGTTTTCTAGAGGTCTGATATTTTAGAGGACTGATATTTTCCATCTGAGTATATGACTATTGTGATTTTTGTGTCATTGCCACTCCTTTGGTTTTTGAACGCTTGACCGCACGTGTTGAACTATCGTAATTGAATCATTTTCTTTTATTTTAGGCATTCTTGCTGATATTTTTCTCAGAACTGGGAGACAAAACCTTTTTCATTGCGGTAAGACTGAATCCTTGTAGTAATATTTCATTTGTGACCAGAAAGGATCTGTCAATTGCCTTTTCTTTATGTTCTATTCTATTTCTCACAAGCATTAGTTTTGTATCTTATTTGTATTCAGATAAAACCCTGTGTTGTTCACCATTCTTATTTGGTAAACTACCAACATAGCTACTTTTGTTTCACTTATGTTAAACTGTTGTAACATTTTAGTCATTGAGCCCTTAACAGTGTAATGGTAAGCTGACGTGGCACGTTAAATCATCATTTCAAACAAAAATTTTAGGTTAAATTATACAATAGGTCCCCATAGTTTTTCACATTTCAAACACAAGTGACTAAAATATAATATGAGGTAAACAAAAGTGACTATTTTGATAGTTTACCCTTCTTATTTTTGGCTGGATAGATACTAGGTTGTTAATCTTTTTTCAGTGTTAACAGAGGATGCATTTTTTTCAAATTTTTAACCATTTTCTTTTCCATTAGTACATATACATAGACTGTTGAGTGCACCTTGATTTGGATGTTTTATATGCAGGCATTTTTAGCTGCTAGAAATTCTGCTGTTGTAACTTTCATTGGGACTTTTGGAGCACTTGCGTACGTTGTTCTGCCCATGCATGGTGATTTAGAAGTCCTTAGCATTTTTAATTTCATTAAATGAGATTGCTAATAGGTGTGTGCTTCTCCCAAAAAAGACAGGAATGTCGTTTCAAATAACAAAGTGTTTATCTATCATGTACAGGGCAATGACAATCATATCCGTTGTTCTCGGAAGAACTTTCCACTATGTCGACGAAATCCTTCCGTTCAGGTTTTCCCTTGAGATTTTATGTCTATTATAAACCTGGGCAGAAAAAAGACTATAATCCAATGACATTATGTAGATCACGGAATACATATTGCGAACGCTAGATGTATAATCTCATAACCTTTTCCGGTCAGTTTCACCTTGAAAATTTGCAATGAAAACTTAAATCAAAGGAAGAGTAGCAATTGTCTGTTATGCTGAAACCTTTTATCATTACGCTTCTAAACAACTATCTTCGGTCAAGCAGTTGTCTTATTATGATCCTTAGACCGGTTGGTTTAAATGTTGTTGTTGTTGTTATTTCTTTCCTCTAACATAATACTATTCATGGCCAGTTTTGGTGGGGCTGATCTGCCTATTGACGATATTGCTGCAGTTTTCCTTCTGGTATATTTTCCTCCAACATTTAGATTAGGCTTTATTTGCCTGGTAAAGATGGGAAAGCACATCATAGGCTCAGAAGTGTAAGCTACTTTAAAAAATTGCAGGTATACTTTGGAGTTTCAACGTTGCTTGATGCTGCTTCAAGTGATAATCAAAAAGCAGAAGATGAACAAAAGGAGGTTAATTCACCATTTCTTTATATGATGTCTTAAGATACATATGTATGTACATATAGAGAGTTCTTAAATCAGTTTCACAACTTGTGGTATCAAACAGGCAGAATTAGCAGTTTCAGAATTTTCAGGAAATGGAGCTGGAATCTTAGCTGCTGCCAACACTGTTATTAGCACTTTCTTCTTGGTTTTCGTTGCTGAGTGGGGTGATAAATCATTCTTTTCCACAATTGGTCAGTTCAAGGATTCTATACATTTATATCATATCTTCAATTAATCAGGGATCACTAGTCTCTTGTTATACATGCTTAACAATTAACAACAACAGAACATGTGTATGTTATAAGTATCTTAGGAAGGCTGAGTTCATGATTTGTTAATCCAGAATGAATTGTTTAGATCAAAAGAAAGTAGGTGGGCTTAGTGGATCTGTTTTACTGCCGAAATCAATTTCTGTGCTTCTACTTTACATCATATATCTAAAGGTGGATGCACATCTTCAGTGTAAATAATCATCAGAAAAAAAAATACAAATTGATTACTTAAACAGATGGAAAAAAGTAATGTAGAAGCAATGAATTTGATGTTGAGATGTTTATAGTTTTCAGTGAGGATTATTATCTAACCACAATAAGTTTTATCTGGTGAATTTCTCAAACCAAAGTCAAGTCTTTGCATTCGTTCTACCTGGAAAGGCTGCCTCTGTATGAAGTATTTATGTCTTTTCTTTTCATGCAGCACTAGCGGCAGCATCTTCTCCTCTCGGAGTCATTGCAGGCGCACTGGCTGGTCATGGTGTTGCTACTCTGGTAACTAATACTTGAGCATAAAAGAATAAACACAAAAGTATTCTTTCTTTGCAGCCATATTTCACAGGCTACTATTATATTTGATAGTCCTACTTGTAGAAATATTTTTCTAATGCGTGAACTTCAATTGCAAAATATAAATATGCAAAGTCAAAATTGCTTTAGATTACTCAGCTGAGTAATTAATGGACTTCAGTTATCAGGTCCCTTAATCCAATTACAATTTCCACTTTTTTATTTTTAAGAATTCCGTACAGAAACGGAAAGACCTGATCGACTTTCAAATTCTTTCTACAGGTTGCTGTTTTGGGAGGATCTTTACTGGGAACATTCTTATCAGAGAAGGTAAAATTTGAACTTCAAGCCTTCTTCATCTGTTCATCAGAATACATCATGTGGTTTTTCTTGTTCAGATTTGGTTTTCCACAGATTCCAGTTGTATTGCAATTTAGCACTATGGAATCACAAAAATCACTAAACTGATATTACAATTTTATTCTTATGCATAAAAATTGAATCTTCCTAGCAGTTAAGAATATTGTGAATGCATAAGGGTATTCTGCATGGACATAGAACAATCATCGTCGAGTTTAGAGTGATTCCAAACTTATGTTATCAGCATTTCCACCTTATCTGGTTCCTTTCCTCATCAGGTCTAAATGGCAAATTATTGCTATAACCATATCATCTTGCTGATCGGTTTATTTTTGGGTCTAAATCGTCTAGTCCAGAAACGTAAAGTCTGCATCACAATGGTATAAATGGTATTTGCATCTTTAAAGGTGGTGCATTGGTTGGTCCCTGTTCAGGCCATAACGGACGAAAAATCCATATAACTAAACATCAGTTTGGAATAAGGCTGGGCGGATTGTGTGCTGTTGGG
Organism: Gossypium arboreum; assembly: GCF_025698485.1. Lineage (NCBI taxonomy): Eukaryota > Viridiplantae > Streptophyta > Magnoliopsida > Malvales > Malvaceae > Gossypium > Gossypium arboreum. The sequence continues at coordinate 116,082,399 of NC_069081.1, read as the reverse complement.
GGCATCTTCCTTGCCTAAGCTGTGAAGCATATTTATTTTTTCTATGTGCACATTTTCATCCATCAAAGAGAACTGAGAGTTTTTCTTTCATTCTTGTGCAGACCATTGCCTACATCGGCGGTACTCTCTTTCTTGTCTTCGCTGCCGTAACATTGTTTGAGATTGTCAATTAGAGGCTGGAAACTTGGAGTTAAAGAAATTAAATTAAAATCACATTTTTTTGGTGCAATTATTAAGACTTTAGTTCTTTGCTCCTATTATTGATTATATGTACTTATTATCATCATGGATTCGTTACTTATTGAATCAAATCTTGAGCTAAAACAAGGAATAACAATGACAAACTCTTGTGGTTTCGTGCATAGCCATAAACCCTAAAACCTAATAACATTATTCTCCAAAAACAAATGGACTAACGGTGGAATTTATTAACTGTACTGCAAATGTGAAATTCAGATGGGGAATCCATTACAGGAATAAAGCAATGACAAATCTAGTGTTCTTTCATATCACAAGATAAATAAATAAAACCAAGATTTCTGGAATGGAAGTAAGCCAAGAAACTTGCTTTGGCTCCAGGGCAGCTGCCTCCATGAACATATCAATCATTAGAAGCTATAAAGATTTTGCTCAGCTTTAGCATGTGTGACAAATATTAACCTCACTAAAATATGCAAAAAAAGAAATAATCAAACTGAAATGATTCAGGCTACTAGATTATTATGCCTGGACTGGATCATGGTTTGCAACAGTTTCGTTTTTATTGATCAATGTTCAGGATAAACCTTCATTTCAAAAAGAGTATGCTACATCTGTTCCCAGTGGGAAAAAAGAAAAGAAGACAAAATTGGTACGGAAAATTAATTTGTGTATAAGAACATATTACACCCACCATATTCGTAGATAATAACCTGGCTTGATTGATCAACTTTACACTTTACGAGCTAGCGTCCTCTGCTTTGTTGCATGCTGAACTACTTTTTCTTCTACAGGCAAACCCTTTCGCCGCCTCACAGCATTAATGAGCTTTCTTGCTGTATTTGGAAGAACACTAGAACCATCACCAAATTCTTCTATCTCCTCTTCTGTTTTCGGTACAAAAAATGGATCCTCAGGAAGTGCTTCCCAGTGACTAAGCACAAGAAGGGCACTAGAAGCCCCAGATGTCCATCTCCTTAGCTCATCAGCAAAACCAAAACTTTCAGAAACTGGCACATAGGCATGCACTGTAAAAAGTGGAGAGCCTTCTTGCATTTCTTCCTTCAAAACTCGGGCTCGCCTCCGTGCAAGAACTGCATACATAGGGCCCAAATACTCTGTTGGAGTATTCAACTCACAAAAGTACATGGCTTCGACAAGCCTAGGCTTCCTCTGAAGCACAGCTCCTCTACAGGCATCCTTCACAGCTGTCATTATCTGCCCAGTAAGAAGGCCATACTGCTCAGATTGTTGGTTAGGTTCTGACTCACCAGCCTGAACAGCTGAGGGAGAGATATAAGCTTCAACGACAAATGCTAATCCCCACATTGGCTCATCACATAAGGGCCCAGCTGCAGTAGCCAGTTGAAATCCAGACATCAGACTACTCTCCAGACTTTCTGCTTCTCCATACAGTGGTTGAGTCAGTTCCGAAGATGCAATAGCAGCAATATCACTAGCAGTAGAATTATCAGCCAAACCCAGTCTCAGAGACACATAAGGAGAGCCATGTATCAGACTAGTGCCATCATTATTCTCTGTTTTGTAATCTGGAGTGAAAAGGATGTTAGGACCAACTTGCCTTGGACCAAGAGCCCAGATCCTCCTAAGAAGCTTGAGCCATTTACCTTTGCATTTTTCAGCCTGATCCTTGTCATTTTCATTTCCGCACAAAAAATCACTCTCCAGAGCATCGACCATGCGTTTTCTGAGTACTTCAATTGGACTCTCATTTTCACTCAGACTTAACGCATGCATTTCTAAGCTTTTACCACTCTGCCCCAGTTTACCTCCAATAATATCTGAGAGCAAATCAGCACTTTCATCAAGCACCTTGGTTAGTGTAGGTGGAAGTTTCAAGACTTTAACACGAATGGTACATCTTCCATTTGAAGTCACTTTTTCAACATAATCTGAGTCAGCAGTAAAAAGTTTCAAATCCTCCAATGCATTAGACAAATCACCCTCAATGGTCTCTTTATAGGAGACAAGAGGTGGAGAGACTTCCAGGCTCACCTTTGCAAATCTCTCCTTCAAATCCTTGACGCATCTTTCTAGATGAACCTCACCAGCAGCGGCTAACACATGTTCCCCCCTAGATGAAACAGTGACCTCAACAAATGGATCAGCTCGGTTGAGAAGCCTCAGACCTTTCATAAGAGCACCCATATCTGCAGGATCAGAGGGTTCAATTGCAACCCTTAGGGTAGGGGAAACCTGAAATGCCATACTGGAGAAAGGCCAACAGTTTCTTGTAGACGAAAGAGTTGCACTCTTTAATATATGCTGGCCAAGTCCACGAATTGCCACAATATTCCCAGCCCTTGCAGAGGTCACTGGTTTCAGACCCTGACCCATCATTAAATACAAGGACTGCAATTCAGCTTCCTGCACGTGCTTCTGCATCGATTTCCCTCTCAAAGGATCATATAGAGCTGAAAGCACGAAAACTCTTTGTCCTGATGTAAGAACCCCACTAAAGATCCTAGCAAATGCAAGGAAGCACTCATCAGATTCACTAGTTCCACCTTCATCAGTGAAATTGTTTAAAATCTCCCCTTGAGGACCTCGTTGGGGAAGCATCTTTGTCGGAACCGCAAACATCTTAGACACAAAAGCAATACACGGTGCTTCAGGGCTAGAATCACAAGCTTCAACTGACTTTCTCACTAGATCAGCCTCTGCAAGCACATTAGAGTCCACCCCTTTATCAAGAATCTCTCTTTTGGGAAGCAAACGTGAAATCCTGTAAGACTGAGCAGAAATTGGATCTGGCATACACTTCACCACCATTGACAAAACTGCATCTGACAAAGGAAGCCATCTACTCATGACAGCTTGAAGCACAATCTTGGGGTCCTTATTCTGCAATTCACGAGGAGGAACAGACAAATTAAAAGACTTAATCACTTTCTCAAGTGTCCCTTTGTCCCCATCCGGCTCCAAAGCAGCCTGGTAAACCTGCCAAAGTGGTTCAAGGACAAACTGCACAAACACTGGCCTTGCCTTACTTCCTGCGCTTAATCCCTTCTTCCCAACAATCATCTTGGTCTTGGGATTGAAATAGCGAGGACCCCAGAAAGCCTTCTGAAGTGCAGATGTACTTGCCCCAAGCTTAGAAGCGTAGAATTCAGCAAACTCATTAATCGTGAAACCCCACCCATCCAAAGCACACACAAATGCCACATTTCCTTTTTGAGGCTGAAAAGTATCCTCTTCGTCATCCTCTATAGACTCCAAATTCTCATCAGTTACCTCGCCAGAAGGGCCAGCAAGTATGGAATCAACATCAGATAAATATTTCTCCGACTTATACGTACTCATAATCCCATTGACCTCAAGAATAATCCTCAATAACCGATTATAAGCTTCCATAGGGCTCAACTTCAACTCACATATCAACCTATCAATCTTATTAAGAACTAAACACGGGGTAACCTTCTCAATCCAAGATTGACGCAAGACCGCATGAGTTTGAATATGAACACCCTCGACCGCATCAACCAAAACCAACCCACCATCACTCAACCGTGCAGCAGTAGACACCTCACTACAAAAATCCATATGACCAGGGGAATCTATAAGGTTAATCTCATGGTGTTTATAATGAAGAGCTATAGAAGAACTCTTCATCGTTATCGCTCTCCTTTGTTCTTCATCAAGATAATCCATAAACCTAAGTTTACCAGCTAATTTAGGGTGAAGCACGCCACCACCTGTGGCGGCAATTAAATGATCAGCCAACGTGGTTTTACCATGATCAACATGTGCTAATATGCATATATTCCTAACCTTTCTAGTATCAGCGTCACCCATTCTTTTTGTTCTTCTCTAAGTTACAACAACAACAACAATAAGGTGATGGAACAGAGCTACAATAACAAAAATCTAACGTATAACGTATTGGGAATCTTAAAAGAAAATTGGGGTAATTAAGGTATATTGATTCTAAGGAACTATTATACTATAGAGGGAAAGAATTCGTATCTCCGTTCGGCAACCGATTTAAGCTCCAGCGCGGCACGAAATACAGAAAGACGCCGCTCAAACAGTGTTGGGCCGGATCTTCAGAGGAACAGTTAGGGTTATTTAACGGCACCCCACCTGCCAGTCGTCACAGCCAATAACCTCTATTTTGCTTGACACGAGTTGAAGAAAGACACGGCAGGAATCGGAAACAAGGTAAAGGACAAAGGACAAATGACAAAGAAAGAAGAAAGGTTAAAGGTGGGGGAGGGGGGAGGAAAGGGGACGATGGCGCTCAAACCAGTGCCCTTAATAAGATCGTTAAATCTTCGTACAATCTCACAGGTGGCTGCCCTTCAAATCAATCTGTAACGTGATTTCAAAACTAGAAAACCTATAAGCTTCATTTTTTTGAGGAAGAACTTTCCTATCAGGCCTTCGAAACCCAATAAAACTTTCTTGCAAGGCTAAGGCCCAATATCATCTACATAAGGTAATGGACCATCAACCTCACTTGAATCAGCGTGTAAATATTTTGACTTAACTTTTCCTGTTTCAAAGTCAAATTTTAATTCAACTCAATTCATTCATACTAATTTACTGATCGCTTGAATCTAACCCACCAGCAAAAAGAGGACTGATTTAATTGGTACGCAGACATTAGATAACAGCATTTATTATATGGGAGACGGATGTTAGGCCTCAGTATGAAGATTTGAGTTTCACTTTCATGTGTCCATTTTTTATTTGCAGTTTCAACTTGTCACACACTTTTCATTCTCCGTTGTTTTTTTTTTTCTTTGTTCTTTCAATTTTTTCTGAAGGCCACGATTTGAGCTGTTTGGCCAATGAGAAAGTTCCTCTCTTCTCTTAGACTATAATAGTAGGTACAATATGGTTACAAACTGTATCATGTATTATTTTTAGGCTTAATAATAAATTTGACCACTAACGTTTATATATTTTATCAAAATAATTTTAAATGTATTTTTAAGTTTTTTTTTGCCATCAATCTTCCTTTTTCAATTTGGTTTTTTTTTACCAATTTGATAAAAATATAACGGATGACATGAAATTTCATACGTGAAATGTTTTTAATGAGATGTAATTTATTACTTAAGTAACTCGTAAGATAATTACATGTAAAAATAATAACCTAAATAAATCATACATGAGAATAAAAATAACTCTTAATTTAAAGAAAATAAACTTAATTATTAAAAAAATTCAAAATGAATTATGATTACCTTATCTCACGATATGTTACGTTTAGATAATTACGTTTATTTTCTTTAAATTAAGAGTTATTTTTAACTTAATGAATTATTTTATTATTTTTCACTTGTAATTATTTTATTGAGTTATCTAAGTAATAAATTATATCTCATTAAAAATATTCCACGTATGAAATTTCATATTATCCCGTTAGCTTTTTAACGGTACTTTCATCAAATCTATTTAAAAATATTATTTGAAAAAATGAATAAAGATTAATGGCCAAAAAGACTTAAAAATATAATTAGTGCCATTTAATAAGACATATAAACGTTTTCATTAAGCCTTATTTTTATTTTAATTTAGTAATAAATAATTTAAATTTCGTTTTGGTAATATGATTCGATTATTTTTGTCAATATAACATGTACTAATGTGTATCAATTAGTTTTTATTACATATTTTATTAAAAATAAAAATTTGATTATATATAAAAGAAATATATGGATATTATTTTATAGAAAATCGATATCAATTAATTTGCACGATGTACAAATCAATTGTATATATTATCTTTATAATATCTTTTATAACATTAGTTTTTGTTTAACATAAGGAATTTTTTAAAATTGAAAAATAATGTAATCCAAAACATTTTAAAAGTATATAACAAAATTGAAATAAATTGTCTTTAATAAATAATATTAAAACTATACAAAAATTCATTAGGGATTGAAAATATTGAAATATTATAATTTATATAATATTATAAATAATTTTATAAGTTATTTATTTTATATATATTATTATCAAACTAATTTTTAATATTCCATTTTTCATAATATTAAATTACATTTATTTTTCTCTACTTTAAATAACGAAGGTAAGTTAAATAAATATTACAAAATAAAATCGTAATTTATATGAAAAAATGTGTAATCTTTGATTACCTTTAGATAACTTTTCATTTTATTTTAATAAGGAAATCTATGTTCATGTAACCTGTAAACTTTTTTCATGAAACATATAAACTATAGTTATTATCGTATTAGTGCGTCAAATGACAATGTAGAAACCGGGCCGCATAGGTTTTATTTCCTTTGTTTTTAACCTTTTATTGCTATGATATATATATATATATATACACTTAATAAAGTAAAAATTATTGCACTTTTCATAATTTAGAAATTAGCCCTTATGTTTTTATTTGTATGAATTTAGTTCATCTATTTTTAAATTTTAAAATATAGGTTTAACTACTAAGATAGTTAAAATTATTTGTTAAAATCATGTTCATTCTGACATCATTCTTTTAGTTAAAATTTTTTTTACCGATTGAGTCTTATCTTAATTGACATAGATATTATTACCAATGCAGGAGAATGTGGGGTCAAGTGTATTAAAGTGTATTATCCTTCTATTTATGGATTGAGAAGAGACTATAAGTAATTCTAGGCATTATGTCAAAAAAAGATATAATTATAACTTATAATAATATTGTTAAAAAAGAGATAAAATAATTTTTTATCAAAATATCACATCAATTAATATGATAAAAATATTAATAAATTAAACATGAACTTTAAAATTTTAAAATAAAATTTAATAACTAAAATTTAAATTTATTAAAAAATACATATACTTATATCACATCCTACTTAGAAATATCAAAATAAAAATGTAGACAATGAGTTTCATGTGAAATATTTTACTGTGGAAAAACAAAGTCAAAAAGGTATTGCTAATGTATTTAGCAAACACCGCTTGAAGTGTTATTGTAAGGAAAATTGAGATCCAACTACAAACATAAATGAAATTATTTTGTTAAATTTACGTTAATTATCATGTTATTTTTTAGTTGCTTAATTTAATTTTTAATTTTAATCTTAAATTATATAACAATAAATTTAAAATAAAATTAACTAAATTTAAATTTTAAAATATAAAAAAATAAAAAATTTAATTCTTAGAAAATAAAAACAAAATAATTAAATTAATAAAGAATACAAAAGTTTATATCATATATTTAACTTTTTTGTATAATTAAGAATGGAAAATGAAATTACTTCAGATTTAATCAAGCTTTCATGGCTATAGCACAATACCATTACTATTAGGCCAAAAGGCTCTCGGCGATTTTAACCTACTTATAAATACCAAAATGAAAACGTATAACGTGGGTTTCACGTGAAAAGTTTTACAGTCAATAAAGTTAAATTTTACTATCAGCTATTGTACTCTAAAATTTATGGATTTAGTCATTGTATCTTTATCTAATTAATTTTAGTTCTTGTATTTTTTGAATTGCATAATTTTAGTCCATGTACTTTTTAAACTTTAAAATTTAGTCTTGACCCAAACCAAAGCAGTTAAATTCATTTAATTAAATTTAATTATCATTCCTATAATATGCATACAATTATAGATTTAGTCCATATTATTTAATTGAATCATTTTAAGTCTTTATGTTTTTCAAAATTTGAAATATCAATCTTGGCGTAAATAAAAGTTGCTAATCAATTAATTAAATTTTTCGTAAATATTAACAAGTTGGTATGACATTACACATATAATAATATGTTTGTTGTATTAAAGTTTTGAAATAATAGAACTTAACTTTATGAATTTAACCGTTATCATTTTGGTGAAGATTGAAATTTAAAAATTCAAATGTACATAGATTAAAAATAACCAAATTAAAGTATATGGATTAAATCCATAACTTTTGTAAAGTAGAGGAATTAATAGCAGATTTTAACCATGGAAAAGCAAAGTACAGAAATTATTGCTAATGTATTTACCAAAAAGCCGCGTGAAGTGTCATTATAGGGAAGCGCGTGAATCTTGCACACGCGCGTAAGGCTTCCTTTTCTCTTACACCATCAGTTTCAGACCAAAAAAAACTACCTCCCTTGTAACTTTTCTTTTACACTCTAGCAACTCGCTTGACTCAGATTTGACTTAGTAAAGGAGATTGGGCTTTTTCTCTCCAAATTTCCTTCTTAAAAAATGGGTAACTGTAACAGTCAACCATCCGCCGATAGCCAGTTCCGACCGGAGACCAACACCGGCGGTGGTCCCAACCATGGCATCAATGTCCTACCTGCTGACGCATCGGCTCCAAGACCCCCCAAACCTTCAACCCACCACAACTTGTCCTCCTCCTCCCCCGCCCCCAACCACCACACTGCTCCATCCACTACTCCACCGATCGGTCGTGTGCTTGGCCGTCCCATGGAAGACGTCCGGTCAACTTACGTCTTCGGCCGCGAGCTCGGTCGTGGGCAGTTTGGTGTTACCTACTTAGTGACTCACAAAGAAACCAATCAGCAATTCGCTTGCAAATCCATCGCCACCCGTAAGCTTATCAACCGTGATGACATCGAAGACGTCCGCCGAGAAGTCCAGATTATGTACCATCTAACCGGCCACAGGTTTACCCCACCAAACAAAACTTTGATATTATGCCTCTAATCCTGTTATAGATGTAATTGTTTTAGAAGTTTATTAGTAAATGGGTCTGACAGGAATATTGTGGAGCTGAAGGGGGCTTATGAGGATCGTCACTCCGTGAATCTGATAATGGAATTGTGTGCGGGAGGTGAGTTGTTTGACCGGATTATAGCGAAAGGCCACTATTCAGAGAGGGAGGCGGCTAATTTGTGCCGGCAGATCGTGACGGTGGTTCATAATTGTCATTCCATGGGGGTTATGCATAGGGACTTGAAGCCTGAGAATTTCTTGTTATTGAGTAAGGACGAGGATTCTCCATTGAAGGCTACAGATTTTGGGCTCTCTGTATTTTTCAAGCCAGGTAAGCATTTTTGGTTTCTCTGATTTGAGTTTGTTTCATTTTGTTGTGATGAATTGCTGATCGTTATGAATATGTGATGAAAAGGTTTATAGATGAATAAAAAAGAGAGAAAATCTTCATAACTTTTTCTATGACTGAAGATCTTTATCATTCTTAGATGTTCTACAACAAAATCCTTATTATTTAATCGTAATTTTTCATCTTGTCAGCAATTTATCTAACAGACTAATGTAGGTAAAGACAGATACTTTTCGCCCCGCATATAGGTCTAAAGACTTATTGATGATGGGTATCAACTAGAAATTCTCTATATTGATGCATGCAGGAGATATTTTTAAGGATCTGGTCGGAAGTGCTTATTATGTAGCTCCAGAAGTATTGCGGCGACGCTATGGACATGAAGCTGATATTTGGAGTGCTGGGGTGATTCTCTACATTCTCCTGAGTGGAGTCCCACCATTCTATGGAGGTACTACTATTATTGTTTCATCCTGTGATGATTAGAGGATCCTCACATTATTGTTTTACAGCCATATCCTTTTATAGGGAGTGGAAACTTTTGAAGTTTTAAATTTTCAATGATTCTAGTTAAGCACGCCTATGGAATAAGAGCTTATTTGTAATGAGAGCACTAAAAAGTGGTGGATGAGTGAGAGGCCCTCTCATTTATCGGCCTTTGGTTTTGCATGCAGAAACTGAACAGAGTATCTTTGATTCTATTCTTCGGGGAAATATTGATTTTGCATCGGATCCATGGCCCTTTGTTTCCAGCAGTGCCAAAGATCTTGTGAGGAAGATGCTACGACATGATCCTAAGGATCGGCTTTCTGCAGTTGAAGTCTTAAGTGAGTATTTTTTTTTTCCTTATCTGAAAGGACCTATGAACTGCTTAAGGTTTTGCAAGTTGACAGTGCTTGTCTTCTGTTGTGGCTTAACTTACCAATTGCAATGCCAGATCATCCATGGATACGTGAAGATGGTGATGCATCTGATAAACCTCTTGATGTGGCTGTTTTAACTAGAATGAAACAATTCAGGGCAATGAACAAACTCAAAAAAGTTGCTTTAAAGGTGAATTGCTTTCTCTGTTACCGTTGTGAAAAATTAATATTTAAGCTACAAATTTCATGAAATGTGAAAAGAAGATAATATAATGGGGGATTAGCAATGAGATTTTCTGGCTTAAATGTTTCAAAGTTGAGTAGCGCCAAAGACTTCTAATCTACATAGTCATCATCATTTTCGATTATTCTTTCTTTCTCTCCTTTCAGGTAATTGCAGAAAATTTATCTGAAGAGGAAATCATAGGTTTGAAGGAGATGTTCAAATCTATGGACACAGATAATAGTGGAACAATCACCTTTGAGGAGTTGAAAGCTGGCCTTCCTAAACTCGGTACTAAGCTTTCTGAGAATGAAGTGAGGCAATTAATGGAAGCGGTATGCCTCGTCTTTTTATATATATCCTGCCTAATAATCACTAATCTTTCAAATAATTTACAAAAACAAGACTCCTAAGATGAATGGATGAATGTCTGGATGGACAAACGTGCTTTGATTAGTATCAAGAACAATCAGCTTTATGCAAATTCAAGTTCCATGCTTCTTGGTTGAAAGAAGGAATCTAGGAGCCTCTAGAACTGAGGAACAATGTAGAAATTTATAAGTTTTACAAGGACAATAAATGCTGAGTGAGGCCATAATGCTACTTGTCATCCCATTATAATGCCAAATAGATTAAAGAAGATGAGACTGGGACCACAGATTTTGGAGATCTTTGAGCACTCCCTCAAGCTAACCTGAAGTCATTGTCTGACTTCGGCCCTGCTTGACATGCTATTGGAACCCTTAATTTTTCTATGTAGCCGTAAAGGAACCTTAGGTAACACAAAACCAAGTATTAAGGAAAGATGAATATACCCTTTACACAACTGACTTAATAGTATCTCGTGATAACAGTTGCTTTATGTTTTGGGTTATTGTTAAGCTAATCAGTAAACTGGGCTATGCTCAAAATGTCTTTTTTCTTTTGTTTTGCAACTCACCATCTCAGGATCTGCTCATAGTATTACTATGAATGTGCTATTTCTTGATTAACATGCATTCTTTATTAACATGCATTCTACTGAAATATTAGTGACAGACAAGAACCTTTAAAAAATGTAAAAAACCAAAGGTAGATGAATACTGTTTTTTGAAGCGTTACCTAAAATATTTGAACGTGTGTAAATCTCATTATGTAAATCATTCTTTATAACTTAGCCATCTTATTATATAACCTATTTGTTGCTTCCCCAGGCTGATGTTGATGGAAATGGAGCCATTGATTACATTGAGTTTATAACAGCTACCATGCACATGAATAGAATGGAAAGAGAAGACCACTTGTACACCGCTTTCCAATACTTTGACAAGGACAATAGCGGGTAATCCACCTTACTATCTTGTTTTTTTATATGACTATTTAGTGATAATTTTCATTCCCGAATCATATGTTCCTATTGCGATGACTGAATTTATTTGTTTACAATTCAATTTAGGTACATTACAATGGAAGAGCTAGAGCAGGCCCTTAAGAAGTATAATATGGGTGATGAAAAAACAATAAAAGAAATCATTGCAGAAGTTGACACAGACAGGGTATGCTTCTTCCACTTTCTAGATTAGCATCTATTCTTATCTCATTTCGGATGCGATTCTTTCTTATTTTATGTATTATGTAACTGAATTGATGTACCGTGTTCTTCCTACAGGATGGAAGAATTAACTATGATGAGTTTGTTGCCATGATGAGAAAAGGCAACCCAGAGTTGGCCAATAACCGAAGACGCAAGTAAGCTAAATGCAGCCAGCTTGCATATCTTCTCAAATTCACGTCTCCACTGGTTTTTTAATGTATACGATTTTTGTTATAAACCAAAACCTCTTGTAAACTCGGTTTCACCACCTGGGATAGAGAAACAGTTCTTAGTTGTTTATGTATACTGCGGGAGACTGTAATCTTGTTGAGGTCCGGCAACTTCTTTTGTTGACTGCTGGAGTGCCAAATCAATTAAAACAAACTGAGATGCGTTGCAGATTTAGAAGGGAAGAGCCTGGTTAGTTTTTTGCTTGATTGTGCATTGCGCCATTGTTTAAACATGATAAGAGGTCTTGATAAGCATTTGGCAACTTTCTAATGAAATTATTGTAAAAGCAATAACAGTTTAATAACGATCATGAGGTCCATTCGGAAAGGATATCTAGCTCAGGTTGAAAGAAATTTCAACCCAATATATTCTAACCAACATGCAATCTGATAACATATTGTCATAAGTTACATCTTTTTTTATCATCCATGTCACTTTAGGGTCCATATTTGAGGTTTGTATCCGTTTCTCTTAATAATATCTAATGTGCCTTATCATTATACTCAATACTTATGTCTTGTCGCATATTAGACCCATATCAAAAACAAATAAACAAGATTTAAGAAAAGAGATTATTCATTAACTTTATGAACCAATTCGAGTATGAAAATTTTTATATCATATATATTTAATATAACAAGGTATAGAAGTATGAAATTTTGACAAGTGGCAATTCTCTCTCTTTTTATTTAATTTTTATTATTTTTAAAAAATTAATTTAAATAAAACTATCTCCTTTTGAAATAAAATTTGGATTTTTCATGGGAATATTCATGAAGAGGGTGAGCAACAGTTTGGCCTACAGTTCCAGGCTTCCAGCGGCAGCCCCACGAGCAAGCCTGGTCGTCAACTTGGAGTCTTCAACCAATCCAAAGGGTCTACTTTTGATTAACCAATTTTTTAGAGATTCATACACAGCAAAGTTCAGACCGACATATGGTTTTGTTTTTCAAAAATATTTTATTAATTGATCTTTTCAAAAAATATTAATTTTTATGTGTTGATTATATGATTTAAAATATATTACTTTTAAGAAAATAAAGTAAAATTTTTGCATTCCAATTTTCATTATAAAAATCTAAAATTTTGAATTTTTTTCAAAAACAAGATATATCTTAATAAAATTTATCTATTAACTTATCAAATATATATATTTTAAAAATTATTAAATATATATATGCATCCAAATTTATTTTGAAATTTTAAAATATACTTTTACTAATAAAAAATACATTCCTTAATTTTAACATTTGAAAATCTAGAATTATCATTCATTTATTATTTTTATTTAAACTATTTTTTCATAAATAGATATAAATAAATTTTAAATGATATGCATAATTAATCCTAGCTTTATGGGTATGTAAACTAGTTTATATATACTAGAAATTTTATCACATGCGTATACGTATGGAAATCATAAATTCAAAACACAAATGTGTGTTTAAAAATAACGTGAAATAAATAATGAAACGTATAGTTTAAACTAATTAATTATAATAACACATGAAAAATATACAATATTAAAATAAAATAATGAATTAAATTATGATTAAAACGAAATTTAAACATATAAATAATAAGATAAACAGTACTAAATATACTACAATTATTTATCTTAGCATTGTCATCGATTGTGAGTTAGTCACTAACTCAATTAACAAAATTAAAATAATAATTTGTGCATATTAAAATAAAAATATATCAAAATGAAATTTTGATTGAGTGGTAAATTTAAGGTTATATTAATGAAAATGATGTGAGTTCAAATTCTACCATATGTATATTTTATTGACTTTTATTAAAATAAAAGATTAAAATACCCTCAAATAATATAATCTATTTTAATTACGAAAAATATTTCTATAATTTTCATAACCGAGTTGGTGGTCATGTTGAGGGTGACACCAACTCAATAAAACAAATAATATAAATAAGAAAAGTCCAAACTTCTGCTGACATGTATACACCACTCACTATACTCGTTTTTCTTTTTCGCATTTTATTAAATTTTAGTTTTACTTCTTCTAATATGCCTAAATTTATGTGCATTAATTTTTATCATAATTTTGTCCTTGTATTTTTATAATACTAGTAATTAATCTAAATCGTAAATATCATTAACTTTTCGGGTAAAATATTATGTGATTGTATGTAATTTCAGGAAAAAACATTACGTGATTGTATATAATTTGAATACACTAAATTTTAGAGGTTGGTACGTAGCTTTTCATTTCTTTTATATTTACGTTGCCCTTTTTAACATTATAAGATAATGGTCAAATTTAAATTTTGACCACTAAACTTCAATGAAACTTGAGATTTAATCTATATACTTTCATTGTTGACATATTTAGACTATCTATTTTTATGATGTCATTAATTAATCTAAATAATTATATTCGTAACTATTTCAATCAAAATGCTAACATTAAATTTTCTCAATAACAGTATTCCAACATGAAAAAATATTTTATCATGATGATTTTAAATGAATATTTTAAGAAAAATCCTAATAAGCATTTTTAAAGATTATTTTTAATAGAAAAATTTTATTGGAGATAAGAACTGGACCTGAACTTTTAAATTAAAAAATAAAAATTAAAATTTTTAAAATAAAAGTAGAAAATTAGATTTAAATTTGCTGTATATTTTAACACAAACAAAAATCAATCTAACTGAAGCTTAAAGTCAGCTACCAAATGCACATCAGAAAGAACATCTTGGCCAGTAAATCTTCTTTTTTTTTTTTTTTTTTTCCCTTTAATGGGTCCCCTTGGAATCTTAGAACCTTTGCATCAAACACTGCATACTGCTTCTTAATCTCACGCATTGCTTTCTCGGACCATATGCATACTTTGCTTTTAAAGTAAAGTAAACAAAACAATGGTTTTATTATAGGTCATCGATTAAACCTTCTAATGAAACTATGGAACAGAAGTTTTAAGAACTATTAGAAGTCACAATCACAAGGCAAACTCGATCATTCTGAAAAGATATACAACGCAAGTTGAAAAACTTTCAACTCAATGTATTCCAACCAACATGCAATATGAAAACATATCGTCACATAGCATATGGATCCATATCAAAAAACAACTAAACAAGATTTAGAAAAAAAGATGCCAAATTCATCAAACTTTTTGAACCCATTGTGTACTAAAACCGAAAAAAGATTAAAACAGGGTTCTAACTGATACAGGATATATAGTAAATAACACATTTTCACGGAAGGCAGCTACCAAATGTATGTCAGAAACCTAGCAAAAGCACATCTTGGCCGGTAAATCTAATCCTTCTTTTTCTCCTTTAATGGTCCCCTTGGAATCTTACTTAGAACCTTTGCATCAAACACTGCATACTGCTTCTTAATCTCATGCATTGCTTTCTCAGCAAATGGGTCCACCTTGTCCTCGTATTTCTCGTATAGCACGGGTACCGTGTGAAGAAGTACGAAGACTATTGCAAAACCATTAAAACAAAATCAGGAAACCAACATGTATATAGGGGGAAAAAAGACAAAGCAAATGAAGGAAACTTCAATACCTATGTAAAACAGTGTTAAGAAGTTGCACCAACTTCCGACAATAGACAAGACCCATAAGCCGGCGATCACCTAAACAATCAGAGTCCGGTTCCAATATGATTGTCAAATGCATGATAGCATAGCTCAAAAAAAGTCTTCATATGAATAAAATGATCAGAACAAAGCAAACTAAGTAACTATTGTATCACTATCTTAATTGCAAATCAGATGAATAATCTGCAAGTGATCAAACAGAAAAGATAACTACTCGGTACAAGTAAACCACATACAGATAGGAACTTCTTGAGTTCTCTTCCTGATGCAATATCCCGTAGGACAGCAAAAGCCCGGTTGATCTCAAACCGAAGTGCCTGAGCAAACTCCATAACTGGGTCCTTAGGAATTTGAACTTCAGGGATGCGTGGTGGAGACCTAATCAAAAGTAACATTACTGTGAGTAAAAAGGACTGGATCCAAAGTTAAACCCAACAGCCGAGAGCAAACAACAAAATTCAACCACTTACTTGTTAATGAAGGTAGCAGCATTTGACCACAAGAACAGTACTGCAAGAGCAAGTATCAACAAATGACACACTAGTGTGAGAAGGTGGTATTCGAGCATTTCAAACAAAATCCATATCACAGTTGCGACACCGAGCGCTCCTGCCGATATCTTTTTGTTCCTCCAAAGGAAAATGTCAGCCGCTGTTACACATACATACGCATCATTAACAAATTACACTAAAAAGGTAAGAAGAACTGATGATAACTTAAAAATATCAAAATATTATCATAGGGGAAGGTTATTGATAATGAATACTACTATGTTCTCAAACTTTTAACATAATCCCAGAATTTTTTTTCGCTGTTATAAATCAAGAGAGTAAACTTTACTAGAACCAATTGCATCAATTCAGTCGAAGATCTAGAAATACCCTAATTTTTATTTCAATGCCAAAACAAGCAATTAACAGATCAAACCAAAATTAAGCTCAAACAACATCAATTCATCAAAATTGAAAGCTCCGGTATTATATTTGAAAAAAAAAAAGAGATAAGAACGACGCATTCCCAAATCCCAACCGCACTTGCATCAATAATGTTAATTCACCAACACGGTGATCTGTGTATTGCCCTTAACAGACACTGGTGTTCACTAAAGGGCTGATGCTTAAGGGAAACGATTCTAACTTCATAAACAAGGTTCATACTTTATATGCTTTTTTTTTTCCCTCTAAACAAAAGAGCGATGCCGAGCTCTAGCTCACGCTTTGGAGAGCGGGTAAGCGCTTCATGGCAGAGTCCTAGCAGATCTTTTGTACCATCAATATATAGATGAAACTAGCATCAACAAAACAATTTTCTTGAAAAAAAATGAAGGGTTATTGTTACATACGTTTGCCTCCACCGAGAACGTGGTGAACGGGCTTTTCTCTTCCAAAAAGACGGAAGACCTTGGCCTTGATCGATGATTCCGATGGCTTGTCATTATCGGAATCCGATGACGACGAATCACGACCTTGGATCTTCTCGGCTATCCTTTCCATCAACGATTCCTCGTGCTTCTTCTCTTCGTGCTCAGCCATTTTTGAAAAAAGTGTTGAAGATCCGACGAAAAAAAAAAGAGAAAACCCCGAAAAAGACTCGAGAAATGAAAGATTTTTGTAGCGCTCTTTCGTAAGATAGAGACCTTTTTTGCGGCTAAATAGAGAGCGTACACGTTCGATTTAATCTGGACCACTAAATGGAAGATTTTGATCCGGACCGTTTATAGGTTTGGAACCCGAACGTGGAGGTTCGGAAGAAACCGAAGCGAAGTGGAGCAGGTGAAAAAATGATAATAAAATGAATGAGGAATTTACGTTTTAATATGTTTTTATAGGTTCGAGGATTAACGGCCGTTTAATGTTGACGGAGACCTTCGAGAATGACGCAACCAAACTGTTATTATTATGACACGTGGAGTTTCGTCAGTCTTGTTGATTTGTAATGATAGGTAAGTAAGTCATATTAATATTGTGGGTTTGCACGGGCAGCTAAGAAAAATCCTTAATTGTTGAGCAAAATGGTGAGAACTTTTATTATTTTAATCCATAATCTTTGAATTTTTCAAAATTCTTTTATATCAAATATTTATGTTTTTATGATTAAAATTTAAATATTTTTAAATTATTTATTTATATTTAAATTAAAAATAAATTAAAAATTTAAAATTTATTCAAACTCAACTCAATTTAAATTAAAATTTCAAACTAAGTATCAGTGTGAACATATATGGCATGCATTACATTGTATTTCTTAAAAGAAAATATTAATTGGTTTTAGTTTTTCGTTTGAGGTAGGCTGGAAAATGTTATTATATGTTTTTTTATAATTGAAATTTGGTGTGATGTGCCTTCCACCAAAAATAAATAAAACGATATCTAGATGTTTCAACAAAATATAAGCTTGTTGGTATGGGTTTGAAGTTTGAAGTTTTGTTTTTGGTTGGATTAGTATTTAATAACTTTAAATAATAGTAGTAGCACATAAAAGAAAAAGAGAAGCATAGACGATATGGGATGGGATCGGTTAAGCGGAGTGAGAATTAATCGAAGTATTAGATTGAGAAAAGACATTAAATCGATTGATTTGGAAATTTATATAAATCAAGCACAAAATCGTTGAATCGAGTTTTTAATATATTTTTTATTTTATAAATTTTTAATGTATTTAATCAAATCAAATGAGTTGGTGAATAGATGGTTTGATCAGTAAGACTACATATTTAATTTTAAAAACTTTAGTTTAGATGATTTATGAAATATAAGTAAAAAATGTTATTTTATTTAATTTAGAATTAATTGTAACTTTTTTATCGATTATTTTATTTTCTTAATTTTTAAAAGTAGAAAAAATTTAAAACTTTATCAAATAATGTTTAAAAGTCATAAAAAAACCCATTTTGTAAAATAAGTAAAAAAAAACTTAAAACACAAAATTAGCATAAAAACCAAGAATCAAACCGATTATAAATGATCCAAAAATTTTAAAAATTCAATAGAACTTAAACTCATCATTGTAAAGCAATGCCAATTGAAATTTTTAATTTCACAAATTCAAATATTACTACATATCTTTTTTCAAAAGAAAGTTTTAATGCTTTCTAAATATTTTTAAGTTCATTTTACAATTTATTTTTAGAATTTGTGATAATCTCTCCTAAAAATATCTCTCTAAAATTCCAACCCATTCTCCCAAAAGTGCATTAATATTACAAGTAAAATGATAAAGTACTCGTATTTCTATGTAACCTCAGTCCTACCTCTTAAAAAAACCCCTCATGCATCCATAGATTAAAAATTGTCAAAAACGGAGGTGGGATAAGTTCTACGATGTTGGGCATGTGTTAGAAAAGAAACAAAAAAAAAAAAAAGAAGAGAAATTTTATAGCAAAAAGTATGAATTGGTTGGTTTGGTTGGCACATATTCCACAAACAAAATTCAAAGTCACAACAGGTTCTTCTGCTGCTAAACATTTTAGATTCATCCACTGTATATGGAGTATGGACTTCCATAAATATTTAGCCATTTTAAATTAAAAAATTGAATGTAAAGCTATATCCCAGAAGTTTAGTTTGTACATACAGAAACTTAGCCATATTAATTATGATGTATGAAACATATATGCATCATTGTCCTTACAGGCTTACACCATCATCCAAATAGCTATACAAAAGGAGTTTTCCTTATGGGGCCAGATGAAGAACAAATATACTTTCTCCAAATGGAAGCTAACAAAAGCTTAAACAGGAGACAAAGATGTGATGATAAAAAAAGCATCAAAACTTGTAAAACACCAACATCTAACTGTCAAAACTCTTTACAAGATTGCAATGTTTAAAGTTTGAATTTTTTTTTTTTAAATTTGATTTAGGATTAGGAAATTATTAATCATCTTTGACATGATATTGATGACCCTACTTCCAGCTTCTATATATGACAAAGCCTTGATAAAAGGTGCACACAGTTCATGAGTACTGTACCCCAAGCAAGAAAGAAGTGACACATGGTGTCCATTTCCAGCTCCCAACTAATAGGATTAATATCATAATTCATAACTTGTAGTAAAAGGCAGTAGGTTCAGCCCAAGGGCTACCATATCTGTGCTTTTCAACCCAAATGATGACCCTCTCATGGGGGGATGAAAATGAAAAAAAGTAATGTTATGAACTCATGATACTCCTATTTCTGGTGCCTGCTAACCAATCAAAATATGAATTTGCAGAAGAAGCCTTACATTCATCCATACATACATACATATGGGGTTTTTGTAATTTGTGAAACTTAAGTTGAATTTGAAATGTAAAAGACGAACAGTAGCGATATCAGTGAGTCCAATTTAACAAACATGAGACACAAGCACAAAAGGTCGCCCTAGTGGAACTGGCAGGTCATGTGCCTCCTTAGAACTAAAATGTTAGAAACCATTTGTACCAGTATTTTTTTGTTAACCATAGGTGTCCTCATCTGTTGCACAGTCTGAGACTAATCCTATTTAGGTTGGGATATTATTCAGGTAAAGCCTTCTTAATAGTGTGATACTTCTAAGATATGAACCTAGTCCAAATGCATGGGGAAGAAGCCCTCCCAGCCAGTGTGTAATAACTTTTCAAGCTTGCTAAACAACGTCAAGGTGGAAGAAAGTGCATTATAACAGATTGACCATATTTCCAAAGCTTTTTGGTGGCTAGTAGACCATATTATAATCCTTTTTTAAAGTTGTTTAATGCATGATAAAATTCCATAGATTCCAAAAGTTCAATTCTTCACTCATAAACTTCTTTTTATTCAATTTATGGTTGTATGGTACAAAGAAAGAGAAGCTAAAGTATTGGATGCCCCTACAATACCAAACAAACTAAAATAGGTACAGCAAAAAGCCAAACTGGTAGAGGAAAAAGTCTAGTAGGGTAGCATTAAAATTTACCTCATTTGATGCTGTAAAGAAAAAAGAAATGCAAAGAACATAAATAGCCCCTTCTTTAACTGGCTTCATAATAGCAGCTTGTACTTAGACACAGTTCCAGATAAAAATTAAAAGAAAAAACCTCAGCTAATATACATGTAAAGGATTGTGACACAAAAAAGTTGCTGGCAATAATGCAGACGATGGTGCAAGAATAGTTTTAGTTTTGTAAATGAAAAATGGAGAAAAACTTGCATTTTGGGCCATTCTTCTGGGCTATATAAAAGTCTAATATTGGGCTGCGGCTTAGAAAATGGTGTGGTTTGGGCCAAAGGAAAGAAAAAGATTCTGCAACTATAGGAGTGATGTAGGAGCATTCAATTCAATACAAGTGCTTAAAATTTGGATTTCAAGTGTTGTTGTTAAGTCAATTGATCAGAGAAAAATACAAGCAAGAGTTGGTGCAACTCAGAACGAAAGAGCTATTTCACTTGTATGATTTTGAGGAATAGTTACTTAACTTTTAATAACACTTATCTCTTATATGTTTAGCACGGGAATCATCACTAAATTACATTAAGATTTACTTGAGATTTCATAGCTAGACAATAAAAGTATTACAATCACATCTAAATAAACGTAAAAGAAAGTCTACAATGACTTAATTACTAACTTTTAAGACATTTGCTGGGGAGACCCACATCAAGTTTATTGTTATTCATTGCACAAATAACTCCAAAACACCACTTCACATAATGAAAACTTTGTCGAACCTTTATAATCTTATATTCATTTCTAAATTCATTAACATAACTTAACACCCTCATGTGAATCATAATTAACCTCTAGTATCAAATCTTGTATCAACAATTAGTGTCGTTTATAAGAACAAAACAACGAAAGATACAAAAAGTCTCATCAATATAAAAATTTATTACAAGTGTTTGGCCTCTATTCCTTGGGAGATCCCGTTTTCAATAGGTGCCACATTTTTAGGAGGATGGCTCATAATAATTTCCCTTCAACAGCATAACAACAGTGGCAGTAGCAGTAACACCCTCTTGAAAAATCTCAAGTGCACCATCATCAAAAGTACCTACAACATTCACTTCTTCAGCACATTCATTAGCAAATTGGGAAGTTTGAGGAGGAAGATAGAAGCTGCCTGAGTTTGTCAATTCATTCTTAAAAGCTTCCCAGTCATAGCCAGAAGGACTATATATGTTGAAACTTGAACGACTCACATTAAAAAAAGGACCAACATAATTCATTTATAAATTGTTCCTGAAGATGACTCACATTTTTAGTAACTCCATCGGAATAATTTTAAATGACTTTCAAAACTATTACGTGAATCATTATTAATTTTTAATACCAAATCTATTAACGTTAAACATGTTAAGTATAAACCACAAATGCTTTTTCTTTGGATCATAGAAGCAAAGCAATGGCACTAAAAAATGCCAAAGCTTTGATTCATTACCAACATAAAATATATAGTTTGCACAAACCATTGTTTTCCTAAAGTTTGTAGTGATTTATTAATGCAAATACAAATGAAAGTGGGGGGTGGGGTATGAAGCTATTGGACATTTGCCTCCAATAAACAAGACAAATAGTTAGGAAATTATGGGATTTTTAGTGGATAACATCCCTTTTCTAAACTAAAGTAAAAGGTGACTCTACTCCTTTAGAACCTATAATGCAACAAATTTAAAGCCTATATATGTACTCCATATAATGCTATACAATCAGATTCATAAACAGTTCATTGAAATTTTTGAAATTTTAAATTCTGAGTTCCATTTATAGAAATAATGTGCCGTCAACTTAATTTAAATTAAAATCATGATTAATTTATTATAATTATAACTTCAAAATTAATAATCAATAAAAATAAAAGAGCTCTCATGCATTGCAAACCTAATAATTAACACTTTTAATTGTTATAACATTTATCCAAGTAAAGTTTTAAAATGATATCTAAAATTTAATATAATGACCGATAGTTAAAAATATTCATCGCCCTATATATAACTTGAATTTAAATTGTGTTAGTCGTATTTGTTGTTATAATTCAATATATATATATATATATATATATTAATATAGTAGCATCTGAAGATTTTATTAATTGGTGCTGACTAGTTCTGTCTTTAATTTACTTGAATTTTTGGAATGCGGCCCTTTAGAAAAGTCCAAAAGGATTGCTTGCAGTCTAGGCCACTTCCCTTCTAAATTAGATTTAAATATTAAATACACATCTAGCCTTTTAATCATAAAATCCTTTTACGGTTTAATTTTCCTTTTCTATCAAACAACAGTAATTAAATTTTTATACTTTAATTTTTCTTTTTTAATTAGGTATATAAAGTATCAATTTTTTCTGTATTTTATTCATTTTCTAACTGAGGTTAAAAATAATTATTAGACAATTTTGACTAATGAAAAACGTCGTTTGACATGTCTTAGCCAATAAAAAATTAGCACTTAGGTTTATTTAAAATAAAATATTAAATTTAAATTAAGAAATAAAATATTATAATATTAAATGTTTAAATATTAAAAAAATTTGACTTTAATAGACTATTGACTGTATTGACTATCCACGTGGAGCTATTACGACACACCACGCGTCCTTTTTTGTATTATATATTGTATTGATTAAAATGTAAATATATCCTATAAAAATATAAAAATTTTGAAAAAATATTAACTTTTAATTTTTACATTTTTAAATAATACTATTAATTTCTTTTTAATTATCGTATTTTTTAAAATTTTAGTTTTATAAAATTTTATAGTTTATATATATATTTATGCTTTTTAATGTGTACATACATTTAACAAAAATAATATTTTTATATAAAAATACCACATGACACTTTGTGATTGACTATATATATTTTTAAATATCTGTAAAAAACAAACTAACAAATATAAAGAAGACATACTTTAAATGTCAAATTAAGACAAAATGATTTAAATATCAAAATAGAAAAATAAATATAAAAATGATTTGAATATCAAAATAGAAAAATAAATATACTTTTAAGAGTATAGATTAAGCTTACATTTAACCGGTTACTAATTAAAAATCAAAATAATAATATAATTCCATCAAATACATAATTAATACCGGTATTAATTAGCTAGGATGAAGCAGATGGCAGTTCGTTACATTTAAGATTAAAGGGAGTGTCGCCCAGTCACTTTAATGGGACCCTTTCTTCTCCAAGTAACTCATTGATGCATGGGGTTGTCAACACATCAGACGGTTGCTATCAAATCATCTGTCTTTGTCTTTCATATTCTCTAATACAGTCAAAACTCTCTTAATGCATGTCACTTGTATATTACAGCTCAAACTTCTCCAGATATTAATTTATGCATCATCCATCGTTGAACCAGTCTTTATCGGTTCATGTAAGCAAACATGGCTGGATTTTGTTAATAAGAAAATAAAGGGTCTGTGGAGGTCAATGCTTCTAAACGAAAGAGTTAGAATAAACGGAAGTGGAGTATGGGAAGGTCCCCTACATGCATGTTAGTCACCCACGTGAATTTTTTTTACTACTCGAGTAAAATGACAGTTAGGGTTTTTTGCATCTGCTGCTTGCAGGGGTTTGGACCCCTCGGATTCAGTCCATTATTCAATCGATTACAGTACTTGCATGTCCCATATATATCTTTTTAAACAACATGTTTAAATTTGTATTATCATATTCATTTTCTTCTTCTAACATCTGGTGATCGCATTAACTTTCGATAACTCCATACTTAATTTAAAATAATTAAAATTTACGATATTTATACTTGACGTCGAAAATAGGTACTTCTTTATTGAGGATTCTAGGTGATAAGCTCAGTGGAGGCAATAGTCGGTGATAGCTTCGAGAATCAAAATCAACTTTCCTTTTTAGGGTTCTCTCTCTCAAATTTAGGATAAATTAACATTTACTCCTTAATTTAGTAACTTTTTTCAATTTGGTTCTTAAATTTCTTAGGTCACATTAGTCTTGAAAACTTAGCAACTTTTTAAAATTTGATCTCTAAACTTGGATTTGTGGTAATGTGACACCTTGATCTTATGTGACGTTAGTACTTAAAAATATTAAAAATATATTAAAAATTAGTAAAAAATATTTAAAATTTTTAGGTAAGATATGATACAATCTCAAAACGACATGTTATCATATTTTAACAGAATCCATGTTTAATTACCAAAATAAGAAAATTTACCAATTTCTAAAACTAACGAAAAAAATTCAAAGATTAATATGAAAAGAATTACCAAATTTAAGTAGTAAATATTACTTTATCTCTTTTTAATTTTCCCCTTAAAACTGTGCCTCGATGCTCCTTGGTCTTTCACTTTTTCTCCCCTTTCAACTACTCACTTTTTTTTTTTTTGAGTAAAATTTCATGAAACAAGATCAATAATTATGGTGTATAGTAATTAGCCTGCTAAATTAGAACCCAATGAGCTACTTTGTCGGTGCCCTAATTAACATAGGATCAGAGGGTACCAAATAGAGATAATATGCAATTATAACGTTAAATATGCTTTATCAACAAAAGGAAGTCCACAAAAACTAATAAAAGTGATTTCTCATTAAAGATGCGTTCATATATTTTCGAGGTATAATAACATCATAAACCACATGATTACCATAATGATTCCAGGTTTGAAAATTATGATGGTAATAAATGAATATTAATACCGACGTGAACTTACCTTCCTCAACTAATTGCCTGCAAAAATACAGTAAAAACATCTAGGTGGAAAATAATAATTACTCACTTGCACTGTATTAATACTAGTACGAACAGTGTGTGTATACAATCGTACACACACACACATCCCTTACCTTTTTTGTCTTTTAACTCTGCCTTCTGTTTCTGTCTAAATTTCAGACTGCTCTGCTTTCTCACATGACTGACCTGTTGGTTGCTGCAACCACGTATACAATACATTACAAAATAAAGGCAATGCTCTCCCTCTTTTATTTTCTCTCTCTTTCTCAAGCTTTAACACCATTTTCAGTACTTCCCCATTAACACTAAAGCTTCCTGTTTACTTTTCTCTCACTTCAGAGACAGCCCCTCTTTTTTTTTTTTTTTTCTTTCTTTTGTTATCAAAGATTCAAACTTTGTGTGTTTTTCCTCTATTCTGGCTCTCCCAACAATGGAAGCTTTTAGCTTGCTTAAGTATTGGAGAGGGGGTGGTGGTGGTAGTAATGGTTGTGTTAGTGCACGTTCTGCAGCCACAGCCGGAGGCACGACTACGATTGTGACGGCGGTGAGTACTCGTCAGGTGGTGGATACGGATGATGATGATGACGACGATGGGCCTTTCTTTGACTTGGAGTTTGCGGTTCCTGACGAGGACGAAACAGAGGGGAATGAAGAGAAAAAGGAAGAAGATGAAGATGGTAACATTGAAGGTGATGAAAATGAGGAACAAAGTGATGGTGACGATGCAAAATCTGATGATGGAAGCTTTGATGGTGATGATAGAGAGTTCAATTTTACACTCTCCTCTGGTTCAAGCAGCGACCCTTGTGATCCAAACTTAACTCTATCTCCTTCAGATGATTTGTTCTTTAAAGGAAGGTTGGTACCCATTGAAGCAAACTCTTGTTTGGAATCAAAGCCTCCTCAATTTCCAGTTTCATTGTTGAAATCGGCCACCAAATTTCGAGTTTTCTTGTTAAGGTTCAAGAAATCGAAGCTCAACTCAACTGAAAAAACAGAGTCGGGTTCAGCTAATGGACCTGTTTCAGTCCCCACGACTACAAAAAAACAAGAAACAACCCAAGAAGAAAACAACAAGAACAAGCTTTTCACAGTGAAATTTAAGGTTGAAGAGGTTCCTATAATGTCTTTGTTCTCCAGAGACAACAGCAAGTCGCAGAAACAGCAGAGTTCTGAAGACTCTGTTTCCGATGAAAAGAAATTCACCAAAGACGTCATGCAAAAGTACTTGAAGAAAGTTAAGCCGCTTTACGTTCGGGTTTCACGAAGGTACGGCGAGAAGTTGAAGTTTTCAGGGCAGTTGAGCTTGGGTTCTTTGAAACCTGCTGCAACGCCACCGTCCACGGCTGCTCAGAAACCGGTTTCCGGTAAGGCAACGACGGTGGAGAAGGGACAGGTGGAGGCAGAGGGTGGGAAGAACCTCAAGCAGGTGAACATTCCGGCTGGACTTAGGGTGGTTTGCAAGCATTTGGGAAAGAGTAGATCGGCTTCCTCCGCCGTGGCGGCTTCCCCTCCGGCGCCAACTTTGTCTAAGAGGAGAGATGATTCTCTATTGCAACAGCAAGATGGAATCCAAAGCGCCATCCTACATTGCAAGAGATCCTTCAATGGCTGTCAAGGTATATAATTTCATTTAAAACCTCATCGATGTTAGTTCTGTTTGATAATGAATTTTAATATATATATATTTTTTTTTTCATTTTTTCTGCCATAGATTCTTCAGAGTCTTCTGTTTTGCCAAGGTCTGTAAGTGACCCATCCCATGAAAAATCAGTTAATTTGTCAAGAAACTCATCACCAGATGAAGCCAAAGCGTGAACACCGGGAAGAGAGAAAAAAGCGGGAAAAATTTGTCCTTCATCAATGAATGGATCGATTATCTCTGTAAATATTTGTTTTATTTTTTTAGCCTTTTACTAATTAGCCATAGGCATAAGCTAGTCATCGTTGTTCTCTAGTCTATTATCCCCTACTGTATGTAAAGCTCCTCTTTCTGTGAAAGTGAAAGTAAGAATCAGATCTTTGTATGATATCAAGGCTCCATCATTATCACCAAAATTTTCCATGTTTCTTTTTTTATCTCCTTGAAGTTGAACAATTTGGAACTCAGTTTTTGATAATGTGGGTACCTTTTTTATTTGCATTTGCCAATTATGGGACCCAAAGTCAGGTCTAAATGGTGTCTTTAGTGGTCAGAGAAGTGGGAAAGTGGAGACCAAAACAGTGAAAAAAGAGATTTGCTTTGCTTTTCTCACAGGAAGGAACAATGGCAAAGATCCCATCATATTATATCCATCCTTTTTAGTCATGGAGGAGACTCTAATGAACAATATTATATGTTCTTTGGCTTTTGGTCTAACCAGGTATTGGAACTCGAGAAGTCATGGAGGGTGAGGATGCCGATGCATCCTTTAAAATTTTCTACGTTGTTGTGAAGTAGCCAATGAGATTCATTTTGTTTCCTTGCGGCAGGGCCTGGGGCCTACAAAAGCGCTGCTAGATTGCTATGTGCTAAGTGCGGAGCCCCTTAGTGCCCCTGCCATTGTCACTCAGCTAAGTGCTATGATTTTTAATGGCATATCCCTTTTGTCGTTTTGGCCAGTAATCAGAATCTTTAACTACAGGATTTTGAAAAAAGATGAAAGCTTTTGTGTGTTTATGTATAATTTATACATACCCACGACTTTTTCTTGCTTAAAGCTGTTATTATTTTATATACGAATTTGTGATTCATTGGTAAGAACCGCATAATAGAAAACGAAGCTAAACATAACCCAAGGATGTGGTTTCCACAATCTTTTGGGTTTTAGTGTCTGAAACTTTTGCATACCGGAACTTGGTAGCGTAACAGTAAGCTACATTCTTCTATCGAAAGTAACAATCAAAAACCTAAAAAATGAACACTAAAATAATAATAATAATAATAATAGAAAGCAATACTTTGACTGGGATTAACAGCTATATTACAAAGTGTAAATGTGCCTTTCTAATCAAAGTAAAGCTTGCGTCTTTGAAATTGAGTCTTGGAAGCACGCTGTTGCGTTGTTTTTATTAATCTGTCTCTCTGTTTCTTTTTCCTTTTTTTTTTTCTGAAAGAAACAGGAAACAAAGAATACTGAGTTTATCAGATTCTGGCAACACTTTTAGGCATAATTGTACCAAATTAGACTATGCACTAATAATATATAAATATGTATGATTAATAAATTAAACTAAGTTAAATCGTTAAAATATAACGAATTTTAACAACATTATATCATCATTTGATTTACAAATGCATTTCTGTATATTTAAATTTTGATTGTGTTGGCTTTAATTAAATTGAGTATCGTTTAAGAATATTATAAAAATATTCTTTTATATTTAAAATAAATTATATTATTTGAGAATATTTTAATATTTTTATTTATGAAAAATAAAAATAATATATATAATAATATTTGAATTCACATAATATCTTAAATATACCACTTAATCAAAACTCTATTTTGATTTTTTATACATTCAAATTTTATTATGCACATTTCATCAGCAACTTAAATTGATTTATTTATGTGTTTAAATTCTGTTCTAGTCACGATTTAATCTAATTTTTTCATTTTAATATCTTAAATATTTCATGTATTCTTAAGTTGATGTTACTCATCACTTGCGCTCCAACTCACTTGTGAAATTATCAAAATTTATTTATTTTAAAATAAATAAATATAATTTTTAAGGTATATATATTTGTTTATATTTTAAACACCATGTCTTCGCTATCTCAAAACTTACCATTTCAACTAAAATTATATTTATTTTATTATTAAATTAATTTTTACCCACTAATGTGCATTAATAAACCATTGAGTATTTTTTTAGAGAGAATTAATCCATTAAATATAAATCTATAAAATTTATTAATTTCACACTTTTAATATTAAAACATTCCTTTAACTGAAAATTTATTGTTTATCCCTAATAGCATATATAGCCAGAAAATGAAGGTTGTATTCAAACTGTTACTTGGTTAATATAAAAAAAATCCAGAAAATTCATGTGTAAAATAATTGAATAAAAATAATCTTAGATCTTGAAATAACGTTTAGGAAAAAATTGAATTAAATATTTGATGTAAAAATTGTGAGCATTGATTCTAGACATGACATTAAATTATTATTAATGTCCTGCAATGTTGTCTCTTTGTAGTAAACTTATTTTCCTTGACTTTTAATATAATACAGTTGATTCCCCCCTCAAAATATATATTTAATGAGCTTACATTTTAAAAAATTATTAAAAAAAATAGTAGGGAACAGATTTTAGGTTATAATGTGACCGCAAGAGGGGACAGATACTCTAAAAAAAACATGCAGGCTGTGATTCATGAACGAATAGGCAATTCATCTTTGGTTTTTGGAATTCATGAACAGATCTTAGGAACACAAATTTCACCTATCATTAAGTCAACTTGTTGTCAATCTCTGATTTTTTAAGCTAATTCTCTAAGCTATTTGATTTTTACTTAATAGATATAAATTCAAATATAATGTGAGTTGCAACTTGGGTAGTTAACCATTGTAGGAAAAAGAACATAGAGATAGACACAGAAAAGGGTTTGAATTTTTTTCTTCATATGTCGAGCTCTTTTCAATGAGTTATTGATTATTATTTAAGGGACTGTTATTTTGTGCTTAAAAAAAGTAATTCTAGTTTCAAAAACACTTTTAGAAAAAAAGTTGTGCAAAATAAATTGTTTTTTACTGAAATTTTTAACTTTTTAGAAATGCTTTTGAAAAGCACTTTTGAAAAGAAAAAATTAAAATTTTTAATTTTTTTTCCCAAAAACACTTTTAATGCTTAATTACTTTTTCACCCTCCAATAATATAGTACTTTCTCCTTCTTCTTTTTTCTTTCTTGGTACTTAATTACAAATGTATTAAAATCATTAATTAAAAATAAAAAATATTTTTAACGTACTAATTACAAATATTTAATGGTTATATTTAAATATTTAAAATGTAGTTTATATATTCTAATTAAATTTTATAAGTAATTAATACTTATTACTTAAAATATTTAAAGTTTATATTTCATATATTAAAATATTAACAACAAATTATAATAATTTTTTATATTCTTACTAGAATATAATAATGTTAACTAATTTAAATTTTATTTAAATGCATATTTGTTACTGATAATAACATGTCTAAAATGGACATTTTATTTCTCAAAAGTACTTTTTGACAGCAATGCTAAACACTCAAATTTTAAACCAAACTTTTCAAAGCACTTCTCAAAAGCACTTTTTCACAGCACTTTTCAAAAGTATTGCTAAACTAGCCCTAAATCATCAATGACGGATTTTAGGATTAAGTTTTGGGTTAGTAAAATTTTTAAAAAATTAGGAATTTAATAAGAAAATTTTTAATAAAACGAGAGGTCTAATTAAAATTTTTAAAAATTTGAGATTGCTTAATTAACATTTTCTAAAAATCTTAAGGGAGAAAAGAATTTTTTTTCTTTTTTTAAATTTGGAAGCCTGATTAAGGCTTCCTTTGGATTCATCGCGCACACAGTGCGTTGGAATCTTTCATATAATTTTATCTTAGTTTTCAATCTCACTGCACCACAGTGATTTGGATGGTTGTTTGGGACACTTGCAGTGGCACAAACGTGCTGCACTGGATAAAGATATCTTGACTGGTGCTAAAAGCTCCAGTCTACCCACTGGAGCAGTAGGTATTTTTAGCAGAAAAAAATACTCATACTTTTATTTCTTATTTTACAATTTTTATAGTAAAATATTATCCATGATATAGTAAAATAAGGAAATAAAGTGACAAAAAAGGAATTTTTGAGTTATGTCAATATTGGGAAGTATATTATGATATATTAATTCAAGAAAGGACTAAATTGCAAAGATGAGAAAAGTCTTGTTGCACAAGAGTAAATACTCAAAATTTAAGGGGTTGAAGTGTAAATATAAAAAAATTTAAGGACTAATGGTGCAAATATTTTAAGGGTGGAATGATCTAGAAACCAAGAAAATTTGATGAATTAGGATCAAATTGAATAGGTGAAAAATTATAAAGGACTAAATCGTAATTTTACCAAATTAAGTGATGACTAAAGGATGGAATTCTAAAAGATCATGAAGGGCAAAATGGTCAATTAGTAAGAGAGAGAGTTCTAGAATGTAATGATTATGTTGATGATATTTTAAATTAATTAATTAGATAAATATTATTTTGTTAATATTTTTATGAGATGTTTATTATTATTATATTATTATTTATTTAGTATAAAAGGAATGAAAGATGAAGAATTAACATCACATTTCCTTTCCCATGCAACCAACGTTAGAAGAGAAGGAAAAGAAAGAAATTTTGTTTTCTTTACAATTTGGTCCTTCCACAAAAAATTCACCATTTTCACCTAGAAATCAAAAGAATTTCTATAGCTACTAAGAGAGAAAAATGTTAAGGAGACCATGGGGAGTTAGAATATCAAGCTGGATTCAAGAAATAGAAGCTGAAGGAGAGAGAAAATCAAGTTAAAGATTAGTATGAATAGAACAAGATAAGTATATCAATATTTCAATATGTTTTTAAGTTTGTTATTATTGACAAAGCATGAAAATAATGTTATAGTAGAGTTTTCTCACATAAGGTCCTATGTTCTTGATATGTTAGTGAAGAGAAAATAAGAGAAAGTGATGAGAAATGGTGTAGAAAAAGAAAATAAGGGTGTTATAACATGATAATTAATATCTTGTACTAAAACAGTTTTGAACAACAGCAGTAGTCTAACTTTGAAAAATCATCAAAAATTGTAGAAATCTAATTATAGGATGAATAAAATATGAAATTAAATCTCATTAAGTCTAGTTTCTTATAGAAGAAATGATGTAAGCAATGAAATTGTAAATCATGAGATATGATGAATTTTGTGAGACAAGGTCAGAATGATTTTGGGTTCCCGTATTCTGACTTTATAAAATCATAAAAAATTGGATAGAAATAATTATGGGATTAAATTTATATTTTTAGAATCCTTAATAAGTATATTTTCAATAGAAACAAACGGGAACATAATTCGGATTCTGTACGAGGAGATAATTAATTTTTAGTGAAGAACGGCTAGAACTGTCAGACAGCAGAACAGGGGTAACTTTAAAGAATAAACTGTACTTATTGGATAAACCAAAAATTCTGAAAATTTTGTGGTAAGAAGATATATGAGTCTAGTGTCAGGAAAAATTAGCGGATATTAATTTGGAGTTCTATAGCTCCGAATATAAATAATTTAGTGACTATGACGCAGATAGACAGCTTGAATATTCATAAAAGTAAATAATAAAAATTATGGATAATGTTACTTGCAAGTGTGTTATCTACATTAAGGATGTGGAATGGAGAGGAGGAGGAGGAAAAATATGTATGAATATTCATCTAGCATGGCTAATTTGTATATTTTAGGCTCAGGGACTAAATTGAATAAAATTAAAACTTTATGGGTAATTTTGTAAAAATGTCAGAAATGACCAAATTGCATGAAATGGATTATTTTATTATTTAAATTACAAAATTGAATGAAATTATTAATTTAGCTCAAGATCGGGGGAAAACATGTTTTAGGGATTAAATTGAAAAGTGTTAAAATTATGGAAAATTCTGATATTTTATAGAATTCATGAACTGTTATCAATACATATGAGAATAATAGCTGGAAATAAGGATTAAATTGCAAGAATTTTATTTTCCCTGACCATAAGGATGAAATCGTCATTAATTAAAAGTTTAGGGGCAAAATGGTAATTTTGCCTTAAGCATTAATTAAATGCATTAAAATATGAAATGAATGAAAATGATGATCAAATTTATTTATAAAGATCCGGACGACTCAAATATGAGACTTGATCGTAGAAAAGAAAAGATATCGGATTAATGAAATTATAAACACAAACAAGCAATGAGGAAAGTTCGTGTAACTTGAATTACATTCTTAAATGCTTGAAATGTATGTTATTGATGTGAAAATAATTTGAATGTTCATTGTATGAAAATTGATGAAACATTGATATATTTGATAAAAAGGGGAAGAAATCCCGGTTGAATAAAAGGAAATTTCGATAGATCTCTGAAAAGGAATTGACGTTAAAAAGGATCTAGCCCGGACGGGTGATCCTATCCTGATATAGCCCTCCCGAAGAATACGTGTAAATGGATTTAGCCCGGACGGATAATCCAAATTAGGGTCTCAATTTAGCTTTGACTGGTAATTGGATCCAAGCTCATTAGAGTAATTGTCGTTCTGCGAGGATTTAGGCCGGACCGATAATCCCGACAATACTCTATGAGTTTATATTACTGAGGATTTAGCCCGACCGGTAATCCCATGTAAGGATGAGGTTCATGAGTGTGCTCTCTAATATGAAATGTGTAAAACCATGGTTGAAAGATATTATGGCAATCTGATATGAAATGTGTAAGACCATATGACCTAATTTTCAATGATGTCGAACAGGTGATTCGAGATCACTAAATTCAAAAATGAGTAGGAAATATTATTAATTTAGTGAGTATAAGTTAAATGTGAAGTTAGGAAAATTTTGAAATAGTGAAATATACTAAAAATATATATATATTAAAATAATTAAAATTGAAAACGAGGTATCGAGACCTCGGAATTTTAAATCGAGCCATAAATATTTTTATAAATATTTATGGAGTGTTAATAAGTTAGTATTAAAGTTTCAGTCAAGAAATTTTAAAGTACTTGATAGCTAATTGAACAAAAAGGACTAAATTGTATCAAATGCAAAATTGTGGGAAATGATTAAATAGCTTAAATGATAAAAGAAAGAGGGTTTAAAATGAAAATAGACCCAAGGTCTATTTGGGCTGGACGGCAAGAGCATGAAATCACCAAGAAAATAAGGGGAATTAAGGGCAAAATTTGAAAATTGCAAAATTTACTTAATAAAGCTAGGACTAAAGTGGAATTATCTAGATTTCTCTTTATTTTCTGCATTCTCATCAGAAAAACACCATGGAAGAGTTCCTTAAGCTGGTTTTTCATATTTTTACTGCAAGTAAGTTCAATTCTTGATTATTTCTTGAAATTTTTGTGTTTTTGTGACTTTTACAACTAGGTCCATTTGTTGAATTCATTAGTTCTTGATTCTATGAAAGAAATTGAAAGTTTATATGAATATGTACTGGAAGTATATGATGATTTGACATAGAATTAGAGCTTTAAATTGTTTATATGCTGATTTTATTAGAATTGAATAGAAAGTGAATGTTTGGGACCTAAATTGTAAAAGAGTTTGAGGTTAGAGTTTTATGTGGAAATTCTGAATTTCAATAGTTATGAAATAACTTATAATGTCTAGGAAAAGTATTAATTGAGAAAATTAGTTTAATTGAGGGGTTAATTAAGTAAGGACTGAATTGTATGAACTGTGAAATTTGGGGCAAAATGAAAATCAACATTTTGCACTAAAACAGTTTTGGACAGCAGCAATAGTCTAACTTTGAAAAATCTCCAAAAATTGTAGAAATCTAATTAGAGGATGAATAAAATATGAAATTAAAGCTTATTGAGTCTTGTTTCTTATAGAAGAAACGGTGTAAGCAATGGAATTGTAAATCATGAGATATAATAAGTTTTGTGAGACAATGTCAGAATGATTTCGGGTTCCCCTGTTCTGACTTTGGAAAATCATAAAAAATTGGATAAAAATAATTAAGGGATTAAATTTATATGTTTAAAATCCTTAAAGAGTCTATTTTCAATAGAAATAAGCAGGAACATCATCCGAATCTCGTACGATGGGATAATTAATTCTTAGTGAAGAAGGGTCAGAACTGTCAGACAGCAGAACAGGGGAAACTTTAAAGAATAAACTGTACTTATTGGCTAAACCAAAAATTCTGAAAATTTTATGGTAATAAAATAAGTAAGTCTAGTTTCAGGGAAAATTTGCGTATCTTAATTTCGAGTTCTGTAGCTTAAGATATAAATAATTTAGTGACTATGACGCAAATGGACAGTTTTGAATATACATAAGTAAATAGTGAAATTATTGATAATGTTACTTGTTGCATGTTATATAAATTAAGAATGTGGAATGGAGAGGAGGAGGAGGAAAATATGTATGAATATTCAGATAGCATGGCTAATTTGTATGTTTTAGACTCATGGACTAAATTGAATAAAAGTAAAATTTTATGGCCAATTTTGTAAAAAAAAAGTTAGAAATGACCAATTTGCATGAAATGGATTATTTAATTATTTAAATTACAAAATTGAATGAAATTATTAATTTAGCTCAAGATTAGGGAAAAACATGTTTTAAAGATTAAATTGAAAAGTGTTGAAATTATGGAAAATTCTGACATTTTATAGAATTCATAGGTTGTTATCAATTTTTGTGAGAATAACGGCTAGAAATAAGGATTAAATTGCAATAATTTTATTTTATTTTAACCTAAGGATGAAATCGTCATTAATTAAAAGTTTAGGGGTAAAATGATAATTTTGTTTAGAGCATTAGTTGAATGTATTATAACATGAAATAAATGAAAACGACGATCAAGAAAAGATATCGGATTAATGAAACATCTGATAAATGAATCGGTAACTCCGATAATGCTCCGTAACTTTATTCCGGTGACAGATTCGGGTTAGGGGCGTTACATTTATTGGTATCAGAGCTAAGGTTTAGTCGGTTCTCGGACCGAACGTAGCATATGTGAAGTCTAGAAATACATGCCATTATGTAACTTGTGATAAGATAATTTAATATCTTCCAGCTCTGATGAGATTTATTTTACTTAAAGATAGAGATACTTTCCCAACCGAGCTAATTACAATAATGTTGAAAGCGATACTCAAATATATGAGCAAAAGTAGATTATGATGAGTCGAACTCATAAAGGTATGAATAAATGTTATATTTAAATTTATGTGTATAGTAAGTAAAATTTTAAGGTAAGTATCAATATTGAATTAAATTTGTATGGATATATGTGATTGATGTGGAAATAGAATTTTGGATATATGTTATATTTAAAAATTTTATTGATTGGGAATGTGATGAAATTGATATGAATATGTGATTAATTGAAATGTGTATTGATTGGAAACTGAAAGTGAATTGAATACCCTATTAACTGCATTTGGATCGAGTCGGATATAATTGGCATGCCATAGGATTTTGAAAAGGGATTTGGAGATGAAATTTGGATATGCTGATGTTTATATCCTTCGGATTTATCCGAATAGGCACTTTGTGCTATTCTGGTGTGTTTTGGATGGATTATATTATTCTGGTGTGTTTGGGAGGATTATATGATACTGGTGTGTTTTGGAGGATTATATTGGTGTGTTTTGGTTGGACATTTTGGTGTGTTTGGATGGAATCCGTGTATCCGCCAAAGTCCGAGTCTTGTTAATAGGGGTAAATATGAATATTAAGTGAAATTGAAATGAGAATTGAATTCCCTATTAACTTGTCGGACTAGTCGGATATAATTGGTATGCCATAGGAACTGGAAGTGTACGAGATTTGTCAGCTTTACTGATCAGGCACTTTATGTGTCGTATTTCAGACACCTTGTGTGTCGCAGCGAGCACCTCGTGTGTCATTTCGTGCACTTATGTGTCGATTCGATCAGTACTATGTACCGCTTTTAGGCACAATG
Organism: Gossypium arboreum; assembly: GCF_025698485.1. Lineage (NCBI taxonomy): Eukaryota > Viridiplantae > Streptophyta > Magnoliopsida > Malvales > Malvaceae > Gossypium > Gossypium arboreum. Next base: position 116,045,369 of record NC_069081.1, on the reverse strand, counting down.
TGCCTTCTTGGTGTGTTTGGTTGGATGCGTGTATCCGCTCGAGTCCGAGTTATGTTAATAGGGTTGAGTAAATGAAATGAGAAAATCGAATGAATTTGATCGATTAAACTATTGAAAGTGTGAAAAAGTGGAATTATGAAAAGAAATGCGAATTGTAAATTGAAATAGAGATATGAGATTGAAAGCTTGAACCAAAGGTTCATGAATTGATTAAAGATAATATAGATGATATATGATGACATTTGATGAAAGACTATTGCCGAGATATGAAATTAAAGCATAATTAACACATATGACTTATATTGTTACATGTTTGATGTCTATTGTTTATTATAGTATTTATAATTTGAATTATGGTAATACCATGAGTACAAACATACTCAAATTCAAATTATTTATTATTAAATGTTAAATTTAAATTATGTATATGGTAAGAGAAGTATGAGTTAATGATATTGAGATATTTGAAATGTGTTTATGATGAGAAGGAACTTAGAAATGTAAGAATAGAAGTTCATGATATGTATATCACAATGTACGAAATGAGATAATCAAAAGTTGAGAAATGATGAAACGTGAATGAAATGAAAGTTTATATTGTGATAAACTTATCTATGTTTGTGTGGCATTCATATGATATTATGTGTCTGACTTGTTTGGTTAAGTAAATGCTATGAGTAAATTTACTCAAAATTGATGGACTGTATGTTTAAGTACACTAGTTTGAAATGGATAATTGAAAAGTTCGTGTAACATAATCATGTATGTTAATTTGCTTGAAGTGAATTATGTAATTGTGATGATATGATGTTGATGATAAACGCTAAGTTATATGTGTGAATTTATGAGAACTCAGTTAGAGGCTTTACGACCTCACCTTCCTACCAATGTAGTATTTTATAATGAAAATTTACAAAAAAAAATGTTGAATAAGTTCACAAATGTGAAACTAATGAGTACAGTAATGGAATAATTAATAATGCAGACGGAGTTGAAAATAGTTTGACAAGTGAATACAGTTTTGAAAAAAAAAAAGATATCAGATTATTCTAAAGATCATTCAGATTACGTAATGTCATGGTTAAAGAAAAAGTTAACCTCGGTTAGTCGACTTATTCAGATATGATGTCTGAAGTATGTGTTTGCTGAAATTTTTCCCAAATTGGTTTTCGTTAGTGAATGGAATGATGCGGGGTTCATGATGACAGAATTAGTAAAAAAAAATGATAATTGAGCAGTAAAGATGTCTGTGTGTGATAGTTACAGTTGAAACGAATATGATTATCTTTTCTGGGTATTCTATATATTCTTTTATCCTCAGAGATATGTGTGTGGTTGTTCAGTCTCTGGTGGAGTCCTGATGTTTTGAGAATGCTAGTTAATTATGATGTTAGACGAAAGCCCTATTGGTCTGGTCGGTTTATGATCGTCATTTCTTCATCTTCTTGGAATTCTATTTTAATATGTTGGAATTGAAGTTAATGGTAAAAAATTATGTGAGACTATTCTTATGTTTCTACTGATTATGATTTTGTTTTATACATGCGGGAAATAGATTATCTCTGTTATGATAGAAGTCCAAAGTCGGTAAGCAGTGTTTTTCTTCTGGCTTTCTTTGAGAAATTGTCAAGATCTTTATTATCTTCTTGTTAGTTAGATGTACTAATGATTGCACGAGCGTTACATAATATCTTTGAATTCATGTTCAGATGTCTATTTGTTAGCAAGTAAGCCGAACATTAAGAACATTTAGGATTATTGCAGTCAATGGTAATACTAGTATGTTATGAGATAGAATGACTATAGATTTCGAATTGGGATTGTCATTAACATCGGAAAGGAAAATGTTATTTAGTTTATGGTTGTTCATTTGACAAAGAAAGATCTGTATGATCATTTCAAGAGGTCTGAGTTTTCATTTGATGATCAATGAGTATATGTATCCCGAGAGGTAATTTAGAATTTTGATAGTATGTTCCAACATTGTGTTCTAGAGTTCAAAGGTGAATGGAAAAAGATATTCGAGGTTAAATCAAATTGTGATTCGAGAAGTTAGTAAAGGTGTTTTATGAGTGTTGAAAGCAACTTTTACGGTAAGATTTTCGGGACGAAAATCCCTAAAGAGGGGAGAGTTGTAACACCTAATTTTCAATGGTGTCGAACGGTGATTCGAGATCACTAAATCCGACAAATGAGTAGGAAATATTATTAATTTAGTGAGTATAAGTTAAATGTGAAGTTAGGAAAAATTTTGAAATAGTGAAATGTACTAATATATATATATATTAAAATAATTAAAATTAAAAACGAGGTATCGAGACCTCGAATTTTAAATCGAGCCATAAATATTTTTATAAATATTTAAGGAGTGTTAATAAGTTAGTATTAAAGTTTCGTCAAGAAATTTTAAAGTACTGATAGCTAATTGAATAAAAAGGACTAAATTGTATCAAATGCAAAATTGTGAGAAATGATTAAATAGCTTAAATGATAAAAGAAAGAGGGTTTAAAAGGAAAATAGACCCAAGTTCTATTTGGACTGGACGACAAGAGCATTAAATCTTCAAGAAAATAAGGGGAATTAAGGGCAAAATTAGAAAATTGTAAAATTTACTTAACAAAGCTAGGACTAAAGTGGAATTATCTAGATTTCTCTTTATTTTTCTGCATTCTCATCAGAAAAAACACCATGGAAGAGTTCCCTTAAGCTGGTTTTTCATATTTTTATTGCAAGTAAGTTCAATTCTTGATTATTTCTTGAAATTTTTGTATTTTGTGACTTTTACAACTAGGTCCATTTGTTGAATTCATTAGTTCTTGATTCTATGAAAGAAATTGAAAGTTTCTATGAATATGTGCTGGAAGTATATGATGATTTTACATAGAATTAGAGCTTTAAATTGTTTATATGCTGATTTTATTGACAGAATTGAATAGAAAGTGAATGTTTGGGACCTAAATTGTAAAAGAGTTTGAAGTTAGAGTTTTATGTAGAAATTCTGAATTTCAATAGTTATGAAATAACTTATAATTTCTAGGAAAAGTATTAATTGAGAAAATTAATTTAATTGAGGGGTTAATTAAGTAAGGACTGAATTGTATGAACTATGAAATTTGGGGCAGAATGAAAATCAACATTTTGCACTAAAACAGTTTTGGACAGCAGCAATAGTCTAACTTTGAAAAATCTCCAAAAATTGTAGAAATCTAATTAGAGGATGAATAAAACATGAAATTAAAGCTTATTGAGTCTTATTTCTTATAGAAGAAACGGTGTAAGCAATGGAATTGTAAATCATGAGATATAATAAGTTTTGTGAGACAATGTCAGAATGATTTTGGGTTCCCCTATTTTGACTTTGGAAAATCATAAAAAATTGGATAAAAATAATTAAGGGATTAAATTTATATGTTTAAAATATTTAAAGAGTCTATTTTCAATAGAAATAAACAAGAACATCATCCGAATCTCGTACGATGAGATAATTAATTCTTAGTGAAGAAGGGTCAAAACTGTCAGACAGCAGAATAGGGGAAACTTTAAAGAATAAACTGTACTTATTGGCTAAACCAAAAATTCTGAAAATTTTATGTTAATAAGATAAGTAGGTCTAGTTTTAGGGAAAATTAGAGGATCTTAATTTCGAGTTCTGTATCTTAAGATATAAATAATTTAGTGACTATGACGCAAATGGACAGTTTTGAATATACATAAGTAAATAGTGAAATTATTGATAATGTTACTTGTTGCATGTTATATAAATTAAGGATGTGGAATGGAGAGGAGGAGGAGGAAAATATGTATGAATATTCAGTTAGCATGGGTAATTTGTATGTGTTAGGCTCATGGACTAAATTGAATAAAAGTAAAATTTTATGGGAAATTTTGTAAAAAAATGTTAGAAATGACCAATTTGCATGAAATGGATTATTTTATTATTTAAATTACAAAATTGAATGAAATTATTAATTTAGCTCAAGATCAGGGAAAAACATGTTTTAAGGATTAAATTGAAAAGTGTTGAAATTATAGAAAATTCTGACATTTTATAGAATTCATAGGTTGTTATCAATTTTTGTGAGAATAACGGCTGGAAATAAGGATTAAATTGAATAATTTTATTTTATTTTAACCTAAGGATGAAATCGTCATTAATTAAAAGTTTAGGGGTAAAATGATAATTTTGTTTAGAGCATTAGTTGAATGTATTATAACATGAAATAAATGAAAACGATGATCAAATTTCTTTATAAAGATCCGGATGACTTGAATACGAGACTTGAACGTGGAAAAGAAAAGATATCGGATTAATGAAATATCTGATAAATGAATGGGTAACTCCTGTAATGCTCCGTAACTCTATTCCGGTGACGGATTCTGGTTAGGGGCGTTACATAAATGTTGAATTTATATGAAATATATGCAAGTATACTAACAATGTTTTTTTACGCTTAGACAAGTGTCAAGCTATTGATTTAATGGTAACATGTTTAATTATAAGAAGTATTGAAATGGTAAGTACTTAGATGAAAATAAAATTTAAGATTTTGCAAAATTTTTTTATGATCCCGATTTAAATCTGGTTGGTTTTTAATGTATGTTTGGGGCTTCGAGGGCCCAATAGATAGACGTTATGATTATTTTCAAAATATGAATAATAAATGACTCAGAATTATTTAAAAATATTCAGTAAACTCCGGTAATGCCTTGTACCTGTTCTGGCAATGGATACGGGTAGGGGGTGTTACATTATTCATTTTGAAAAGATAGTCATAATCAATTATCCTTTCTATATCCTTGTTATTGTTTACCATAGATCTTTGAGAATTTTTTCTTTAGTGTTCATCTTATGGTTTTCATCCATTCGTGATGTATTATTCTTATTTTGTATGAAACTATATTATTATATCTAATTATATATTTATGGTTTTATGTAGGTTGACATCTAAAATCAAAATAATAATAATAGATGGTAAAGACACAAAATTTTGTGGAAGGAGATAGTACCTTAGCAACAAAAGCTGTTTGGGATGATAAACGGACTTTGATATTTTGAGAACTTTGCGTGAATGAAGTCAATGCTGGTAATAGACCGACAACTCATCTAAACTCAAAAATATGGTAAAATGTCATTGCACTTTTTCAAGCAAAAACACAAAAAAATTATGGAAAACCTCAATTGAAAAATAAGTGAGATACATTATATAACACCCCCTAACCCCAAGCCGTCACCGGAATATGGCTACAAGGCATTACCAGACTTATAACAAAACCGAGTGATAAACTTTACATTCCAGATCAATTCTTATTAAATTTCATCTTAAAGTCCCTAATATGGGCTTACGGGGCCCAATATATGTTTTAGAAGTGATTCGGAACCAAATTGGCAACTTTAGAAAATTTTCCTTAAAAACAGGGGTACACGCCTTTGTGGCCTGGGACATGCGTGTGTGGACTAACCTGTGGCCAATTCTGACTTTTCCACACGGCCTGGGCACACGCCCATGTGACTTGGTCGTGTGAAAACATTATTTTTCACCATTTTTAAGCTATTTTCACATACTAAACACACCTAATTCATGCCCAAAATATTTACTTATAAATGTTGATCAAATAACATTCATCAAACCTTTCAAACTTAGAAAATTTTCATTCATTCATTCATTACCTCTTTAGGGTTATGCACCACATTTACATTCAAAATATAAAACATTTGCATGTGACAAACACCAAACCCAGTACATGCCACATTTCTAAAAGATAGATGTATCACCAAAATTGAGCTGAGGTTGGGATTGACTCAGATGCTTGACTGAACTTCAACTTTATCTAACCTACGCACGGAAAACAACCGTACGTTGAATATTAGAAATACTCAGTGGTATTATCATAATTTAAATTATAACAACAATAAAATATCATAACATACATAGATAATTAGCAAATCATACATACAAATAATACATATAAATTCATACCAAACTATCATATTTCTATTATATCATTTTCAATGTTAGATCTAATAAATCATCAATAAGATTTCAATTAACTAATGAACCTTTGATTCATCTCTCAACCACATATAATTATTCAATTCACATTTCAAATATGAACACTTCATGAACCTTTGGTTCATGCCTTCAATCTCTTTACAAATTTCATCTCACATTCCATCTTACAATATCACTTTCTCATTTTATTCGATAGCTCAATTAATCAAATTCATTTGATTTTATTATTTCACTTATTTTCCCCTATTAACATGACTCGAACTTTGGCGGATACACGGATCCAACCAAACACACCAGAATGGCGACCAACGCCTCAACGGATAGTTCGAAGCAAATAAGTGATGACCAACGTCTCATCGGCTAAGCCAAAGCATAGTGGCGACCAACGCCTCATCGAATCTATCCGAAGCAATAATGATACACCAAGTGTCTCATTGACTCGAAGTCGAAGTATCCCTGAGCCTTTTCCAATCCTATGGCATGCTAACTATATCCACTAAGCCCGACTTGTTAATAGGGTATCGGTTTACTTCCTCTATTTCAGTCTATTCAAATTCATATGCATACCAACATTACTCAATTCAATCATACAATTCTATTTCACATACATATATTTATTCATCAAATAAATCTAATTCACATTTAACTTAAATATCAATATTTACCTCACATTCAAATTCCATACACATATATTAAATTAAACATTTAATAAGAAATAACTTGAATTATAATAATACAAACCGATATTTTTCTCAAGCTACTCCTCGATCACTTTTTCTTTTCCCTTCGTATTCGACATCTCGGTTTCCTTATTTGCTACGAAAATTAGCATAAGTATATTTTATATAAAATAATAACTTTTCATGCAACTTTTACCTAAATCCCAAATTTTTCTTAACTATTTTCATCTTCTTCCTTTTTACAATTCATATCATGTTCTTATTCAATTTCCATCAAAACTCCAATATAACCATCAAATTTTTATCATTTTACCATAATTTCAAACTTCTTTCAATTTACCCCATAAACTCAAAACTTATAGCCTAGTTTACAATTTAGTCCTCTAATCAATTCTAATCAACAATTCTATCAATTTGATCCCTAATTTCATCATTTATTCAATATAAACCCTACTCAAAAGTCTATCAACTTTCAATATTTCCACACAAATTCAACAGTACTTTACTCTAAGACTCCAAAAACATCAAAACCACAAAGAAAGGGACTTAATTGACTTACCAATTTAACTTCCAAGTTTTCAAACTCCAATTTCTCCTTTTTCTTTTCTTTTCTTCTTTCTTTCTTTCTATTTTGTTTGTTTCTCTGTAACTATTTTTCTTTTCTTTTGTTTCTTTATTTCATTTTATTTACTTAATTAATATTTAATTATAAAATATCTAGATAATAACAAATAAAAATAATACATGTGTATTTATACACACATGTACACATGTGTTATTTATCACCATACAATTGTCACTATCTCAATTAATAGATAAAATATAATAATAAAAATAATAATAAGTAAATATCTTTTACTTAATAAATAAGTAAATATATACAACATACATTTGTACTAATAATTTAAATACACAGTATTTATTCTCTATCTTATACATGTCACTGATTTGGTTTAATTACTAATTTAGTCCCTTGTCAATTTTTTTTCTATTTTAAAATTAATCTTTTACGCTCTATTCGATTTAGTCCTTTTTAATAATTACTTCTAATTAAACTAAATTCACCTAATCAAAATCTAATTCAACCCATAACTAACTTCGTAAATATTTTTAATAAATATTTACGGACTTGTTTTCATAAGACGGAGGCCCTAAATTCACTTTTTCGGTGCCCGTGACATATGGGTCGTTACATTTCTCCCCCATCAATAAATTTCGTTCTCGAAATTTACCTGAGAATAGATGGGGGTACTAAGCTCTCATCGTTTCTTTCGGTTCCCAAGTCGCTTCTTCCATCTTATGACTTTTCCATAGCACTTTCACTAGAGGAACCCTTTTATTTCTTAATTCTTTTATCTCTCGTGCTAGAATCTCAATTGGTTCTTCTTCATAAGACAAATCCGGTTGAATCTCAATATCTTCAATAGAAATGACATGAGAAGGATCTGATCTATATCTGCGTAGAATTGAAACATGGAAAACATCGTGTATCTTTTGTAATTCCAGAGGTAAAGCTAATCGATAAGCAACTGGTCTGATTCTCTCTACAATTTCATATGGCCCAATGTAACAAGGGCTCAATTTACCTTTCCGAAAAAATCTCAACACTTTCTTCCACGGAGAAACATTAAGAAATACTTTATCCCCAACCAAATACTCAATGTCCTGTCGTTTCAAATCAATGTAGGACTTTTGTCTATCAAATGCAGCTTTTAATCTTTCTTTGTAATGCCCCATACCCGAGACCATCACCGGAGTTGAATACGAGGTGTTAACGGACTTAATTCATTACTTATACAGCTCAAACAATTTATTTTTAAAACTTCTAGACAAGCTGGCAATCTACGTTATAGTCGCTGAAAAATTCATATCTCGAGTTCTGAAACTCGAAATACAATTCTGTAAATTTTTTCTGAAACTAGACTCATATATCTATCTACTAATTTTTTTTCTAGAATTTTTGGTCTGGCTAATTAGTACAGTTTATTAGTTAAAGTCTCCCCTGTTTTAGGGTTCGACTTCTCTGACCTCTGTGTATTACGAATCAGATTTCTCTCTGTACAGAATTTCAATAACTATGCCGCTTCTTTCTCTTAAAACTAGACTCAATAAGGAATCTTTACATATAAAAAATGACTTCTAATTATTTTTTTTACAATTTATGGAGAATTCTTAAAGTCAGAATAGGGGATCCAAAAATCACTCTGGCCCTGTTTCACAAAAATTCAAAGATCTCATAAAATATAATCCATATACCTGTTTTGTTCAATCCATATGAAAATAGACTCATTAATATTCGATTCCTTAACTTATTCATTATTTAAGTCAATTTATACTGTTTTTAGTGATTTTTCAAATTCACATCATTGCTACAGCAATATTCTATTTTATAACAAATTTCACTTTACTATAGATTTCCATGGACTAAATAGCATTTTAAACATACATGGCATCAAATATGATTTAGATTGGCCATTCCAATGCCTAATCATTCACAAACCCTTTTCTTACCAAACCATAACCATGTCATAAAATCATTTACACAAAGTGAGTATTTTGCCATACATTCCACATTCAAAATACACAAGCCATTTTACCAATTTAGGCCTTTGGATAGTGTGAACGAGTCTTCGACCTATCCCGATTCTCAAGCCGGCTTGTCAACAACTACAATGAATGAAAAGGAGAGGGTAAGCATAAATGCTTAGTAAGTTCAGATGCAAATAGCAAGTAACATAATCATGCAATTCCACATAAAACATCATTTGTATAAACAACATCAAGACATTCGTGTTTCGTTTGCATTTAATATCTTTCTACAATTTCATCATACCAAGTTCTCAACCCGAGGATTTAAGCACATACCTGTCAAATTTTCTCATTCACCACACTTACCAATAAACCACCTGTAACACCCCCTACCCGTATCTGTCGCCGGAATAGAGTACGAGGCATTACCGAGAAGCACGAAACACTTACAGATAATTTAAATACATTTTCATAACAATTTGTTTCGATTTCATACTATTTCATATTTAAGCTTTATTCACTAAAGTATTTGAAATATCATCTTTATGCAAATAGCACACATGAGGTACATAATTCTATAATTATGAATGAACACATTTATCAAACATATTCCATGTTTTATATATATCATAGTTTCATATTTCCATGTATCAATTACCATCACTTCCTCGTATTTCGACAAATACGTGTAACAATTCATAAATATGCAATTCATTAACTCTTCCTACCAATTACGATTTAAATTGCCAAATCACTTATTGAGCCCAATTTCAATGTTCACTAAAATTTATCATATAAATTTTGATGTACGATTCATCAATAAATTCCATGTACAAATATCATCATCTTATATTTCCACATACATTTGCTTTCCATATTTATGAATTCAAATAGCATATACAATACATACCAATGTATTTCAAGTATGCGTTTTCATGATATTTCATTTCGAACTCAGATTATTTCATACTAGAAGTTTTCTCATTAACTCATTTGGAGTACCAATTCATACGGATAATACACTCAAGGCGTAGAAATATATAATCACAAATGAATTCATCCATCAACCAAGTTTTATGCTCATGTCTCATCAACTCGTATTTCCTTATGTCACATAATTCCATGTAATACTTACCAAACTTCTTCAAATTAGTGAACATCTTACGAATTGAGTACTTCATTTTTTCGATGCTATAGTTCAACTATGGTCTTACACATCTTTACATAATGATGTCATAGCCCACTATGGTCTTACACGTAATCACATATCTCATCGATGTCATATCCCAGATATGGTCTTATACAGTAGCATATATCACACCGATGCCATATCCCGGATATGGTCTTATACGTAAATCACTTGTCACTTGTCACTTGTAGCCAAAGTCGCCACTATTCATCGATCGTAGTGGTGCTACCATTTTCATCGATCGTAGCCGAGCTACCACTTTTTATCGATCGTAGCCGGCTACCACTTTTCATCGATTAGGTAGCGAAGCTACCACTTTTCACCGATCGTAGCTGAAACTACCACTTTTCACTAATCGTAGTTGAAGCTACCACTTTTCGATTGTCATTTGCCATTGATCGATAAGTGTAGCCGGCTATCACTTATCACTTTCACTTGTCCTTAATCGATAAGTGTAGCCAAGTTATTACTTATCACTTTCATTTGTCCTTGATCAGATAAGTGTAGCCAAGCTATCACTTATCACTTGTTTCCATGGTCCAACCATGGTCTTTTCCTTCAATTTATCTTGTCATTTGAACTGAAATGCTCAATTTGATCATTTATTCAATTTTCATGCTTTTACATTATTCACGATTTTATCATCAATACATATGAAATAACTCATCATAAAATTCATAAAATTAAATTATAATCACTAAAATTTAGCCATATAAACTCACAAATTCAATTTTTGTATTATAACGATAATCATAATTTCATAATAAATATTCCAAATAAAACATTATATCATTTCTAATCCAACACTCATCGATTATAACCGGGCATGTGATCAATTTATACAAGAGTCATTCATATATATGTATATTTTTCCTCCTCCTCCTCTCCATCCACATCCTTAGTATAAACAACACACTTGTAAGTAACATTATCCATAATTTTCATTATCTACTTATGTGAATATTCAAGCTATCCATCTGTGTCATAGTCACTAAATTATTTTTATCTTGAGCTATAGAACTCCAAATTAAGATCCGATAATTTTCTCTGAAACTAGACTCATATACCTTCTTACCATAAAAATTTCATAATTTTTGGTTGGGCCAATTAATACAGTTTATTCATTGAAGTCTCCCCTGTTCTGCTGTCTGACAGTTCCGACCCTTCTTCACTAAAAATTAATTATCTTCTTGTACAGGATTCGAATGATGTCCTCGTTTGTTTCTTTTGAAAATAGACTCATTTAGAATTCTAAACATATAAATTTAAGCCCCTAATTATTTTTATCCAATATTTTATGATTTTCCAAAGTCAGAACAGGGGAACTCGAAATCATTCTGGCCTTGTCTCACAAAAGTTATTGTATCTGATGATTTACAATTCCATTGCTTACATAATTTCTTTTATAAGAAACTAGACTCAATAAGCTTTAATTTCATATTTTATTCATCCTCTAATTCGATTTCTATAGTTTTTAGTGATTTTTCAAAGTTAGACTACTGCTGCTGTTCAAAACAGTTTTAGTGCAAAATGTTTATTTCCATTTTGCCCCAAATTTCACAATTCATACAATTCAGTCCTTGCTCAATTAACCCCTCAATTAAGATAATTTTCTCAATTAACACTTTTTCTAGACATTATAAGTTATTTCATAATTTTTGAAATTCAGAATTTCCATATGAAACTTTAACTTCAAACTCTTTTACAATTAGGTCCCAAACATTCACTTTCTATTCAATTCTTTCAATAAAATCAGCATATAAATAATTTAAAGCTATAATTCCACGCCAAATCATCATATACTTCCAGCACATATTCATAACAACTTTCAATTTCTTTCATATAATCAAAAACTAATGAATTCAACAAGTGGACCTAGTTGTAAAAGTCACAAAAACATAAAAATTTCAAGGAGAAAGCAAGAATTAAACTTACATGAAGCTAGAGTATGAAAACCTTGAACCCTCCTCCATGGCTGTTTTTCAGCTGATGAAGATGAAGAGAAATGAAGAGAATTCTAGATATTCTAATTTAGTCCCATTTTTATTTAGCCAATTTTGGCAATTTTTCAATTTTGCCCTTATTTCATCCATTTCCTGATTTTTCTCAGCTATTGCCGCCCAAAATATCTCCTTTACGACTATTTTCACTTTAGGTCCTTCCTCATTTGAAAATTGAGCTATTTAATCTTTCTAGCAACTTTTACACCCTTTTCAATTTAGTCCTTTTTATTTAATTAACCACCCAAACGTAAAAATTTTCTGACTAAATTTTAATACTACCTCACCAACATTCCATAAATATTTCTAAAAATATTTATGGCTTGATTTATGAAGTTGAGGTCTCGATACCTCATTCTCGACCCAGTTTACCTAATTAATTCTTTTAAATCACCAAATTCACTAATTCAAAAATGCTTTTATATTCGCATTTGACTCATAGGTATTAATTTATTAAATTTTTAACTCACCCGTCAGATTTAGTGATCTCAAATCTCTATTCCCGATACCACTGAAAATTAGGCTGTTACACCACCTTCGTTTTAGGCATTCTTCTCATTCACTTAAGATTCACCCGTTGAACACATCGGAATATAATTCTAATACGCGGATTTCATGAACGTAAGTGCCATACCCGCAGCTAGACAAACTCAATAGCCTGCGGAACTTGTGTAGCCAAGCTACCATGTAACCCGCCCATAAGTGAACTCGGACTCAACTCAACGAGCTCGGGCGTTTGCATCCACAAGTGAACTCGGACTCAACTCAACGAGTTCGGAACTCAAATATCCTAGTGACATGTCACTTGTATTCTAATCTATTCCTAAGGTTCAAACGGGCTTTTTCCTCGATCTCACATCTTTGCCGTCTTCCACGGAATATCGGAACCGATACTTAGTGATAGTTCATACTCATCAAGTAATTCATATAATTACATATTATTCAACAATAACCACAAAACATAACATTTCATGATAATAATAAGCATCATATCATATAAACAACATTAAATTCCTTAAAATGACAATTATGTTACTAAATTTACACATGAACTTACCTCGACACAAAATATTAGCAATCGAGCCTATTCTTCGTAAACTTTGTTTTTCCGTCGATCGCGACTTGAATCTCGTTTCTCTTGATCTATAATGCCAAATTAATCTTATTTAATACATACATTCATCAAAACAGTCTTTAATACGAACTTTGGTAAAATTATATTTTTGCACCTAAACTTTTGCATAATTACACTTTTGCCCCTAGGCTCGGGAATTAAACTTCATCCCTTATTCTTATGTTTTGTGACATGCTGATCATTTTTCCCTTCCATAGCAACATCAAATTCACACTCTAACATGCACTTATGACTATTAGGTATTTTTACCGATTAAGCCCTTATACTCGTTTTCACTTAAAGCCGAGTAGTACAAGTTGTCTAACATAATTTAAAACCTCTATTTATAGAGTGGTAGAGTAATCTCACCATGCAGTACGAATTGTACTAAAAATGAATTGTCTAAGTGCTCTTGAGAAGATTTTGAGTTCAAATATCCTTCGTCCGGTTCGTCATTTATTGACAGATTTTTCGGTATTTATCTCTCTAAGAACTAGAACGGATTTATTGAGATTATTATTTTTTTTTCTTAGAATTTCCATTTCTTTAGTACTCATGTGTATTCTTAGCCGTGGGCTTTGGAAAACTCTTTTGCTCTAACTCGGATAAGGTTCTTAAAGTAGCTGATGATCTCTTGTTCACTGTACGTACTGAAAAGAACAACAGAAAGCCGTAGCCAAATAGATCTTGCTTGAAGAAAGGAGCGTAGTTAGAAAAGAAAGGCTATAGCTAGGCCGGGTGGGATTCTCTCTCTATCTAATGGTTATGAATAAAGTGATGAATCAAATGGATCCTTTGCCCCTTACCTCAGTAGCTGGGAAGGCAGGCCCTTAGCTTCAACTAGTTCAGTTTGAGTCTTTCTCAGGAGTAGTTGCATTGCTAGTAGGCAGAAAATCAGTAGTGCGTTAGCTTATCTGTTCATTTTTAAACAACCCTTGTTTCTATCATAAAACACCAAAATACACAAATTTCACCTATGGGTATTTTTCCAAATATGAACCCTAGGTTGAATTATTGTTAGCATAAGCTTAATCGAGCTACCGGGATTCTAAAAACGTAAAGAACATTAAAAACGGGGCTTGGAATCACTTACTATGGAGCTTGGAAGCTTGAAACAAACCCTAGTTATGGAAAACCCTTGAAATTTCGGCCTAATGAAGAAGATGGAAAAAAATTGGCTCTTAATTTTGTTTTTAATTCATTTTAATAACTAAATAACCAAAATGCCCTTCCTACTAAACTTTCAAAAAAATTCCATCCATTTCCAATTTTTGTCCATAGACTTAGAAATTGGTTAAATTGCTATTTAAGACCTCCTCATTAATATTCCAAAGCAATTTCATACTAAAAACTCCTAGAATGCAAGTTTTGCAAATTATTCGATTTAGTCCCTAATTTCAATTTAAGCATTTTAGGCATAGGATTTCATCACAAAATTTTCACACAATCATGCAATCATATCATAAACATCAAAATAATTATAAAATAGTTATTTCTATCTCGGATTTAAGGTCACAAAACCACTATTCTGTTTAGGCCCTAATTCGGGATATTACATTCTTGTATTTTCTTGACTGTCTCTTCTGTTTCTTGAATCAATTCCGGTCCAATCACTTTTCTTTCATTCAGTTCGGTCCAACACACAGGTGATCTACATCTTCGTCCGTACAATGCATCATACGGAGCCATCTGAATACTTGATTGGAAACTATTATTATACACAAATTCAGCTAAAGGTAAATAACGTTCCCAACCTGATTCAAAATCAATGATGCAAGCCCGAAGCATATCTTATAATATTTGAATTACCTGTTCCGATTGTCCATCAGTCTGCGGATGAAATACTGTACTGAAATTAAGCCGTGTGCCTAATGACTCATGTAACTGTCTCCAAAATCTTAATGTAAATCGAAGATCTCGATCTGAAATTATAGATATTGGAATACCATGCAATCTAACAATTTCTTGAATATATACTTCTGCAAGCTTCTGCAATGACCAATCTGTTTTGACTGCTATAAAGTGAGCTGATTTTGTAAGCCGATCAACTATTACCCAAATAGCATTCTTTTTGCTCGCCGACAGTGGCAATCCCATAACAAAATCCATAGTGATGCGATCCCATTTCCACTCAGGAATACTTATCTGCTGAAGTAACCCAGTAGGAACCTGATGTTCTACCTTTACTCGCTGACATGTAAGACATTTACCAACGTATTCAACTATATCTATTTTCATTCTGGGCCACCAATACAAATCTCGTAGATCATGATACATCTTTGTGCCTCCTGAGTGTAAAGCAAATGAACCATCATGTGCCTCTCAGTTCAATTCAGATTTAGCAGGAACATAAACTCGATCTCGGTGCCTTAAACATCCATGTGCATAAATGCTGAAATTTTTTACCGTACCAGTCTGTATCATCTCTCTTTTCTTCAACAATTTGTCATCTTTCAATTGAGCTAATTTAATCTGGTCGAACATCACTGGTTTTACTTTCAATTCAGCTATCAAACTCCCATCATCACTGTAACACCCCTTAACCCTAAACCGTCACCGGATCAGGGTTACAGAGTATTATCGGACATATTGGATAACTTAGAAATAATTCATAAATAAATAACATTCTTAGCATAGTTTAACTTTTAAGTTTTTATAATAGACCCTCGAGGCCCAAAATACGTATTAGGAGTGGAACGATTTTTTTTTTCAAAATTTCGGCAGCATTTCTGCTTATTTTGTATAAAACCCCCTGCAAGTTCAAACTAAAAACAACCAATACCATATATACTATATAAACTTTTGTACCATTTCATTAGTATAAACATTAAAATACTAATTACCATTTTTATTTACAACAAAAGTCTTGTAACATTCTGATGTGATCAAAATAACACCTATGTACATGCCACTTTTAATTTCAAAATATGGTACCTACTTATGAAGCTCTTGAGGATGTGATGAGATGAGAGATCTTCTAGCCGACTCTACCTCTTCGAGACTAACTGTACCTACGCATTAAAATTAAACGCGTTAAGCCGGTGAAGACTTAGTAAGCACTACAAGAATAAATAGGCAAATAAATCCTATTAAAATATTATAATCCCATTTGATCAATATATATTTATATGCATATAAGTTTCTTTAGCTGTGTCTTATATTAACAAAATTTAATTTATTATTATATAAGTTATAAAACTTACCTTAGTACATTGATAATTCGCTTTGGTTTACAACTTATAACTTTAGCCCAAAGTAGACTTAATAGAACACACTGGATATACGGAACAAATACAGAAGTGCATTATTATGCACAAACGAACAGAGAGCACTAAAGTGCTATACAGAGAGCACAGATGTGCTAAACAGAGAGCACTTAACGTGCTAATAATAGAACAGAGAGCACTAATGTGCTAATAATCAGAGAGCGCGCTAGAGTTCCTTAATGGCATGTCACTAATATCCTAGTAGTTCTAAATTCATCTACTTGGGCATTAAAACTGAATTTCATACATTTAAATACTTTACATAAATATCTCAAAAAAGATTTCTCATTTATTCATCATTACAATTTAGTGCATATTACACAATTCACAAATATCACATCTTTTTCACACATATTTTTGTCACAACATTATTACTTAATGTTCAAACAATATAACTTCTTACATTCTCCAATTATAATTTCCTTTTCAAATTTCTTAATTCCATAATCTATTATTATTATTATTATTTATTTACTTATAAATTTAAATATATACATATATATTACATTTTATTTCTAAATAATTCTATACTACAATATAAACATCTAAATAAAATTAATTTTAAAAGAAATCTTGTAGTACTTACAACAAAAATATTGAGATGATGTCTTCCTTCACTCCTTAGCCTTCTCTTTTCCTTTTTTTTCAATTAGGTCCTCTCCTTTCTTTTCTTTCTCTTCAATTTCATATAAAACATATAACATTTATATGTTAGAGAAAATAATTAAATGACTTTCCTATGCTATTAAAAAAATAAACATGTATGATATAATAAATTCATCATTTCTTACATTAACTTACATTTCACCTAATCAAAACCTAATTAGACACACAACTAGCTTCGTAAATATTTGTAATAAATATTTACGAATCCGATTTATCGGAACAGAGTCCCGAGAATGCATTTTTTTCTTTCTTTTCTCTTTTTATCAATTTAACTATATAATCAATAAAATTTTCCTATCAAATTTTTCATGCAGTATTCCTGTCGTAATATAGACTATGCCACAATATTAAAATAAATTATCTTTTTAGATCGGATTTGTGGTCACAAAACCACTATTCCGATTTTACTGAAAATGGGCCATTACAACTCTTCCCCCCTTAAGGATTTTCGTACTCGAAAATCTTACCAGTAAAGAGATTTTGGTATTGTTTCCTCATTGCCTACTCCGGTTCCCAGGTAGCCTCTTCAATTTCGTGTTGTTGCCAAAGAACTTTCATTAGATCTATCTTTTTGTTTCTTAATTCTTTCGTCTCCCGTGCCAAAATTTTGACTGGTTCTTCACCGTAAGTCATATCAGGTTGAATCTCAATCTCTATCGGAGAAATAAAATGTGAAGGATCTGACCGATACCGCCGTAACATAGACACATGGAAAACATTATGAATTCTATCAAGTTCCGGAGGCAAAGCTAACCGGAATGCAACATGTCCGATTCATTCAGTAACCTCATATGGCCCAATAAAACGTGGACTCAATTTACCTTTACGACCGAATTGAATGACTCTTTTCGAAGGTGATACTTTCAAGAATACCTTGTCACAGACCTGAAATTCTATCTCTTTCCTTTTAAGATCGGGATATGACTTTTGTCGATTAGAAGCTGCTTTCAAGCTATCTCGAATCACCTTTACTTTCTCTTCGGTTTCCCGAATCAAATCAACTCCATGTATCTTTTTCTCACTCAGTTCAGTCTAATATAATGGTGTTTTACATTTCCGACCATACAAAGCTTCATACGGTGCCATTTTAATACTAGACTGATAACTGTTGTTGTTGGCAAACTCAATCAAATGTAAATACCTTTCCCAACTACCTTCAAACTCTAGTACACAACATCGAAGCATGTCCTCTAATACTTGAATTACACGTTCGGATTGGCCATCTGTTTGAGGATGAAATGCAGTACTAAAATACAACTGAGTCCCTAATGCTTCTTGCAACTTGTCCCAGAAACGAGACGTGAACCGAGAATCTCTATCCGAAATAATAGAGACTGATACCCCATGTAACCTGACAATCTCAGATACATATAATTCAGCCAACTTATTTAAAGAAAAATCCATACGTACCGGTATAAAGTGTGCCGACTTTGTCAACCGGTCAACGATTACCCAAATAGCATCTTTCTTCTTCGGAGACAAAGGTAATCCCGACACAAAGTCCATTGTGATCCTTTCCCATTTCCATTCCGTATCGTAATTGGTCAGTAGTAATCCAGAAGGTACCGATGTTCACTTTAACTTTGTTGACGATCAAACATCTCGATACAAACTCAGAAATATCACGTTTCATCCCCAGCCACCAATACATCCTTTTTAGATCATTATACATTTTATTACTCCCCGAATGTATAGACATAATACCACTGTGAGCTTCGTGCAAAATATTTTGTGTAAGCTCTGAATTCTTTGGTACACATACCCTGCCTCTAAATAGTAAACAACCATCAGATCTGATCTGAAACTCCGAATCAGTACCCGATTCACACTGCAGACGTTTAGCTTGTAATTCATTATCACTTTTCTGAGCTTCACAAATTTGCTGTAAAAACATTGGTTTAGGTTTCAGTTCAGCTATAAGTGTACCATCATCAGACAATGACAACTGAGTATTTGTAGCTCGTAAAGCAAATAGAGATTTTCGGCTCAAAGCATCAGCAACTATATTAGCCTTACCCGGATGATAGTCAATAACCAAATCATAATCCTTTAGCAACTCAAGCCACCTACACTGTCAGAAATTCAAATCTTTCTGTGTCATCAAATACTTTAAACTTTTATGATCGGTATAGATATGACATTTTTCACCATACAAGTAATGACGCCATATTTTCAATGCAAACACAATGGCTGCTAATTCAAGATCATGTACCGGGTAATTCTTTTCATGTGGTTTTAGTTGTCTTGAAGCATAGGCTATTACTTTACCTTCTTGCATTAAAACACAACCTAAACCATTTAATGAAGCATCACTATAAATAATAAATTCCTTACCCGGTTCAGGCTGTACTAAAACAGGTGCTTTTGTCAATAGATCTTTCAATCTGTCAAAACTCTGCTGAAATTCATCAGTCCACTCGAACTTTACATCTTTCTGCAATAGACGTGTCATCGAAGAAGCTATCGTAGAAATTCCCTGTACAAATCTCCTATAATATCCAGCTAATCCTAGGAAACTTCTAACTTCGGACACATTCTTCGGCAGATTCTAATTGACAATAGCTGAAATCTTACTTGGGTCTATCCTGATACCTTCAGTAGATACAATATGTCCAAGAAACCTAACTTCCCGAAGCCAAAACTCACATTTACTAAATTTAGCATACAACCGCTTTTCACGCAAAGTTTGCAGTACAATTCTCAAATGATCTGCATGCTCATTTTCATCTCGAGAATAAACCAGAATATCATCAATAAATACTACCACAAACCTGTCTAAGTACGGTCTGAATATTCTATTCATCATCAAAATTTTCATGCAGTATTCCTATCGTAATATAGACTATGCCACAATATTAAAATAAATTTTCTTTTTAGATCGGATTTGTGGTCACGAAACCACTATTCTGATTTTATTGAAAATGGGCCATTACAATCACAGATACTGAGCCGTGCAAATATTGCTCTCAAATCAATTGTGGCTTTTCAACTCAAAACGTCAGCCACTACATTAACTTTTCCTGGATGATAATCTGTGACACAGTCATAATCTTTTAAAAGTTCGATCCACCGTCTCTGTCGCAAATTCAATTCTCTTTGGGAGAGGAGATATTTCAAACTTTTATGATCCGTATAAATATAGCAATTTTCACCGTATAAGTAGTGTCTCCAAATCTTCAAGGTAAAAATCACTGCTGCTAGCTCCAAATCATGAGTTGGATAGTTACGCTCATGTTGTTTCAACTGACAAGATGCATAACCTATTACTTTCCCCTCTTGTATCAGTACACACCCCAAACCACTTAATGAAGCATCACAGTATACAATAAAATCATTTACGTCAAAATTGGCGCCTCTATCAACATTTGCTTCAACTTTTCAAAATTTTCTTGACACTAATCATCCCACATAAATAGTACATTCTTTTGTAGCAGTTTGGTCATCGGCAAAGCTATCTTCGAAAATCTATTTACAAATCTTCTATAATACCTAGCTAAACCAAGAAAACTATGTACTTCTGATACATTTCTTGGAGGTTTTCACTGTACAATCACTTCAATCTTTGGATCAACTCGGATTCCATCTGTAGATACTACATGACCCAGTAATACAACCTCTGACAATCAAAATTCACACTTATTGAGTTTTCCAAACAATTGTTTTTCCCATAATATCTGTAATGCAATCTTGAGATGCTGATCATGCTCTGAACCTAACTTCGAATAAACTAGTATATCATCAATAAAAACTACTACAAACTGGTCTAAATAAGGTTGAAAGATACAATTCATGAGATGCATAAAAGCAGCTGGAGCATTTGTCAACCCGGATGGCATTACTAAGAACTCATAGTGACCATACCTTGTACGAAAAGCTGTCTTTGGAACGTCGCTTCCTTTTACTTTCAACTGGTAGTAGCCTAACCTTAAGTCAATATTTGAGAATACATAAGCTTATTTCAACTGATCAAACAAATCATCAATGTGAGGAAGTGGATACTTGTTCTTGATTGTCACCTTATTCAACTGTCTATAATCAATGCAAAATCGCATCGAGCCATATTTATTCTTAACAAATAATACCGGAGCTCCCCATGGTGATATACTCGGTCGAATAAAACCACGGTCTAATAAGTCTTGCAACTGCATCTTCAGCTCTTTTAACTCTGTAGGTGACATCCGATATGGAGGTATAGAGACTGGAGTTGTGCCCGGATAAACTTTAATAGCGAACTCGACCTCCCTATCTGGCGGTAAACCTGATAATTCTTCAGGAAATACATCAGGAAACTCACAAACTGTCTGAATTTTACCGCACTGGCTTCCAACTGAATCTGAATTAATAACATATGCCAAATATGCTAAACAACCCTGCTAAAGTAATTTACTAGCCTTTCTTGCTGAAACAATTCGTGCTGGCCCATTAGTACGAATACCATTTACTTCAACCCGACCTTCACTCACTGTCTGAATGCTGAATCTCTTTTTATAACAGTCCAAAATCACTTCATGTTCAGATAGCCAATTCATTCCCAATATTATATCAAAATCCCCAAATGGCATAATTAACAAGTCAATCGAAAAAGTTTTATTCTGTATAATCAATGAGCACCTTGGACAAACCTGATTCACTAACACTGTTTGCCCCAACGGACTCAACACCTCAATACACACTCTAGATATTTCGGATTTTAATTTTCTCGATTCAACTAATTTTGAGTTAATATAGGAATGCGAAGATCCCGAATCAATTAAAGCATGAACAGGCTCAGAATATTATAGAAATATACCTGTCACCACATCATGAGCATCACCTTCTTAGCGGGTTCTGACCACATATGCTCTAGCCGGTACCTTAGCTTCAGACTGCTGGGTCACTATGTCATTCCCTCTTCTCGTACCTCCTCCTCTAGATACTGATCCACCTCTACCCGATCCTCTGCCTCTAGCAGTAGAGACTGATCTCTGTGATGTCACAGGTGTAGCATTATCATTTTTCGGGCAATCTTTAATATAATGGTCTGTAGATCCACATTTAAAACACCCTCTGGTCAATCTTCAGCATTCACCTCTGTGCTTTTTCCCGCAATGTTCACAATCTGGAATATTAACATCTCAGGATGGACCTTTTACACCACCGATGGATACTGTAGTTTGTTTCCCCTGACTCTTTTCTCTTTTATCTGATCTAAAACTAGATCTCCATCCACTTCGGGAATCCCTGGATCTTTTAGGTAAAGGGTTCGAACTTGCAGTTCCATTACGTTACCCAACTAATTTAGAAGTTTCAAACTTTTTGTAAAATCCTAAAACTTGCTCTACCATCTTGGTCCGCTTAGTCAAATCAACAAATTCAGTTATACGTTGAGATACCAACTGTAGTTTGATCTCATCTCGCAGACTCCGTAAAAATCTCTTACAACTGTCAGCTTTAGTTGGAATAAACTCTGAGACGTATCTACTGAGTCTCGAGAATTCCCTCTCATAATCTATTATTGACATGTCACCCTGTTTCAACGTCAAAAACTCTTGCTTCTTATCTTCGATATACATTTCTCTAATATATTTCTCTTGAAACTCTTTCTGAAATAGATCCCAAGTTATCTAATTCTCGGTTAAATGTCGAACTATTGATTCCAACCATACGTAAGCTTCCCCTTGCAATAATGATACAACACATAACAGACTTTCCCAAGGGGTGCATTCTAGTTGTTGCAATACTTTCTTGGTCAACCCCATCCAATTTTCAGCTATGGACGAATCAACTCCTTTCAGACCTGAGAATTTTGTGGCACCGTATTTTCTTAGTTCCTTAATTGGGGCCCGTCTAGGAACAGATACAGTCGTAGTAGCAGGTATAGATTCCACTGCTCGTTGAAGAGCATCAGCTAATATTTTTACTAATTCAGATTCATTTCTACCTTTTTCATCTCTTTCTACATTAGGAGGTTGGTTTTTAAATTGATTTACATTGGGAGTAGCTGACTCCGTTTCGTCTAAATCATACGACTCTTCATCCCCAGTGAACATTTCTTCATTTATATCATCAAGGTGTTCATCAGACATCTTTAATATATAAAACAAATACAATTGATAGGTCAATATCCAAAAATCCCGACTCAGTTTTTTACTTGACTGTGGCATGTACTTCTAGACTCACTTACGAGCTCGATTTAGTCTGAGAATCGGCTAAACCTGATAGCTCTGATACCAATAAAATGTAACCCCCTTAACCCAAAATCATCACCGAAATAGGGCTACAAGGTATTACCGAACTTATACACTAATATTTAAACAAAATCGAGTCATAAACTTTACATTCCAGATCAATTCTTATCAAATTTAATCTTAAAGTCCCTAATATGGGCTTACGGGGCCCAATATATGTTTTAGAAGTGATTCGGAACCAAACTGGCAACTTTAGAAATTTTTCCTTGAAGATAGGGTCACGCCCGTGTGGCCTGGGACATGCCTGTGTGGACTAACCTATGGCCAATTCTGACTTTTCCACAGGGTCTGGGCACACGCCCATGTGACTTGGTCGTGTGAAAACATTATTTTTCACCATTTTAAAGCTATTTTTACATACTAAACACACCTAATTCATGCCCAAAATATTTACTTATAAATGTTGATCAAATAACATTCATCAAACCTTTCAAACTTAGAAAATTTTCATTCATTCATTTCATTACCTCTTTAGGATTATGCACCACATTTACATTCAAAATATAAAACATTTGCATGAGACAAACACTAAACCCAGTACATGCCACATTTCTAAAAGATAGATGTATCACCAAAACTGAGTTGAGGTCGAGATTGACTCGGATGCTTGACTAAACTTTAACTTTATCTAACCTACCTACGGAAAACAACCGTACATTGAGTATTGGAAATACTCAGTGGTATTATCATAATTCAAATTATAACAACAATAAAATATTATAACATACATAGATAATTAACAAATCATACACACAAATCATACATATAAATTCATACCAAACTATCATATTTCTATTATACTATTTTCAATGTTAGATCCAATAAATCATCAATGAGATTTCAATTAACTCATGAGCCTTTAATTCATCTCTCAACCACATATAATTATTCAATTCACATTTCAAATATGAACACTTTATGAACCTTTGGTTCATGCCTTCAATCTCTTTAAAAATTTCATCTCACATTCCATCTTACAATATCACTTTCTCATTTTATTCGATAGCTCGATTAATCAAATTCATTTGATTTTATTATTTCACTTATTTTCCCCTATTAACATGACTCAGACTTTGGCGGATACATGGATCCAACCAAACATACCAGAATGGCGACCAACGCCTCATCGGATAGTTCGAAGCAAATAAGTGATGACCAACGTCTCATCGGCTAAGCCAAAGCATAGTGGCGACCAACGCCTCATCGAATCTATTCGAAGCAATAATGACACGCCAAGTGTCTCACCGACTCGAAGTCGAAGTATCCCTGAACCTTTTCCAATCCTATGGCATGCCAACTATATCTACTAAGCCCGACTTGTTAATAGGGTATTAGATTACTTCCTCTATTTCAGTCAATTCAAATTCATATGCAAAGCAACATTACTCAATTCAATCATACAATTCAATTTCACATACATATATTTATTCATCAAATAAATCTAATTCACATTCAACTTAAATATCAATATTTACCTCACATTCAAATTCCATACACATATATTAAAATTAAACATTTAATAAGAAATAACTTGAATTATAATAATACAAACTGATACTTTTCTCGAGCTATTCCTCGATCACTTTTTCTTTTCCCTTCGTATTCGACGTCTCGGTTTCCTTATTTGCTACGAAAATTAGCATAAGTACAATTAATTAATAACACACATATTTTATATAAAATAATAACTTTTCATGCAACTTTTACCTAAATCCCAATTTTTTCCTAACTATTTTCATCTTCTTCCTTTTTACAATTCATATCATGTTCTTATTCAATTTCCATCAAAACTCCAATATAACCATCAAATTTTTATCATTTTACCATAATTTCAAACTTCTTTCAATTTACCCCATAAACTCAAAACTTATAGCCTAGTTTACAATTTAGTCCTCTAATCAAT
Organism: Gossypium arboreum; assembly: GCF_025698485.1. Lineage (NCBI taxonomy): Eukaryota > Viridiplantae > Streptophyta > Magnoliopsida > Malvales > Malvaceae > Gossypium > Gossypium arboreum. The sequence continues at coordinate 116,019,783 of NC_069081.1, read as the reverse complement.
TCTAATAAACAATTCTATCAATTTGATCCCTAATTTCATCATTTATTCAATATAAACCCTACTCAAAAGTCTATCAACTTTCAATATTTCCACACAAATTCAAGAGTACTTTACTCTAAGACTCCAAAAACATCAAAATCACAAAGAAAGGGACTTAATTGACTTACCAATTTAACTTCCAAGCTTTCAAACCCTAATTTCTCCTTTTTCTTTTCTTTTGTTCTTTCTTTCTTTCTATTTTGTTTGATTCTCTGTAACTATTTCTCTTTTCTTTTGTTTCTTTATATCATTTCATTTACTTAATTAATATTTAATTATAAAATATCTATATAATAACAAATAAAAATAATACATGTGTATTTATACACACATGTACACATGTGTTATTTATCACCATACAATTGTCACTATCTCAATTAATAGATAAAATATAATAATAAAAATAATAATAAGTAAATATCTTTTATTTAATAAATAAGTAAATATATATATAACATACATTTGTACTAATAATTTAAATACACATGTATTTATTCTCTGTCTTACACATGTCACTAATTTGGTTTAATTACTAATTTAGTCCCTTGTCATTTTTCTATTTAAAATTAATCTTTTACACTCTATTCGATTTAGTCCTTGTTAATAATTACTTTTAATTAACCTAAATTCACCTAATCAAAATCTAATTCAACCCATAACTTTGTAAATATTTTTAATAAATATTTACGGACTTGTTTTCCAAAGACGGAGGCCCTAAATTCACTTTTTCGGTGCCCGTGAAATATGGGTCATTACACATTAAAAAGGGAATGGAGGTTATGGAGGGAGTTGCTTAAGGAATCTACAGGTATTGGATGGTGTCAATCTAAAATGACGGTCGATGCTACCTACGAATGGTGGGCTGAAAAAATACAGGTTAGTGTTAACTTTATCATTATTTTAATGCATAAAGTTTATTGAAATTAATAATTTACAATTATAAAAATCTTAGTATAACATTTAGCATTTAACATGTTATGTAGGAAAATCCTGATTTTAAAGGATTTAAGAAGACATGAATTGAACCACGATTGAATGAGTTAATGTGGCAAATGTTTGGTGGCATTGTAGCCACTGAAGAGAATGCATGGGCACCTTCGTCTGGTGCTCTTCCAAGTGGGGTTCCTATGGGAGATGATACACCTAATGAGGGATTTGGTGATTCAGATGAACATAGTAATGAGAATGAAGGTATTCCTCCTAATGAGGTACCATTAAACCCTTCTCATGAAACTCCTAATCGAAGAAATCAAACACTTAGGGTTGTACACGGTAAAGGAAAAAAATCAAGTTCAAGTAGAAAATCATCAAGAAATACATTAACTACTCAGATTGAGAAATTGTGTGAGAGTATGGCTAGTCCAAGAAAGTCAGTGAATGAAATTATTTTTCCTCACTCTCAATATACTATTTCAAATGCAATGGATGTTTTGTGTGCTTTGGGAGATGAAATTCCAAAAAAAGATGAACTGTACTATTTTGCTATCAAAATGTTCCAAATACCGGTGAAACGAGAAGCGTTTTTAAACTTAGATCCAGATATTAGGGTTTGGTGGCTTCGACGTGAGTATGCTGAACAAAATCCAATTGCATCATTTTCATCCTTAGTAGTAACATCCTCATTTCCCTTTCAACTATACCGTCCATCACCTCCGCCATAAGCTCCTTAGAATTATTATTGTAATATAACTATACTACTTTTTTACATGTAAAACTAATGTATGATATTTTTTATGTTTGGTATTTTTATGCTATGCTTTTATTCAAGTTTCTGTGTTGTATAAAATGTCAAAAAATATTAATTTATTTTCATTTGATTACTTTTTCAGGTTATGGATGAATTTAATGATATGTATAATAGTTTTGATATGAATTATGATACCTTTGAATTAAGTGAAGAAGCTCAACGAAGAATAGCCACAATTGTTACCCAAGTTGAGCACAACAATTATCATGAAGAGGAAGAATATGTGTTAAGCAGTGTACTAGTACACCATGAAACTTATTTCACTATGCAACCGTGTAATGACCCGAATTTTACCGTTACCGAAAAAATGTATTTTCGGGTCTTCATTTCTGAAAAACGGATTCGTAAATATTTATTAAAAATATTTACGAAATAAAATGAGTGGTTAATTAGAGTTTAATTAAGTGAATTTAATTTAATTAAGAGTAATTAAGAAAAAGACTAAATTGAATAAGGGTAAAAGTTGAATTATAGATTAAAAGAAAATAAAAGGACTAAAAGGAAATTATACAAAAGTATAAATTGAGGCGCTTTATCGTGAAGAAAATCTAAGATTTTTTTATGTTTAGTATATTATTATATCATTATATTATTATATAATAAAGATATTTTATGTTTTAATTATATTATATTATATAAACTAAAGAAACAAAAGAAAGGAAATAGAAACAGAATGAAACGAAACAGAGAGCAGGGGAGAAAAAGAAAGAAAGAAAGGAAGAAAAGAGAAAATTGAAGGTTTGAAGCTTTAAGCTTTAATAGATAAGTCAATCAAGTCCTTTTTACTTAATTTTGATGTTTTAGAAGTTTTAGAACAAAGTTTTGATGAAATTAAGTTGATATTTTGATAGTTGTTAGATTTCTAGATATTTTCCATGTAAAATAAAATGATGATTTAAGGGCTAAATTGATAGAAATTCAAGTTAGAAATGATATAAGGATTGAATTGTAAAATGATTCATAAGTTTTATGCTTTAAGGACTAAATTGAAAGAATTTCGAAATTATGGTTTTATGATGAAAAATAGATAATTATGTCTAAGTTTGGTTAAAAATTGAGTAGAAATAAAGTATGAATTAAGATAGAAAAGTAAGTGAATTTAGCTAGAATTAAATTGAAATTAAAGTAAATCAACATTTTGTACTAAGACTATTTTGGACAGCAGCAGTAGTCTAAGTTTGAAAAATCACCAAAAATTGTAAAAATTGAATTAGAGGATGAATAAAATATGGAATTAAATATTATTGAGTCTAGTTTCTTATAGAAGAAACTATATAAGCAATTGAATTGTAAATTATGAGATATAATGAATTTTGTGAGACAAGGTCAGAATGAATTCGGGTTCCCCTGTTCTGACTTTGGAAAATCACCAAAAATTGAATAAAAATAATTAGAGGCTTAAAGTTATATGTTTAGAATCCCTAATGAGTCTATTTTCAGGAGAAATCAATGGGAATATTATCCGAGTTCTGTACTGTGAGATAATTAATTTTTAGTGAAGAAGGGACGAAACTGTCAGACAGAAGAATAGGGGTGAATTTAAAGAATAATCTGTACTTAATGGCTAAACCAAAAATTTTGAAAATTTATTGTAAGAAGATTTGTGAGTCTAGTTTCAGGAAAAATTAGCGGATCTTAATTTAGAATTCTGTAACTCAAGATATGAATTAGTAATGTATTAATGATTATGAATTGTATTAATTTCGTAGTCAATGTGGTACCGGAAATCTCGGCTAAGAAAGGACAAGACAAAGTCAACGGAAGTTTGCTCGAAAATTACGGTTTGTATTTCTATAATCCAAACTTAGTTATTATTTTTTATATTTATATACATATGGCAATTGTTAGTGTTAGAATTATGATGTTTTACAATTGGAATGGATTGATTTTGGTATGCGATGAATTTATTGAATTTATATTGATTGAAATTATTTTGATTGAATTTATATTGATTGAATTACATAATATATATGATTTATGTATAAATTTGAATATTGAATGAATATTATATTGAAAAATATATTGATTGGAAATATGAGGAAATTGATATGAATATATGAGATTGTGATATTTGAATATTTGATATTGAAAAGTGAATTGAATTGTATTGAATTATGAATTAATGTGAATAATTGAAATATATTGTTGAATTGAATGAAATTGTATGAATTGTGAAAATGGGTGAATATATGTGATTATCGAATGGTATATTGATGAAAGAATTATTAAATTGAGAAAGTGAATGAAATACCTATTAACTAGTCGGGTTTGAGTCGGATATAATTGGCATGCCATAGGATCCGGAAGTGTACGGATTTGCCGGCTTTATCGATCAGGCACTTTATGTGTCGATTTCAAGCACCTCGTGTCGTATCGACACCTCGTGTGTCGTTTAGGCACTTTATGTGTCGATATCGATCGTACTATGTACCGCTTTTAGGCACAATGTGCCGCATCGGTGTGTTTGGGTTGGAATCCGTATCCGCAAGGTCCGGGTTTGTTAATAGGGTAAATAAGTGAAAGATAAATCGAATAAATTTGATTGATCAAGCTATTGAAATGAAACGAGAAATTGAATTGAGAATTGAAAATTTAGATATGAATTGAAAATATGAACCAAAGGTTCATGAAATGATTGGAGTTCGAATTGATGATTTATGATGCCACTTGATGAATTGAAATGTGATTTGAGATATATGAATCGTATGTATATACTTGAAAGCTATCGGGATAGTAAGTTGATATGATATAAATGAAATTGATGTTATTGAAATGAATTAAAATGGAATATTATTGATAAGTGTATAGTTGAATATAGTTTAATGATATTGAATTGTGAATAAATTAAGGAAAGCTATACCGAATAGTAAGTGAAAGAATGGAGTAAATAGTAATGGATTTATTTAAGAATTGAACAATTATGTTATTGTGTTTATTATATGAACTGTATAAAATTTATGTGGTAAGTAGTTGAAATTTATCTATGAATAAATAATTGCGTAATTGTAATTGTTATTATGATCTTAAATATTTGTTATATTATTAAATGTTCGGATTATAGAAATACCATTGAGTATACCATACTCAGCGTCACGGTTGTTTCCGTCATGCAGTTAAGTAAAGATAGTACGTTGAATCAAGATCCCGTGACGATCCCGAATTCATTAAGGTAAAGTATGTTGAGTATTGATAATGGTATGTACCCAGGATGTTTAATGAGAGTCATTTAGGTTGTAAGAGTATTGATGAAATAAGTAAATTATGGTTGGCAACGGTATATAGTATAAATTTTGAAATTTACTAAAAATTCGTAGTGATTCTAAATTAGTTCCGAATTGAATTTACTGTTCATATTGGATCGCAAGGGCCCATTAAAGGGATGACATCTTAAAACTAGGATGTGTGTGAATATTTATTTTAATTAATGACCGGAATTGGACTGTACTGACTGGTAATGTCTCGTAACCCTGTTCCGGTGACGGTATAGGGTTAAGGGACGTTACAAACCGCGTATGGATTCAAATTATACAGGTCAAATGTGGGTGGACGAAGTATTAAATGGGCATGATGATCGTTGCATGAATAGTTTTACGATGCCAAAAAATATATTTCACAGCTTGTTGCATGATTTACAAACAAATTATAGCTTAAAGCATGGGAAAGTATCGTCGATGGAGAAGTTAGCATTATCATTGTACATTCTTGGAAATAGAGAATCAAATTCAAAGGCAGCAGAGCGATTTCAACGATCTGGGAAAACTGTTAGTCAAATTTTTACTGATATGTTGCATATATTTGTTCGAATGGAAATAGACACGATTATACCCACTGAAGGTCAATTTGAGTAAGTACCGAACCATATTCGACATGATACAAGATATTGGCCTCACTTTAAGGTAAAATTTACACAATCTTTGTATTTTTAAAATATAAATTATTTCTAACTTTTATCTCAATACTTGTATTTATTTTAAAGAATTGTATTGGGGCCAAAGATGGAACACACATAAAAGCATGCATTTCATCTTCTTGTCAAATACCTTATATCGGACGGAAAGGTGAACCAACTCAAAATATTATGGTAGTTTGTGACTTCAACATGTGCTTTATTTTTGCATTTTCTGGTTGGGAAGGAACAACACATGATAGTAGAATTTTTTTTATAAGCACTTAGAAAACAAGAGTTAAAGTTTCCACACCCTCCACCAGGTTGAACTTTAATTTTTTTAATTAATCTTTACATAAAAAATATTAAAAATATTAATTTATTTTTAAACTTGATATTATGTTTTACTTTTTTGTAGGAAAATATTATCTTGTGGATTCAGGATATCCACAAATGGCAGGTTTTCTAGGTCCATATAAGGGAACGATATCATTTACCTTATTTTTGTCGAGGTAATCATTAAGTATCTGGAAAAAAAGAAATCTTTAATCATGCCCATTCTTCGTTACGCTCTGTGATTGAACGGACATTTGGAGTGTGGAAAAAAAATAAAAGGCCAATATTAAGAGATATTCCAAGTTATTCATTCAACAAGCAAGTTTTAATAGTTATTGCAACAATGATTTTGCATAATTACATTCGAAGACATGCTTGGTCAAATGATGAGGATTTTCGACAATTTGGTGCCAATCTCTTCAGGCCATTTTGATAGAGGTGAATCGAGTCTTTCTAACAGTGAAAGTGACCTTGAAATTGCGATGTTAAGGGAAACCATTGCAACTAGTTTAATGAATCCATATTTATAAAAACATTTTGTATCATAGCCTAATTTCTAGTAATAATGAAACTTGTTATGTCTTATGTTACTATATATATTTTTATTATTAAAATCATCCGTTTAGATACTTCAAAATTTGATGCAAGTATAATGTTACTATTTGTGAAAATAATATTTATCATTGTTATAAAAGAATATTTAATTATAAAAATAAAAAATAATTATCATTTTATCTAATAAATAATTTAAATTGATTATATAATTCATTAAAATATTTATAATAAAATATTGGAAGATACATTTTAATATTTTATTAAATGAATTTATAAATTCACATATTTTAATAATTTTAAAAAGTAAAATAAGTTAAAAAACTTCTATTATATATCAATTCTAATCTGATGTCCTTAATAGTCATTTTTTATTCTCACCTCACCGCTACAGCTGTGTTTGAATCCAAACACACACTGCATCATTCTTTTTAATCTCACTGCTACAGTATCCAATCTCACCGCTATAGTAACTAATCTCATCGCCACTGCTGTTTTTAACCTCACCGGAAGTAAACACACCGCCTATCTAAACTAAGCCTAAACTATTTTAAAATTTAAAGGAAAAAGAAATTCCCAAAATTGGGGGTGAGGAGAGGCAAGGCCCCATAAGGATCCACTTGCCAAATTCATATATATAAAGAGTACAATACAATCAATTTTCCACAAGTCTATATAAAGGGCATTTGTTACAATCAATTTTCATAATGGTTAAGATATTTTCATAAACACCCATAATTATTTTATCTTTTAAATAAGAGAATCTTACTTGATTCGATTCTTATTTGATTTATTTTCAGCACGTTTTAACTTTACAATTGAGTCATAATAACTCACCAAGATCGATTAAGTTTGAATAAAAAAATATATCAATCCAAATAATACAAATATATTTATAAGATTAAATTTCAAGGACCTCAATTAATTAATTATAAATTATAAAAATATATTTAAAACTAATTTATAAGATATAGTTTTAAAATAGATCTCAAAGTGGAAAAATTTGAGGAATTAAAATAAAAATGAGATAAATTTAATAAAACAGAGGAGTGTTATATGTACGAATATTTTTTCCCCTCCCTCACAACTTCAATTAAAACCATGTATTTGTTTTTTTGGTAAACTAAAAGAAGTAAAAGCAAAATATTCTTTATGGACAAGGATGGATGCAGATCGTGAAGGAAGATTGAGCCCAAATTATACCTTTTCCTTTACCTCATTTCATTTCCTTGACCAAATTAGTCCAAGTGTTGCAATGAATGATTTCCCCCCACATATTTTTAGTATATGGCAAGGCCTTCATTCAATTTAAGTGTAGCCTAAAGTTTGATATTCTTTTTTGTTTCTTACACTAAACTTGCTGGATATTTAGCACCACCGGATTCATGCATACGTGGAATAGGACCAATAACCTTGTAGTTCCTATTATGACAGAAATCGATCAGTAAACAAAAAAAACTGGGAAATTTTTCTTACACTACTTCTAACTCTTTACATGTAGTTTCATATTAAAAACAACAAACTAATCCAAGTGCTCCCTGCATACCTAACCACAACTTCAACAAATAACTATCATCATCATATATGAACTTTAGAAATCGAGTTCTGGCTTGCACTTCTCTCCGTGAAAGCCATTGTTGGGGAATCTAACATTCATGAAACAATTGAATTTCACCACAACGTGCTTTTTAACGAGGTTCATAACATTAACCCGGCCTGAAATTATGGTATGACTGCTTACATTCATTCTCTTAGCAACCATTAAATCAGTGATAAAGCCGGGAACTTCCACGAATTTCACAGGATCTATTGCCACCGTCACATTTCTCCGCAGCGTACGCCTGGGCTTAATCTTCTCTTGGAAATGGACGCCCTCGCCCACCACCCTGCCACCGTAGTAAATCGTCGTCGAGCCGTTATCGAATTTGAAGGTTGCCGCGTTGGGGTTCTTCACCGAAACATCAACTAAAAGTGTCAAGTTCACACGAGTCTTTAAACTTCCGTTCGTTGAAATATCCAGGCTCTGTATCGTTAGAGAATTCAACCTGATCAATGGGTCCCCGATTCGAAACACGGTGAAAGACAGGACTAAAACTACGGCGGCTAGGATTAAAAAAAGAGCGGCGATGCAGCCACAGCACTGGATATATCTCCTCTTTCTCAGCTGCATTTCCATAGACAAAGCTTCGTCGTCGTCGCTGCTGCTGCTGCTGCGAACTCCTCCTAAGGTGGCGGAGGCAAAGGGCTTGACCTGCTCTCGCTCAGCCATTGCCTAGGATTTAGAATCTGTGACTTCGATGCTTGGCAATGGCAATTAGCATGTTTATAAATACTTGGGAAATGGGGTTAGATTCTTATACATGGTCTACAGCATTTGTGAGGAAAATAAGCATGATTGAGACTGCTGAAACGCGTTAGTAAGCTTCTAACGTCTCGAGTTTAGACTACTGTAGTGTTTAAGAAATTCTACCCTGAATAACGCATCAAATACGATGACCTTTGTTTTTCTTCTTCCTTGAAACAATACATGGAATAAAATCAGTCAATTTAAGAAGTTCCTTTGAGTAAAAAATATAGGAAATTTCCTCCTCCTCCTCCTTCTTCTTCTTCATTTTTTTTTTAAATATCTCTTATTATTTCATATTAGTTGTTTTGTCTTCCAAGATTAACCATATGCATGACATGCGTCAAAAGAATATAATCCATTGAATTTTGTGTCCAATGGTTTTGGGGTAATAGGAAAGGAATTTATATTGTATATATAGGGATATTTATAAAATTTATCATTTTAGATGTGAATGAAACACCATATAGCAAGGTTTTTATTGAATAAATTAATAATTTAATTTCTGTACATTAAATTAGTAAGTAAAATAGTCATTTCGATAAAATTTAGTGTTTATATATAAGGTATAATAATAAATTTAACTTTCAACCTTTACACATTTATTCAATTTGATTAGTATTTTTTATTGGATGTAGATTATAAATTTTGGTAACTAAAATGGTTAAAGGGTCAAAATGGCATAGTAATAAATTTTAAAAAATTCAACTAAACCCTTTTAAATTTATTAAAATATCATAATAATTATAACAAAAATTATAACAGAAAGTCATAAAAATCTTAAAATTATAATCTTTTATTAAAAATAAAATACTGATACAACAAAAAATAGAATCAATTTTTATTTGACCTTCTTTACAGAATAAACACTTCTAAAATAGTGTTGGCTAAAATATTGGTTAGACAAGAAAAAGAAAACAACGACCCCAAACGACCCCAAATCACAATCTAAAAAATATGGTGCGACCTTTCAAATGTTACGGAAAAGGAATTGGCGGGTCTAAACACACTGACTTAACATTATAGAAGAAGCTAAGTCTCATGGGGCACCAAGGAATTATGTATTCTTAGCTTGAAAAAGGGGCAACAACGACCCCCAATGAGCCGTTGCTAAGTTCAAGGAAGTTTCGTGTGTATACCTGGTCTAAAGAGACCATGAAGCAAAATATAAAGACCTTTGACAGAAACGTCTTATATTACAACCGATAAACTATTAAAATAGTTATTTTTATTTATCTCAAGTTACGCTTTAGTTATTTATATTTAATATGTTATGTTTTAGTCGCTTACATTAACGTGTTGTAATATTTTAGACACTAAGAGCCGTTAATTTCTATTAATGATGAGATTTTTTTGTTTGACTTTTAGAGAAAACAAAATACAAAAAAATGGGCATTTTTGTAACATCCCGAAATAGGGCCTAAATGGAACAGTGGTTGCGAAACCACAAATCCGAGGTAGAATGTAACGGCCTAATTTTCAGTGGTGTCAAAAATGGTGATTTCAGATCACTAAATCGGACAAATAAGATTGAACAAGATAGTAACTTAATATTTATGAGTCAAGGAAGAATTTAGAAGAATTTGTGAAATGGTGAAATTAGTGAATTAAAATAAGTGATTTAGAGTTGTTTAAAAGGTAAGATAAGTTTAGTAACACCTCAAGCTTGACTCCGGTGACGGTTTCGGGCGCGGGGGCGTTACAATTTTAGATTATGGCAAATCAATGAATTATTGGGCCGAGCTGGATTTGAACCAGCGTAGACATATTGCTAACGAATTTACAGTCCGTCCCCATTAACCGCTCTAGCATCGACCTGGAAGTAACAATTCTAAGTTTATTGATAATACATGATCAACTTCCTTTCGTAGTACTTTACCCTCAGGGGAAGTCAAATCCTCACTGCCTCCTTGAAAGAGAGGTGTCCTGAACCGCTAGACGATGGGGGCGTACTTGCCTAACCGTGACCATACTATGCTCATAGTATGAACAGTTTTCTGAAATTGTCAAATAATGGAATGAATAGAGCCGAAAGCTTTTTCCATCTTTTATGATTTTCCATTTTTAACTCATGATTTATACTCAGTAAATCATTCATTTTAATCGCCACTCTATTCGATATAGAAATAAATTAAATAAATTCAATCTATTATATAAATATTTATTAGAAATAAATAGATATTATAAAAGAAACTAGATTATATTAATAATACAAAGTATATGATCGTGATTGGTTTAACATAAACATAAAAAAGGAGTTAACCTTCATTTCAAATAAAATTACATTAACTCATCATTTCAAATAAAATTTTAAGTTAAATTATACAATTGGTCCCCATATTTTTTGTTTTGAGCAATTTAATTTTTTCTTTTATATGTTCTTTTAACTTTCCTTTTTTTCTTTTTTTTTAATTCTCTTCGCTTCTTCCTCTGCTTTTCCTTCTTTCTCCATCTCTTTTAATATAGTTTTATATGTTTTCTATTTGCTAAAACTAAAGGGGAATAAGAAAAGGAAAAGAAAAAAAGAAAAAGAATTAAATTGTTCAAAAAAATAAATGTGTAGGAACTAGTTTTAACAAATGGAAAACATAAAAAAAAAAAACTAAGTTAAAAGAGATGAAGAATGGAGGAAAACAAAGGAAGAAAAGAAGAGAATGGAAAAAAAAAAAAAAAAAAAGAAAAAAAACATAAAAGAAAAAAAAAACTAAATTGGTCAAAATGAAAAAAATATGGGGATCAATTGTATAATTTAACCTAAACTTTTTGTTTGAAATGATGATTTAACGTGCCACATTGCAATTAACAGTTCAGTAACTAAAATGTTATGACACGTTAACGTAAGTGACTAAAACGTAACTTTTCAAACATAAATAACTAAAATGTAACCCGATATAAACAAAAGTGACTATTTTGATAGTTTACCCAATGCAACTTCTATCTCAAAGTTTAAATCTTATTTTATTTGTTTTATCCAAACAATAATATGGATGAGAAATACAGATAATAGGATTTAAACTTGTGTCATTTTGTAGTGTGACGAGATCTCTAAATATTTTTTCAAATATAAAAATTATTTTTTGTCAAGATTTGTACGTGCCTTTTCAAATAACTGTCATATACAAAAATTATGAGTAAACTACACTCGATATCTATATTTTAATCACTTTAAAAAGTTATAAATAATCAATTAAAATATTAACTTACTAATATTTTAAAAACCTAAGTGTATACTGAAATTTTAAACTCAACTTTTCTCTCTAAATCCACACTTCTCTCCCTAAGTCCAAAAAGGCCAAAAATCAACTATATCTACAAGGAGAACAATGTAGTTAACATAAGAAACCGCTATAAAGGATTAACACTGTTAGAAGATAGTTTGAGCAACTGAAGTTGCACGGCAAATAAATTGGCCACTATTGCACGGCAACAAGTCTAGTTGAACTCACACAATAAGCACATACTATAATAGAAATTGACCTTATCTTTGTTATTTCGTCTGTTTTGGCTTTTTTGAAAGGATTTAGTATAAATTAATTGCAATATATATAAAAGTAAAGATCTCACTTTTCTTTACTTTTCTTTTTTAAAGGAAAAAAAAAATTCAAACTAAAGCATTATTCAACAGAATTCAGTGAATAATTTTTAGATCATTTAAACAAAAAAAAATATATATATATTCTCATCAAGAGAATGGGCTACACAATTGGCCGATTGATGAGCAAAACGAAAAAAAAAAAATAATAATAACCACACAACATTCGAGTTTCCTCAATAATTTGATTATAAATGGATAAAACTAAATTATTGTTGTTGAATTTATTAACAATACTTAAACAATCCAACTCTCGTATTAGAAGATAAAGTTAACGTATACACGCTTAAGCTTAACTCACTTCACACAACTTGTCTTGGATAAATTAGAAACACAAACAAACTTCAATTTGGGATTTAATTATTTCCAACATGATATACAATTTGACATCATGCACTCTATATCAAGTTATGAGAATTTAATGCTGAAAGCAGCCTAAATGGAAGAAGAAGATTGATTCACAAAATAATAGAAAAAAAATGGGGTCGTGGGGCTCAACTCGTTTCATTCAACAGCGACGGGCGGGGCTAAGGGCTGTGGCCCAAGCATTTACTTTCAAAGTCATTGGCCGATGAAGTTGTAGCAAGTTGACTGACTTCTTAAGCCACAAGGACTCACACGCCTTGCCGTCTCTGGCCAATATGTGAAACCAGAACCAGTAATTAACACTGTTAATCAAACTACTAATAGGTCTATTTCTGTATCTAGTCCCTGTACTTTTTGGACTTTTCAAATTTAGTCTCTTTGCTTTTAATTTTGATGAATATGTGTTCAATTAGATTTTAATTTTTAGAGCAAACCTTTGAATAAATTTATAGGAAACGTATTAATAGACTTAACAATGGAACTTAAATTTTTAAAAATAAACAAGTATAGGGACAGGGAACATAATTAAACCTTACTAATATCATCAAAAGAATGAAGTGAAATTTACACAAACTTTTAATAAAGAAATTGTTCTCAATTCGTCTTCCATTTACATTGGGATCTCTAATTAAACATATTGATCTTATAAGCTTTATCCCTTTAATGAAAAGGTAGTATAAAACTCTGCCAAAAAGAAAACCAAAATTAAGATCAATTCACCCACCGTAATATCATATGATCAGTCGCATGTTAAATCATGTACGGAACTCCCCGTCAAATTAAGTTTCATGAAGCAAGTCATCTCAGGGTGCCTTCTTCTCTTCATTATGTTCATAATATTCAATTTCCCACTCAATTTCACATGGCTGCTCAGCTCTAAAATCCCAGAACTTATATTACCGCTTAAGCTCGTGGTGTTCGGTACCCGAATCGAGCTCACATCAACCGAAACATTCAACCGCTCGGTTTTCCTAGCTTGAGCTCTCCCGGTAGGTATCTTGAACTCTCCGACGACTACCAAACCACACGAAACACTCCCGGTCGTGTTGTCGAACCGGAAGTCTCCAAAATTGGTGTTCTCAACAGCGATCTGCGTTATAAGTGTGAAGTTGAAGGACGGAGACGTTGAATTAGTTACGTACTTGAGATTTCTAACCTGAACCGATCGGAACTTGAAACCGGGTGTTCTAGGACGTAAAAAGATACTTCCGAATGTCAAAAGAATGGTTCCTAGGACGACCGTGATGGTGAGAACGTAAACGAGACATTTACTGCTTTTTTCTTCTCGGCGTAAAGATTTGGGTTTAATTCCCCCGAACTCCATGTCGCTTCTTGGATAATCTTGAACAGGTGCCAGTGGCTTGCCCTGGGGATCTTCTTGTTGTTGCATATTGTTTTTCTAGAAGAAAGAAAAGGGGTGAGAATCTTTAGGTCGTTAAAGTTTTCTTTTAAAAAAGAATCAAGAATGGAAGATATAGGCTTGGATTTTTGCTTTTTGTAAGTTTTGGTACGAGTTATAAACATGGGAACAATGTCTTTATATATGAAATCCAGGTTTTGGGTTTCTCGAACAACCCGCGTTGAATGAGTATTCAAGTGTATTGAGTATTAACCTTTTTACTTACTGGGTCAGAATTAACGCCGGCCGACGAAATTCTTCTGCCCCTAACTGTGTCTCACCTACAGTTGTATAATTTTAATAAAAATTATACAATTAACTTGGAGAATAGCACAAATTTTTTATAGAATTATTTAATTTTGATTAAAATGTGCGAATTTTTAAGATTGACTTTTTTTAATGAAATTTAGGGTTAAAATGTTTTTCTTTTAAATTCAAGCTAATTACAAAGTTTTATTTGTAAGTATATAATCATAAAGTGATTTTTTTTAATTTTGAAAATGTGACATTAATAAATTTAACAAAAAATTAATAGTGTTAATAAATTGACTTGAATTTTGAAATTTGAAAAGTGTTTATGAAATAGAAGTATAAAAATTAAATTCTAATTTTCAAAAAGTATGAGGACTTATGGCATATTTTAACTTTATTTTTTTTTCACAAATGGCATCCATAAAAAACAATAAATATTTGTTTGATAAGTTTCTCCAAGAATGTTTGCATCGGATTGGACCATCTGGTCAGACCGATTGAATTGAAAATTGATAGGATATCAATTTGGAGAGTGGCTTTGAATCAATTAGCTCGGAAGTCAATAAGAGCTAGTCAAATCGGCTAAAAATTCGATTAGATCAGGATATTTAAACTGAACTAAAACAACCGGTTGGATCAATTGGATTGAGAACCAACTAAAATAATATTTTAGGAAATGACTTTGAATTAATTCGACTAAAAATCGATACAAATTGATTAAACCAACTAAAAAACCTGAATGGGATAGATATCTTCCGCCCCACGTGGCCCCTCTCCTAATGCCCCACTCATATAAATTTTACACGATTACTTTTTAACCCTATATAACAAGCATTCCTTTAGTTTAATTTACAGGGTTATATGCCCTTAACATCTCATAAAGATGTGGTTAAGTATTGGTAATTAAACCTTTTTCTTGAGAAAAGCTAACAGTAGTTTTCGACTAAATAGATTGTAATTTCTTTTTATAAAATATGATTTGGAATGAGTTGATTTCATACCCAAAATAACAAAAATTAAATTAAGTATAGTTTTTTTAAAATAAAATAATTGTTTTGCTTTTAATTATTGTTAATTAATTTAAATTTACAATAATTTATTATATTTATTTTAAACTATTATTTATAGTAATTAATAATTTTATGATAAACTTAAATCGGTTTATTTGACTTTGATCTAATTTTATTCTAAAATTAAGAAATTGAACGATATCAATTTTAACAATCACACTGAAATCATGAGTAAAATATACAAATAACTTGAATCTAAAATGATTTATTTTAAAATATTTTGTGTATTAAATTTAACTTGAATGACTAAAATGAACCTAAACTTGAAAAAATTCAACTCTCAAACAATAATTCAAAATGACCCAAATTCAAAGTAATTCAATTTTTTAAAAATATTCGCATGATAATCATGTAATTAAAAAAATTGTAATTAGGTTGAATTTAATAAAAATTAAATTTTGAAATATAAAAATAGAGAAACTAAATTTAGTGAAATAAAAATACTAAGATTAAAATTTTAAGTTTCAAAAAATGCAAAGAAATTTATTTTTAATCCCGACAAATAGAGAAATTAAATTCTTAGAGGTAAAAGTTGAATGAGGTTAGGGAGTTGAGGTTGTTTTTCCTACATTGTTTTAAGGCGGAGTAAATGTTTTACTTAGTCATGATAATCTACTAAGGGACTGGAGGACAGAGGGAAATTTCTTGCGATCTCAAGCACCCATTTGTTGAATATTTGTACCAAAACTTAAAATAAACAAGAAAAAGGACTGCATTTTTTATAAGTTTGTCTGTTGAAACGTGTCCGTTGCTATTGAAAAGCCTCCTTTATGGCATACATTCTAAGTTTCCTAGACGTAGATGACAAAATTTTAAGCAGATTATGTTTTATTTTACAGAGTTATTTAATAGAAATAAAATTGGGTATAAATTAAATAGATATATATTATTGTAGTTTTGAATCTAACAGGGAAGAGTACCCATAACACTTTGCAACCTTTGAAAGCACCTTTTTACGAGTCAAATGTAATTTACATTTAAGAACCTAATTGAATCTTTATTGTTGCAAAGTTTTGGCATTAAGGGAATATTGTTGTACACCCAAATTAACCCACACGCAAACTGATTTCATGTTTGCAGTGCACTGTCACATAAAATAAAAAAGTTAGGCATTTAATCATAAATTTATTACAAGTGCTACATTTTTCAAACAACAATAATATAACTATGTAAGCATGATATATATATAAATAATATGCACCAAATATTAATTATTTTTAACCTTATAGACATTATTTAAATTTTTATTATCAAATATCAAATATATATAAAATACCCTTTGTTAAAATCATAAATCAAGAACCTAAACTTTCCTTTTGGTTTATTTATTCAAAATAATAAGTGAAGAACCTAATTTATGATAAGTATAAAATGGATGAAGTAATATAACAGGGGCGTGAAATAAGTAATTAACCGGCCTTAATATAAAATCCTCTCTTTGACTATATTATTTAAGATAAAGATGAACATCATAAAACTAGCAGCAAGTTAATTAACTTACAAAACAGTTCGTTGTGAACATAATTTACACACAATCTCTGATTATTATTGAAAGCAAAGGTAATGAATAATAATAAGGAACAGCAGCTTCAAATCTTCAATCCGCATTCAGCAGCATCGAGATGCTAGAAGGTTTCTTTACATGAAAATTTGGAAATATAGGGAAAAAAGAGAGGCAAAAAACCCATCAAGTTTATGCTTTTCAAAGTTGGTCTTCTTTCTAGTCCACCTACCCATGAATGGGCTAGGCCTGCCCTACCTCTCAACTCTCATTTCTCTTGCTCGCCGGACCATTGAATTTAATTTCCCAAAAACCATGATGGCCTCTTCGGTCACTTTTGTGGGTATTCAACGATAGGGATAGAGACCTAAATGCCTTTTTTCCTTTCATATCTCCTTTTTCTATTCTAAGGCTGTACGGTGGCTCCTGTCTTCTGGGTCTACTATTGCAAAATTCTTATTTCTCTAGGTAAAGAAAGGAGTTAGGGCCCTGGATGGTAAGAATGCTATTTCCTCCCCTTGTATACTCCTCTCAGAATTAGAAATGCTCTTTGTGGAATTCAAATTTAGTGGAACCTTTTTGGTTTAACTCGTAGCAGAGTTTGCTGAGCTCTTTAGCCAAAACCGGTGCCCCACAATAAAAAACCCCTGCTCCCCAAACCACAATACAACAGTATTAGAAATACACAGAAGATTGCCATTGTCAGTTGCTTACATTGGGGGTCGAGGGGGTCACTTACCTATCCTTGCGTTGCAATGCTTGGAACTTAGTTTAGACAGAACGTTCTTCCATTTGGGCCTTGCAAAATGGGTCCGCACCTGATAATGTCAAAAAAGGAACTGTGATTGCGTTTCAAAAGAAAATTTTAGCCGGGCTGTTGTTAATGCATGGGATGGATATTACCCATGGTCTACAATTCTGCATAGGGAATTGTTGTCTCTTCACAAGGAATTGAGATTTAAAGACAATCATATGCTGAGAGAATGAAAATGACAGAAAAAAATGATCCTACCCTAGTGCCCGAAACGATGTCAACTCCATTCTTGGCATGATTTAGTGCTTGAACCATTGTAATGAGAGCTGAGCGTGCATCGCCTTCCTCGTACACGCTTGTCAAATAGTTGTGCATTTCAATCACACCCTACATTGTTCAAAGGGCGAAGTTAGTAACAAGCCAAGGTATTCTTTCCGACTGTCATCTTAACAATGTATTCTAAGAAATTACAAATGAAAGATTAGTTCTTTTACCCTTTGATCAAGTTCTGCAACTTCATTCATGACCCCTTTGAACCAATCAAAAGAACCTTGCTCTCTGGTTACCCAATAAAAGTAAGCATTCGTGGTCTTAAGAGTTTTCTTTCGTTTCGATGGAACTCTGTTTGGAGTGGTTGATTCATTGCTGCTCGCAACACTTACGTCTGATGCCTTACTGGTATCTGAGACTGAATCCTGAAAATGAGAAAAATAATCTTTGTAAATGTTATAACCAAAGAACAAGAAAAACCGACTCATTAGCTCACCACGAGTTACTTACTGCCTGCTCCTCCATTTTGACAATGTTGTTCAGCAGATCTTTTAAAATGCTGATGAATGGTGTTGCACCGATTCCAAGACCCACAAGCAACAGAACATCATACTTACTATAGTCTTGTGCCGGTGCACCATACGGTCCATCAATTAAGAGCTTTGGCAAACTGTTCTTCGGACAACAACATCATCGATCATAAACTTAGTATTCCTAATGATTCTAAAAAGGATAATGTTGAATATATTAATAGAAGCCAAATAGATATACCTTTTTTTAGTTGCCTCATCTGCCCTGAGAAGCCCACTTTTCCCCGCTACAGGAGGTTCACAAACCTCAGAGAATAGTCGTTTGAGTGCTTGGGTCCAGTCACCTAGCTGACGAATATGTACACTGAGGTAGTCATCACCAGGAGCGGAGGTGATTGAAAATGGATGCCTGGTTCCCAAAAAGAAACGCTCATGAGTTCAGGGAAAAATGCAAAATGCAAAATATACACCCCTGCCAGCCGAAACCATCCTAAAACATTATATATGCTTCAAATTTTTTACCTACCATTCAAATGGAGAGACAGCCGGGCACTGGACAAACATGTACTGTCCACTCTTGTACCGAAATTGTGGCGGCTTAGACATTTGTAATGTAAGAACACCTCCTGGATAAATTGCAACCTATATATTGAGAATGCAAAGTTACAAGACGATCATCAATCAAAATATACAGTAGCCTGATTCGGACCTAAATTCAGGGTTCATGGAAAAAGGATCACAGAGAAGTTAATTTAGTAATTTGAACAGCCTCAAATCCTTGAGATTGTGCTTCCAAGTTAATTGGTCTCATAAATGTTTCTTCATTTTATTCAATACCCTTTTTCTTTGAGCAGATTCTAATTAATTATGGAACTTGTTTACACTAAATCATACTTGACAGAGTATGCGTACCTTCAAAAGCCGGACAGTAGAGAAACCGGAACGAAAAAATCTTAGGATCCTTTCTCCAGCATAAAGCAAAACTGGAACAGCTAGGTACATCCAAGTCTGCAACAAGGAATTCGATTGCCTTAAGGCTAAAACTACAGTTACAGTTAATTAAAATAAAATAAAATCCTGATGTTGGAATTTCTGCAATAACTTGAGAAAAGAAGATTTAAATATATACCGTCCTCCGATACCATATGTGCACGAGATAAAGGAATTCTCCATGGATGATGAGCAAGACGTAGACAATGACAAACAGGTGATGTGAGTACCAGAAGGCATTGAAGCCAGTGATTCTATCAAAAGGCTTGGGTAGCTTAATCAGGTTCCGCCGAAACCATCTTGTTGCCAGTGTAAATGCAATTGCCATGAAGATAACCATTAGAACTCCAGTCACTCCTTCAGTTCCTTTTACCAGGTCTATGTACGTTGGTTTAGGACTTCCAAAGTCGTTCTTTAGAAACTTTCTATAGTTATCATTAGAAGAGCTGATAAGCCTCGGGAAATCACAGGCAAGATGGTTACCAACATGGAGAATGACTCCAATTAAAATCGCTGCAGCTATTGTCTGCATAAATTCAATGAGATGAGGAGAGCGTAAACAATGATCTAATTGGATGGGAATCGACAACTTTCAAACTTCAATGTTATTATGCAACGCATCAGATTTGCTTTTCATTGTGGGCTAATTTGCAAATGTTTGAATTGTGAACTCAAGAGCATGGTTAATGCCTTTGCAAACCAATACCATTAAATCTTGATTGTCCACCATTATACCATTATAATCTTGATAGAATTTAGTGGTACTTGCTTTAGACTTCAGTTAAAACTATACGTTCTAGTTTGGCCTAAGTATACTTATCTGGGAAATATACTCTTAACTACAAGCCTTCTGTTCTAAAATTTGAGAAACATTTTCTTCTTCTTGTGTATGTAAATGCTTTGGTCACGGCCAAAAAAGTATCAAAACTACAATGTTATAATTTCATGTATAATATTCTAGTGTCTTCACTATTTTTTTTTAAAAAAACCTGTTTATATGTCAACTTTTGCTGCGTGACCCCTCCCCCCTTTTCCCTAACGTCGTAGTCTTAAGTTCACATTTCACAAGCGACAACATCGAACACCTATTATTGCCTTTGATGGCTTAAATCAGCCCATCATATTGACTTCTATCATCGAAGTTGCCTGGGGCCCACACGATAAACGTGAAAGAGAAGCTAAAGATTGTATTACTAGAAAGAAAGAAAGGAATTGGTATTCAGTTTACATACCTTGTGAAAGTTGATATTATCGTCAAAAGGTACGAAGAGACCCAGCTTTGTGGACCTGAGCCAAGTAATGGTGTTTCTGCACACGGGCATGAGGATAAGAGCCATGTTAAACTTCAGGGTCTCAGCTGCTCCCTTGGCTGTGAGGAGGCAATAACCCATAACATTAAAAGCACTCTTCTGTTTGTATTGAAAGAACTTCCAAGTAAAGAGCCCTATCATAACCATAATCCAGAGTGACACGACCCATATCCTCTTCCAATTTTCTTCTAAATAGTACACAAGTTTAGTGCTCATCCTTCTGATTCTGCCCTTTTTTCTTAATCCATGTAAGTTTTGGCTAAGAGCTTGGCTTGTGTAGCTTAGGGCTTGACTGTAGCTTAGATATGTGTCCTTTTGCAAGAGAAGTGTCTCCAGTTGCCATAGCTGCACCATTTTCATCATTCATCATCATCCACCAACTCATGAAAGTTACGGCAAATAAAAAAAAATTAACTGATGAGGAAAATATTTAGTCCTGAAAAAGGACAATGTTATCTTGACCCAGTCAACTGGTCGCACTATCAGTGAAGCAGAATGGATGACGGGTCCATGCGTGAATGAGTGAAGAGAACGCGTTTTGGAGAGGGGAATAACTAGAAAGCAAAGCTCACATGGGAACCCAATTGTGTCAGGTCCGCCATTTAGCAGGACTATCGAGTTCAAAACGGTCAATCATGGGTTGGAGTTGGTCAGGACCCCTTCAATCTATGACCAGATACCCTTGCTCAATACTTTAAACCACAACTTTGGCAAGTAAAACAAAAGAAAAATCGATTTGCAAAGATAAGAAATAAGGGAAAAGATAATCAAATTCAAGGCAGATGCTATTGCCCGGATAGTGACCTGCCAAGTTGATTTTGGTCTTACCATACAGCCTTAATTACTATATAGAGATAAAGCAATTAAAGAAAAATATAGAACAAGCACACCAATTAAATGAGGGACCTATTCAGTAGATAATCATGCAAATATAATTTGCTAGTAGATAAAATGGAAAATTAATATACAAAGCTAGAATAGTACTCTATTTATTACAGGAAGGGACCTATTCAGCCTTTTTTTTTTCTTCCCATCGAGTTCAAGCTACATGTAAGGAAGCACTAAAAACTGGTTCAACGACCTCAAATGTAATTACTGTTTACCAACATAGAGATAATTTGAGCTGTCTATCGTAAAAGCTCGTTATTCTTGCTTTGATCATTCTTCTTTCGTCACGGTTGCACATAACCAGAACCGGATTTGTTGGAATGATCATTTTTCGCCGAACAATAGACTTTGGAAGAAAGAAGCCCAATTTAATATTTTCATTTATTTCTTTATAATATTCAAATCAATGCTACTCCATTGGTCATCTTACTAAAACTAATTTATAAGCTTGGTGAAAATGAAATCTTACTGGAAATAATAATTTCCTCGATTTGATTTATTAAATTCTAAAACACCCCTTGTCTTGATTTGTTACCCTTTAATATTAAATAAAATTAAGAGAATAAGAAATTCATGCAAAACGAAGCAAAAAAAGAATTTGATTATGGAAGTTTCATATAAATAATGGACCCACCTCAATATATCCAAGTCTTTCAGGGTCCAATTCTTCCATGATCAAAGCTGCATATTCTTCCGCTTGCTCTTTCAATCTTGATAGCTTGTTTGCTGAAGCACTTAGCATGATAATCTGTATAAACCAAAAGGAAAATAAATTTTGTAATTACGAATTAAAGGTAATTATAATTATATATTGACCAAAATGCCCCCACCAACCCCCCAAAAAAAAAAAAAGGAAAAGTAAATGATATGAAAAGAAAATTCGGAAAAAAGGCCAAACCCCTGAACAATGAATATCGAATAAACCAATCTAATTATAGGCAAGATGCTTGTAAAGTGATTTACGGCATACACCAAAAAAAAGATTGAAATTATTGTTATTTCTTTTTTTCTTTAATTTGATTATTTATAATCGGAGTAGTTAGTGTAGGAGTTTCTTGTGATTCAAGGTCATATTATACCTGCCTTACGTTGATTATAATAAACCAAAATGACACCCTGTAAACAAGTGCTCATAATCAATCACTTTAAACATTAAACTATTTCCATCTGACGATGAGAGGGCGGCCTTCCAATTTTCTTTTTGAAGAAAAAAATTTATCAGAAGGGGCAGCGTTATTAAAAATTAGTTTTAAGTGGATGCCTAATCCAATTTTATTAAAAATTGGAATAATGACAATAATATTTACCTCTTTTACTTCAGCCTCAGTGATTCTACCATCTTCGTTCTTATCCACCCTGAAAAATGGGGCAAACATCATATAATTTAATATTAGAAAGGAAATTCACATATAATTGCAAAAAAGGACGATTTTAACTAGATTTTATTTGCATCATTAATTACAAGTTTCCAAAGAGTGAAATTTAAGAATCATTAATTTTAAAATGAAATAACTGAAAAAAAAAATCGTAATTAATTAATTTCTACTTGTTATAGAATAGTTTAATAATGCGTACATGTCGAAAAAGATCTGGAGGCGAGAATCAAAACTTTGATCGGTGATTTGAGACCAATATTCATAAAGTTCATCTTTGCTGATTTTTTCAACTTTTAATCTCCTTCGTCTACTCAATGCATCGAACATCTCTAACGCAAATTCCTTCGAATCCTTCATTCCTTAAAGAACAGTACACGATTAAGAAAAACAGTTAGAAGATAAATTCAAACCGAAGCGTTTAAAACAATGGATTTGGGAGGAAAATGTGATGATGAAATGGATAACCTATGCATTGTGCGAAATCGGAGCGAAAGAGATATCCGTCTTTGGCGAGTTTGTTGAATTTGTTTTCAACTTCTTCCCATGCATTGGCTTTATTGTTACTTATAAACCTTAATCCACGAAGTGCTTTATGAGCGCCAGAACGAGTCCGGTCGAGTTGAGCTCGCTGCTTTCGTAGAGCTCGAGCGGCTAAAGCCGAGTCGAATCCATTTACAGTCTGAGATGCGTGTCCGTTGCCCCATGAGAACTTGCGTAATTCGGCTTTCAACTCTTGTGAGAACTGCCTGGCTTTGGCCACTGCTTCGGCTTTCAGTTCTTGTGAAAACTGCCTCAATCTATTGGATGAGCTCCTCGTCGTCGGTGACCGTGAAGCGGATACCGAAGTATCGGAGCCTTGATCGACGTTGATAACGGTGGCCGGCTCGACGCTTCGGAGGATGATGGTATCATCGTCTTGGAGATCGAGAGTGACCTCGACGAACTCCTCGGCGGAGTTGTACTCAGTCCCCGGCGAAGTAGTTGCACTGAGAATGGTATTGGCGGGGATGGTGTCTGAGGCCCACCGCCTCTCGTGCGTCGGCAATGAACCGTCTCCCATTGAGCCAACAACTCCTAGTTATACATGGCGACAGTTAAATTTATAGGAAAGAGAAGTTGAATTAATGTTTAGTTTATTTAAGAAAGTGGATTAAAAAGAAAGAAAGAGAAGCTGAATATAAAGGTAGGCAAAGGAAACACGGATGGAATCTGAAGGAAAAGACAAGAGAACGCGGAGAGCAGCTCCACAAGAAAAACTAAATAAAATGAATAAAAAGAACAATATCGCGGGACTAAAGGGAAGAAAGAGACTTGTATATGTTGGATTTCATACGAAAGAATTAGGTTAAAATATACTTTTAGTCCTTGTACTTATATATAATTTGAGATTTAGTTCTGACTCAATCTTCCTAATTTTTAATTTAAAATCTTAGTTCAATCATTATTGTTGTACTGTCAAAATTTGGCAACTTATTATGTTTATTTTTTGTCAATCATATATTAACTCATATAAAATAATCTAATCGTAATTCTAAATTGACAATATTTGATAAAAAATACTTATAATTTTAATTACTAGCTGAAAGTTTTAAATTAAAAACTAGAATGATTTCGTTTTTAACTTTTTAAATACAGACACTAAATCTCATTCTCTTTTATCAAAGTACATATGATTTTTTGGTGAATTGTAATATCGTGATAATGGTTTTTTATTGCTATATAGTATTATTTTTATTGTTTTAATAATTGGATGGGTGATCTTATAAGTCAAATCATCAATTTTAGTTCGATCAATTTAATTGTCAGTCTAACAATAATTTAAAATTCATAAAAATTATAAAATCACTCCAATCATCATTTTTTGTCCCGATTTTTGGCATTTTACCAATTTTAAGTGGTTTGTTCATAGGTGGGTTCAAGCCTTATGTCTTGATTTATATACTAATCGATTCCAATTGATCGATCTGGCCCGTTTAAATAACATTGGTTTTATATTAAAATAAGTGATATTAAAAGTTATTTATCAAAAATGATTTTATTTAGGGTTATCTCGACATCTATATATCGAGTTTAGTTAAATATATTGTGGCATTAATATTTTCACATCCCTTTGAAATCAAGGTAATTACTATAGAATGATTAAATCACCTTGACACCAATGGGTGTTGATTTATTTGTAAAAATTTTAAAAACATAAATTGTAATTAATTTGAAGGGGAAAGAAAATTTTAAATTAACCTTTTTACCTACGCATGTATGGTCTTCTTAAAAACCATAAAAGAACCCTAATCCTTGAACTTATAAATAACTCGTACTAATAATTAGTTTTTCATTGGAAACTCAAAACATTTTCTTCTACATTCTTTCATATCCTATACACTTAAAGATTTTCTAAATTCGAATTTTAAAGCATATCATAATGATTGTCCCCTTATTGAAATTGAAAGAATGATATTGTAATACCCCTACCCGTATTCATTGCCGGAATAGAGTACGAGGTATTATCGGAGTTTACGAATTAAATTTTTTTTTAAATTTTTTTTTTCAATTCAACATATTTTCATGATAGATTCATGCATTTATATAAGATAACGTCATCACATATCTATAACCAGGTTTGTTAACCATACTAATGGCTAACTTTACATTCATTTCACATTAACATTTACTTTGTTAGCTTATACATGCCATTGATTTCCAAAATAAAGTTTCTTTATATACCGAAATCTCGAGGTTGATAAAGTGATGTGTCTCCGACCAAATCGACCTCCGAGCTCTTAACACTACAAAACAGGGAAAAGGAAGCGGGTAAGCACTTTGTGCTTAGTAAGCTCATGTAACAAGAATTATACTTACCTAATATTTTCAATACAATATAATAAACATTCATATATCCATTCAATGCATTATTACCCTAACATGCACAAACTCAACATTCAAGTTAGTACAATAATTTCCATGTATCAATAATATATATATATACCATGATTGATGTACTCATCAATACCATGATTTTCATTCCCTTATTATTTTTCATATTTATCCCGTTGAATTTATCGGAATTTCGATGGATTTTCAGAGGTACACTTTTAGTGTACAATTCCGGGTCTGTCAATTCATATTCATGTGTGCACATTTCCATTTCAGAGAGCACACTCCCGCGAACCTCAACCTTGTAGCGGGATTACCAGTCCAGGCTAAATCCCCTGCAATATAAACTCATAGAGTATTGTCGGGATTACCAGTCCAGGCTAAATCCCCTGCAATATAAACTCATAGAGTATTGTCGGGATTACCAGTCCAGGCTAAATCCCTACAACGACAATTACTCTAATGAGCTTGGATCTGAATTACAGTCCAAAGCTAAATTCAGACCTTAATTCGGATTACCCGTCTGGGCTAAATCCATTTTACACATATTCTTCGGGAGGGCTATATCAAGATAAGATCACCCGTCCGGGCTAGATCCTTTTTACCGTCAATTCCTTTTCAGAGATCCATCGAATTTTCCTTTCATTCAACCGGGATTTCTTCCCATTTTATCAAATATATCAATGTTTCATTAATTTTCATACAATGAACACTCAAATCATATTCACATCAATAACATACAATCTCAAGCATTTAAGAATATAATTCAAGTTACACGAACTTACCTTGATACTTGTTTGTAAACAGAAAATCTATTAATCCCGAACTTTTCCTTTCCTCGATCTAGCTTTGTATTTGAATCTTCTGGATCTAAATAAATAAATTTAATTATCAATTTAATACATTTCATGTTCATATGCAACATTCTCTATAATTCAACTATTATTTATAGTTCATTCAAAGCTGTCTACTTGAGTCATAGTTACTAAATTATTTATAACTTGAGCTACGGAACTCCAAATTAAGATCCGTTAATTTTCCTGAAACTAGACTCATATATATTTTTACCATAAAATTTTCAGAATTTTGGTTGAGCCAATCAGTACAGTTTATTCTTCAAAGTCACCCCTATTCTGTTGTCTAACAGTTCTGACCCTTCTTCACTAAAAATAAATTATCTCTTTATACAGAATTCAAATGATGTTCTTGTTTGTTTCTATTAAAATAGAATCATTCAGAATTTTAGACATATAAATTTAAGTCCCTAATTATTTTTATTCAATTTTTTATAATTTTTCAAAGTCAGAACAAGGGAACCCGAATTCATTCTGCCATTGTCTCACAAAATTCATTATATCTCAAAATTTACAAATACATTGCTTACAATATTTCTTCTATGAGAAACTAGACTCAATAAGCTTTAATTCCATATTTTGTTCATCTTCTAATTCGATTCCTAAAATTTTTGGTGATTTTTCAAAGTTAGTCTACTGCTGCTGTCCAAACTGTTTTAGTGCAAGCTATTTATTACCATTTTTCCCCTAAGCTTTTAATAAATGATAATTTCGTCCCTACTCAATTAGCCTCTCAAGTGAGCTGATTTTTCTCAATTAACATTTTATTCTATCACCTTAAACTAGTTTACAACCTTTAGGAATCAGAATTTCAGCAATAGACTTTAATTCCAAACATTTTCACAATTAGGTCCCAAAAATCAATTTCCATTGAAATTGCCTAATGAAATCATCTCATAAACAAATTAAAGCTTTAATTTCATTCTATTTCATCATAAACTTACAGCACTCAACCATGGTGACTTTAAATTTCATCCATGAAATCAAAAACTAATGAATTTAATAGTAGGATCTAGTTGTAAAAGTCTTAGAAACACAAAATTACAAGAAAAGGCAAGGATTAACTCACTTGGTGCAAAATTATGAAATACCAGCTTATAGAACCCTCCTATGGCGTTTTTAGCTGCTGGAATTGAAGATAAATGAAGAGAAATCTAGATATTTCCTATTTAGTCCTAGTTTTATTTAGTTAATTTTGCAATATTCCAATTTTACCCTTAATTTATCAATTTTTCTGCTGATTTCATACCCTTGCCGTCCAGCCCAAATAAATTTTGGGTCTAATTGCCTTTTATATCCTTTCTCATTAGACTAATAAGCTATTTAATCACTCTAGCAACTTTTACACCTATTACAATTCAGTCCTTTTCATTTAATTGACTACCCAAACATTAAAATTTCCTAACGAAATTTTAATACCACATTAATAACATTTCATAAATATTTATAAAATTATTTTTAACTCGGTTTTACGAGATAGAGGTCCCGATACCTTATTTTACCCAATTTCTTCAATAATTTCTTTTCTAACTAATCATTAAATTGATAAAATTTTCCTATCAATATTTTCATACAATTTTCCTATCATATAAATTTTCAAGCAAAAATATTGAAATAAATTTCTCTTTAAATCGAATTTGTGGTTCTGAAACCACTTGTTCGATAACATTGAATTTACACCATTACAACTCTCCCCCTTTTAAGGATTTTCATCCTCGAAAATCTTACCAAGAAAGGGTTTGGGTATTGTTTCCTCATTGCCTCCTCCGGTTCCCATGTTGCTTCCTCAATCCGTGCTTTTGCCACAATACTTTCACCAAATTTATCTTTTTATTTCTAAGCTCTTTTGTCTCCGTGCCAATATCTTGACCGGTTCTTCACTGTAAGTCATATCCGGTTGAATCTCTACTTCTGTCGGAGAAATAACATGTGAAGGATCTGATCGATATCGTCGTAACATAGATACATGAAAAACATTATGGATTCTATCAAGTTCCGGTGGTAATGCCAATCGATAAGCGACCGGTCCAATTTTTTCTATGATTTCATAGGGCCCGATAAATCTTGGACTCAATTTACCCTTTCGACCGAATCGAAGAACTTTCTTCCAAGGAGAAATTTTCAGAAATACCTTGTCACCGACTTAAAATTTAATCTCTTTTCGCTTAAGGTCGGCATATGATTTTTGACGATCAGAAGCTGCTTTTAGACTATCTCGAATAACCTTTACTTTTTATTCTGTTTCCCGGATCAAATCAACCCCATGTATCTTCCTTTCACTGAGCTCTGTCCAATATAACGGTGTTCTACATTTTCTACCATATAAAGCTTCATACGGAGCCATTTTAATACTAGACTGATAACTGTTATTGTAAGCAAATTCAATCAAAGGTAGATACCTCTCCCAATTACCTTCAAACTCTAGTATACAACATCGGAGCATATCTTTCAATACTTGAATTACACGCTCAGATTGACCATCTGTCGAGGATGAAATGCGAGGTTTGAAATACAACCGAGTACCCAAGGCTTCTTGCAATTTGTCCCGAAACGAGACGTAAATCGGGATCTCTATCTCGATATAATGGAGACAGGCACTCCATGTAACCCGACAATCTCGAGATATGTACAGTTCAACTAGTTTATCTAAAGAATAATCCATACGCATTCTAATAAAGTGAGTGACTTTGTCAATCGGTCTACAATCACCCAAATAGCATCTTTTTCCTCGGAGACAAAGGTAGTCCCGATACAAAATCCATAGTGATTCTTTCCCATTTCCATTCCGTATAGTAATTGGTCAAGTAACCCAAGGTACCGATGTTCACTTTAACTTGTTGACATATTAAACACCTTGATACAAACTCGGAGATATCACGTTTCATTCCGACCACCAAGACATCTTTTTCAGATCATTATACATTTTATTACTCCCGGATGTACGTACATAGTACTCTGTGGGCCTCGCGTAGAATCTTCAGATGAGTCCCGAATTCGAGGTACACATACCCTACCTCTGAATAATAAACAATCATCGAACCAATCAAATTCGAATCATTACGACTCACATCGTGGCCGTTTAACTGTAACTTCTCATCATTCTTCCGAGCTTCACATATTTGCTGTAAAATGTCGGTTTAGCTCTCAATTCAGCTAGGATTGAACCATCATCATCAATGATAACCGGTATTCATAGCTCAGAAAGCAAACAGAGATTTCCTACCAAAGCATCACCTACAACATTAGCCTTACCGGATGGTAATCAATAATCAAATCATAGTCCTTTATCGATTCAAGCCACATGTCTTGTCTCAAATTTAAATCTTTCGTGTCATCAAATATTTCAAGCTTTTATGATCGTATAAATATGACATTTCTCACCGTACAAGTAATGCCGCCATATCTTCAAATAAATACAATAGCAGCTAATTCAAGATCATGTCTTGGGTAATTTCTTTCATGTGGTTTAAGTTGTCTTGAAGCATAGGCTATTACTTTACCTTCTTGCATCAAAACACAACCTAAACCATTTAATGAGGCATCATCAAAATAACAAATTCCTTACCCGGTTCAGTCTGCACTAATACTGTGCTTTCGTTAATAGGTCTTTCAATCGGTTGAAACTTTGTTGACATTCATCATCCACTCGAACTTTACATCTTTCGCAATAACCGAGTCATTGGAGAAGCTATCATAGAGAATCCTGCACAAATCTCCGATAATAACCAGCTAAACCCAAGAAACTTCTAACTTGGATACATTCTTCTGGACTCCAATTGACAATAGTGAGATTTTACTTGGATCTACCTGATGCCTTGGCAGATACAATGTGTCCAAGAAAACTCACTTCTCGAAACCAAAATTCACATTTACTGAATTTAGCATACAACTGCTTCTTTCGTAGAATTTGCAACACAATTCTCAAATGTTCTGCATGTTCTTCTTCATCCCGAGAATAAACCAAAATATCATCAATGAATACTACTACAAATTTGTCTAAGTACGGTCTAAATATCCGGTTCATCAAATCCATGAATATCGCAGTGCATTAGTTAGCCCAAACGGCATAACTAGAAACTCATAATGCCCGTACCTGGTTCTAAAGGCTGTTTTTGGCACATCTGACTCCTTTACCCATAACTGATAATAACCTGATCGAAGATCAATCTTTGAAAACATAGTAGCACCTTTCAGCTGATCAAATAAATCATCAATCCGGGGTAACGGGTACTTATTCTTTACTTTATTAAGCTGCCGGTAGTCGATACACAATCTCAAAGACCCGTCTTTCTTTTTCACAAACAGAACCGGAGTACCCCAAGGTGAATGACTCGGTCGAACAAAACCCCTGTCAACAAGCTCTTGCAATTGTGTCTTTAACTCTTTTAATTCTATAGGAGCCATCCGGTACAGAGCTATGGAGATCGGAGTAGTTTCCAGAATCAAATCTATAGAAAATTCCACTTCTCTTTCTGGTGGCAATCCTGGTAATTCTTCCGAAACACATCGAAAATTCACATACCATCGAACTCGCTCAGTATCTTTGACTCGATACCTTGGTGTCGAGTACATAAGCCAAGTAAGCATCATACCCTTTTTAACATACCTCTGTCGCCATTATCAAATCATATCGATAACCCTCTCGTCGATCAAATTTAACCCGGAGCAACTCACCATTCTGACATTTTAACACAATATATTTTTGTTTACAATTTACTACCGCATCATGTTGGGTTAACCAATCCATACCCAATATCACGTCAAATTCATCAAATGGCGGTAACATCAAATCACCAGAAACAATAACCTCTTACCATCGGTGGACAATTTTACAAATTTTATCCACTAACACGATCGCCCAGGGGTTCGAGACTTTAACCACAAATTGATGGGTTCAACAGATAAATTTTAACAATTGCAAGTTTAACACATATATATGAATGCGTAGAACTAGGATCAATCAATGCAGAATATCAAGTATCAAGTAAAGAAAATGTACCAAGAATAACATCGGTGTCAAGCATCTTCTCCGCACGAATGGCATATGTCCTAGCAGTGCTCGTACCTCGTGCCTACCTATAGTATCTTTTGTAGCTCATTGACTACCACTGACATTACCGGATGGTCAAGGTGGTCTGCCCCTCGAAACTAGATTACTCGGCTTCGATATATGTTCAACTTCTTTTCAACCCTTTCGGACAATCTCGAGAAATGGTCAAAAGAACCACATCGGTAACAAGCCCCACTCTTAAATCGGCATTCACCAAAATGAGCTTTATTACAGTACTGGCATCTCGGTTTAGGAGTGCCAACACTGCCAACACTAGTCACTGATGGAGTAGAAGGACTTGGATTAGTGCGTTGAAAACCTCGTTCTTTGCCCGAATACCCAATGGCTGAAGTAGAACGATCCTGATATTTCTTCAATTTCTTTGAAGCGTAAAACGGGATTTTCCCATCGGTCTTTTACTAAAATTCAAGCTTCCTCTCACTGCTTTCTTTTCTTTGCTCAATTCTTCGCTTTATAAGCTCTCTCGCCAATGTAGCAAACTCTCAAATTTCAAGAATTCGATCAAGAACTTAATGTCTTCATTCAACCCTTCTTCAATCGTTTGCACATTTCAACTTCCGATTGTACCCATTTTGAGCATATTTACTCAATCGAACAAATTCTCTTTCATATTCGAATCGATCTATTGCCTGTTTTAGCTCAAGAAATTCTTTTCTTTTACGGTCAAGGAACCTCTGGTGATATATTTTTTTCGAACTCGATGCGAAAGAATTCCCATGTAATTTCTTCTTTCGAACAACTGAAGCTTTAGTATTCCACCAATGGTAAGTCAGTATCTTTTAGCGAAGAGACGGCACATTTTACATTCTTCGGTGTACAAGATAATTCTTCCGAACCCGAGTAGTATTTTCTAACCGAATTCAGCCCGTTCGAATCATCATCAACTGCTGCTCAAATTCTTACCCATATTTTCGAATTTTATCTCTGGAGCTTTCCTTTTCCGATGATTCAAGACTGCACTTGTGGGATCTCGAACCGTGAAAGAGCAGGAGGGGAGCTTGAACTTGCTGCACTACAGGTTAGTTCTTCAGTATTGATTAAACCATTCATTCATCATTTGAGAGAAGGCTGTTTTTGCCTCCTCCCCTCGACCCTCTATCTCGGGCCTTCTACTGCTAGTTTCTTCTCTTTGTACTGAAGCCGGAGCATGAATCCCAGCTTCCTCAGATTGAGCTCGGTCGAATGACATTACTATAAGAAAAACACATTTTAAATGGTCAGGAGATATCACACTATCAATAATAATTTAAATGGCATGTATAGCTAATCCCGTATTTGCTACATCGGTCCTAGAACAGGCTAAACCGTAGCTCTGATACCAATAAATGTAATACCCCTACCCGTATTCATTGTCGGAATAGGGTACGAGGCATTACCGGAGTTTACGAATTAAATTTTTTTTAAAATTTTTTTTTTTCAATTCAACATATTTTCATGATAGATTCATGCATTTATATAAGATAACGTCATCACATATCTATAACCAGGTTTGTTAACCATACTAATGGCTAACTTTACATTCATTTCACGTTAACATTTACTTTGTTAGCTTATACATGCCATTGATTTCCAAAATAAAGTTTCTTTATATACCGAAATCCCGAGGTTGATAAAGTGATGTGTCTCCGACCAAATCCGACCTCCGAGCTCTTAACACTACAAAACAGGGAAAAAGGAAAAGGGTAAGCACTTTGTGCTTAGTAAGCTCATGTAACAAGAATTATACTTACCTAATATTTTCAATACAATATAATAAACATTCATATATCCATTCAATGCATTATTACCCTAACATGCACAAACTCAACATTCAAGTTAGTACAATAATTTCCATGTATCAATAATATATATATATACCATGATTGATGTACTCATCAATACCATGATTTTCATTCCCTTATTATTTTTCATATTTATCCCGTTGAATTTATCGGAATTTCGATGGATTTTCAGAGGTACACTTTTAGTGTACAATTCCGGGTCTGTCAATTCATATTCATGTGTGCACATTTCCATTTCAGAGAGCACACTCCATGAACCTCAACCTTGCAAATGGATTACCATCCAGCTAAATCACGCAATATAAACTCATAGAGTATTGTCGGGATTACCAGTCCAGGCTAAATCCCCTACAACGACAATTACTCTAATGAGCTTGGATCTGAATTACCAGTCCAGGCTAAATTCAGACCTTGATTCGGATTACCCGTCTGGGCTAAATCCATTTTACACATATTCTTCGGGAGGGCTATATCAAGATAAGATCACCCGTCCGGGCTAGATCCTTTTTACCGTCAATTCCTTTTCAGAGATCCATCGAATTTTCCTTTCATTCAACCGAGATTTCTTCCCATTTTATCAAATATATCAATGTTTCATTAATTTTCATACAATGAACACTCAAATCATATTCACATCAATAACATACAATCTCAAGCATTTAAGAATATAATTCAAGTTACGAACTTACCTTGATACTTGTTTGTAAACAGTAAAATCTATTAATCCCGAACTTTTCCTTTCCTCGATCTAGCTTTGTATTTGAATCTTCTGGATCTAAATAAATAAATTTAATTATCAATTTAATACATTTCATGTTCATATGCAACATTCTCTATAATTCAACTATTATTTATAGTTCATTCAAAGCTGTCTACTTGAGTCATAGTTACTAAATTATTTATAACTTGAGCTACGGAACTCCAAATTAAGATCCGTTAATTTTCCCTGAAACTAGACTCATATATATTTTTACCATAAAATTTTCAGAATTTTTGGTTTAGCCAATCAGTACAGTTTATTCTTCAAAGTCACCCCTGTTCTGTTGTCTAACAGTTCTGACCCTTCTTCACTAAAAATAAATTATCTCTTTATACAGAATTCAAATGATGTTCTTGTTTGTTTCTATTAAAAATAGAATCATTCAGAATTTTAGACATATAAATTTAAGTCCCTAATTATTTTTATTCAATTTTTTATAATTTTTCAAAGTCAGAACAAGGGAACCCGAATTCATTCTGCCATTGTCTCACAAAATTCATTATATCTCAAAATTTACAAATCCATTGCTTACAATATTTCTTCTATGAGAAACTAGACTCAATAAGCTTTAATTCCATATTTTTTTCATCTTCTAATTCGATTCCTAAAATTTTTGGTGATTTTTCAAAGTTAGTCTACTGCTGCTGTCCAAACTGTTTTAGTGCAAGCTATTTATTACCATTTTTCCCCTAAGCTTTTAATAAATGATAATTTTGTCCCTACTCAATTAGCCTCTCAAGTGAGCTGATTTTTCTCAATTAACATTTTATTCTATCACCTTAAACTAGTTTACAACCTTTAGGAATCAGAATTTCAGCAATAGACTTTAATTCCAAACATTTTCACAATTAGGTCCCAAAAATCAATTTCCATTGAAATTGCCTAATGAAATCATCTCATAAACAAATTAAAGCTTTAATTTCATTCTATTTCATCATAAACTTACAGCACTCAACCATGGTGACTTTAAATTTCATCCATGAAATCAAAAACTAATGAATTTAATAGTAGGATCTAGTTGTAAAAGTCTTAGAAACACAAAAATTACAAGAAAAAGGCAAGGATTAACTCACTTGGTGCAAAAATTATGAAATACCAGCTTAGAGAACCCTCCTATGGCGTTTTTAGCTGCTGGAATTGAAGATAAATGAAGAGAAATCTAGATATTTCCTATTTAGTCCTAGTTTTATTTAGTTAATTTTGCAATATTCCAATTTTACCCTTAATTTATCAATTTTTCTGCTGATTTCATACCCTTGCCGTCCAGCCCAAATAAATTTTGGGTCTAATTGCCTTTTATATCCTTTCTCATTAGACTAATAAGCTATTTAATCACTCTAGCAACTTTTACACCTATTACAATTCAGTCCTTTTCATTTAATTGACTACCCAAACATTAAAATTTCCTAACGAAATTTTAATACCACATTAATAACATTTCATAAATATTTATAAAATTATTTTTAACTCGGTTTTACGAGATAGAGGTCCCGATACCTTATTTTACCCAATTTCTTCAATAATTTCTTTTTCTAACTAATCACTAAATTGATAAAATTTTCCTATCAATATTTTCATACAATTTTCCTATCATATAAATTTTCAAGCAAAAATATTGAAATAAATTTCTCTTTAAATCGGATTTGTGGTTACGAAACCACTGTTCCAATAACATTGAATTTACGCCATTACAGATATGTTGCTCAAAATGCAGCAACAATAAAGTATTCTCTAGTGGCTCTATGTTGTCGTAATATGAGAATAATTTTGCTCCATTTCTTCCATAGTTGCATGTGATGAAAGGGCAGGAGCAATAAGTTGCTTCACCTAGGTGCATTTCACCTTTGTGGATGCCACTAATAACATCTACAGACAGTGTGACCCTCAACAACTAATAACATCGTGCTCTACGTTGATGCCTCTAGTTCTGGTTATCACCTACCCATCGATTGAAAGGTCGGTTATAAAAGTGACATCTTCCAATAATACAGTTATTTTCCCGCATAAAAAAGGAAATGTATGCATTTTTACCTCCATCTTTTTAACAAGGTGGAAGTAATCAATTCAAATGTTACTATTGTAGATACCACATACAAACCAACACTCTTCAAGCAGTCTTTGATACATCTATCTAACTTCGAAAAGTTTAAATTATGTCGAGCACAAACAACTTGATTTCTTTACTCTTTGAAACATCACAAAAATATTTAATTTTACAAAATCTTAAAAATATTTTTATAAATATAAAAAAATTAAAAATTAAAATCTTAAAAATTATGCTTTGCCAACTATTCTAAATAAATTTATTATAATAAGTCTTGTTTTTCTATTTTATGCACATATTGATAATTTTATTTTTCGATATTATAGTTTTACATCTTACATTAAAATTAACAACTCACGAGAAAATAACTGTTAAAAGTATATCAAACACCAATGCTACAATTAGCAAATTAGATGAAAAAGAATCAATGAAATTTACCTGTTGTGAGATAGCAAGAAAAGCAATAACATCTTTTCTCTTTTTTTTCAAATAATATTTTTTGGTTTTAAAATAATTTTATATAAATATTTTACAAAACATTTTTTTACAATTTAAAAAACTACGTCTAAACTTAACCTAGTCAAATGGATGTTTAGAATAAAATGAATTTGGATGCCCATTTGTCTAGATTTATTTTGGATTTTATTTTAATTTTTTTATGATTTTCTACATTATTTTAAATTTTTATTGACATGGTAGTGTCATTTGTAACACCCCTAACCCTAAATCGTCATTGAAATAGGGTGGCTAGACATTACCGGATAATCGGATAATTTACAATTAATATTTAAATAATTATCGAACATGTTATAATATAATCATAAGTTCATATAAAACTTTTGCTAATCGACTCTTTTTTCTTTTTTTTGGAAAAATTCAATATAACCCATTTATAAATATTTAACCTTCACTGCAAATTCAAATCGCAACCAATTCAAAACCAATATCACAATCCATACAATTTCATATTTAAATATACCTAAACATAGCTTAACATCAATTCAGTAATTTACTAAGTAAACATTCGCATATATTGTTTAATTAAATAAACTTCATTCATTCTATTTCAACTTGTTCCCAACTATACCAAATATGTTATGATAATTCTATTTCCATTTCATTAAACCAAGTATCAAAAGATCATGTTAGTATTAATTATACCAAATATATCAAATAAAATTTCATACTATTTCATTTGTTTAAACACCAAAATACCGAATACCATTCTTTACAACAAAAATTATATAGCATTTTAAAGTGACGAAATTAACACACCTATGTACATGCCACTTTTGCCAAAAGAAGAATACATCACTGAGTTTTGCGTTGGAGTCGGGATCGTCTAGATGCTGAACCGAGACTCTGAATGCCTATTAACCTACGCACGGACACAACCGTACGCTGAGTATTTCATACTCAGTGGTATTACCATAATTCAAATTATAAACATAATAATCATATAAATTAATTCATATAACTTTAATATTTACTAAACCAATTTAAATAAAAATTTGTCATTCTCAATATATTCATACAATTTAATTTAGCTATTCGTAAATTAAAATCATATACATTCATGTTGAGCCATTATCTAATTAATGAACCAATGGTTCATGCTTTCCATTCTCATACTCACATTCAAATCACATTTTCGATTCATGTTCCATTTTAGCATTTCTTTCAATAACTCAACCAATTCCTTTTATTCGACTTAACTTTTCTTTTAATTACCCCTATTAACAGACTCGGACTTTGGCGAATACATGGATCCAGCCAAACACACCAGTTTGGCACCCAGTGCCTCATCGGATAGTTCGAAGCAAAGTTAACACCCAGTGTCTCATCGGCCTAGCCGAAGTAAAGTGGTACCCAGTACCTCATCGAATCTATCCGAAGTAACAGTATGACACTCAGTGTCTCATCGACTCGAGGTCGAAGTATCCCTGAACACTTCCAATCCTATGGCATGCCAACTATATCTGACTCAGCCCGACTAGTTAATAGGGTTTTCGAATCACATATAAATCTCAATTCAATTCAGTCGCAATTTCTCACATTTTCAATTCAATCATTTTCCATTTTTCAAACAAATTTTCAATTCACATATTCATAGTTCAATACATTTTCTCAATTCAATATGCATTTCAATTATTCACAAATAATCACAATTTAATTTAATTTCATACAATTCAATACTAATGCTTACCATGCATATTAACTTAAAATCCAACAATTAATAATAATTAAATTCAAATTATAGTAATACTAACACGTATTTCTCATTCAATTCAATTTTCTAAATTCAGTTCAATAAAATTACTTTCCTCAATATTTATTTACTATAAAATAAATAAATTTAAAATTAATACTTAAAATAAATAACTTGAATTATGGTAATACAAACCCGAAATTCTTGATTACTCCTCGTAATCTTCTCCTTTTCCTTTTGAGCCGATATTTCGGTTCTTTGTTAGCTATCAAAATTAAAATGATTATACTATTAATTACAACACTAATTAAAATAAATAATTGAATTTCTAATCAATTCCTACCTTATTCCCAATTTAATCCTAAATAATTTTACTTACTTTTCTAATTCAATTCATACTTTACTTCTATTCAAATTTTCTCCATACTTACATTTAACTATTAAATTTTCAGCATTTTTTCTAATTTCGAAATTTCTTCAATTTAATCCATACAACATAAAACTTATAACTTCTTTTATAATTTAATCCTTTATTCAATTCTAACTTAGAGTTCATTCAATTTAATCCCTAATTCCATAATTTGTTCAACATAAGCCCTACTTGAACACCTATAAACTCTTGAAATATCAACTTAATTTCAAAAAAACCTTGTTTAGAACTTCTAAAACATCAAGATTAACTAGAAAGGACTTAATTAACTTACTAATCAAAGCTTCAAGCTTCAAATCCTTAGTTTTCTCTTTTTTTTTTCTTTCTCTTTTTCTCCCCTGCTTCCCGTTTTCAATTCTGTTTCTATTCTCTTTTGTTTATTTATTTCTCTTTATATTTCCTTTACTTTTTATTTAATTAACTCAATAAATATCTATTTAAAATAAATGTTAGTATTACATTTGGTCACATTTATATATCTACATTTGTACCAATAATTTTATTAAAATTGTCATTATTTAATTTGTTTATCAAACAAAATATCATAATTTATTTATTTAATTTAATAAATATCTTTAACATAATAATAATTAATAAATATCTATTTTAATATCAATTACATATATTACATTTGTACACATACATATTATTACATTTGTACCCTATCATCCTCATACATTTGCCATAACTTTAATTTATTAATTATATAAAAAATCTCATAATATAATTAATACATTTAATTATTATAAAATATCTTTATACTTAAATTATAAGTAATTTGAATATTTAAATTACAAATGTACCAATATAATTTTTACACATGTATATTTACTTATTACCATATAATTATCTACTATTTAATTTATTTAATAATAATACTAATAATAATAATCTAATATAAAACCATAATGTTAATTAATAATTATAATAATTATATATAATATTTAAATATAACCTAAATAAAATCTTAGATTTTAATACATATATGCCGCCTCAACTTTTGTAAATAGTTTAATTACCATTTTAATCCTTTTTATTTTGTATTACTTTAGAATTAAACTTTTACCCTTATTCAATTTAGTTTTTTTTACTAATTACTCTAAATCAAGCTAAATTCACCTAATTAAAACCTAATTAGACACACTACTAAATTCATAAATATTTCTAAAAATTATTTTCGAAATTATTTCACTAAGACGGAGGCCCTATAACTCACTTTTCCGGTGCCCGTAAATTTTGGGTCATTATAGTCACGCATAGACTTGATCATAGGTTGGACCATCCGCTTGAAAAGTGGGAGGGTTTGGGTAAAAATATTGGCCTAAAAAATGAACTTGGATAAATAATAAGACTTGATTAGCACGGCGTAAGATTTTTAGCCTGGGCCTGGCCTAATATGAATTTGCCTAATTTTTTTTATTGCTATTTTGATGTTAATTTGCTGTCATTTTGCTATTATATTGCTACTATTTCGTTGTTATTATTTAGATATTGTATAACTCTTATTTTATTATTAATTTTCTACTATTTTAGAGGTATTTACTTGTTAAGTTGCAACTATGTTAGTGTTATTTAAGCATAAAGACTTTTTTTAATGTATTTTTAATTTATTAGGAAACAATATTTTAATGTTTTTAGTGTATTTGATGTATTATATTTTATAAATTTATTTTTATATAAAAAATTTAATATGGATGGGCTAGACCGAACTCGGTTTAGCATTTTTTATTAGGTCAGACTTGGGCTAAATTTTAAACCCATTCTTCAAACCAGGCCAGGGCCTAGAAAATGGACCTAAAATTTTACATTGACTCGACCCGGCCCATGATAAAGTCTAGTCACGCAACAACCATTAGCATTATAGTGGAAAATTAGCAACTATGATAACAATTAACAACTAACTTAATTGATTTGTTTTTATTGTCTAAAGGCTTAATTAAATATATTTTTCGTGAAAAGAATTAACTAATATTTTTTAAGCATTAAATTAAAAAAGAGAGTGGGAATTGAAAAATTAATATTACAAATGCAGGCTGAAGCCAAAAAAAAAAAAAGAGTAAGTTTAGTGCTTCAAACTTAATTATATTAATCCTTCATGTAAGCACAAATTGGTTTTAATTTATGAAACATTTGAAACTAATCTCTTCTCATGTTTGGCAAAGGTGAGATACTTATGGACCCAAGATTTCAAATCCTGACAAAGGAAATGATTGAGCTGTTCAAACAACCCTTATTCAGTTTCATGGAACTATCACATTTATATATATATGATTTGTGCTTTATACTATCTACTTATTTTTCTTTCTGTTGGGGTTTCTAGAAGGAAAATGATTTCCCAACTGTAAGC
This sequence comes from Gossypium arboreum, assembly GCF_025698485.1. Lineage (NCBI taxonomy): Eukaryota > Viridiplantae > Streptophyta > Magnoliopsida > Malvales > Malvaceae > Gossypium > Gossypium arboreum. The sequence goes on along the minus strand of NC_069081.1, from coordinate 115,978,214 downwards.
AATCCTGTAAGCATTTAAAACTTGTGTGACAAAGTAAATAATAAATTTTTTTAAAGAAAGCCAACCTAACCCTATCACAAATTGTAGAAATACAGATAAACCCAATTTTGGTTCAACTTCATCTCATGTTCCTCCTTGATTAATGTCAACAAAATCATTTTTGGAGCTGATGCCAATTTTGTTTTCAGTAGTGAATATTCCACTGTGAATCAACATCCACCAACCACTTCAATATCTGAAATATTATATTAGAGTCCACTTCAATTTTATTTAGTGAGAAAAATGTGATGTTTAGAAGTTAAAAAAAGTTTTTGACATTAAAATTAAGTTGTAAATTTTGATAAAAATTAAAATGTAATTTTAATATTATATTAATTAAATATTTTAATATTTAAAAAAATTTAAAATTTTATCACTTTTAAAAGTATCATTATTAATTTAAAATTTTATACATTCTAGACCGTGAATTATAAATTCTTTAAAAGAATCATAATATTTGGAATTACAGCTCTTTTAGTTTCATAGTCGATGTTTGTTGTTGATGATGAATTATAAATTTTGTTGGTGACAGATAAAAATAATTTACATATAAAAATTAAAAAGAAAAGGAAAGAAAGAAGAAGGAATTTCTACTAGCAAGCATAAGTTTACAAATGATATTTTAAAATCAAATAAGTTGAGCTTATACTATTAAAAAACATATTAGTATTATAAGACTTAAGCACATAGATTTTCATCATCTATCCACACTACCAAACAAACAATAGGATTTAAAAAAAAACCCCAAAATATATAAAATTCTATAAATTAAAACTTTGAAAGCTTTGGATTAAATCTTGTGGCTCCCCTCAAAATGATAAATGAAAGAATTCAGATGTCCTATATATTACGCTAAACAAATAACAACAAATAAGATTGTTTCTTCTCTTTCTTCTCCTTTTTTTAATAAATATATATTTTTTGAGTAGGGATAGTTCGTACAGGTGCCTCCTAAAATGAAATTTTTTTCATGAGAGTTTTAATAGTTTAAATTAGAAAATATAAAATTACATTTTAACCCTCTTAAAATGATAAAATTTGATTTAATTCTTTAAAAATTATAAAGATATAAATTTTTAAAATAACGAAATTATATTTTTACCATCATAAAAATTAAAATTTAATTTCGACCTTTTTCCAACTTCACCCTTAGTAAAGGTAATGAAAAGATCATCTTGTAGAACATCCTATTAAGTATAACGCCATGGAATTTAGGTTAGGGATTTCGAATTCCACCCTATTATTTACAACTACCCTTAGTGATGGCCAAATATAAACAAATAAAAAGGTAGTCAAAACACGATATGATATATAACAAAAATGGCTTAGATATATTAAGAAAAACTATATAATGTAAATTAAGTTTTATTAGCAATTTGACCCCTACATGTTGGGGTTAGATTGAAAATATTGGAAATAAGAAAATAAGAAAAATAAGTTATTTTATATTTAAAAAAGTAATCGCCACACTGTGAAAACAATAAGTAAAGGGTTTCAAATTTATTTATGTAATTTAAATCTTTAGTTCACAAAAGCAATGTGTGATGGTCATATTGGTTAGAGCATCGGTTAGTCGGTTTGATTAATTTTTTTTTTTAATTTAGTCAATCAATCTGTATTTGTTTCCGAATCAATCGGTTCAAAACTCCTTTCCAAATTAATATCTCAGTCAATTTCCGATTCAACCGGCTAATCCATTTCTATTTAAATAACATTGCAAAAAAGCACCAAATGAGTGTTGTATTTGATTTTATTTTTTCAAATTCCTTACTTTCTTTTTCTTTGTTTTAGAGTGTTTGAAATACATAGTCAAATATTTGGTTTTAGATATGGTTGTACTTGAGTTTTTGGGTTTTAGAAAATATACCGCGAGTTGTAACAATTTTCACGTAATGAATTCTAACACTAAATTATACCAATTTTCTATTTTAAAAAAAAATTGTCCACTTTAATACATAAATTTATATTTCCACCAAGAATTAACTAACGAATCACCAAGTGGAACTATTAAAAATTGTGGTATGACATTTTTGGTCCGCGCAAATGATGATGTGGAATTTATATTGATTAAAAATATAAAATTTAGAAAATAAAAAATATATATATTCTTTATTTATATATATATATATATATAATAATTGGTGTTTCCAAATCAATCAATATACAGGAAAGAATTAACATCTTTCTTTTCATTACCAAACAAATTGGACTTTTCCATGAACATAGATGAGTTACTTACCGTATCCAGCATCTGGTACACCCAACAAAACTAATAAATCAAGCATTATTGAAACAGTGAATCAAAACACATTAAGGAAAATGGAAACTAAAAGTTTAATCGGAAATTTTATTTAGGATAATTTCTCCCACCGACCTGCCATAAATGGCAGCTTAAGCGGTAGCTGACCCCGAAATTTGGATTTAGCTGAGACATGCGAGAGATTAAACAACAAAATTTTCAATTAAACTCATTTAATTCTTTTTTTTTTGTTTTAAATTTTTTATTAATTTTGTTTTTATTTCATATTATTGTTTATTCAATCACTAATTCCACCTAAATTGCTTACATGAAAAAAATAAGTCGCGGCAGGTTTTGATAGGTCTATAACAAAATGTCATTAATTTTAAAGGCGAAAAAACTGAAGAAGGAAATTAAACTTCAAATATAAAAGTTAATCAAATAAAATAGGAAATTATTAATATATGATACAGAAACATGGAAGCCCTATATTTCTTTTTGGTGAAAAAAATTCATGAAAAGCACCTTTAGTTTTATTTTAATTTAAAACTTTTAAGACATTATGAGAGGTTTCGTTATCTTCTTTAGGAATATGTCAATATCTTTTTATTCCCATGATCCATCTATAATACTCGATTCCCCCAATAAATTATTCTTTTAGAGTTAAATTACCTCTGAACTATCAATATAAATCATAACTCTATTAAAATGGAAGCACTACATCTAATTGAAAATGTTTGGTAGAGTTAGAGTTGGGATATAATTTAAACGAAATTGTTGGTAACCATTGACTAGGACTTTTGCTTGGTCGTCAATGATAATGGCATTAGCTAAGTTAAAAGAAGGCACGAAAGTCCACCCATCACTTTTCTTGTAAAAATTAAAAGCATTTATGCATGAAATGGACATTTTGAGTAGGTAAGGACTTTAACTGAAGAGTCTGTTTCAATACCACTTAAATTAATATCTTAGCTTATGTCATTTATTTATCTTCGTTTATGGACTGACATAATAATATAACAAACTTTAGATAACAATAAAAAATACACTTGTTTAACCATCTCAGTATCCGTACAAGTTTCAAATTTATTTGGATATTTAAGAAATTTTAACAAAAATTTAAGCCAAAAATGAAAATAAAAAAATGTTTTAAAGTATGAATTAAGTTTGGACTTCAACGATCCAACCTATATATTTTTTAGTATGTATTATATTATATTATTTTTATATATTCAATAATTTATATCATATAAAATTAACTTAAATTAATTATTTACAACTGTGAATTAAAAAATTAAAATTTATATTCCAAGTAATCCTATATATTAGGTGATAAGTGTATAATTTATTAATTATTTGTGATATTCCTCGCCTTAAATTATGTTATTTATGTTTTTAATTATATTATTTATATTTATATTTTATTTATTATTGATTTAGGAATAATTGAAAAAATGAGCTTATATTATAAACTAAGAGAATTATATAATAAACAAGAGAGAATAGTAGAAAAATGAAACGATAATTCAACTTTCAATTGGATACTAAAAAACTTATACATGCCCTCTATTTATAGGGCCTCAACCACTTTAAGTTACAAACATATAATAAAAATAATTCAGGTGCCCTATAATTTTTTTAGGGGTTACAAGAGAATGAATTTGGGGGGTTTGGAGAGTTATATGGACATCCATTTATCAATGGATTTACAACACTCCCCATTTAATGTTCATTAATGAAAATGTGTCTCATTAAAACCTTATTAGGAAAAACTCTATGGGATGAAAATATAATGAAGGGAAAAAAAATACACAATCTCCTTTTACAAGTTGCCTTGTTAAAAACTTTTATTAGGAAAATTCAATGAAACAAAACTTTGGTTGAAGGAAAAAAAAATCGTGTTTTAGACTCTCCCTAATGCCTACATCACATTAGATCTTTGAGCCAACGTTTTCCAATATTGCATTCTAGTTTTTCAAATATTGTGGTTGGCAATGCCTTGATAAAAGATTAGTCAAATTATCACTAGAACGAATTTGTTAAACTTTTATATCACATTTTTTTCTCAAGATCATTAGTGGAGAATAATTTTGGTGAAATATGCTTTCTTCTATCACATTTGATGCAACCACCTTTCAATTGAGTTATACATGCTATATTATTTTTGTATATGATAGTTGACATATTTTCTTACAAAGACAAATCACATATCAGATATGTTGAATTAACAACCTTAGCTAAACGCATTCTTAGCTTGCCTCATGCATTGCAATTATTTATGTATGATTTGAAGAGAGAACAACTAATGTCAATTAATAGAGATCTTGATTTACTTGAATAAAATAACCTCATTCCAACTATTCTTTTAACATATCTAAATATATGTTTAAATTCTATTCCAATGTCTGTGTCTATGTGTTGGAGAAGAACTAAATCATGCTAACAAGTTCACAATGAATGTTATACCGGGTCGTGTGTTGTTTGCAAGATACATAAATGCCTTTATGTCACTTAGAGATGGTACTTCAAGACCAAGAAACCCTTCATCATTTTCGCAAAAACAAAATGGATCTTTATTCACATCTAGTGATCTTACAACCATGGGGTACTCAATGGATGTGATTTATTCATATAAAATTTCTTTAAAATTTTTTCTGTATAACATGATTGATGGACATGAATTTTATCCTTTGAATGCTTGATTTGTAGGCTGATACAAAACTTTGTTTTTCCAAAATATTTCCTCTCAAAATCTTTCTTTAAATAATTTACTATATTATAAAGCTATTTGTGAATTCCAATAATGTAACACCCCCTAACCCCGAACCGTCGCCGGAACAGGATTACGAGGCATTACCGGACATATCAGATAACTTACGAATAATTCACAAATAAAATAACATTCGTAGTGTAATTTAATCACTAAGTCTCTATAATGAACTCTCGAAGTCTAAAACTTGTATTAAAAGTGAAACGAGACTCATTCAAGTATTCCAAATTTTATTTTATTTTTTTATAAATTTTGACAGCATATCTACTTGTTTTCACATAAAACCTCCTGCAATTAAAACCATATCCATTTCAAACATAACCAATTCAACCAAATCATTTCACATACTCATTTTCTGTTCTAAATATCTTCTAATCAAACTCAATCAATATAATATCAATTTAAATTTATCAATGTACTAATTAAATTGAAATGAATAAACTTCTTTCATAATAATTCTTAGACCGGTAATACTAACTTTTTTAACCATTTGTATTCAAAACATAATAACTTTTATACACATCCTATGTACATGCCACATTACCAAAAGAAAATATACATCACAAAAAGTTTGCTGAAGTCGGGTCTGGCTTTGGATGCTGGTTTAGTACTTGACTTCTACAACCTGCGCACGGAAACAACCGTACGCTGAGTATGCATATACTTAGTGGTATCACTATAATTCAATTTATAATTAAATACATTAAATCACACTCATACTTTACATTACAATTATCATCACTTAATGAACAATTCAATCTTTTTATGTTATCATTTGATTATATATATATATATATATATATACCATTCTTATTTCTTTATTTCAATTCTCACCTTTTACATATGTCATATCATTCAAATTTAGTTTTATCAGTAAATTTATTTCATTTGTCCCTATTAACTTGACTTGGATTCTACGGATACACGGATTCCAACCAACACACCAGTACGGCACATTGCGTCTTAACGGTACACGATGACCTAAACAAGAATGTCGATAGGTAGCAATAATAATAATAGTATTCAACACACAAAGTGTTGAATCAGAATAAATGATATGATATAGAACGATAACAGTATTCGACATACAAAGTATTGAATCGGCAACAATAATGATATAATATGATGAGTCGACACATAAGTGCCTAATCAGTAAGCCAGCAAAAACCCGTACTCTTCCATATCCTATGGCATGCCACCTATATCCGACTAGCCCGACTAGTTAATAGGGTATTTAATTCACTTTTCAGTACAATTTCTATTTCGATTCAATATTAATTATAATTTATTATTTCGATCAATTTTCACAGTAATACAGTATTTCGTTTTCATCAGAAATTTTACAGTTCAATGCAGTATACGTAATAATATTCAGTAATTTTCACAATTCAATTCGATATTCAAAATAATATTCAGTATCCCATAATTCAGTTCAGTATCAATCTCAATTTTTAATACTCAATCACAAATTTATCAGTTCATTAAATACTTACCTTAAAATACTTACCACACATACATATTAAATTAAACACGTATTAGTTATAAAACTTGAGTTATAGTAATACAAACCAGAATTTTTTTCGGATTTAATCCTCGACGATCTTTTCTTTTCCTTTTTGGGCTGATGCTTCAGGCTCGATATTAGCTACAAACAATTAAAATAATTTCACAATTATTAGCATAACACAATTTAAATGCTGAAATTTTTATCTAACTTTTACTTTAATTCTAATTTAATCCTAACTAAACCTATATATTTTTCTTTCTCAATTCATACCTTTTTGCTACTCAATTTCTTGCCAAACTCACATTTAACTATTTAATTTTTATCATATTTTCATAATTTCGAATTTATTTCAATTTAATCCCTAAAATTCAAAACTTATTGCTTAGTTTACAATTCAATCATTTATTCAATTCCAATTTAAAATTCATTCAATTAAATCCCTAATTCATTATTTTGCTCAACATGAACTATGTTCAAAAACCTAAAAACTTCCAAACCTTAACTTAATTTCAACAAAACTTTGTTCTAAAGCTTCTAAAACATCAAAATTAACTAAAAAGTACTTAATTGACTTACTAATCAAAACTTCAAGCTTCAAATCTCTAGTTTTTCCTTTTTCTTTTTCTTTCCCTTTTTCTTTCTCTTTTTCTCCCCTGTTTTCGAATGCCTTCTGTTTTCTATTCTGTTTGTTTTGTTTCTATTTATTTTATACTTTATTTCTTTTTACTTTATTTACTTTATATTATATTTAATAATAAATATCTATTTAATAGCAATTATATATATATATAACAATTGTACACACACATGTTTTACATTTGTCCAATATCATGACCCTACATTTGTCATAATTTTATTTAATTATCACATAAAAATCTTATTTTATAATTATTTAATTAATAAATATCTCTTAATTTTAATAACAATAAATAATAAATATCTACTAATTTAAATAAAATATTATAATTATACAAATATTATCATTACATTTGTATATTTTATCATCTTACACTTGTCATAATCATACTTTATTTAACATATAAAATCTTATGACATAATTATTTAATTATCAATAATATAATTTAATCTAATTATCTATTACTTTAAAATTAAGTAAACAAATTATTTTATAACAAGTACACATGTATCTATTTATTATAAATGTACCAATGTTTTTATTACCATTGTCATTATTCAATTTGTTTATTGTGCAAAAATATCATAATTTAATTATTTAATTAACAAATATATTTATACTTAAATTATAAGTAATTTAAGTATTTAAATTACAAATGTACCAATATTTTTATTACCATACAATTCTCTACTATTTAATTTATTTAATAATAATAATAATAATTAATAATTATAATAATCAATTATATAATATAATATAATATATATAATTTAAATAAAATATTAGATTTTTAAGACATTTATGCCGCCTCAACCATTACTTAATGGCATATTTGCTATTTTGGCCCTTTTTACTTTCTATTTTCTAGAATTAAACTTTTACCTCTTATTCAATTTAATTCTTTTTGCTAATTACTCTAAATTGAGTTAATTTTACTTAATTAAAACCTAATTAAACACACTGCTAGACTTATAATTATTCCTAATAATTATTTACGAACCCGTTTCACTAAGACGGAGGCCCGATAACACACTTTTCCGGTGCTCACGAATTTTGGGTCGTTACAAATAATATTTAAATCGTCAATATAAACAACAATTATCACAAAATTTTGATCCATACCTTTTTTATAAAAATGTATGGACAAATTGAATCATTTTTATAATCTTCTTCTAACAAATATTAACCAAGAATATTGTGTCACGTCCAAATTATTTTAATCATATAAGGATTTCTTTATTTTGAACGAGCAATATTCCTAAGGAACTCTATATCCTTTGAGATTTTAAATCCTTCAGAGATTTTCATATAAATTTTACTATCAAGTGAACCATACAAATAGATTGTAACGATATTCATTAGATGCATGTCAAGTATTTAATATATTGCCAGACTAACAAGATATCTAAACGTGATTGCATTCACCACAAGAGAATATGTCTCTTCATAATCAATGTCAGGTATTTGCAAAAATTCTTGTGCTACAAGTTATGCTTTATATTTTATGATTTCATTTTTCTCATTTTGTTTTTGGCATAAATACCTATTTAATGAGTGACTTCAATTATGCTTGAATTCCATTTTTCTAATCTAACCAATTTTTCTATTTATACATTCCTTAACTGATATAGGCTCAATATCCTCAATTTTTCTTTTTGCTATTTCAATAGCAACATTATAAGTAATAACGTTGTCAACAACTTTTTTCATTTCAGTTCCCTATTTTCTTGTATTCATACAATTTATCAAGATTTTTTATTTTCATGATTTTCATTCTCATTTTTAAATATCTAGATTTTTCTTGAGTTTCATAAAGTAGTGTCCAAACAATGTTCTTTTTGACACCTGGAAAATATATATATATATATATATATATATATTTTAGATTTTCAAATGGTGGTATAGTTTAAGTTTTAGTCCTAAAATATGCTAAAAATTTAAATATACATATCTATCTATATATCTCATGTTGACACGTGGCACACCCACCATGCCTCTTTTCTTTTTATTTTATTTTGTAACAACATTTAATTTTTAGTTTTGGTCCTTCTACTATGTTTAAAATTGAGAATTAATCTTTACACTTTACTTTTTAACATAATTTAGTCTTTATGTTTTTATAATTTTATTGATTAATTTAAATAGTTAATATAGTTAACTTTTCAATTAAAATGTTACGTGGTTAAATATAATTTGAAAGCGGATTGTTAAATCTAAAAAGTAGAGAAATTAAATTCTTGAAATAAAAGTAGGAGGACTAAATTTCAATTGTACAAAGTCTAGAGACTTAGAGTTATGGTTGTTTGAACCAGATCAGATTGGTTGAGGTACCTGTCCAAAGAGAGACAACAGATCAGTTGAGCTGTGAACTGGTACGAATTGATTGAACTAGGTTAAAAATAAATTGAGACGAGTCTTTTTTTATGATTTTTAATGATTTATTTAATCAGATCATACAAATTAATGGCATGACCAATTCGACTACTAGTCTAATTTTAAAAATTTTATTTAAAATATATTTTAATAATCAAATTTTAACTTCAAAATTTGATACAAATAAATAATTAACTTAATCCAAAATGTGGATAGTATGAATGAGACGAATAATCATTGCTTGGATTTCAATACTTGAAAGTCAAGTAGAGATCCGTTAATTGTTGCTTAAAAAAGAGAACAAAAAGCAGGAAATCTCCCACTAAGTTATTTTGCAAAAAAAAATATTATCTAAGGCAGCAACTAAGAAGCACTAACTCATTTTTCTAGAAAATGCATTAAAAGAGGAAGGGGGGTTAAACAAGTTCATAAATGGGAATAGAAGGTTAGATTATGTGCGCATATTTAAAGGGTTTTTGTTTTTTTTCTTTCTTAATACGGCGAAATTGTTGGGAACACAGACAAGTGTTTCATGTATTGGCCTCATGAAAACTCCATGGCAGACAGCTTCTGAACATTAAATTAGAAAAAGAGAAAAAAAAGGGGGAGGGCTAATCCACTGAAAAAGAATGCTTAAATGATTATTGTTTTCTGGTTTAGCTAAATCTTAATGTGTGAAAAGGAGACTATAATTCAACCTACGCTTAATCAATTGGAAAAGAGTCTAAGATAATCGTTGATAGAATTGATTGAATGCTACTACTTTGCTTTATAAGAAATTATTAAACGTGCTAAAGAAATGAATTTAGAGAAAAAAATAATATTAGTGAGGTTGGTGTTAAGAACTTTTTGGCCACAAAAATAAAAGTTGAGTTTCTAGAATTTTTATATATATCTGATAATTTGTCAGGTTTGAAAATGAATTTAGATATTTTAAAATTTTTGCTAAAAGAAAATAAGTTAAGAGAGTATTAATATTTATATTTTAAGACTTTTTTATACTTAAAAGTCAATTCGAGCAATAAAAATAAGATGAAGAAAGGAGTAAGATCTAACCAGGGATAATATCTAAAACCTTTACGTTTAGCCCTAAAGTTATTCTTTTATTGATTGGTTTGTAAAGTGATTTCACGTTATATTAAGTTGAGTTAATAATATTTTACAGTTGATTTTAATAATATTATGGTATAATCGTGATGACTTATTGACAAATCAGTTAAATTTAGATTAAAAAATTCATTCCATTTGATAAATATTTATTTGAATCTTCTCTTATCAGGGAAACGAGTTCCATGTTTAAGATATGGCAAAGGGAGGTTGTTGCTTCTAACAGGGTTTAACTTACGGGCAACGGATAAGGTTAAGATTGATTTGGGCTTTTGGTAGATGATTGGCTATTTGGACGTTCAAAAACTGAACATGGGCCACAAGTTGATCGTAGTGATCTTCCTGTAGTATCATCAGTCATATGTTTATTAATAGCCAAACCACTAACATAGACGTATACATGAGCGAAGCCGTATGAGAACAATCATTATATTTAGGCCCATAACTAAAAGGTTCAATGAACCATTGAAATTTATGGTTTTCTCTTATGGAAAAAATCACACGAAAGAAGATACATGACGTGAAGGAGTGGGTGAAACCATATCTCATTGTGCTCTCACTCACATTATTAGTACAGTGTTGTGACTCAACTCTTACTGACTTTGCAACACATTCTTAATTCATTCACTTCACGCCATCTCCATTCTTCCCATGTCATCAACACTTGTTTGATTTTTGTTAAATAACCAGCTACAGCATCAGTTGTGGTGAAAAAAGGTCTATAAATTACCAGCATGGCCAACCATTAAAGACCATGCAGGTTAGTTAATGCAAATTGTAAGGCATGAAAAAAATGGGGTGTGGTGAAATAGTATGGGGTCTGGTCTTGTGCTGCAACTTAGCCATGGCATTGGCTAGTAGTAGTCACAATGAACTAGCCTTGGAGGATGTGGAACATTTGTCTTATGATTATAAGGATGCACTAGGCAAAGCAATCATGTTTTTTGAAGGACAACGTTCGGGGAAGTTGCCGGCTAACCATAGACTGAAATGGAGGGGAGACTCTGCACTCACTGATGGCAAACCTGATAATGTATGTATGGCTACCAAATTACTTGGTACTTTGATGATGATGATGATGATGATGATAAAATTGAGCTTCGGAAAATAGTAGACTAATTTTGAAGTTTGGATTTGGTTTTGTGTGCAGGTCAATCTGGTGGGAGGTTACTATGATGCTGGGGATAATGTGAAGTTCGGATGGCCAATGGCGTTTACAGTGACATTGTTGAGTTGGGCAGCCGTTGAGTACCGGCATGAAATCTCTTCGGCCCATCAGCTTAGCCACCTCCGGGCTGCTATCCGTTGGGGCACTGATTTTATATTGCGAGCCCATACTTCACCCACCACACTTTATACTCAGGTTGGGGATGGAAACGCTGATCACCGGTGCTGGGAGCGTCCTGAAGACATGGACACCCCTCGAACGCTCTATAAAATCACTTCCGATTCACCAGGCACCGAAGCCTCGGCTGAGGCTTCCGCCGCTCTTTCAGCTGCTTCATTAGTCTTCAAACGAGTTGATTCCAATTACTCTACAAAGCTGTTAAGCAAATCCAAATCAGTAAGTAGCTCGTTTAAATTTGTTTCTTCATGCCTTTTATGCATATCAATCTCAATCATATTGGCTGCACAGTTATTCAAATTCGCAGACAAGTATAGGGGATCATACAAAGACTCTTGCCCTTTCTACTGCTCTTTCTCAGGATATCAGGTAAATCATAAACCTTTAGCAATGTTGATAACCATATAATCATTTGAGCTTTGCATCTGATTTATATATATATATATATAGGACGAGTTATTATGGTCTGCAGCTTGGCTATACAAGGCAAGTAGAGATGAAAAATACTTAAACTATGTTTTGAGCAACCAAGGATGGAGTCAAGCAGTATCAGAGTTTAGTTGGGACAACAAATTTGCTGGAGCTCAAGCATTACTAGCAAAGGTAAAATCATATGACCCTTCTTTATAAGTAACAAGTTAAAAGAAAGGTATTAACAGTTCTTGTTCAGGAATTCTATGGTGGGAAGAAGGATTTGTCTAAATATAAGACTGATGTTGAATCATTTATATGTGCACTAATGCCAGGGAGCAGCTCTTTACAGATTCAAACAACTGCTGGTACATACATACACCTCTTAAAATCACTAATGAATAACTTAGATTTCTAAACGATCCTCACTAAGCTAATAAATTTTCTGGTTTGTTTTCAGGTGGCCTTTTGTATATAAGAGATAGCTCTAATTTGCAATACGTTACAAGCTCTTGCATGGTGCTATCTGTCTACTCCAAAACCTTAATGACATCTAATATTGATGGCATCCAATGTGGCTCTGCACATTTCTCAGCCTCCCAAATCAAATCTTTCGTAAAATCACAGGTATATATACATATATACTGATATTGATATAAAAAACCAAGAATAAGGTTTTCATTTATATACTGATATTATTGCAGGTGAATTACATATTGGGGAACAACCCCATGAAAATGTCATACATGGTGGGGTTTGGGAGTAGATATCCCATGCAGCTTCACCATAGAGGCTCATCCATCCCTTCTATCCACAATCACCCGAGCAGGGTGGGGTGTAACGATGGCTACTCGAGTTATTACTCTTCGAACAACCCGAATCCAAATCAACATGTCGGAGCAATCGTGGGAGGTCCTGATTCAAGTGACCATTTCAATGATCAGAGATCGGATTACTCGCATTCCGAACCCACAACTTATATTAATGCAGCTTTTGTAGGTGCAGTGGCTGCTTTGCTTGATGGAACCAAACAGGAGCCTCTGCAACTGCTGCAGATTAATACAACCATAAATATGGTCGACTACATGTAATTTACCAGAGTTGCATCAGGCAACCGAAACCCATGAATTTCCTATACTCATCGAATCAATTAAGTAATTTAAACTTTAAGGGAATATCTATACTCATCTAGATAGTAGTAAATTTTCAGGGTTCCAACCTTTGTGCAAAGAAACCCTTTTATTTTTAAAATAATTGCAGAATTTATTGCTTATTTAAGAAATATTTATATATTAAATTATGACACATCCGTGTCAAATATATATTTATAAAAATAGAATTATGTATAAATATCTTTATAAAAATTAGTGAAAATAATAAATTAAGCTTTGAGTGAGATGTTAAAAGTATAAATATTGACAGCTATAAAAGTTTAGGTTCAAATTTTATTTTGTGTATTCAATTAGGTGCTTAGTATAATATTTTGTAAAATAAACTACTTTTCACATTACTCAACAACCTTGTTGACTTTTAATGCTAACTCAATTAAGTGCTTAATATATAACTAGAAATACTATCACACGCGTATGCGTGTAGAAATTATATATTTAGAATACAAATGTGTATTTAAAATAATATATATATAATAAATAACGAAAGATATATTTTAAAACTAATTAATAATAATACATTAAATACGTATGATAATAAAATAAAAAATTAAAAATCTTTGAATAATATAACTTATTTTAGATACGAAAAGATATAACCAAATTAATACTAAATTGATCCGTCACATTAGCTCAAACAACGGTTAAATAATATATATAGAGAGAGAGATATAATATACATCTTGCAGTTTTGACTAGTTGAAACCTAATCTTAAGCAACAAGTTTAAAGAGTGTAAGCAAGCTTAGTTAGCCAAAGGAAATGCAAGTTGGGATATATTGACAATAAAATACAAATTAATCATTTGAAAGAAGTGGTCAATTCTGACTTTCTTGACTTTCAACATTTATTATATACAAATGAACTGTCATTTATACTTTGCTACCTCCTTTGATCTTTTTGTCAACATTGCTCCATCTTAACAAAGAAGCCGATATTACCCCAAAATTAACAATGAATAACAGGCCAGTCCTCCTTTGATTAAATTTTAATTGTTTATTAATAAATTTTTTATATAATTTTTTAATGAATTTTGGTTATTTATCTTAAATAAATTAGAAAAAAAATTATGATATATTCAACTCCTTGTAACAAATGAATTACAGAAACTGAAACTGCAAAAGAGACACTCTTCAGCTGGTACAAGTGTGCAATTTGGTTGTTATTACATGGCTGGCTTATTATGCCTGCTCTAAAACTAATTCAGCAAACCACCAGTTAAGGTTGCAGATTCGTTCATGGACCATAATTCGTGAGACAAATCTGGAAACTGGTCTACAAATAAATCCCCAAAACCCTCAAAGCTTTCAACTAATTCGTCGCTCAACATTACGTCCGGCGTTAGAATCTTTCCCCCCTCCATTGTTATGCTCTCTTGTTTCACCGACTCATCTTTAATGACCGCCGGAGAAAGAACCGTTGATTCTGCAACCTCATGGGGTTCATTTTTATAGGCAAGGTTTTTAGGCTTAGCCACTGTCAATGATTTGTTGCGAGTGCTTCCCGCAAGCGAGGTCCGTCGAGTCGGGTGGCCATGGTTGTGCTCGGCTGTGTAGGTTATAATAAAGACTCGAGGATCCGAGCAGCTACGCTCTACTTGCTTCCTTGCTAAACATCCTTTTGAGCTACTGCACCTGTAATAGCTCCTGTGTTTTTTTCCATTCAAAAATACTCAATGACCCCTTCAAATATATATATATATATATATATATCAAAACAAAGATGATAAATGAATATTTACCTTGGATATGGTGATCCTTTGATGGGTTTCTGCCCATATTTTCGCCATGACCATATATCCGATTGAAGACCAGCATCACCTGTTACATGCTTCACCACTCTATGTTGCTGTTTCTTCCTGCTGAAACATGTGAAGTTATAAACATGTAAAACTTTTTGTAATTAATAACCATGAATTTAATTACAAACCTGGATCTTTTAGGCTTAGTCGAATCCTTGTTTGTACCAGAAACAACAAGTGGCTGCTGTTTTTGGCACTCTGGTTCCTCCGCGTGATCTTCAAGAACTGGTATTGTATATGGGTTCAACTCAGGACAGAAAGGCTTGTAAAGTTCCTCCATTAACTCATCTAAAACATTAGGGTTTGGTTCAAAAACTTTTGGGAAACTCATGAGATGATCTTCATCTCCATGTTGAAAACTCAAAGGACCAAAACTGAATTCTGGGTTTTCCATATAAGAGAAAAAAGCATCATTGTTGCTGCAAGTTTCACCAGTTACCGCTTGCCAATCCCAGTGCTCCATGTTGAAGTTACTCGTCATAAAAAATCGATTAATTATAATAATAAAAGAGAAGAAAGGGTGGCGCTGACTTTGAGATGTGTGTCAGAGAATTGTGAGACGAAGGAGATGGATGTATGAGAGGAAATTTTTAAAAAGTAAGGGCATTGTTTATATATTGGAAACAAAAGAGAAATGATTTATTTAATTTTGCTACTTGAATTGAAATTAAGCAGCAATTTGTGCGAATCTGGTTTTTGCTGCTTCTCAACCACCAAGTTGACGTTTTGAAAAGTCAAAAGGATTACTATTAGCTTTTGGGAATACGTTTAATCGTCCCTCCATGGACGTTGTCGGTGAGAAAGGAGTTTTTAGGTCACCCTTTTGTTTCTTTTAAATAAAATTTCATCCTTCTAAATATTGGTGTAATAGACATTATTGTACGGATTAATAACGAGTTCTAAATACAAATTATAAAATAAGCATTTAAAATTATTATTTTTAATAATTTCATTATGGATTATGATAATATTTATTTTCTTTTTACACAATACAAATAATTGTATGAATAAGCTTCGTCATATTGCTAACTGCCAAAGCAGTAATCAAGGAATACATATCTAATAAGTAACCATTTGGAGATTATGCATGTATCATATAAATGCATCCAGTCATTTTCTTCTAGAGCAACTTCACGAACTTATGAATTATGTAATACTATAAGATGATTGGAAATTAATTTATATTTTTAGGCATGCAGAAATATTATTATTTGAAATGGAGCTGCAATTTTTCCAGAAATTTATCCAAAAGCAAAGCAAACATGCAATATCTAAACATGGAAAACTTAGAATTTTAAAAAATAAAAACAGGCTGAGAGATTCGAAACAAGCAATAAAGTATGGGTAAAATCATAGACCCCATATGGCCAAATTGCATATATAGGCTATAGGGGCATTGTTAGGGTTGCTTCCCCAATCTCATATGCAAATGAAACCATTGGCAATTTTTAAAAAAAATTTTAAAGCATAACATTCCTTTCTTTACGGAGGATCTGTATGATGATCAGATCTGAAATGGATCATAATGTTGGCGAACAAACTATGGATTATTATTATTATTATTATTATTATTATTATTATTATTATTATATGATCAGTTGCTATCTACGTTTCTGCAACTTGCCAACTGAATATTACAAGGTCTGTTAAATGTTATTACTCCAATTTCAGCCTGCAAAAAGATTATGTATACACATAGGGGTTATGGGTCTAATTGGCTATGAACCCAGAAGCACATACGATCAACTGATCAAGGCATAACCTGTGTTTATTATGATATTTTTATAAGAAGAAACTTATTGGCTGGGAAATATGAGTTTCATATTTTTTATAAATGAATATCCCTTACTGTTTTTTTTCCATATTTCTTTTAAATTTTATGTTATTATTTATTTATTTATTTATTAGTATTTATAATAGAATTTAATGGTTAGATTATAATGCTGTATTCTCAGCCTTTATGCCATACAAAATTATAAAATATATCAATATAAAATAAAATAAAATAAAGCTATTATGTTATAAAATTGGAAAACAGACTCAAGCCTTTACCACTAATCAACCGCAATTCTTATATGTGTTTATTTAATTTTTTAAATTATTTTTCAAATCTGATATTTATACTCTTTAACAAAATGAGTACTTTTTATTCAAAAAATAAAATAAACACCATTGAAAAGCCACTAATTAACTTGCGAGAATATCAACAAGTTTTAATTGTAAAGGTAAGACATATTTCATTCCCAATAAAAGAAGATAAGATTTGAATTTTAGAAATAATATTATTAGAAAAAGCTACCATGAACTCTAATCTTAGAACGTAAAATAGAAGTAAAAGTATCATTCATTTTCATTGCTAAAAATTAGTCCTTGATTGTTAACATGAGCTACATGTGATACCTCACGTGTAACTATTTGATTATTCCATAAATCACGTCACTAATTAATTATAGAACTAAATGAAAATTCTAACATAAAAGATTAATTTGCTCTTTGATATAAAGTATAAAATTAATTTATTTATTTTTTAATAAAAATATAAAATCCAATTAAACTCTTAATGTAAATATCTCTTTGTAACAAGTTGACCCTCCACCATTTTCCCAGTTATCCATAGAAACGTTAGAAAAAAAAATATGGATAAAGAAGTGGGGAAAGTAAGTTGTTATGGTCATTGGTGGATTGATGTATGTCCCACGCGGAAAGGAGGAGGAAAATTCTTGCAATTGGGAAAAAACTCAAAACTGAACACATACGATAAGCGAAAACTTTGGCCAAATAAAAGGATATGATTGATTCTCCAAGTCTTGTTCAACATTTACTGCTGCCTATTTAACATTATTCTCCTTCTTCTAATCATGCTTTCATTGTAACAAAATAACACGTAATATCAACTCATGATTATAGATTAAAACCCAAAATTGATGTAATTAAAGCAACCCAACACATTAACAAATAATATCTAAACCTTAAAATTAGCTTCTCACCACTTAAAACTATATAGCAAGTAAATATTGATATTGTTAGTTTTATCAAGCTTTTACTAAATCTGATCATATCAGATCATCTGTCTAGGATTAAAAGTTAGTTCAGAAAATAAGAGGCTTTGAGTTAAAATATAAGTCTAAAAAATAGACTTTGACAAAAAATAAGACTCGTTTTCTAAATAGGCCGCGCTTCGATAGGATTTTTTTTGTTCGAGTTCAATTTGACCTTAATCTAACTGTTTTGTTGCAATTTCATAGTTGTTTTATTGCCATTTTGTTGTTGTTTTGCTTCCATTTTGCTATTATATTGCTACTATTTTGTTATCATTGTTCTATAACTCTTGTTTTATGGTTAATTTTACTACTATTTTAGAGGCATTTGCTTGTTAAGTTATAACCATCTTAGTATTATTTAAGTATAAAAAGTTTGTTTTAGTGTATTTTTAATTTTTTGAGAAACATTTATTTTAATGTTTTTAGTGTATTTGATGTATTATATTTTTAAATTTATTTTTATATAAAAATTAACCTAAAAAAAAGAATTTAATACTGAGTAGGTAGGGTCAGACTTGTGTTTAGCATTTTTGATCTGAATTAGATTTGGACAAGATTTATACACATTTTTTAAATCAAATCTAAATTTTAAAGATAAATCTAAAATTTTAGATCGACTCAGATCCAAACTTAACCAGATCATGATGAATTCTCGATGGCCCATCCAGGAGAATAAAAATGATCCAACTCCTCGAGTGAGTTATATGCAAGTATTTTTCGCTATTCCATCATTTTTTTTTTCTTTTCCCAGTATCTTGGCTGGTCTACACATTTTCATCTATGAGTTGTCCTTGAGATTTCTTTTAATTTCTTATTGACTTAAATAACGAAGTGTATCAAAAAATGCTAACTCTTAATACCTTATAATTAGCTCAAACCAACCTTCAAAGCCCAACTCCATCTCCAAAGGGCCCAACATATACGATATGTTTTGAAATAAAAAAAATATTTAATATACACTTACAATCACTTTAAAATTGAAAAAAAAAAATAATACTCTTCCAAAAAATAAAATCTTTTCAAAGTAAGCGAAATATTTTATTTTTATTTTCTAAAAATAAGTCATATTAATGGTTAAGTATTATTATCAATGGAAATTAGTTTATTGTTAATTTATATACTAAAACATGAAGAAAATAGTAGTGCCTCTATCAAAGGTAGGATTATTGTCTAATCTTTTAAAGGTTTAACGGACAAATTGGTTCCCAAATTATATTATTTTTCTATTTTGATACTTAAATTTTTTATCACAAATAATACTTAGACTACTTTTTTTTTTAAAAATTAGTACCTCTATTACACCAACACGAGTCTATTTAGAAAAATTAACACACAAATTAATACCTAAATTATGTTATTTTTCTTATTTTGGTACCTAAATATTCTTTGATTACAAGTACTTCAATTATTTTTTCCAAGTTAAATATATATGTTATTAACAAATAGTGGAACCATTAATTATATATTTTTTAAAAAGATAACCACTAAAATTTACCTTGTGGAAAAAAAGTACTATTTTCTCTTTGGGCTTAAATATTCATTTAATATTTAAATTTGAACAATTTTTAAGTGTAATATTTTTTAGGGATAAATTTTAAAATTATATATGTACTTTGATTTAATGTACAATTATACATGAACTTTAATTTGGTGCAATTATACACGTAGAACTCTAATTATGTTCAAATGTATACTTGAAACTTTAATTTTGATTTAATTATACACATTTAAAGAAATATATATAAATTTACTTTTATATTAGATAAATATAATTATTTATGTATACAATATATAAACATAAAATAATGTTATATCAATAATTGTGTTAATAATTTACAAGAATTGAACCAAATCAAAATTTCATATATAAATTTGTACAAAATCAACATTCATATATACAATTGCTCATTAAACTATAACCCATGTATAGTTTTGATATTTATCTTTTTTTTTTATCTTTAAACCATAGTCCATCTTCAAAATCAATCTTTAAACAAAAATTTTTAGGTTTTTCAAGTCTTCAAGCACAGGGTAAGAGCCATTCATATACATGCATTAAATGAAAATAAAGAGAATGGGATTTTCATAAAGGAATTATTTTTTTCTTTTTGATAGAATTATTAGGAATGGATGAGTATCATATTTAATCTTAGAAAGAAAGATATCAATTGATTTTCGTGTTTTTAATTTATATTTTTAGGTTTATTTTATTTTATTAATTTGAAAACTTTTATTAATTTAAATTTATTTTGGATTTTTTAAAAGATAATAATCGCAAGCGGATGGAGAAAGTTCAGGTCAATCATTTCAACATTTATATCAATCAAAAAACCTTCTTTGATCATATTAAGTCGAGCAAGCATGCCATAATGTTTTTGGCACCTTGATTTTAAGCATTGCTGGCATTACTAAACATTATAAACGGGACAAAAATTATCGTGGTATAGAAGGTACTTTCATCAGTGAAATCCAATCACAGATTACAATATCATCATAACATCTCCACATCTATGCTTTGTTTTCACCCCCAACAACTCTTATATATTATTTCTAAATGCTAATGAATATTAAGCTGATCAAACAATACAAATGACGCATAAATACAAAAAGTAAACAAGACTGAATTACTATAACAAAAACAAAATGAATAGAAGACGCATATAAATGTTCTAATTTAGTCTCAAAATCTACAGGCCGCTAAAAGATTATCAGAAACTGTCACCGAAGTTATTAGCTGCTTCTCGATGTAAGACTCACTCGCTTTCCCTCTACGGAGAACGTGCTACTGCTTTCAAGCTGTGTCACAAAGCAAAGAAATATTGAAATTCAGAACCGGAAAACAGTGAGGAAATGAAAACATTTTCTTCTAGCAAATAAAGGAATATAAGCCAAAGGTATCGAATAAGAAGAGAACAAACACAGACCTTTTGCTTCAAGTAGGCAAGAGCTTCTTTCTTTGAAGAACAGTTGCAAACAACAGAGGACGACTGTTCATCGATGAGAACTTTTAACTGCTTTAGTTTTAATGTCTCTCCAGGTACCTGAAGTAGGCAGATAACTAATAATTGGAGATTGCATCGCGATTTTAAAGAGCTTTCCTTATTTAGATCAAGTACCTTACGAAGAAGCTGTTTGCATAGCTTTTTCAACTTCAAGTTTGTTTCACTGGCTTTCTCGGTTTCAAAGGCATTGTCTCGCATCCGTTTTACTGGAGGACCAAAATCATCCGAATTCTCATCATCACTGTCACTGAATGATGTCTTTTTCCCCTGAAAGCGAACTCCAGCTATTTTCTTTGGTCGATCTTTAATACCCAAACCTTGCTTTCCAGTTGTGGCATTATACTGAAATTTTGGAGTAAAATGTGTATATATTATTTGTCTAACATGCTGATAAGCTCCTTTAATCTCACAGTCCAAAACATACGCTACAATGTTCATAATCATATAGAGAAAAATCTTACAGAACCATCAATTTAAATAAGGTCAAATTAAATGGAAAACTATAATTGTTCTCCTTCATCATACAAATAACTATAATACAGTTTTCATGCAAAAATATTTTGAAAGGTAAAGAGACAAACTTGCACAAGTTTGTAGAGATTCTCTTGGTCATCTTCGAAAAAAACAGTTCTCCCGTTCAAAATTTTACACTCTCCAGTTTTGTTAGATTTTTTCCTGGTAGATTCTCCTAGAAAACCTCCAGAAATAAATCCATACTTATGGCCCCACCATTCTGGAGGAACGCTTTCAGCTGTGTCTCCTGTCACGAGGATCCAAGTTCTCTCAGAAATGATCAATAGCAGACAGCAAAATTCTATCAAGTGTTTCATCAATCTACTTGTAGTTATTACCTCCAGTAGGAACATCCTGACGTTCGGTTGTCTCTATCAACTCCATTTCACCACCCACATCAGGATTTGCTGATGATGACTCCTCAACCCTTTTGGCCTATTGCAAAGCATGCATAAGTAAATACGCAGTGTTTTAAAAAATAATAATAATAATAAAAATGCTAGTAAAGGTTTACTAATTACAAGGAAGAAAGATCTGTCAGGAAAAATGGATATGACAATTCAAACAAAACATAAACACTACATTGTAATTCCCATTTTAATTTGCATATGGAACTGTAAGATTTTTTAGCATAACCAGAAGAGAACTATTTATTACTGAATTGTAAGTTTTGAAAGTGCTGAAGGTTCTGCCTCTCTAACTCCATTACAGGCAAGAATCTGTTCAGAAGATGGACTCAATAATTAAGGTGGGTAACATGGCTTATCCCTCTCATGCTAATATGAAAAACTGAACTGATCAATCAAGGATAAACAGTTATACTGACAACTCCACTGGCAACCACAGCCAAGAAGGCACTAATATTTTCTACACAAGGAAAATATTGAAAGCGAGTGGTATGTTATTAACAGATTTCGAATACTCAGTAACAAGTGAAACATTTCAAAATAAATACAGGACCCTTACAGTTTGATCTGATGTAATATAGAATAATTTTGTATCTCAAAAAGGACACGAGGAAGAGCATAACAATATATCACATACTGAAAACATGCGTTAATGATTGCCTAAACCCTAATTCCTAATGGCCTAAACAATATAAGACATGAAGAAATTTTAGAACTTACCAGAATTCCTTCAAGATCCTCTGAAGAATATGCCTGCACAAGTTTCCCTCTCTCTCTTTTCTTATACCTAAGAATATGGCAAAGTAAAAAACAAGAGCAAATATCAGCGATCATTAACTAAATAATTGGAAATAATCTCATATCACTAAAATACATTACCAAACTAGGACAAAACAAGTGCACAAACCTTCCCTGTGGTCGGGTAGCCTTGACAACTTGCTCTTCACTGTCATTAGACACATTGGTCTCGGTTAATACTTGGTTTTCATTCTTTTCGGCTGTCCAGTTAAATTAAAGTAGTTCAAAATCAATAATCTTCTATCAGGTATAAAATCAGATGTAGTTTTGTTTTGGCATCAATCGTACCTTCATCATTGATTTGTGCTGCTTGCTGCATAAAAAAACAAAAAATACCAAAGAAATGTAAATAGAAATGAGCTTCACATCAAATTGAGCACTGTATTAGCCAAATTAAAGACAGTAAAAGTAAGCACGAAATACTCACCACTTTCAATCTCTTGAGAATACTATCAAACTGAGCTGTATCGAAAGCCCATGGATTCGGCTTTTCCAATCCAACCCCTGCTCCATATATTTCATATTCTTTTTCATCATTTCATACTATTCTAGTTCTCCAAAAAGTAAATTCAATATCTACATTCTACATAAACAGAATTTAACTTAAAACAAACAAATACGCGAACAGATTAAAGAAAAAAAAGCAAAGAGAGACGAACCAATTGTGTCCTGTTTGTTTTTAACTCTAACGTAACTTTTGATCCCTTGTTTATCTTTCCCAAGCCCTTCTCCTTCTTCCCATCCCTAACCGGGCCATCCAAACAACGAATAAATACAATTTACAATTAACAAAAGAACGTACATAGCTCGTATGGATACGTACCATTTGCTTCATGAGGCGAAAAGCAGCAGATTGGCGAGGGATGCCAACATAGCGGAGAGCAGCTTCAGGTGCGGCCATCATAGCTTCTTCTTTCTCTTCCTTTCTGCTACGCCGCCGACGATGCAGAGCCGTGTTTCGGAAGGTCGAGACTCGAGAAGCAGAAAAAAAAGGTTAGAGAGAGAGTTCTGAGAAGGAAAACCTAAGCGGAAGCGAGGAAATATCTGGTGCTTCAATGTTTTGTGGGGTTCGGTGGAGACGCTGTAATCAAGCGGTGGGGATGAAATTAAAAATAATATTGGAGGTGTAGGACTGTCGGGGATGGAAGGTGGGTCCCTTCCGATCATGAGTTTGACGCGTGGTGATTTCACGACAGTAACTTAAAAAAAGTACTACGCCGCTTATGCTGTTTCCGCTGTGGTTTTTTTTTAATAATATTAAAATATTCATTAATTACAAAATGAGAGACAAATTAAAATTAATTACGAAAATAAAACATTTGTTATGGTGCTTCTCGATGTCGCTTTACACACCAACAACATCATCTTACTTTACATCAATCCTGCAGCAATCATTAAAGTTTAAAAAATAATAATTCTTTTTGGTATTGATATGTATTTTAAAAAAAAATCGTGAAAATATGAATATACATAATGGAAGAAAAAATGAAAAAAGAAATTCTTTATTAATGTCGCTATTACGTCAGGAGCCATCACTTTAATTTTTAAAAAATTATCAGAAAGAAAAAAGAAAGCTGGACACTAAAATCCGATTTGATTTAAAAAATTCGATAAAAAATTTAAATTTTAAATTAAATAGTTCGAGTTATTTGGGTTAATTAAGTTATTTAGATCAACTTGAATGAAAAATTAAGTTTTTCAGTTTAACTCGAATATGAATTACGCAATTCGAGTTATTTAAAAATTTGAATAAGTAAAAGCAAAACTACGTCGTTTTGATAAATATTTACCTTTCTAAAGTTAAAAGTCATAATCATTAAGTTAAAAGAAAAAATTATATCATTTTGATAAATATTTACTCATTAAGTTAAAAGTTAAAACTATTATATTGTTTATGTAGTTAAATAATCTTCTACTTCGTCTACTAGTTAAATAATCGACCTATGTAAACGCAATATTGAGTATAAATAGTAGGGTTCGTTAATTTAACTCAACTTGACTCGAAATTTTTTTACTCGATTCAATTCGAAAAAAATTCAAATTAAGTTCAGTTGCTAAAATAGGATTCGCTAACTCAATTAACTTAAATTTTTTTAACTCTATTTGACTCGACTTAATCGAATACTCATCCCTATTAAACACAGGTTAGGCTCAGCGTTCACCATTTTTTTCTTCTCCAATGCTTAACCTCCTTTCTATTGTTAAAATTTTCTTTTGTAGCTTTTTATTTTTTACATTTTTTAATTAAATTAAAGTGGTGCTGCCAGACACCAATAAAAAATATTTTTTCATTTTTTCTCTTATCATGTATATCCATATTTTTATGGATATTTTAAAAAATGTGTATCGGTACTTTTTGATATAATGGTGACACTAAAAAAATTA
The DNA here is from genome assembly GCF_025698485.1 of Gossypium arboreum. Lineage (NCBI taxonomy): Eukaryota > Viridiplantae > Streptophyta > Magnoliopsida > Malvales > Malvaceae > Gossypium > Gossypium arboreum. The sequence goes on along the minus strand of NC_069081.1, from coordinate 115,952,671 downwards.
TTTAAAAAAAAAAATCTTAATGATTGTTGCATTGGTTGAAAAATGGAGTGGTGTTGCCAGTGTGTCAGTGACACCAAAAAACACTATAGCAAATGTCCTATTTTTATAATTAATTTGTTCCCCGCCTCATTTTTGTAATTAAATAATTTTTAAATATTATTTTTATAAAAAACCCCCACTTTGTCATTTGCTTCCCAACAGTTTATTGAACCAACAAGGGAGTCAGAGAAACAACATCGTTTGTTTAGTAGTGGCTGTTGTGTGGATTGGGGAGACTGGTAAACATACGACCGAGGTTTCTGTATTAGAAGTTATATTGTATTTTGTATCTTTTATTTAAAAAATAGGTAAATTAGTTCTTATATGTTAGATTGAATATCAAATTAGTCCTTTCTAGTAAAAATTTCATGTATTTCTATTGTTAAAAACCAGCGTTGATAATAGAATAACCAAAAAGTTACACGTAGCATGTCAGGTGTATCTCATTCTGACTTATAGTGACCAATTTTTAACAATAAAAATAAATAGAATTTTTAACATAAAGATTAATTTGCCTTTTGATTTAATGTATAGAGACTAATTTATTTATTTTTAAATAGATGAAATAAAATACAATCCAAATCTGATATAAAAGCTTTCGTAACATTTTTACCGGGAGATTGTCATAAGTATGCATTTGCTACCATTATCATGGTTTAACTTCTTTTAGTAGGATTTCATCCTCTCAACAATATTATTTAAATAATAATAATTTCGTTTAATTTATTGATATAGTTTTCATTATAAATAAAAATTTATATACACCACTTAAAATATTCTCAAGACTTTCCTAAATACCTTATTGTAAGCTTCTACTGTATAATACTTGTTGCCTACATGTTCATAGATGGTAATTTGGCCTTTGTTTTAGAACATGTAATTATGAACCTATCAAGTGTAATTAAGATTATATTTTTGTTAATTTAAATCTCAATAATTTAGAATTGGAATATTAAATATTTTATTTGACATTTTTAATTAATAATATATCTTCACTGCTAGCCGATACGTAGTTTGTGTTGGCTACAGGATGGGGGTGGGACATGTAAAACTGGACACTGCCTAAAATGGATGGTTAAGCTATTCCTATATTATATATACATCCAGCACTAACACAAAACACGGCTGTTTCTAGAACCAGTTCATCCACTCTCGTGGTTTCTCTATCAATTTTGTCTCTTGTTCCAATCTCTCTATTAGTCTCCATTGATTCTTTGGTTGCTGACCAGAAACCAGCAATGGGGTCTTTGCTCGGTGTCTTGCCGTCGTTTGACCCTCTCAACTTCAACCAACTTCGTCCCTCAGATCCTTCTAATCCTTGTGTAAGTAGCCGCTCCCATTTTTCCAAATTACGTAAACGCATCGATTTTTATCTCCGTGTTTGATCTGAATAAGTTGTTTCTTTCAGCTGTTCCTTTGCTGCAATATTATTGCATTCTTATGCTTAGGTTTCTGGGTTTACCTTGATATACGATTAGTTGATTTCGTTTTAATCATTATCAAATTACTGAATTTGGACCTTAATTTGGATAAAGTTGTTTGTGGTTACAAATGAATATATCAGCTTATTGATTTTGTCTCTTGCATTGCAAGATACACTTATTTTTAGGATGTTGATCCAATCTGATTCAATGGAGTATAATATGGTGATGATAACGATGCATCTAAGTAATGCTAATACTTGTTATTACCTGTTTGCTAAAATGATTTAAGAGAAATGCTTTCTGGTTGTGTACTCGGTATTTTTAGTTCGTAGTACTGGTTCTTATTCACAAAGTACTATGTTTTAGCCAACACGGTAGTTGAGAGCTTGTTTCTCTGTGGCTATATAGTTTACATTGGTTCCTTGCCTAACAGTTATAGCGTTCCGATTAAGCTCAAAGTACTTGAAAGGTCGAAATGGTATAGAACAAATTTCACTTGCCATTCAATCCTTTTGATCTGTTGCAACATGTGAAATGCTATACTGTTGAACAGATTTCATATTGAGCTCCTCTCATTTTCATAAGAAATTAAGAATTGATTGCACTTATCTTTTATAGTCTAACAATCTCCTTTTGGCTAGAAATTGATGCCTGTCACCTACCACTCTAGTCATATCCGGACTCCTCCACCACCTGATCAAGGTATTGAACAGTTATTTCTTCCTCCTTGTTTTTACTTGTCAAACAATATCTCTTTCTAAGTGGAAGTGAGATATTCTTTGGCACTTTAAACTGCCTGTGGTGACAATGTTCTAACCTTTGGTTGGTGAAATCTTTCAAGCTTTAGTGACTTGGTCATAATATATATTTAACAGTCCATGCCATATACCATAATAATTATTTGGCTAGGATACCTTTCTTGGATGTTGAATGTTGTCTTGTGTTTGAGACCATGATTGCTGGAAAGGTATCTTGATATGTCTGAACTGGAACTTGATATTTTGATTTGATTAGTTCGACAAAGGTACTGTCGTGACAATTGGGCTTCAAATAGATGGATACAGTTGAGAAACTAAAATCTATGCAGCACTTCGTACATGGCATTGCAATTTGCAACTACTTTTTCTTATCTTCCTCTGAAAAGGTGGAACTGATTTAGCCTTGTTCACGTTCTGTCAGACAGTTTTGTTTTGAAATCAACAGGGAATGGAGATTTGTAATCAGAATACAACGATTGTATCACGTAAATCATTTAAATTGTTCTCTGAAGTCTGTCAATTGGAATGAAAATGTTTCTCCGTGTGAACTGTTTGAGCTACAAATATAAAAGAACTACTTCAAATTGCATCCTGATTCAGAGTGCCACAGCTCATTGACTTTGAAGTCTAGAATTTTATCATGAATAGTTTTTTCTTTTTTTTTAATCCTTCTAGGAACATTTTCTTTATCCGTGACTGACATCTCAAACACTTCTAACAGTTATAACTACTGAGACAAAATTTACTTACTAGAAATTTCTATCAGCATGACGAGAAGAAGGTTAGTAGCTATTTTTTTATGATTCTTTTATGTTATAAGACTGCATCTAAATAACTTCCTAGTCACATATAGAATTTCATGGACGCATGCATACAATATGAGAGTAGGTGTAGGGTATTTAATGCAGTTTCTTACTGCTTTTCCATTGCAGTTGAGACCGAAGAGAGCTGCCACTGAACATCTAATCCCAGATCATTGATGCAAGCAAGCTAGGGCTTCAACTACATAATGTGATTTTCTTTTGTCCCTTTTGTGCTCATGTAAATTGTATCCTCTCATATCAAATGTCTATCATAGAAACTATCAAAGCAAAGTTGCTTATTCATTGTTGTAAAACCAGGATGCCGTACCTGTACATTTTGTATGTACAAATCAAACTTATAGTTGGTTTATCACTATAACAAGTGTTATTCAAACCCATATAACATGGGTTGTAGTCCAGGAGCAGCGTTCGGGTCCCTGTTAAATTTATAGTATATTCTCAGAATCGAAAACCGAGTCTTCTAGTTCAAAGAAAATAAGTGGTTTATCTTACATCGTTAGCAAAAGCAAATAAATAGAGGTATGTCTGCTGTGTTGAGGAGTGGAGTGGTGCATATCACACTACTTCGGTGGAGCAATACTGTGATGCTTTAGAATCTGATAGTGACTTCTTCAATCACAATGCACTGAACCTTATATGCTTTATCTGATACAATGAATCTAACAGGTTAATTTGTTTATTTAAGTTTTATATTGGATTGTGATAACTAATATGGCATATGCATGTACATAACTTAAGAAAACCTTACGTATTCTTATATTCTATCTAGCTAGTGATTGTGCATGCAAGTCCACGTTGTAAAAATGACTTAAAAAAAAAAGTAAAGAGCTCTGAATTGGCGGGATTCTGCAAAAATTGATATCCTTTTGTTTCGTAATGACTTCAAACTTCCGACATCAACCACCCTGCACTGTGCTTGCAGGGTAACCCCGACCCGAAAAGTGATGCTGCTGATGGGAGAGTATATTTATATACCCTGAACATCATCCTAGTTTTGGTTGGACCAAAATGTTGAATTCTCAAAACTTGAAGAATAATGGTGAATTTTGACGGTACAACAGTTTCCAACACATGGTCAATAAGTCTTAACATAATTTTGTCAAAATGCCAACATATTTATGTTATGTTACTTCTTGTCAGTCAACTTCCCATGTTCAATTCCTTGTATTCTTAAAAATCTTACTTTTCTGCTACATCAAAAAGTGACCATGGCTGCCTTCACGTGTTCCAACATTTGTTTTGAGTCTTTGAATCATTCTCTCAAGGTTTTTTTTTTTTTTTTCACCATTGAAACATCAACTTACATGAGCTTCATGAATTTCACATGAGTATTGAAGATAATGTTTTTTTTCCTAACCAAAGGCAATTAAATCCAATTATTTTTGTTATTTAATATGGTTCGACCATTTCAAACACAATAGCTTTAGTGTTATTGAAGCACATATGAATTTTCAAAGCCACATTTGCAGCAACCAAATGCTTTGACTTCCTAATTAAAGAAGTGCTTGCAGAATATTTATATATAAATATTTTAATGTGTTAGGCACATAAGACTCGTTACACTGTTACAGGTCAGACTCCTGAACGTGTCAAAACTAAAAGTGGCTTCATATAATTATCCAATTAATTAGTTGTCGATCATAATGGATTTCCATTAAAATACTTCTAGTAATAAGCTATGGAAGGTGCTTTTACTACGCATTTTTTTGGTGGATTCACTACTATAATTTTATTATTTTTATTCGTTTCGTATTTTTGAGACCAATTTTTTTAATTTCATTAAAATAAATTCATATGACTTATTTTATTTAAATGTGATATATATTCTGGCATTTTATATAGTTAGATAAATAGTATATTTCTTTCATTTTTCTCTTTTTTCTTTAAATGCAAAAAAAAAATTATCCAATTTTTATAAAATTTTACATGTAGGAGTGATGACATGTTTTTGTGCCAGGGCCCTCACTTGGCATTACCCTTGCTAATTGTTTAAAATATACATTTAGAAAAGTATTAGATGTAATAGTAACATAGATTATATTTTTAACGAGAGAATATAAGTTCAAACACTTGACATTGTTAAGAAAAAGAATCACAAATTTTAAATATAAATCGTAAAAAAATATATAAGATACAAAACTACATATTTAAAAAAGAATAATTATAAATGATTTATAATAGAAAAACTAAAACCATCAAACACGCATGGTACAAGTAAGGGAGTAAATAGGTACTATGTAGGGGCGTAGATAGAGTAACAAACAATGATTTTGGCCCCTAAAATAGTAAAATTATTTTGTAGTCCCTTCAAAATTACATGTTAATATAATAATAAATTTATACTTTTAACCCTTTAAAATTTTATATTTCATCCACTATCTCTCTAAAGCAATTTTCTATGTCGGTATGCACACCCCAAAACTTGTAAACTCAAATTATCCAAATGTTCTATGTTCAGCAAGAGTCCTCCTACACCACTAACATTGATTTCTAATTTTCAAGGGGCCTACCATTAGTTGAAGCAAACATGGTGGTTTAAAACAAAAGGTGGACACTAATGAGTAAAATAAAGACCAAAAAAAAAAAAAACCAATTTCTTACAAGTCGGTATCATACGAAAAATGGAACATAGTATTATGGTGAAAGATGAAATATTTAGTATGATTATCAGATGGATTTAATTTCTCATTTAGGGCTTAATTTATTATTGATTTATTTTACGAGGATTTTTTATCATTTAAGTTTTTAGTTTTAATACATATTTTTGAACCATCAAATAATTTGTCGTAATTTATATTGTTTAAAGCATGCAATAATGTGGTATATATATAGGCATTTTGTATAATTAAAAATATTGTACATTTTCTCTTTTTTTTTTTTGAATGTGTAAAAAAATTATCCAACCATATAAAAATATCAAAGTATATATATGTGTGTCATGTTAGTACATGTTAAAAGAGATAAGCTACATTAAATTAATTGATATAAAGTTAGGAGGAGTTAAAATGTAATTTTCTTAATGTATGAACTTAATATTTTACAATACCTAAAAGCTTAAACTCTAAATTTACCATTTTAAAAGGATAGAATTGAATTATTATCAATATTTTAACTTAAAAATTTTACAATTTTAAAAGGATAAACATTTTTTTTTTTTGCCAAGATGTTGCTCGCATTATGGAAAAATAAAAACAAATTAAAAATAATTAATAGAAAAATTAGATGTGCCAAACACGTAAATATCTCATACGTGGGTATGCAGAGTGCCGAATGTTGAACAAGAGCTCTCAATCATACGCCACTAACCTTGATTTCCAATTTTGAAGGGCGGTATCATTAGTTTAAGCAAACATGGAGGTTTAAAACAAAAAGTAGAGAGTAATCAATGGAGGACCAAAAAAGGGTTCGGTTGAGAAAGACAAAACCCAATGACTGGTCGGTAGATCTAACATCCACTTAATGCATATCATGTAATGTGTTATTAAAAATGTGAAAATGAATTAAAACAACAATTTCATACACAAGTCGGTTATCACACTAAAAATGGAACATAGTATCACATGGTAGTCATGTAATAGATGAAATACTTAGTATGATTATCACATGGGACCATTTTTGGATTAGGCTAACCTCATTTAATACACGTATGTAATAATATTACACGGTGACCACACCACACCGTGTATGGATGGGGTACTTCTATAATTATTGCATTGCCAGACTAAAATAAATGTTGTGGAAAATGGTTTGTTCCTATAAATAAATGCTGTTAAATATTTTCTTGGCCAGAAAAAAAACAACCAAATTTCCTTAAACAGAAGTAGCGTGTTGATTGAGGAAAAACAGTACCACAGTATATTTTGTTCAAAATAATTAATTAATTAAAATTTTAATCCCAACACAAATTAAAATATAACAATGGAATTTATTTTTATTATATAAATGACCTTTGTGTAGTTAATAAAATAGAATTTTGGGTGAAGCTTAAATTCGATTAAACACAATTACCGCTAATTATTTTACATTTTTAAAATATATTAAAATATTTTTTACATAAACTCAAATATCATCCATAAAACGAATATATAATAAACAAGAAAATAATGGTTAATTAATTAGTCAAGTGATTTTTTTTACCTTAGTATAATGAGATTCATTTATTATAATGATCATCTAAATAAATATATTAAATATGTAATTATAAGCAATTACATTTAAATTTAGGAAAAATAATAACATAATCTTTCATCATTAAATAAAAATATATAATTATGGGCTTATAAATAAATATTAATTATTAAATATAATTAAATTATAAATAGACACTACAACTCTAAAACTTAAATTTAAGAGTTATTAATATTTAGCATAATTGTTACGATTAATGTTTAATTATATCAAAATAAAATTATTAAAATTTATTTATAAGTCGGGTACATTAAATATTATTCCTTAAATTTAATAATTAAAGTAAAATCTATATATTCTTTTCCATTTTTTATTTAATTTTCTAGAATTCCATTAGCAAAAAAAATTAAAAATGGTAACTAAAAATCCAAAAGTGACGTTAAAGAATACTAGAATGGTATTCTTTGTTCCTCCAGGGAACTTTCTTAGATATGGCCAAGCCATCGTAAAGACTTTGTTCAGTACAGAAGATATCAAATATCATTCAACACTTATAAATACCTTGAGGCCAGATCCACCATGGCTCAACCATTTCAACACACTCACCAAAGCTAATCTATTCTTTCTTTCTTTCTTTCTTTTTCTCTTCATTTATTTTAATTTCTTGTTTACATCACCAAAGCTAAATCTATTCTTTCTCTGTAAACTGCCAAAGCTAATTTATTTTCTTTATAGAAAAAAAAAATGGTGGCCATATCTAAGATTGCAACTGGTAATGGTCATGGTGAAGACTCACCTTATTTCGATGGATGGAAGGCATATGAGACCAACCCTTTTCATCCCATTGATAGACCTGATGGTGTCATTCAGATGGGTCTAGCTGAGAATCAGGTAACTATAAAGAGTTAAAGACCCCCCTCCCTCCCTTCCATGAATTTTACAGTAACATGACTGCTTATCTTATCTATGGAGATACTGATGGTTTCTTTGCTATTAATCTCTGCAGCTTTGCTTTAACTTTATAAAAAAGTGGGTCATGGAACACCCAGAAGCGTCTCTGTGCAGTGCAGAAGGTGTGAACAAATTCAAGGAGACGGCTCTGTTCCAAGACTATCATGGGATGCCTGAGTTCAGAGAGGCTGTTGCAAAATTTATGGGGAAAGTGAGGGGTGGTCGAGTGAAATTTGACCCAGACCGCATTGTTATGAGCGGTGGAGCCACCGGAGCTCATGAGATGGTTGCTTTTTGCTTGGCTGATCCTGGTGAAGCTTTTCTGGTTCCCACTCCTTATTATCCAGGGTAATGCATCATTTTTTTCACATTTTCATTTTGGGGTTTTCCTTTGGATCGTTTAATTTGGGTTTTGAATTTTTTTCACCTATGTCCCTAACCCAGACACACACGGAAAGTAAGGAAGAAGATGGAGGGATTACTAATAAATAATTAAATTATGACTAAGAACATTGATAGAAAAAAAAATCATAGTCAACATAGCAATAACGTCAAATGTGACGATGCAACTAAAGAAGAAAAAATCTTGACATCCAAGTTTTTTTTTTTTCTAATTTTCTATTCATATTCCACGGATGGGATTCATTGAAAGCGACGTTGTCTCTTTGTTTTAATATCATAGACTTTATAGCTATTGACCCATCTGTGTGTATTTATTCATTGAAAGGACCTGTATAATTATCAAGTACAGAGTTACTCTTCAATAGTTATAGATAACTTTAAAACCTTCAAGGAAGGTGGACAATAATTTGAACAGTTCTTGCCAACTTTTGATTACTCAAATATTCGCCATTGATTTGCAGATTTGATCGTGACTTAAGGTGGAGAACAGGGGTTAAACTTGTTCCTGTCGTTTGTGAAAGTTCCAATAATTTCAAGATCACTAGAGCTGCCTTGGAAGCTGCATATGAAAAGGCAAAAGAAGCTAACTTGAGAGTCAAGGGTTTGCTCATAACCAATCCATCAAATCCCTTAGGTACTATCTTGGATCAAGACACATTGAAGGGTATTGTAAAGTTCATAAACGAAAAGAACATACACTTAATCGGTGATGAGATATATGCTGCCACAGTTTTCATGGAACCCGAGTTCGTTAGTATATCGGAGATTATTGAGGAAGTGGAGTGTAATCGTGATCTCATCCACATTGTGTATAGTCTTTCCAAGGACATGGGGTTCCCTGGTTTCAGAGTCGGCATAGTATACTCGTACAACGATGCAGTGGTGAGCTGTGCTCGGAAAATGTCTAGCTTTGGACTGGTGTCCTCACAAACTCAGCATTTAATCGCGAAGATGCTGTCCGATGATGATTTTGTGGATAGATTCATTGTGGAGAGCAAAGAGCAGTTGCTCAAAAGGCACAAGTATTTCACTTTGAGTCTTTCTCAAGTCGGTATCGGTTCGTTGAAGAGCAATGCTGGATTGTTCATATGGATGGATCTTCGTAAGCTCCTAAAAGAGAAGACGTTCGATGCTGAAATGGACTTGTGGCGAGTGATTATCAATGAAGTTAAGCTCAATGTTTCCCCTGGTTCTTCTTTCCATTGTGACGAGCCGGGTTGGTTCAGGGTTTGCTTTGCTAACATGGATGACAATACCATGGAAGTTGCTTTGTTGAGAATAACGACCTTTATGCATAAGCACAACGAGGCCATGGTTCCTCGTAAACTATGCAGACGAGCCAGCCTTAAACTCAGCTTATCTCGAAGGATGGACGATTTCATGTCCCAAAACATGATGTCTCCTCACTCTCCCATACCTCAATCACCCCTTGTCCGTGCCAGGACTTAAGCTGATCAACTAAGACTTTTGACCATATTATAGTATTCAAACCTTTTTCTGCTACATTCTATATGAAACCCCTATTTGTTCAACAATTGTAAGTTTTTTGGGTCTTTCCTCACATGTAAAAGTGCAATACTGTGAGGAAAGCTCAACATTGGTGAGCACAGCTCGTTCACATATATACTATTGTTGGTTGTTTTTCTTTTGTTCTTTTTTATTTACAACAATGTACGAGGGAACAAAAAAAGATGTTTGTGAATTTGTAAGACTAACCCATTCAATAAAGGTTTATTATTATTATTATTATTTTTTCTTGAATTTCCTTTTTTCCTAGCAAGTGTTTATATATTGTTGTTATTTAGAACAATGTAAGAAAAAAAAATGTCAGTGTTTATACATTGCGAGGAAATTTCAGGAAATCTCTTCTTCGCTCAGGAAGAAAGAATAAATTATATGAAGTGTGACGGAAAAAATTAATACCGAGACACTTTTATTTTTGTTTAAGAGTTTAATTTAATTCAATTTTAAATTTAGTCAAAACTCATTATAACTTTTAATATTAAAAGATTTTATGATTTTTTCTTTTTTTCTTTTGTAATTTAATAATTAGTTATTGTCATGAATTGCATGCTATGAAAATGATATCCATGATTTGATGACAAACGCGTTGGGATGAGGCACCTTTTTGCTTAAACAACCAAAGATTCATTAGAAATTGATGTGTTAATGCTTACTGAACGATATCAAGAAACTATATATATATATATATATATATATATATATATATATGAAAGGTTAGTGTTGATTGCAAGTAATATGCATATTATTTTTGTTTTGGTATTGATACGTATTAATATTTTGATATATTATTTTAAATTTATCGATATTTTAAATATTTTTATATATATTTATAGTCTCATATTTACTTTCTTGATAAATTATATATATATATTTAAATATTATATATATTTATAATCTTATTTTTAATTTCTTAATAAATTATATATTATATATGCATGCAAATATATGTCAATTACATCCATATAAATATAGTTATAGAAAAATTTAAATTGGGTAAGAAATTTTTTTGTACAAATATAAGTGGATACACATCGATACAAGTCGATATTGATAGAAACGGACAAGAATGCATCAAAATAATTGAAATGCACCAAAATTTTAATAAGAACGAAACATAAATTGATTGATGTGAATTAAAGATCGAAATGATATATACTAACCGATACGATATTGACTATCATAATTGATTCTATATATATATATATATATATAATAGCAAATAAAATAAGGCACCAAAAGGACATTAAAAAAAAAAAGATTGTAGTGTTGGTAGTGGTAAAATTAGCAGGGCAAGCGAAGCTATATCCCATAAGTGACACCGAGGATGTTGAAATGGTCTTTAAACAGCTCAACACAATCTATTTGAGGCTGCCCAAATCAAACATCAGACCACGTCTCATTCAAGATTTCTTTTCATATATTTTTGTTCCATTTTTTTAATTAGTTGACTTCAGTTTGATAAAGCATTAGAGCTCATTATATAGAGTTTTCCGCACTTCAAGCTGGTTTGTCATTCCATTTATAAATATATATATATATAAAACCAATCCAAACTTCATCAGTATTAAAAACTCATATTATGATTTCAAAATAATAAAATATATAAATTTGTATTAATAATTAAATATTGAAATTTAAATAAAAATATTTTAAATTTGAGTTGAGCAATCCACCTAACCAGTAATAAACATGAGGGTAAAAGTAATGGCATGAGTTTTAGTTCGAGTCACTTGTAAAGTAAATATAATTTTTTTTTTGGAGATTACAAACACACTAAAAATTTATTAATGGTTAAATCCATAAGTCTCATTATGTGTGAGAAATTAACTATACCTTTTACCCTTCTAATAAATGGTCGGATAATTTTTATTTTTCAATTTTTATAAGCAAAGTAAGCGGCACACACAAAAGAAGAGAAAAAGTGAGAGAGCAAAGCAATTTTGATAAACTCTTTAACGGGAGTTCATCCATGATCCGTTTAAGTTAATATTTGGATAGTGGTCAATAGACTTAAAATCTTGATTGCATATAATTAGATCTTCCATTAAAGTATTGTAGTTTTGAAATTTTAATTTGAAAATCAACTTTATTTTAAGATGACATTCTTAATTTTTTCCTTTTAAATGTTGCTTGAACAATCTAAAATAAACGAACTAAAATCGACACACGACAATAATATATAATAAAATTAAAAAATTCAAATATATATTTGCACTTCTCAAATCTAGATATTGAAAATTTAATACCTTTTGCCTTTACCATCCATGCCAAAACCTTATTTGCTCTTTTTTTGTTTTCTTCGTAGTTTTCGTTTTCGTTTTCTTTCTTCTAAATTATTATTTTTTTGATTATTTTCATTTTTTTTTGGTTACACTACTTTCAAGCCACGAGACTATCTTGTTCATCTAGGCTTATTTAAAATAAAAAAAAAAAAAACTTTTGCACTTTAATGTCTTATCTTTTTAAATTTATCATCGATTAATTACGTACCAATAAATATCATGTGATAATATCTTCTATGAGATTTGTTTAAACTTGTAAGAGTGAGTAGCCTATCGAACTCGGTAAGCCTAACTTGATTAAAGTCAAGTTTTAATAATAAAAAATTTGTTTCTTGAGACGATTTCATCTGATTTAAATTTAATTTAAATAATAAAAATATTTTTAAAAATTAAAATTAAATAAAATTATAAAAATATAAAATATTAATTAAAAATATAATTTTAAATATTTTAATTTCTTGAATAGTGAAATGAATTTATTTAACGTGTCAACTGGAAAACAATTCTGGACTTTTAAATTTTCCTTGAAATCAAACCTAAATCCAATCCGAATAATGGACATCTCTACCTATACCTTGTTAGATGATGTTATCCATGTTGGCTAAATTTTTAATCCCGTCAAATTAACATACGGCAAGACGTAGGCCACTTGGACTGCTCTGGGTCTGTATGACTTACCTGTCCTAATAATTTGGGCTTTTCTTCCAGAATTTTGATTTAAGGAAAGTAAAATCCCAATTATCTTATTTTTCTATTATATTAGAAACGGAATAATTATGGTAAATATTTATTTTATTTTGTTATATAAATTTTATCATTTTATCTTTATAACTATTAAAAGAATAAACATATAAAAAATGTGTTATAAAAATTTATATGTTTTATGTTTAAATATAATTTTGAAAGAATTATGATTAAATATTTATATGTCTTTAAAAGATTGAAAATATTATAAATAAGTAATAAAAATTAAATTGAAACAAGATAGGGTTTTCAATATCATACATCCAACAGCAAAACTGATGGAACATAAAATTGCTAAGTGTGAAGCGAATATTAAATTTAGCAACATTTATACCAGGCTGCTACATTTCCATTCCTATTTGAACTAGTTTTTGTTAGATTAAGCTATACTTTTGGTCTATGCTCTAATATTTTTAGTTAACTATTCCAATCAAGATGTTAATGTGAGTTTTCCGTGATTTTAACTTTAATTATTAATAAGGTTTAAGTATTTCAACTATGGACTAAATTTCAAATTTAAATATAATAAAGAGACCAAATTCATAATATATCTTTCTTTGTTAATACATACTCAAGTATTAAGAGGGTCTTGGTTGGTACAGGGAAATGTGTATTTTAACAATTTTATTGCTATCTAGTCTTCTGCCAAGTTTCAGATTTTTTATTAACTTTCCATTGCTATAATATTACTTGGTTAGTTTTTACATCATCTAACCATTTTATTCCCTAGTAATTCAAACTAGGAATCAGTTTAATCATTTCTATATCATGAAAAGCAGAAAAAAAAAAAAAAAGGATACATACTACACAAATGATTGAATCAGTTATTATTGGATCCACAAACACCCTACCAAAATTTCAAGGTGGTACATTTCTCTCTCTCTCACTGCATATCGAAGTAGGCTGTATACTCTAGGTTTCAAACAATTATTTCATGGTAAGGTTTCAAGATTTTATTACCAAAAGCTAACTGCATGGTGGTGTTCTTGTGCAAAGACCACTACTTTTCGATGAGAGGTTCAGCAGTGCAACTAAGCTTTCTACACAATTTGCAGGGAGGCTTTAGCAATCTCGAGTGCCTCCTCAACTGAAGATGCCTTTTCGAGCTTGGCTTTGTCAATGGAAGGCTGGTTCCTTGCAAGTTCCGGAAGTAGCTTAAATTCCTACAACATGACAAAATTGTGTCACCTTGAGCGCCTTGGAAAGCAAAGTCTTGTAATAACATAGCACAAAAGATGCAGGAGAAAGATGAAACAAGGGGGTTTCATGTTTTTTTTAATACTTTTTGAGTTTAGCAACCATTTAATCCAAATAGCAGTATAGGATAAATAACTAACATGCCACAAAATACATAAAATGCCAGGAGGGATATTATATTGACACAACTATATTTTAGTTTCATACATGTGAACTAAAAGCCGAAATCTATAGTTATCTTCCTTCTGCCATATATTATTGTTTTTGTGCTGAAAAGACCGACTTAGATAAAACGTATACTGTTTAATGTACTTTATGAGGAATCTTGGTTTTGTATAAACACTGTGTCTAGTTATATCTTAATGGTTTCGTCATTCCATCACGATTTTTGACTTCTCTTAGAGATAACCCAAATTCAACATAAGTAGAAAATCTCAACCATTCAATCAAGAATGTTAAGTGGCATGGAAATCTTGTAAAGAAAACTACCTCAGCATTTCCACTTTCAAGAAGAACTCCTTTCAGTTTACCTGTAAAGTCATGAAGGAAAAGTTTAATATTTCTTGGTCAAAACTGTAATAGAAAATGGAGAGAGTGAAGAGAGAGGACTCTCAGAAGTTCCATTACCAGAATCTATCCAGAAAGTAGCAATTTTTGGATCAAAATTTCCAATCTCAACCGTCTCTCCAACTGCGCAGTATATTATAATTGAAAAGTGAGATAACATATACATGCACTGTTACAAATGCAAAGTAAAATATATTCTCACCATTGTCCCCGAAAAACTGCCACCAAACTTTCCTGGGGCTCCCTTCATACTCAAAAACCCTCGAGTAAAAGTAGGGCAGATAATCATACCTGGAAAACATAAATAGGTAATGATGCAAACCATCAACGTTTCAGAATGAAAGAGCAGCACTGAATGTAACTAACATTATAGAGATTCAGATTGAGGAAGAAAAGAGATAGATGGTCACATACGTGTGAGTTTGTGCACTAAGTAATGACTTAACACAATGCTGTGCAGATCGACGAGCATGATCAACATGTTCAACTCGTGCTACACGGTCATACATCTGTCATGATAAAATGTGTATTTATAGATCTTGAAAGGAAAAATGGCAATTAATTTAAAAAATATTGTACCTTAAGGGGGAATGCTGCAACATCTCCCACTGCAAATATTCCAGGTACGCTTGTCCGGAACAGACCATCAACCTGGTTCATGTTCAGACATCAATCATCATACCCACATACTCCACTAGAACAATCAGAATATCAAACTATGGTCACAAGAAGGCATGAAAATAAAATGATGGTGTTGTAGTGGACTTTTTAACAATCAGGAATAGAACATGTAAAAAAAAAAAAAAACTGAAAAAAATTTCATCAAGGCATATAATATATGCTATAGCATGACTAGTTGGTTGCCTGTATATTAATAGATACGAACAAGTAACAATGCATTAAAAGTTAATAGCAACAGATCGTATAAATGAGCAAATAATTCAATCAGAAAAGGTTAAAGACAATGCTCACCTGTATGCCACCAACAGTATTATTTAATCCTACCACTTCAAAGGGACTAACTGCAGGTTTTGCTCCAATACCAATAACTACCTGCAGAATGTCGAAAATATTGAGTAAAAGGAGAACTTGATCAGCTCTCCCACCACTAACAAAAAAAATGTTTCTACTTATAACAAAATGGTTACCATGTCAGCTTCCACAGTAGATCCATCTCCAAGTTTAACAGCAGCTACCCGTCCATCAGGACCAGCTTCTAAGTTTTTGATAGAAGCACCCTGGTCATCGGTTTAATGAGATCAGAATACTCAGTTACAAGGACTAGACAAATTCAGGTGTTCACTGGCTAACTCAATATCAATTTCAAGCTAATGAACATTGCAGCACACAAACTCAGATTGCAAAATGTGTGTAGGAGAAAGAGAGAGAGTACCTTTAAAAATTTGACACCGTACTCTTTGTATAGTTCTTCATACCTTTGAGCAAGAGAAGGAGTGAATAATCTTTGCAAAAGCTGATTCTCTGGGAAAATGATCTACATTAGGAGCAAAAGGAAATTGAATTAAAGCTCAGCAAGTTGTTACATGAAATCAGATAACCTTAAAAAAAAGAAAGAAAAGAAGATAATGTAGTCTTATGCACAGGCTGACACAGAAATGCACATGTGTGTGTCTGAATACAATCATTTCTTGAAACATATAGAAACTTTTTACTCGTTTTCAAGATATCAAAAGTGACACCTCGGCTTGGACCATCTAAAGGAAAACTACAGCAGAAATGGAACAGTTTGTTTTCCTTTCATTAAGAACAGAGCAAATTAAGTTTACTAAATGAAATGAACTCATACCGAAGTATCAAGTTTCCAGGAAACAGCAGCGGCAGCAACCTCCATCCCAATATAACCACCACCAACAATCACCACTTTCTGTGCCTTCTCCTAAACAATTAAATAAAAAGTTTTATCAACCTATTGGAAGACCCAACTTAAGAACAATAAAAAAAGGAATATATAAACATAGATATAGGAAATATATATATGATTAGAAGAAACTTTTGAAGTACCAAAGAAGAGATTAGTGAGTCAGCATCAGCAACATCCCGAATATAGTGTACACCAGGAAAGTTTCCACCAATTTTATCTGGAAATCTGAAATAAACACGTCAAGAAATCAATGTCCCCTTTTTCTTCTTAATTGTTTCACCAGTTCATGTGTATAACCTAGGACAATTAAATGGGAGAAGAATGCAAAACGATGAGCATACCTTGAGGCTGTACATCCTGTGGCAATTATAAGAGATCCATACTTCAGCAATTTGCCTGAATTTGTAGTTAGGGTTTGCTTTTCTGTATCAATACCCGTTACTGGATCCTCGTAGATCATCTAAGCATACAAGAGAAGCAGGAGAAAAGATTAGAACAAGCCAACTTTCGTTTCTCAGCTTATGGAAAAATGAATTTCCAGTTCTAAAAAAAAGGACCAGTAAAAAGAGGAAGAAAGGCAGGGGGGCATAAACAAGTAGCTAATGAAGTTAAAGATACCTCAATCCCTTTCTCTTTGTACCATTCAGGAGTTTGCCTTTCACCACCAGATCCAACACAAGTATGAAAACCCTATGATGATTCAATTTAAAACAATTAAAACAATATATAACATATTACAAGCATGAAACCATTAGACCCTACAGAAAACTAGACCTGAACAGGCTTGAAATTCTAGTCTTTGAGAACATGAACTTGCAAAATGTTTTCACCAAATTACACTCAACAATGACCCAATGTACAAAGAAGGACCTAATTCAAGTTAAATGTAGCTATATAAAGCAGAAGATTATACTTACAGGTAATCGAGCTGGTTTCTTATCTAGTGGAAACAAGTAGCCTTTTGTCAAAGCCGGTCTCTCATACGGTGCATATGCCTGCAAAAAATCATTGTAAGCATCAAACCAAAAACCCAACATTCAAAACCACTAACTAGTAAAAGAATCATAAAAAGAAGCAGCAAAATTAGGATATAGAAATCACCTCCTTGGACACAATACACAGCTTGCCATCGGCCATCCCGTGTTCGACGAAAGTCCTGGCTGCATACCCAGCAGCATTGCCTCCTCCAACGATCACAAATCTATCAGATAAGGAACAAAATGAAAAAACCCCAAGTGAATCAAGTTATATAAACATGAAATTTTAAACCAAATTGAAAAGAATAAAAATTTTGATTGAGAGAAACTGACTCTCGGTTGTCATTAGAAAAAGATGAGGCGGCAACGACGAAGCTTCTGAATCGGATGGAAGAGGAAGGGAGACGACGAGTCAAAGCAGAAGAGCCCGGGCACCAGGAAGTGAGTCCGTGCTTGAGTTGAAGCGAGTTCGATAAACTCGCCATTGCTTTTCGAGCTGTAAAAAAGGAATGGAAAAGGAAGAAATACTTAGAAGATATGAAAGTATTTGACAAAGAGGATCAGGAATTGCAGTAACAACAGCAGATTTGAGTGGAGGGTGGACCTGGGTACATGTTATTTGAAGGTGATTTTTGTAGTGAGAGAAAACGCTTAAAGAATCAATAGATTATTAATTATTGAGGCGACTTTGGCTCTAGAAGATAGCCAAAGGGCATAAGACTGACGATTGTAAAGCAGTTTAGGCCTTTTTAAGGATGGTTCAACACCGTGCCATTGATCTTTGACAAACGGGGTGCCCAATGATCAGAGAAGAGTGGTCGTCGTGGCACTCTGCCTATTTTTGTCTGCATTACTTTTTCAAGCTTTTAAAATTTCCCACGCTGCTTAGTGCTATGCTAAAGCCAGGAAAACAAAAATATTCATGTATAATGGAAGATTAAACCAAGCATAAACGACATTCAATCTCTCAAAACTTTTATCAAGAAATAAATCACAGTGTGAAATGGGCATAAGACACAGGTCTGAACATCTTTTACTTTGATTAAAAATTTGAGGAAACTTACTGTTTAATTAATTGAAATCGCAATTTTGTCTAAAATCAACCCAAAGAATTTGTTAGCACTAATTCCATTTACTTGCACGGAACAAAGTTCGGGAATCATAGATAGATTCAAACCTCTATACGTTTACCATTTGTCCTAAAATTGGGTACAAACTATCCAATGTTTCATTTTCATATCAAGAACAAACCTTTATGGTTGTTCTTTAGGAAATTTAACAAGGGTTGAACCTGCTGAATATAAAGTTGAAAAGCAAACACAGATTCTATCCATTGTCTCAGGTCTGTTTAAATGGAACCAACACCATAACAAAACTGGTTGCCTTAAAGAAGATCAAGCATATTTCACATTTCCAAATTGACCAACAAGAACATATGAAAATGTCAATCCAACATACATGTACTTTCTGCAAAGTGAGAAACTCTCACTTGAATACAAAAATGTTATATATTAGTTTGCGTATTTACATTTCCCTCAAAGCTTCTGTACTCAAATCATAGTCAACATATTAAACAAACGGCCAAAGCTAACCAAAAAATAAAAAGTCTACATTTCACAAAGAAAATGCTTGCTTCACCACAACCATAGTGGCTGAAGCCTGGACTCTGGAGCCTGAAGCCGGTGTTAAATTAAAAAATAAAACAAAGGGGGGGGGGGGGGGAACAACCTTCAAGGCCTTGTTCGGACCAAAAGATTGACCGACGAAAATGCCCGACATAGTTACACGACCGGGCCACCTTGTTCCAACACATCGAGAAACTCAGTTCTGTTTCTTACCAACCTATGGAACGCTTCCCTAATCAGCATCTGCAAAGGCACCAACCCTTCATCCATTCTCCGACAAACCTCTGCCAGCTCCGCCACTTGTGCAGCCACTTCGTCCAATTTCTCTTTCTCTCCGGGGAACTGGTATGAGTCAGTGAATTCAATCAAACTCTGGCCGAGTTTCTCCATCTTCTGCATCTCGTATAACAACCCAGCCATCCCTTTCTTCTCCTTCTTCTTCCACTCCTCACCGATTTTATCATGTATACCGGCCAGACTATGGGTCCAGTTCACGTGCTTATTAATCGGAAGATGAGTTGTCAAACCGCTCCTCTCTTGACAAGGTATCGCAGCAATCAATACCCACATAACAAAAACTATAATCAAGCTCAGTATGTAAACCGGGGCGGGCAAACAGGAGGCCTCCGGTCCACGTGGAGCAGCGAGGTTCATGGTCATGGCGTGAATCTGTTTGGATGCTGACCAATGCTTGGCTACCTGCCAAGAAAGTGACCTGTAATGTCCATGGTGTCGATCTTTATTACCACTTCGGCGGCCGAACGACCAGCTCCGCTCCGCCGTTTTCTGAACGGAGCTTTCTTTGTCGTCGACGTGCATTGCCGACATTAGTGAAACCAACGCTTTTTTGGCCCTCCTCGCTTGTCCTTCACCGAAGGGTTTTTGTTCCAAAGCCGAAACGGCAATCTCCGCCAGCTTTTGGCAATGCCTGACCAACTCCAGCCCGTTGGTTACCGCATTACAAATGTCCATAGCTTTAACGACGCGTTCGAGAAGTTCGGGAATCAAGCGATCGAGAGGGGGTTTGGAGATCTGAGCCGCGTCTCGTTCCATCAAGAGAATTGCCTTGCATTCGGTTTCGCAACAAAGGAACACGTCGACCAGCTTGCGTATCCAGGAAATAGAGAGAAATGCTTCAGTGGGGGCGTCATCGGGGGCAGATAAGAGCTCGGCAAAGCGATCGGAGAGCTGCTTTTGGAAAAGCTCTAGGTCTTCAATCTCTTGCTCGTGGTACCCTTCCATTGCGTTGACTTGGTTCCGCCTGATGCTGATTCGTCCCAAGAAGGAACTTTGGTCGGTTCCCGTCATCTTAGTTGGAAGATTTTTGGATAAATTGAAAGCCAATGAAAAGAGGGGAAGAGGAAACAGGGAGTGGGATGGGGAAAAGGGACGGTGTCTAAGGTTAAAAAGGAGGAGGGGTTAGGGAGTTAAATAACGGGAGCGAAATTTATGGAGGTGGAATTATCGGGGACGACGACCCGTTCTGCCTTCCTTCTTTGGAGCCCTGACTTGGCACTCAGTTAGTGTTCTTTTATTATTAATATTTTTTTTCCCAAAATTCCTCTTTAAATATGCAACTATACATGAATTTTTAGGTATAAATTTTAAATTTATATATGTATTTTGATTTTGTGTAATTTTATATATTTTGATTTGATTTGATTCAATTCTCACAAATTATTAATATAATTATTGATATAACATCATTTTATATTTATATATTACATCAAATATAATTATATTTATCTAATATAAAATAAATTGATGTGTTTATTTCTTTAAATATGTATGATTGAATTAAAATTAAAATTTCATACTATACATTTGAACCATAACCAAAGTTTCATGTGTATAATTGCACCAACTTCAAATTCATGTATCAAATTGTACATTAAATTAAAATTTATGTATAATTTTGAGATTTATCCTTATTTTAAAAAATTAAAACTTCTACTTTCTTTTAAGAATTGTTATTTAGTACAAGATGTGGGTTCAAAACGTGATTAAATGCATTTTCTTTTGATTTAGGAATTTGAAAATTAGGGTAAAAATAAGCATTACATAAAAAAATAGTATTTAGTATACTTAAATTTTAAATATACTTCACAAGTATGTTTAAGAAATTACATGTAATATCCAAAATTTTAGTCTTTGAGAAAGGATAAGTATTTAAAAGATGAATTAAATATTGGGAGACAAAGTATGAATAATGAAATTTAGTAATGACTAATTTGTAATTTCTTTAAAGTTGAAGAACTAAAAGTACAAATTGACCATTTTTGGAAAGGAGGTGAAATTGAATAAATTTTTTTTTTTTATGAATGTGATAAGGATATGTATTGATATATGGAGTTGGAAAATTGGGATATGAATTAAATTGAATAAAGTGGAAAAGTATAAGGACTAAGGTGCAATTTTCCCATTTTATGGAGGAGGGACCTAAATGAAATTGTTCTATATTTAATTGATATTTAGGAACATAATGATGAGATTAAAATCTCATAGCTGATGAGGTGGAAAGTTTGGTGGAATTTTAAGGTTGAAAAGTGTTGAAATTTGATTAGAAATTAAAAATAAAAGGATGAAATTAAAATAAAAAGAAAAGTGGACAATTTTCTACAATCTTTGAGGAGTGAAATGGTAGTAAAAATAAGGTTGAGTTCAAGTAAAGAAATAGGTAAATACTTAATTGAATTCAAGTTAGTTTATTTTAATTTGAATATTTGAGTATTTAAATTTTCATATGAAATAATTAAATAAGATATGATTAAGATTATTGAATATAGTAGTAGATATGTAATTAAAGATATGTTAGTAATGTAAGAAATGATAAAGTGATAATTTAGTGATTAGTGAATGTTATGAAACAAAAGATTAAATTATAATGAGTGAAAAGTTATTTATTTGTCATTGATTAATAAGTGAATAGATGTAGAATAGTAAAATTACTATAGAAATGATTAAATTGTAAAGGTTTTAAAATTTGATATTGAAATAAATATTGTGATTACAAGTTTAAATGAAATGAATAGTGATATTAATGTAACACGCCATATGGCAAGTCTAAAGTTTCGACGTATAGTAGTAAACAGTCTGTCTGTTGTAGTGTTATTAGCCCAAAAGATTATTTTGGCGTATACGTGTGGACGTGTACTAACCACCAAAAGAGTAAGTAAGAATTTGATTTTATAATATTCTACCATGTATTAAGGAGACGTTCGTGTTAAGGGATAAAAGAGAAATATGAGATGAGTATTCTCTAAAGGTATAGAACGCCCGATTTGTATGGAATATTGTGTTAGTTAGACTTTAAGTAATTTAGTTAGAAACCAAATGTATAGTTTTGCCTGATAAGTTTAATGAAGGGAACTTATTTATATTTTTCTCGAAAACTGTAGGCCAATAAGAAGGTAAGTTTTGATACGTATGACACTTGTTAAATTCCACTAAGCAAGACGAACCATATTTATATGTGATTCCTTCTTCCTCTTCCTTAAGTGGTATCTACTTACACTTTCATTAAATCTAAATGTATCCTACCTTGATGATCTAGAGGCTAAAGTTCTTTTATTATCAGTAGTTACTTCGTATCAGGATAAGTATTTCAACTCTGCATGTTAAGTTTTGAATGAGTAAATCTGTATTTGATAACTGAACAGTTAGATTGTAAGTATAAGGTTTCTACATGGGATTGTCAGCGATTGAAATGATAAGTAATTTGTATGTATAAGAGTATTAATGGTGAAATTATGTTTCTAAATTGTGGTTGTTGCTGGTTCGTGATGTATATTGTTCATACCGAAGTATGTCTGTATGAAATCAATCGATCTATGAATCTGAAACCATGGAATGTATAGTATGAATATGATAAGTATGTGATGAGTATTGTGATGTTAAAGTAAGGTTGTATATGTCTGTCTGGAATGTATGCTATAAGATGTGAGTTCTTTAGGGTGTATGTTAGGGAACTACAGTGTTAGGCTTAGATTGAGTTAGTGCATGAAGTCTGTGAAGTGGGTCTTTGTCTGTTCACCACAGTGGTATCCGATGGTGTCTGTTAGGACATAAAACATGAACTCTGATATGAAATTATAAAGGAAAAGCCCATGACCATGGCATCCTCTGGAAAGGAACTAAGGAATGGTGATTACCTAATAGGGTTCTCTACGTGTCCCGGGAAGATGATGGGCAAACCTCACAAAATGTGAGTTTAGGCAAATCCATATCGTAAACACAACAGTTAAGAATAGCCTTTGTGGCGAACTTTGAAAAAATAGCCTTTTGTGGTGTACTCTGGATGAACAGACTTTGTGGCGCATTATGAATGAACTGCATCCTGAAGGAAAGGCCTTTCTGGTGTACTTTAATAGATATCCTTTGTAGCGGGTTCTGTATTAAGCTAAGTGGCATATTTAGTATGGCTCTTATGTATATTCAATAAAGTCAGTATGGTATAAGGTATCCATTGATTTTACAATAAAGTACTATATAATGCTAAGATTCAATCGAAAACAATGAATTGAAGAAATGTAGAGAAGCAATAGGTTAGTATTGAAAGTTTACTCCAAATAAAGGTTTGACTTTGTATGTTCGAAGCAGATATCTGTTATCTTTATATGTGCTCATTCACAAATTGAGATTGTACGTTAGTTCTGTAACGCCCCTTACCCGAGACCGTTGCCGGAGTCGAGCACAAGGCACTACTAAACTTATTTGAGCACTTAACCAAATTTAGATAATTTATATAATACTTTTCAGACAAGCTGTCCAACTGTGTCATAGTTGCTAAATAATTCATATCTCGAGTTATAAAACTCGAAATCCAAATCCGTAAATTTTCTCTGAATTTATACTCATATATCTACTTACCAATTTTTTTCTAGAATTTTTGGCCAAGCCAATTAGTACAGTTTATTATTTAAAATCTCCCCTGTTTCAGGGTTTGACTACTCTGACCTTTGTGTATTACGAATCAGATATCTCTCTGTACAGAGCTTCAATGACTATTCCGTTTGTCTCTAATAAAACTAGACTCAATAAGGAATCTGTACATATAAAGTATGACTTCTAATTATCTTTGTAAAATGTATGGTGAATTTCCAAAGTCAGAACAGGGGATCCAGAAATCGCTCTAGCCCTGTTTCACAAAAATTTAAACATCTCATAAAATATAGCTCATATACCTGTTTTGCTTCTTCCATATGAAAATAGACTCATCAAGATTCGATTCCATAATTTATTCATTATTTAATTCCATTTCTACTATTTTTAGTGATTTTTCAAATTCAAACTACTGCTACTTACCGAAAACTGTTTTAATACAAATATTGTTAACTAGTTTATAACATCTTTACTTCAATTCATTCAAACTCTATACATGCCATATAAATCTTTAAACATAAAACAAAAACTACCGGAATTGATCTGAATAGTGTGCCCTGTTGTGTTGATCCGATCTACCCACTTCACTTCAAGTCAATCTACATAAAATATTAAACACACACAAGTAAGCTTATTGAAGCTTAGTAAGCTCATAGGCATATAAACACAAATCATATCAAATATCGTACACAATCATATATCTATTAGTTTAACTATTTCATCCTCCAAATCACAATTTCATTAATAACTCATTGGAATAATTTCCATATGGCAACTCACAATTTAACTCCCTTAGGCCCATTTCTCATTTACTTCATTGTCAAATTAGGGAACAATAAGGAATTGAGTGCTTCATTATCACATTGCCATAGTAAACCATGGACTTTCACATTGATACGCATCACACACCGAAGCCATAGCCTTGCCATGGTCTTACACGGTTCACATATCATACCGAAGCCATATCCCAGACATGGTCTTATACGGAATCACATTATCACATTATACCGATGCCATAGCCCAGCTATGGTCTTATACGGAGTCACATTATCACATTGCACCGATGCCATAGCCCAGCTATGGTCTTAAACGGGCACACTTGTCACATATGTTTCAATCAACTCATCGTGGTCACGAATAGAAGCACTCAAATCCATTGTTCCTACTAATTTGTACTTTTAGTTACACATTATTCATTAGTTAATGCAAATTGATAGTATTCATCAACAATAAAATATTTTAACAATCATAATATTTTCATATCAAAACATTGAACTTTGCCATATGAACTTACCTGGACTAATTTGTAAAAGTCGTAGAAATTCAGGGACTATTCTTGAATTTTCTCCTTTCCACGATTCAGTTCGTTTTCTTGATCTATAATTATAAAATCATTCCTTCATTAGCATCCATTTCAATTCTATTTCACTTCACAATTTATGCTGTTCAAATTTCGAAATTGCACTTTTACCCCAAAATTTACAATTTTCACAATTTAGTCCCTTCTCAATTCACCCATCAATTGAACTAATTTTTCTCAATTAACACTTTATTTTATCATTATAAACTATTTCAAAACCTTTTATATTCTTAATTTCAACAGAAACCTTCAATTCACAACTTTTTCACAATTAGGTCCTAAATATCATTTCCTATCAAAATCACTTAATAAAACCACCTTAATATAAAATTAGAACTTAAATTTCATAATAATTCATCATAAAATTCCCTTATCCATCCAGGGTAACTTCCAATTTCACCCATAAAATCAAAAACTAATGAATTCTACAAGTGGACCTAATTGTAAAAGTCATAAAAACATAAAATTATCAAGAAAAGTAAGAATTAAACTCACATGATGTAAAATATGAAAACCAGCTTTCTCCAGACCTTCTATGGCGTTTTAGCTGAGAAAATATGAAGAAATGTCTAGATTTTTCAATTACATCATTATTTAACTATTAACTTTTATGCTATTTCCAATTTTGCCCCTTGTTCACATTGTTTTCTTGCTTATTTCATACCCAAACCGTCCAGCCATTAACCTTTGGGTCTAATTGCTCTTTAAATCCATCTTTTTAAATACTTAAGCTATTTACTCACAATTTAACAAATTTTATGCTATTTTCAATTTAGTCCTTTTTAATTAATTAGCCATCCAAACGTTAAAATTTTCTAACGAAACTTTAATACTAACTCAATGACACTCCATAAATATTTATAAAAATATTTATAGCTCGATTTTCAACTTTGAGGTCTCGATACCTCATTTTTGACCCGTTTGACCTAATAAATTCTTTTAATTCACTAATTTCACCATTTCACAAATTCTTCTAAATTCTTACTTGACTCATAAATATTAAATTACTATCTTGTTCAATCTTATTTTTCAATTTAGTGATCTCAAATCACCATTTCCGACACCACTTGAAAATTAGTAGTTATAACTCTCCCCTTTAAAAATTTCGTCCTCGAAATTTGTTACCCAAACATTTGGATATTGTGATCTCATTGACTCCTCTGTTTCCCAGGTTGCCTCCTCCAATCCATGTCGATGCCATAACACTTTTACTAACGGTACTTTCGTTTATTAGTAGTTCTTTAACTTCCCGAGCTAATACTTTCACCGGTTCCTCCGAATAAGTCATATCGATTGTAGCTCTATCTCAAGATGAGGAATCACATGTGAAGGGTTTGATCTATATCGTCTCAACATAGATACATGAAATACATTATGGATCTTCTCAAGTTCGGAGGCAAGGCCAATCTATAAGCTACTGGGACCGATCCTCTCAATGATTTCAGATGGTCCGATAAATCGTGGACTAAGCTTTCCTTTTCTACCAAACCGTAAAACTTTCTTCCACGGAGAAACTTTCAAGAACACACGATCACCCACATTGAACTCTATATCTCTTCTTTTCAAATCTGCATACGACTTTTGACGATCGAAAGCAGCTTTTAAACTTTCCCGAATAATCTGAACTTTCTCTTTAGTTTCCCGAATTAAATCCATTCCGACTAATTTCGATTCACTTAATTCTGACCAATACAACGGGGTTCTGCACTTCCTTCCATACAGAGCTTCAAACGGTGCCATTTTGATACTAGCTTGATAACTGTTATTATAAGCAAATTCAATTAAAGGTAAGTACCTTTCCCAAATGCCATCGAACTCGAGTATACAACACCTTAACATATCTTCCAAAATCAATCACTCGCTCGATTGTCCATCATGTCGAGGGTGAAAAGTCAGTACTAAATTTTAACTTAGTACCTAAAGCTTCCTGTAGTTTATTCCAAAATCTCAAGTAAACCTCGGATCTCGATCGAAATAATTGATGTCGGCACCCCATGTAATCTCACAATTTCGACACATATAATTCCGCTAACTTATCAAGTGAAAAATCATTACGACCGGAATAAAATGCTACCGATTTAGTTAATCATCTACTATCACCCAAATCGAATCTTTTTCTTGAGTCACCGGCAATCCAGATACAAAATCCATCGTCACATGTTCCCACTTCCATTCGGAATCATTACGAGTTGTAACAAACACAGAGGCACTTGATGTTCACTTTTACTGTTGATGATTAAACATTTTGCCACAAATTCACAAATTTCCGTTTCATACCAGCCACCAATACATTTTTTCAAATCACAATACATCTTCGTACTACCCGGATGAATCGAGTACATACTACTATGAGCCTCGATAAGATATCCTTCTTCAATTCTAGATTATTCGGGACACAAATTCTATTACGATGGTATAACATACCACTATTATCAATAGAGTAATCTAAGTTCAAATTATCCGAACCATTTGTCGTTTCAACACCAACTTCGGATCTTTATCTTGCGGTTCTGAATTCGTTGAAAGAATACTGGTTTTGTCTTTAATTCAACTAATATAGAACCATTTTCATTAATGCACAAATGAGCATTTAACGCTCAAGAGCAAATAATGATGATTTCGACTAAGTGCATCTGCCACTACATTTGCCTTACCGGATGATAATCAATGATAAGATCGTAATTTTTCAACAACTCTAACCATCGCCTCTGCTCAAATTCAGCTCTTTCTGCGACATTAAATATTTCAAACTTTTATGGTCTCAGATACACATAACATTTCTCTCCATATAGGTAGTGTCTCCAAATTTTAAAAGCAAATACTATGGCAACTAACTCAAGATCATGTGTAGGGTAGTTCCTCTCATGTGGTTTCAACTGTCGAGAAGCATATGCTACAACTTTTCTGATGCATCAATACACAACCTAAACCATTCGAGACGCATCACTATATACTACATATGGCACACCTGATTCAGGCTGAGTTAACACCGGAGCCTCTGTCAACATTTTCTTTAATTGATCAAAACTTTGTTGGCACTCATCAGACCATACAAACTCAACATTCTTCTGTAATAATTTAGTTATCGGTGAAGCAATCAATGAAAAATCTTTCACAAATCGACGATAGTAACTAGCTAATCCAAGGAAACTTCGCACTTCCGTAACATTCTTTGAAGTTTTCCAATTAATCACCGCTGACACCTTACTCGGATCTACCCGTATACCATCAACTGACACAATGTGACCCAAGAATCCCACTTCATGAAGCCAAAATTCACATTTACTAAATTTTGCATATAACTGTTTTTCCCTTAATATCTGTAGTACAATTCTCAAGTGCTGAGCATGCTCGGATTCTGTCTTTGAATAGATCAGTATATCGTCAATAAACACAACCACAAATCTATCTAGGTAAGACTGGAAAATTCGATTCATTAAATCCATAAAAGCAGCAGGAGCATTTGTCAAACCGAATGGCATAACTAAGAACTCATAATGACCATACCGAGTTCTAAAAGTCGCTTTTGGTACATCACATTCCTTTACCTTTAATCGATAATACCGGATCTGAGATCTATTTTTGAAAACACTTGTAGCATCCTTAAGCTGATCGAATAAATCATCAATACGAGGCAAAGGATATTTATTTTAATTGTTACCTTATTCAATTTGCTCGTAATCTATGCACACCTCAATGAACCATCCTTCTTTTCACAAATAAGACAGTGCACTTACGGCGACATACTCGATCCGATAAACCCTTTGTCTAACACTCTTGCAAGCTGCGTTTTAACTCTCTTAATTCTGCTGGAGCCATTCTATACGGTGTCACCGATATGGGGCTGTTCAGGAAGCACATCTATCACGAACTCAACTTCTCTATCGGTGGTAACCCCGGTAATTCTTCAGAAATACATCCATGAATTCATTTACAATAGATAGTTGCTTTAACTTTGATTCGAACTTGAGTATCAAGAATATAGGCTAAATAAGCCTCATTTCCTTTACGCAACAATTTACGAAAGGACATAAAGGAAATCATTCTAACCATGTCATCCAAATTTCCAGACTCAACCAAAATAATGTCTCCTTTTGACATTTCAAACTAATTCGTTTTTCTCGACAATTCACTATTGCGTCATGTTTCATTAACCATCCATGCCCAAGATAACATCAAATTCCGAAAGGTAGCAAGATCAAATCGGGGAAATCACATTTTTAACTTTCAAAGTGATGTTATGACATATTAAATTAACTACCACACTTTGACCTAACGGATTTGTAACTTGTACATCATAATCGAGGCTCAACAAATAAGTTCTTTTCAGATGCTAACATAGTGCAAATATATGAATGAGTAGACCGGGTCTATTAAAGCATACAGGAACATCATAAAGATAGAAAGTACCAGCAATTACATCCGGAGTCATTGCTTCTTCTCTCGCTCGAATGGCATAAGTACGAGCAGAGCCCTAACTTCGATCGGCTAGCGTATCTTTCATACCCGAACGAGTAGCCCTCAGAAACGCTTTCCGACCAGAGCGTCTTCCTTTTGAGGAAGAATTTTCGGTTTCTCCTCTGTTCCACTTCTTCTACTTGTAATTGGGGACAATCACGAATAAAGTGATCGGTGGCCCCACATTTATAACAAGCCCTAATTTACTTCTACATTCACCGGGTGACTTCTTCTACAATGTTGACACTTGGGCCTTTGGGTATTTTGTACACTACCCACACTAACAAAGCAGTCTGTCGGATGCTTTGTAATCGATTGTCTTGGCCTACTTTTTCCTTATCTTTCGGTAATCAAGTGGCTCATTGAATTCCTCTTTAGATTTCTTCACCGGTAAAGTAGAAAATAACTTAGATGCACTTCTTTTGAAAGATTCTTTACTTCTTCTATCTCGTTGCATCTTTTTATTATATACTTCTTCAAGCTTCTGAGCACGATCTGATAGAACAACAAATTCTCGTATCTCAATGCCCCCTATCATCATTTTAATCTCATCATTATGCCCTTCTTCAAATCTGATACACATTTCTTCTTCAGTGGGTACTATCTCGAGCATATTTGCTCAGATAAACAAATTCTCTTTCATATTCAGCCACTGACTTGTTTCCCTGTCGCAAGTCGAGAAATTCTCTTTTCTTCTTATCCGGATATCTTCTACCGACATATTTCTTCTTAAATTCATTTTGAAAAATTCCCAAGTGATCTTCTCAAATAAGACAACAGCTTCTATTGTTTCCCACCAGTTATAAGCTTCTTCTTTCAATAATGACACGGCACATATTAAGTAATCATCTGGTGAGCACGCCATTTGCTTAAAAACCCTCATTATACTTTGTAACCAATATTCACTTTAACGGGGTCATCGTCTGTTCTTCCCCAAATTCTTCACCCCATGTTTTCGAGCTTTTCAAATGGAGAACGTTTGCCAGATTCAGTTGTCGGAGGAGGTGGAGGAGCAACCGGGGGTACTACAGATGTTGAGATAGGGGGAGGAGGTTGCGGAGTCTGATTTCTTTCTCGCACATTCTCATTATACCACCGATTCATGAATCCATAAATCATATTTTGAGTTCTTGTTCTCGCATCAATGAAATCGAGCTTCACTACTTGTTCCTTGTTCGAGATTTGTACTCGCTATTAACTTCTTCTTGCTCGGTTTGTTCGGTCTATCGACATCTTTTCAAATCAAGATAATCTATAATAAAAACAAGGATTAGATCGGATCATACACAAGACACTATCACGATTTATATGGCATGTAATTCTAGACACTTTTCACATTATACATATTCCGAGAATCGGCTAAACCAAGCTCGATACCAATAAATGTAACGCCTTACCCGAGACCGTTGCGGAGTCGAGCACAAGGCACTACTAAACTTATTTGAGCACTTAACCAAATTTAGATAATTTATATAATACTTTTCGCACAAGCTGTCCAACTGTGTCATAGTTTCTAAATAATTCATATCTCGAGTTATAAAACTCGAAATCCAAATCCGTAAATTTTCTCTGAATTTATACTCATATATCTACTTACCAATTTTTTCTAGAATTTTGGTCAAGTCAATTAGTACAGTTTATTATTTAAAATCTCCCTGTTTCAGGGTTTGACTACTCTGACCTTTGTGTATTACAAATCAGATATCTCTCTGTACAGAGCTTCAATGACTATTCCGTTTGTCTCTAATAAAACTAGACTCAATAAGGAATCTGTACATATAAAGTATGACTTCTAATTATCTTTGTAAAATTTATGGTGAATTTCCAAAGTCAGAACAGGGATCCAGAAATCGCTCTGGCCCTGTTTCACAAAAATTTAAACATCTCATAAAATATAGCTCATATACCTGTTTTGCTTCTTCCATATGAAAATAGACTCATCAAGATTCGATTCCATAATTTATTCATTATTTAATTCCATTTCTACTATTTTTAGTGATTTTTCAAAATCAAACTACTGCTACTTACCGAAAACTATTTTAGTACAAATATTGTTAACTAGTTTATAACATCTTTACTTCAATTCATTCAAACTCTATACATGCCATATAAATCTTTAAACATAAAACAAAAACTACCGGAATTGATCTGAATAGTGTGCCCTGTTGTGTTGATCCGATCTACCCACTTCACTTCAAGTCAATCTACATAAAATATTAAACACACACAAGTAAGCTTATTGAAGCTTAGTAAGCTCATAGGCATATAAACACAAATCATATCAAATATCGTACACAATCATATATCTATTAGTTTAACTATTTCATCCTCCAAATCACAATTTCATTAATAACTCATTGGAATAATTTCCATATGGCAACTCACAATTTAACTCCCTTAGGCCCATTTCTCATTTACTTCATTGTCAAATTAGGGAACAATAAGGAATTGAGTGCTTCATTATCACATTGCCATAGTAAACCATGGACTTTCACATTGATCGCATCACACACGAAGCCATAGCCTTGCCATGGTCTTACACGGTTCACATATCATACCGAAGCCATATCCCAGACATGGTCTTATACGGAATCACATTATCACATTATACCGATGCCATAGCCCAGCTATGGTCTTATACGGAGTCACATTATCACATTGCACCGATGCCATAGCCCAGCTATGGTCTTAAACGGGCACACTTGTCACATATGTTTCGTCAACTCATCGTGGTCACGAATAGAAGCACTCAAATCCATTGTTCCTACTAATTTGTACTTTTAGTTACACATTATTCATTAGTTAATGCAAATTGATAGTATTCATCAACAATAAAATACTTTAACAATCATAATATTTTCATATCAAAACATTGAACTTTGCCATATGAACTTACCTGGACTAATTTGTAAAAGTCGAGAAATTGGGACTATTCTTGAATTTTCTCCTTTCCACGATTCATTCGTTTTCTTGATCTATAATTATAAAATCATTCCTTCATTAGCATCCATTTCAATTCTATTTCACTTCACAATTTATGCTGTTCAAATTTCGAAATTGCACTTTTACCCCAAAATTTACAATTTTCACAATTTAGTCCCTTCTCAATTCACCCATCAATTGAACTAATTTTTCTCAATTAACACTTTATTTTATCATTATAAACTATTTCAAAACCTTTTATATTCTTAATTTCAACAGAAACCTTCAATTCACAACTTTTTCACAATTAGGTCCTAAATATCATTTCCTATCAAAATCACTTAATAAAACCACCTTAATATAAAATTAGAACTTAAATTTCATAATAATTCATCATAAAATTCCCTTATCCATCCAGGGTAACTTCCAATTTCACCCATAAAATCAAAAACTAATGAATTCTACAAGTGGACCTAATTGTAAAAGTCATAAAACATAAAAATTATCAAGAAAAGTAAGAATTAAACTCACATGATGTAAAATATGAAAACCAGCTTTCTACAGACCTTCTATGGCGTTTTAGCTGAGAAAATATGAAGAAATGTCTAGATTTTTCAATTACATCATTATTTAACTATTAACTTTTATGCTATTTCCAATTTTGCCCTTGTTCACATTGTTTTCTTGCTTATTTCATACCCAAACCGTCCAGCCATTAACCTTTGGGTCTAATTGCTCTTTAAATCCATCTTTTAAATACTTAAGCTATTTACTCACAATTTAACAAATTTTGTGCTATTTTCAATTTAGTCCTTTTAATTAATTAGCCATCCAAACGTTAAAATTTTCTAACTAAACTTTAATACTAACTCAATGACACTCCATAAATATTTATAAAAATATTTATAGCTCGATTTTCAACTTTGAGGTCTCGATACCTCATTTTTGACCCGTTGACCTAATAAATTCTTTTAATTCACTAATTTCACCATTTCACAAATTCTTCTAAATTCTTACTTGACTCATAAATATTAAATTACTATCTTGTTCAATCTTATTTGTCGAATTTAGTGATCTCAAATCACCATTTCCGACACCACTGAAAATTAGGCCGTTACAAGTTCTGAGTTATGTATGTGCATGAAATGACATTTTGGTTGCATTTATCTCTAAAAAGGAAATTGGTATAGATATGTGAAGGTTAAGATTTAAGGATATAAGTGAAGAATCAAAGTCATAGATGGGAGAAGGAAATGAATCCCAAGTAAAGTATGGTAACTAGCGTGTATAAAATATCAGAATGTGGGAAGTATTCGCCAGAAGTAAGTCAGATGTCAAAGAATTGTAAGATAGATGTAATGAACCATCACCTACATTATGCATGTTTCAACTAAGGTAAATTGTGTTTTTCTCATTAAGTTCTTATGAACTTATCTGTGTGCATTATGTTTCTGGTTGGTTGATGTAAATCTGCGCTAGGAGGGACGATGCCAAGATTACGCCAATGGAGTAACGTATCGAATTATTATGCATACAGAGCAAGCTTGATGGCGTTTTATTAATCAGTCATACTACATAAGATTCTACACTTAGTTTTCAATGTAATAAATTATAATAATAGATGATAACTTTGGTAATTAAATTACTCCACTTATCTTGGTATATGTCAATGTTGTTTATGTGATCAATCAAATTTGTAATAATTCATGCTTTAATTGTAATAATAGTTCAAATTTATGTCTGTATTTGTGTGGTAACACCCGAAATCCGGATCCGGCGAATTCAATCAGGTTGAGGGTGTTACAATTAAAGTGTTATAAAAGTAAATATTTAATTTTCATGAATTTAGAGATTAAATTGTAAAATGATCAGAAATTACTAAGTGTGCTAAAATAGTGAAATAAAATATTTTAGTGAAGTCCCACTTGCAGTTAAGCTTATTTTTGGTAATTTTATGTTGATTCTCTGCTCGGCGTTCGTACGTCGTGATGTGATCCATCGGTGATAGCTAAGTTTTGAAAAGAATTGGGGATTGCTACTTCAATTCGAATCATATCACTCCTCAAACTTCAAGTTCAAGCCCTTTGGTATATATATTTTTTACTTTAGTTTGGCATGTATTTAGGTTTATTAGTAAAAAAAAGTGAATTATATGTGAGTTTATAAGTTACCTCGATTATAATGAAACAAGAATATGTTTAAGTGGTGAGTTTAGTGTTTAAATGTAACATTTCTTACTCGGATCGAGTGAGGGGTGTTACATTATATGCATTCTTTTCACTAGTTTTTATTTTTTAAAATTTATACTATAAATAAAGTGTTTGATTGAGTTTGTGTCACAAACAATGTTGTCTGAACCAGACTAGATCGATCAATGAAACTAGTTGGACTAAGAACCGACTGAGGTACCAGTCTAGTGAGAGATAAAAAAAAATTATTACTGTGTTTAGTCTACTTGTACATTTTGTACCAAGTGGGGACTTAGGTACTAATTGGAGACTGTCTTTGTATCGTCAAAAGCAATGAAATGGATTGGTTTGAAGGAACCATTATTCGAAGCCATGTGGGAAACTAATTCATAATTTGCAAGTGTCTCAAGGTTAGCACTAAACTACGAGTAAGAAATCTCATTAATCTTCAACATGCTTTACTCCTCTTGAGGAAGTAAAAATCCAAGTATGTGAAATCTCAACAAGGGAAAAAATGATATTGATTTAGGAAAATCAAGAGTAGCTTAAAAAGCAAGATGGAAAACTGAATGATTTGTGCAACAAAACCCAGTACTTTTTTTGGTAAATAAAGAGGGTTGCACCCTAATCGAACTTAGAAATAAAAACAAGCCTATCAAGAGGATGGGGTAAGGTCATTTTTAATGCCTGAAATAACCATTCTTGAAGGTAAGTTGAAATAAATCACTTTATACCAGCCCACAACAGCCAATTTTGCCATAGAATTTGTAGTCTGGTTTGCCTCTCGTCGCACCTATCTAACCTACACAGTCCATTGTCGATTACACAGTTCCTTTATGCTATTAACCACCGCCAACACACTTAAGGCTTGGGAAGAAGAGTTGATCAAAGTTCCAGCATCAGCACAATCAATCTCAACACACTAACTTGTCGAAACCATGCAACCAACAATCCCTCCCAAATAGCATGAGATTCTGTCCGTAACATTGAACTCAGTCCCAAGTATTCACTAAACCCCGCCATCCAATTACCATAATGATCTCGTATAAGCCCCCCAATCGATGCCTCATTTGAATTCGAGTGCATCGTTGTGTCACAATTGATTTTAATCCATCCCAATGCAAGATGTGTATTCAATTCCAAACTACCAGCAACGAACTTCATGTGTTGATCTGCATCCAAAATATGCTTAGACAAAGCATAACATAACAATAAGACACTATTTCCACCAGCGACACGCCATTTTCAATGAAAATCGATTTATTATGGGCATGCCAAAAACGCGAAATCAGCAAAGCAAAAAATAAATCCCATTCCAGATTCAACACAACAATATTAAGACAATTTTGAATATTATCAATTACCCACTAGTTGCACTTCATTGTAAAAAATCCGGTCACACTATGAACAGGCAAAACACGAAACCAAACATCCTAAGCAAATTTACAATCCCGTAAAACATGCAGAATCGTTTGTACCTCCCTACAACAAATCGGACAACGAGGATCCCAAGTAATGTTTCTTTTTACAAGCTCTTCATTAGTCAAAAGTTTCCCTTTCAAAACCAGCCAAGAAATTATTTGACTCGCTGAGGACTCTTATGCATCCAAATGACCCTTCACCATGAGTTGCAAACAAGCGATCGATAGTTATCTTAGATAATAATAAGCCCTAAAGCTGACTAATGCCACCCATAAATGTTTAATACAATATTAAAAGAGGGAGATCGTATATTTAGAATACAAGACACCATTTCACCATCTAAATACCTTATTAAGTTCAAAAAAAATCTCGAAACAGTCACATTTCTTTAATAAAAAAGATTCAGATCCAACTCAAACGAATCACAGTTGTGTAAATGTAATGAATTAATCCCTAAAATCCAATGTCAAAGTTGCAATTTACTTCTTGACTTTGTGAATTAATCGGAATGTTCCTTTATTTTGATTCAACTTTTTTTTTTTTTTTGGTGTGAAGTATTTTGATTCAAGGCAAAAGATGGTAGAAAAAAATGTTTTGTGATAGAATATTCAAGGGCAAGTAATACGATGGACATGTGAAAAAATAAATAATGTAAATTAATTTTACTGTGTTGAAATAACCAGAAAAGACCGAAATACTAATTTCTTTTTTACACGAATCATTCCGACAGATGAGTAATTTGCAAGTAAAACTACTAATTTTAATCTCCGGTCGGTCCACTGGTCATTTAAAACTTCAATGCAAATATTATGATTACTCAAAAGTAACTTTTCACTGTTCTTTAGTTGAAAATAATGAAAAAGAATGATAAAAAAATAATAGGGGAATTGATTATGAACCGTCAACATCTTGCATCTGCACTTCAAATGAAAATTATGTTAGTTACCTGTTACCGTTACAAAAGCGCGATAACTGTCAACTCACTCATTTCTATGATATTATTATTTTTTTCCCAAGGAAAGAGCCTTTAGCGGCTTAAATTAAGTTGTCTTGTCGGTTTTTGGTAAATCACCACTCCAGGACTTGACAAAAATACACCATGGTCGGTTTGGAAATCTGATTTTTCTGATAGAATCTTAAAAATATGTCCAAAATTTATCCTGCGTCGTGCTTATCATTTCTTTATTGTAAATTATATTTGTATAAACTCTAATATCTTGAATTTTTTTTGGGGGGTACTCTAGTAGCTTGGTCTCTGATGGATCTGCAGGAGGGTTAACTAGGCATAGGAGTTTGCACTTCCAAACTCTCACCGACAGGGGCGAAGCCAGAAAAAAATTTTGGGAGGCCGAAAGAAATTTTAATTTTTTATAGTCTATATATTTATAATTTTTAAAGGATTAAATTGAATTTTTATAATTTTAGAGGGGGCCAAAGTGAAATTTTACCTTTACTAATTTAAAATTTTAAAAAAATCTAAAGGGCCTAAATGAAAATTTCCCATTTTAGGGGGGGCCGGGGCCATGCCTGCCCCCCTGGTTTCGCCCCTGCTCACCGATCTCAAACCAATAAAGGGTCCAAAGGAAATAGTGCATGGAATTGGCTCGTGCTTTTTATGCTTGGCTGACAACTTTAGTAGTGGTAGTTGGGTGCGAGTTTGGTAGTAGGGTTAAATTTAAAACAAAAGTTAGAAAATCTGTATTGAAGTATTAAGATGGTTTATGGAATATAAGTTTAAAAATTGTGATTATTCTAAATTAAATTGAAATTTTTATAGTAAATTTTATTTTTTATTATATAAAATAAAAATTATATTTAAAATAGTAAAAATAATTTAAAAATTCTTAAAAGTTATATTTCAGAAGTCAAAATTTTATTTTGTTAAAATAAGTTTAAAATTTAAAACAAAAAATTAATATGAAAAATCTAAAAAACTCAATCCAACTTATGAACCTAGTTAGTAGAATTGTAACTGTCAGTGCTTACCTGTTGTATGGCTTATGTGGTGAAAAGCTATAGCATGAAGCTTGGCTGGCTGCTGGTTATCATTAATAGATGTGTATTGGACCCTTTGGACTGTGTGAGCCTTAAGTTTCATCCGTTAATTATGGACGCGCCTAACAAATCTCATTCTCTTCAATGTTATTTCTATATTCAACTACTTTTAATTTACAATAAATTTAGGTCCAAATATATTAATATACCAGTAAAATTATCTTTCCAAACCTTTTTGTTTATTACCGTATCTACTCAAGGAAGCATTAAGTTGATTTATTAAATAAATCCAAGTGCTGCACTTGGCAAAGCAATTTGATCAACCTTCTGATGGCGATTAGAATTTGGAGGAACCAAGAAAATCGCTTTAGTGTTCAATGAATCACATTCCTAAAACTCAAAGTCACTGCGCGCCCAATAGTTCTTTTCCATCATACAATATAATTCAACAACATGGGCCTCAATCCAGCACAGCTGCAAAAGGCAGGCCATGATAGTCCAATGAAGCCACACAGTATACCCAGAAATCTAGGCCTTAATCAAGTCCCATTCCAATTATGGGTTTATAGTCCAAAAAAAAGAAGTGTGATTAAAAAAGGCGCAGGTGAGTTGCCACTTGCCATCATGTACTGTGCTGCCTCCCAAGCAAAAAGGGGGCAGGGGTTAAGACAGCAAGCGTCCCGTGATCAGCACAACCACCATATCCGAAAGCAGTTGGCTAAACAAATACTTGGCACCCATCTACTCATATCTCACTTGGGTGATGTTAAAAGAAACCACATGTTAAGCTGCGTGAAGGACTAATTTTATTTTTAATTAAAAAAAAATCTTAAGAAAACTACAAAAGTCTCCTTACATTTCACGGATTTTCGAACCATAAAACTTTTGATCATATCAAAGCCAAAAGAAAAAAAAAAAAAACACTCTCTTCCAAAAAGTTTCGCAAAGAAAAGAAAATTATACAAAGCAAAATTGCCAAGAATGAATCTCCAGATATAGCGCTGAAAGGAAACAAACCCAGTCTGAGTTCTTTGTTTAAAGATTTATATACATATTTTGAGCTGGTTAGCAGGTGAAGCAGAAAAAATGAAAAAGGAAATGGGGAGTACAAAACATTCAAGCTCGGAGGGAAGCAGTATCAAAGGAGTGCCGACACACGGAGGAAAATATGTTCATTACAACGTGTATGGTAACTTGTTTGAGGTGTCCAGTAAGTACGTACCTCCTATTCGTCCTATCGGTCGTGGTGCTAATGGCATTGTTTGGTAAGTTTTCTTTTTCATGTTTAACTCAAACTCACAAATTAAATAATTTGATTAGATCTAGGCCATCAAAGTTTTTTTAAGATAAGTTTGTCCCTGATGATTGTGATCTTTTACGTGGTGGGTTGATATTATCATATGTATCCTAGTCAAGTGAACATTTTCTTCGTAATTTGTTGAATTTAATTGAGTGATAATAGAATTTTTGTCCTTTATGTTTATGATTATGATTAGGGGGCTTCCTTTTTTATTGTTTGTTTCTTAATATTTTCAGTTTATGGATAAATAGGTAGCATATAAATAAATCATTCACTATTTCTCTTATTGTTAGGTGTATGTTAGATGTAACTTATAGGTTTTTCAAAAACATATGTGCCCAAGTTTGATATTTGCTTAGAAAAAGTTAAAAAAATAAAAATTCTTCAATTTTCCATTCAATTATTGACGATATTTTTTTCCTTAAATTTTCTGTCA
The DNA here is from genome assembly GCF_025698485.1 of Gossypium arboreum. Classification (NCBI taxonomy): domain Eukaryota; kingdom Viridiplantae; phylum Streptophyta; class Magnoliopsida; order Malvales; family Malvaceae; genus Gossypium; species Gossypium arboreum. Next base: position 115,912,384 of record NC_069081.1, on the reverse strand, counting down.
ATACCTGCATATAATCGTACCAACTTAAAAAACAAATTACTATGAAGCAGTAAGCATATATGTGACAGAAAGTAGTAATTGAAAAAACTAATAGAATTTCAAATTTCCCCTAAAATTTTGAGAAATTAAAACTTTTAACTTTTTAAGATGGATTAAATCTGTAAACTTTGCTAAAATACAGGGAGTGACAGCATAGTTATAACCAAAAGAGAACTTTTTTTAAGTATATGGATTAAAAAACTCAAACTTTGCTAAAATACAGGGAGCAACAGCATATTTTGACCAAAAAGATTTCGTGATATTCTAAAAATGAAATAGAAGCACTGCTTATGCCTGTAGTAAAGTTCTCAAAAAACGTCCTTCCTCAAATCTCATATCGCTTGACATTTCTTTTTTATTTAAATACCAATTGGCATTTCACATTTGGATGCATTGCTGATGTGGGACTGAATTACTTTGACCTCTTCGTTGCTCTATTTTCAGTGCTGCTGTCAATTCAGAGACGCGTCAGGAGGTTGCTATTAAGAAGATCGGTAATGCATTTGATAACATCATAGATGCCAGAAGGACACTGAGGGAAATCAAGCTTCTTCGTCACATGGACCATGAAAATGTAAGCTCCCTCAGGATTCATCATTCTTCTACGGTGTAATGTATGCCTGGAAATCCCGCACTCAATTCTCTTTTTTTGCAGGTGATTGCCATCAAGGACATCATTCGACCACCGAAGAAGGAGACCTTCAACGATGTTTACATCGTTTATGAATTGATGGACACCGATCTTCATCACATAATCCGCTCCGACCAGCCATTGACAGATGATCATTGTCAGGTTTGGATAAACAGGCTTTGTGGGTGACATTCATATATGTTGCCGATATACTTTACGTTGCGTTTTCCTAACATCATCATCATCATCATACTACTACTACAACCAAAACCTTGTTTGATTTAGCATGAATCTGATACTGAATGGGAACCTTTTTTCCAGTACTTTCTGTATCAGTTGTTACGAGGACTGAAGTACGTGCATTCTGCCAATGTTTTGCACCGTGACCTTAAGCCAAGCAGTCTGCTTTTGAATGCAAAGTGCGACCTTAAGATCGGGGACTTTGGATTGGCTAGGACCACCTCCGAAACAGATTTCATGACCGAGTACGTCGTCACTCGTTGGTACCGAGCACCAGAGCTGCTTCTCAACTGTTCCGAATACACTGCTGCCATCGATATGTGGTCTGTCGGCTGCATATTCGGAGAAATTATGACAAGAGAGCCTCTGTTTCCAGGCAAAGATTACGTTCATCAGCTGAGACTCATCACTGAGGTACTCAACTTCTGTTGAAGTATTCTAGCCATGGTCTTAAAACGTAGGTTCACTTCTAACATTGTTCATTCTTTTTTTGTTCCAAAAGCTGATAGGTTCACCCGATGACGCTAGCCTCGGATTTCTCCGAAGCAACAATGCCCGAAGGTATTTCAGACAACTTCCACAGTGTAGGAAGCAACAATTTTCAGCTCGGTTCCCAAACATGTCTCCTGGTGCTGTTGATCTGCTAGAGAAAATGCTTGTCTTTGACCCCAACAAACGAATCACAGGTAAACTAGATTTTCAAGCACATCATTTCTGTTTGGTCTCTCCATGTACATATCTATGATCTATTTTTCTTGCATCTTTCTTTTTTTCTTTTTTTTTTTTGCAGCTGAAGAGGCACTTTGTCACCCATACTTGGCATCTCTTCACGATATCAACGACGAGCCTGTCTGTCCCAGACCATTCAGTTTCGATTTCGAGCAATCATCGTGCACCGAGGATCACATCAAGGAGCTTATATGGAGGGAATCCTTGCAATTCAATCCAGATCCAGTCCATTAAGAGAATCTGTCCTTCTAGATATTTTATGTAAAATATATAGTGGGAATCATGGTTTGTTTCCCCCGAATTCCCTATATATATATATATATATATATATGATGTTGTTCTTCACCATTCAATGAAGTTGATAGAAACTAGGAACATCATTCAACTTTGCTTCATTGTCATATGAACCTTAACTAATCTACAAGGAGCTTAAATATTACTTGTTTGTGAGATTTGGTACCAAAGTGGTTTGGCATAATCCCGACCAGATGTTAGTTTAGGTTCCTATATGAACAAAAAAAAAAGACAAAGATCTTCTTTAGTAATACTGCTTAGTGAATGGATGTTGTATTGATCATGGACCCATGTTTTGTTTTGGTTCCATTAGTCATTGTATTGCCAAGACGATCAATTAGCGAATTTTTATTATTAAAAAAAAAAACCAACTGAAATTTACGAGATATTTAGGAATAGCATATATATCGTATTTTATTTGGACTTCCATCCTATGGTAGCATAAGATTGAAAGCCTATATATGGTAGTGTGGGTTTTCGATAGCGCTAGTCTATGTGACGTTAGAAAATGTATATAAGGTGTTATTTGGTTTGAGTTGTAGTTGATTGAGTCTTAATGTAATTGATATCGATATTGTTATTAATATAAAATGTGAATTCAAATGCATTTGTCCTCTTATTTAAATGTTAAACAAACTAACTAGCATGGATGGATTACATGAGTGGACACTCCACTATATCTTGAAAAATCCAATTCTCATGCACATAAAATTATGATAATATAGTTATCTAATACTTATATTTAAGTATTTTATTGAGTTATTGATTGAGTCTGAGTTTGATTGGCATCGGCATTATTGTCAGTGCAGGAGGCTGTAGGTTAAGTGTGCTTAAGCGCATTATCCTCCTATTTAAGGGTTAGAGAGGGGTTATGGTTAATTCTAGATATTCTATTAAAAAAACATATATGAGAAGAACCTAAAATGAGAATAATGCTAAAAAAAACCAATTACAAATTCAATGATCAAAGACATGTTTATTAGTATTAAAATACAAATTCATTACCACTTTACTTATTGGTGAATAAATTTTGAAAGGAAATATTTTTAACAGAATTTTTTTCACTCACATAGTAATATATATAATATGTTAATGAAAAATTATTCCATACATTATTACTGGTATTTAAAAACTCTATAATAAATGTGCAATACCTACAAATAATAAAAAATAATTAAAAAAAGGACATGTGGCCATATTTAAACCCTACTCATTGAATAAAATTTTCTACTAATAATATATCAAATTCTAGCAATTTATTAAATTAGACTATAATTAGATTACTAGTAGAAAATAATCACAAATAATGTTAAGATGATGACATGTGTCCATTGAAATATATTTCAAATTATAAAAAAAATTAGACATATGAAAAGATTTCTAAGCAACTTGATATATATTTTTAATATTTATATTATAGAATAGTGTATTAAATTTTATAAGATATAAAATAAAATAATAAAAATAATATATTATAAACTTGAAAATGGGTTAGACTAGATTGTATTTGGGCTTTGATTATTGGAATCCAAAATCAACCCATATTTTAAATGAGCCTAATTTATTTTGTCTATGCTCATTTTTAAACTTAATATTTGGTTCAAACCCTTACAAATTTCAAACGAATATTTAGATTTGAATCAATAATTTGACCCATGTGAACAATACAATTAATTGAATGCTCAATATATACTTATAAAAAATAAAATAAAATAAAATAAAAATCTATCTTATTAAACATTAGAAAACTAATTTCAATATCAATATTGGCACAAGAATATTATCAAGAAAGGCATGCTCCTAATTCAATTTAGCTATAAAAAGGCAGTTCTTATGGTAAAAGAAAAGAAATGTATATATATATATATATAGCTACCTAGCTATACCAAGCACTTACTTGATCTATATACATATGCATAATATTAACAAAAAAACACACGCACACACACAATGGTAAAGCAAGTAATATAGTGAGAATGGAAGTTTATTATAGCATAACACTGCTGAATGCTTCTAATTTTGTTAATTAATTTATCAAAAACACAAAAATAAACCAACTTATAATTAATCACTCAAGTCATGAATGAAGAAAAAAATTGAGGGAAAGTAGGGATTAAAAATGTTATTTGTTAAATATTGTTAATGAGGAATTCAAGTCCTGTAAGACATCAAAATGAATACTCGAATATGCATGAAAAAATTGTTTAAGAAGGAAAAATTAGTTCTAATCCAGTTTAATTAAGCCTATTTAAAGTTTTAATTCACTTTAATTAAAATAATAGAAAGAATAAGAACAGCAGGACAATTAAACAACAACATAATCACAGCCCCTTTGGGTAATTTTAAATTCAGATGGAACATACACAAAAAAGAACACTGGCAAGTTTTTAATATTAACAAATTATTTTCATCGAAACATCCGAAATGGGAAAATTTCCCACTTTCCAAATTCGGCTATTTAATACAAAAGACAAACTTCATTAAATATTGCTCCAAACTTGAATACCTAGTTAAACAGACACCATACATTAGACCCTGGCAAATTCGACACTGACATGGGGAACTCAACCCCTTTATTTAGCAACTTCTGCACATGTATTTAACTAAAAAAACCCACTTATCTGTTTATCTTCAATTCCTTGTCGGAAGCAGTTCACCAATTTTCTTCTTAAAAACTTGTAAGAAGGAATTAATCATTGCATCACTTGTCTCCAAACAGGTAACCCAGGGAGGAATCTCCACCTGGAACTGATTTCACCTTTGTTGATGGTCGATCCTAAAATTTCACAACACGGTTACATAAATTAGGTTAAAAGCTATACATACATATGTGTGTAATAATAATAACAACTCACAGTTATGAAGTTGCCTGCATTCTGTCCTTTAGCCCTCTGATAGTTGTTGGTGGTGTTTTTCTCAGTCTGTTGCTCTGAACTTGGTTTATATTGAGGGGGAGGGTTCTCTGGGGTAATATCTATGCCATATGGAGGCTGGATCGCTGGTGTGACGGTGGGTGCGCTTGGCTGCTCATCGGCACCAAAGAGGTAGCCCAAGGAACTTTGGCCGCCACCGTAGCTCCAACCTCTACTCATGTTTTCCACTACTACAAGCTTTTAGTTAACAAAGAAATATCAAACAAGGGGGAAAAGAAACCCTAATATATAATGGGTTTAGGAACAGTGTATGTAATGTAGAAATGGATGGGGCCATGTATATGTGCATGCATGTTATGACGTATGCATCATACCTACTTGACCAATAATTGACAAGCCATGGCAAATAGGAAAAATAAACTAATTGCAACTTGCAATAGAGATGTACGTATGTGTGTATATATGCCACTAATTTCTAGGAGAGATGTAACTTTAAACAACGATCATCAGTTAGCACGTGAATCATGAAAAATTTACAGTACTAGGATATTATTTCTTACATATATATACTATGGTGCCTGATTTTTTAGACCATTCATCCTTAGACATGAGACCTTAGATTCAAACTTTAATAAATTATGTTTTAACTTCAAATTACATGTATATATATATATATACATGTGTATATATATATATCAAATGTTATTATATTCTAAAGTATTTAAACTTGACAAATTACACTTAGTATCTAAAATTTTTTTAGTATCTAAATTTGAAAATTGTAAGTCAACTTTTATTTGTTTTAAATATCTTACTAATACTGTTAAAATATGTTAATGTAGCACTATTAACCAATAACATGATGACACGTGACAGCTTTACATTTTGATACGTGTCACCATGCTATTCGTCCTCAATATCATATTAGCGTATTTTAATAGTGTTGGTCAAGTATCTAAAAGAGTACCGAGTTTAGATATCAATTAGGTCCAAAAAATTATATACCAAATAAATATAAAATATCAAATTGAAGTACCTTTGTATATATTAAACCTGCCATTGCAGAAATTTTATTTACACTAGAATATTCTGGGATTTGGGGATTGCAAGATGTGGCGTAAACATATATAACCCAACAACCATATACCATGCAAAGGTTGCACAAAAATGACTCGAGAACTGTCTCGCTGCAAAAGAAGAAGAGCGATGAGTTGGTTTAAGTGTTCAAATCAGGCCATTTAGATAAATTATAATGAACAATAATTATGATGATTTAGTGGTTCTTCTTAGGTGAACACTGTTGACAGGTAATCGAGACTTGGGATTGTTTAACCTACATATCATTACTTTAATATATGGTTGCTTAACCTGGGGTCCATTTAGCGGCTGGACTACTATTGAGGGGCATCTAGCCAGGACTTGCCGATCTTTGCAACTTACACAGTCTAATCAAACCGATCAAAATCAGCGTACTGAGGTGATGATACCTCACTCACTATAAAAAAGAAAGTACAAATATTTTAAGATAAGCTTTTTGCATTGGGGTTTTACTGTAACCTAATTAGGTAAATTTTTATCATCAATAATGCACATTAATTAAGAGCTAAAGCAGTGTGTTAATGGTGTTAAATCAAAGATAATGGGCGAGTTTAAAAGAAGCCTATATGTATAAAGGGGAGTTAATCATAATTTGGTTGTTGGTTGGTCCCCTTCATGACTTGTATTCCTTTGATAGGGGATAATAAAGTAAGAATATGAAAAAGGAACTAAGCTGGTAAAGTTCGGTGGGAAGGGAGCTTGTAGGCCTAAGCAATGCAGCTTTCAGCTAATGCATAATTACTGCACAATTGCACCAACAAAGTAAATTGGTCACAAAAAAATTCTAAAGCTAATTGAACCTGCTTCAAAGCTGCATAAAGACTATTTCAAACATTAGCAATTAGTTGACTGAGAGATTGAATTTCGAGTGCATATATAATATTTTGCAATTGCTGATGGAAAAATAATATATGGATGACTTTCAACATTTATTCTGTCTAAAAAGGACTGGCAAGTGGCCCTAAAAAGGATATGTAAAATGGCAGCCACTGAATCTTGAGGACATTGAAAGCACAACCGGTGGGGCTTAATCTGAAAATGAAGTGACCTAACATTTATTCTGTCTAAAAAGTATATATGCTCTTAGTATATCCTTTTTTCAGCTAAGCTTTTCTGATCACTCACTCGCCATTTCAAGCATATTTAGAATTAATCCCAACTTGTTAAGTTATTACATTTATTATGTTAAATTTAGAGCTAAACATATATATGTATGTTATGTATGCATATGTATACATGATTAGTTAAGCATGAAGGTAATGCACTGGTGGAGATACACGATGATGAAGCTAGCTTACCTCAATTTGTAACCCATTTAGTGGACATAAATGGAGAGTAGGACACACTTAAAAGATACTAAAATCCTACCAACAATTTCAATGGATATCCACCATAGGAACCACGCACAAATAAAAAACAAAAAGGCACACACAGTCACACACATTGATGAGCAGCTTATTTAAGAAATGTAAAGCGAACATAGAGTTATATTTATTTTGTAACACAAAAAAATTTTGCGATGATGAAATAATTAAAATATTTACTACTGTTGATGTTAGTTATAGACTAGGTGTGTAGGTCACTGATTGATTGAGTTCGTAGGTTTAGTGTCTGTATATAAGTTAGTAAAGAATGAAGATGAAACAAAAGAGTCTTACTTTGTTCAAAATGGTAAAGTTACAGAGAGTCTTACTCGGGCTACTTGGACCGGGCTCATTGATTCTATAACTGACTATACTCATGCACTCAACTGCTTAATTTGCTTAGTGACCAGCAGTATTTTGTACCTATTTGAATGTGGTTGCTGCTATTTTCTTTTTCGTGATAATAAAATAATACCTAACTAATTACACAGCAACATTCTAAAAGAAAGATCACCTTTAGATTTGTCCATCTCAAAAACAGTGCGAATCATTGTGGGAGGACTTCAAACACCTACAAATCGTCTTTTCTGGTCAAGGCTTGTTTAGCTAAACAGTCTACAATTTGATTCTGTCATCTTTAGATGTACCGCAGAAATCACTAGTTTTCCTAAGCTAAAATACTTTGGATTCGTCTAATCAAAGATGAGTTCTATTCGGTAGAACTGCTTCTAAGGATGGCCTTAACGACTTCCAAACTATTGGATTGAATGATAACTTAATCATGGCCTCTATATTGAATAAGCTTGAGTCCCTCAAAGATGCCTTAAAGTTCAGCATCAAAGATCGAACATTTTCTAAGGTACCGATGATAACTAACGATCCAATCTCCATGTTTATCACAAACAACTCCCCCAACCGCAGCGTATACGGAATCCAATTGCACTACAACGTCAATATTAAGAAAGATCCGTTCTCCAGCAATATGTGCTTCAAAAGGACGTGAATCGATACTTCTCCAGACGATGAGAAAAAATGAATCTCCCAACTGTAAGAAACTTCAACTATCTCTCTTGAGTTCCATGATCTTCCTTGAGAGTTGAATAATGGTTGCTGCTATTTTAAGGTGTGCTATAATTGTATAATGGGTTTTGCTTATTAGGTGATTGTATGCTTTTTCCCAGTTGTGCTTCTAGTCATGATTTGGCTATAACGTATAACTACCCTTTTGGGTTTATTAAATTATTAATAATAATTTCTTTCGCTTAGTAAAAAAATATATATATTTAGATTATTTCCTGTTAGTATCTTATTTGAATTAATTATTTATATCACCCTTCAACTTTATAAAAAAATTTATTTTAGTTCATTTAATTTTTTGTTCTTTTTAACTCTTAAATTTGTATTGTTTATCAAATCATCTTAAAATGAATAAAAAATTAACGTTTATTAACTTTATTGACATGACAATCTATGTGTATGCCACGCTAATAATTAATGAATTTTTTTAAATAAAAATATATTAAATACTTTTTATACTTGATTAATACATATAATTCTGACTCCATAATTAAAATGGCTTCACCATGAATTAGTTGCTTGATTAATAGGGATGGCAAAAATAATCCGAAACCAAAGGGTTTCAAATCTATCCGACCAGATAAGGTTGGGTGTTTTTTTTTTTTTTTAAATCAGGTTTCAGGTTGGAATACCTTTAAAGAATGGTCGGGTAGAAGTCGAGTTTACTGATAATTCACCTTATTCCAAGATATTTGCGAAATTACCTTTATACATATTTAATAATAATTAGGTAAAAAAAGTTATCACTATCAACATCATTTTACTACCTTTACTCCCATTTCACACTAGTTTCTTTCCCCTTTTCATTGTAATTTATTTATTTGTTCTTTATATTTTTTTCTATGATGGAGTATATGTTTTTTTTTTTTTTACTTGGTCATCTCAAGTATAGTCTTTTTATAAAAAATATTTTTAAATTTAATTAATCATAATTTTAAATAAAAATTTGAACTGATCAAAATGGGATAGGATATACAATTAATTTTTAAATTCAAATTCGAAGTAGGTTAATTTTTTTAAAACTCAAACATCAAAGTATAGCAATAGAATATCGAGACGAACAAAAATCAGACCTGTCCCGCCCCGCCCGTTTCTATCACTATTGAGTAGCGTCTTGGAATAGATGTATAATGTTCACTCGACAGTATCTCCTTTTTTAGCTATCTGATTCTCCTAGCCAAGGATAAGTTACTTTCTTCCTATTACTCCTCATTTAACAAATTGGTGATTGAACAGCTATCACATTTAATAACGACGTTCTTCGCCCCATTTCCCCAAATCATAACTTATAATATTTATGTTATAATATGGTGCTGTTCAATTTTAATATTTTACCTAAACTCCCAAAATTTCGAGTAAGCGTTTCAAACGTAATGCCACCCTCAAGATGTTTCAGTGTGCATTTGGGAAGGCCCATTGGAACAAAACGAAACACACAACAAAGACCATTAATGCTGGCTTCACGTAAGCATTTGTATGCCTATTTTGAACAAAACTGAGCTTTTGTCATTGTCATGTGCATGGCTGATGGTAGTTGTAGTTTTTTTTTTTTCTAATTCTTAATTATTTAATTCCAATCACTTGCTTAAACATAGAAAATTAATTTAAATGATTGGAAAATTAACAGAGATTTAATCATTTGATAATCAGAGTGAAAATTAAATAGAATGTCTCTATCATATTATATCATGTGTCGACTTTTCTATGTAATCAAGAAATGTTAGCCGGGGATAATTCCATGGGCTACTACTGTAGTCATAATAAATTGTTTGCGATTTTGAAAATAATTTAAAATTTGGTATTTTTTCTGTTGCGTTATACATGATATTAAGAAAATTTATGTTTGTCTAAGTCTAGTTCGATCTGAAATATGAGTTTAAATTTTATCTAAATTCGTCTATATTTATAAATATTGAAACTTATTTTAAGCTCGCTCATATTATTTTAAAAATTTAAAATATATATTTATATTGTTTTTATTTAATATTTAATAATTTTATATATTTTTATTATTAAAATTTTATTTATAATCACCTTAACAATTTTAAGCTTGATCTTGGACCATATTTTAAGCAAACCTAATATTTTTGTTTAAACTTATTTTTCAGACCTAATGTTTTTGTTTAATCCTCTCAACGCATGAACATGTCTAATTCTCTCTCTCTTTTCTTTTCTTTTTAACGAAAGAATACCATATACATATAAAAATATATTTAATAATTTATACATATAATTACAAGTATATTTAAAAATTGTAAACAAATCAATTCGAAATGACATATTCATAAATTTAGCCTTTAATATTTGCATCTTTTATCAATTTGGTCTTCTTTTTTTTTAGTTAAATTCAACCTTAAAGGTTGGATCATTCTTTTAACAAAAATACTGACCAAAATATGAATTTTTTAACAATGGTGGCATGGCAACCTACGTAACAATTTATGTGTACTTCATTTTGACATGACGTCATTCATTATTTATGACAAGTCAACTTATAATTTAAAAATTATAAAATATTCAAAATATAAATACAAATAATTCATAAAAATTCAAAATACTAGTATGAAGTGCATGTGAATTACTAAACAGGTTATTATGTTTAAAAATTTAATGTTTTAGTTAATATTTTTGTTAAAATAACAATTCAACTATTTTTGGAAGATTATTAGTTAAATTTAATTCTTTTACAAATTTGATGGCTAAATTTAGATAAAAAATTGAATTAGAAAGAAATATAAATGTTAAAATTAAAATTTATCATTATATCATTCGAAATCCATTAATTTAACTTTTATCATCTAGAATCAAAATTATATATAACACATCCAAATAATTATAACTAAAATCAATAAACAATCTTTAAAAAATCAATAAATACAAAACATAATTAAGTCGATATTCAAAATATATAAAACTCACATATGATTTTGGGGTTGGCCATGGACGATTAAGCATTAATTATAGCGTAAGTAACGTTACCTTTGGACTGAATGTTAGACCCAAAACATTATAAGGGCGGTTTAGCAAACGAATAGCCAACAATGCCACATGTCAACGGCTGTATCTATTTACTGTCATTCAACATCAGCACCGCAGTGACCCAAAACTTCAAAAATGTTTCTCTTTCTTTCTTCCCATAAATATCCCCTCGCCTTGCTTCTAAGTTTTCAAACAAAAAAAGTCTTCGTTTTTGCCGCAACATATTTCTGTTACCTTAAATTTGAGCTAAACAAATATTATTTATTGAAATACATGGCAACTTTGCGCACAAGCACCAGCACCGTAATCTATCCGTTCCGACGTAACACTGCTTCAACGGCAATACCCAACTCTACTGTGGTTTGCGTCGAAAACGGTCGGAAAAGGAATGAACTGAACGTATGCATGGTGTTGCAGCAGAGAAGAAAAAACCTCGAGAGTGAAAAGGAGATCATGATTAACAACAGCGATGCGATAAAGAGTTACGAAGCTTTCAATCACGTCAGCCAAATCAAACTCTCGAAATCGGAGGAGAGATTAGCTAAGAAGAAATTCGAGAGAACAACTTACTTGCTTGCTGCTATCTTGTCTAGTTTAGGCATCTCTTCAATGGCGATTATGGCTGTTTATTGCAGGTTTTCATGGCAGATGGAGGTAATTATAACAACTTAAAACTATTTATTTTTCTGGGTTATTTTCAGGTATTGATGTGGTTTTGGTTTTGAATAATTACAGGGTGGGGAATTTCAACTGCTGGAGATGTTGGCACATTTGCTCTCTCTGTTGGTGCTGCAGTAAGCATAAATTCCGACTCTAAACTTCCCCTGATTGAAATCTTGACCTTTTGGGGTATAAATTAAAAGGTTGTAATTTCAGGTGGGGATGGAGTATTGGGCAAGGTGGGCTCATAGAGCTTTATGGCATGCTTCATTGTGGCACATGCACGAGGTGAGATATAAACTCCTTCCACTCCAATTACAATATAGATATTAGATAGATGTTGAGCTAAAGACAAGCATTTTGCCAGTCTCATCATAGAGCAAGAGAGGGAGCCTTTGAACTCAATGACGTGTTTGCAGTAGTTAATGCACTTCCTGCCATTGCTTTGCTCTCTTACGGTTTCTTCAATGGTGGATTTGTTCCGGGACTTTGTTTTGGCGCGGTAATTTTATTTTCTTTTTTCTTATAAGATGTTAAAAAGGGCCTTATTTGTTTTCATTTTTTTAAATATTAATTTAAAAATATTTTTTAATCTCACTTCAAAACTACAACGCTTTTGACTTGTACGGAAATTTGGCTCAACCCAACTCTCACCAAAACGCTGGGCATGATGGGAATTGAACAGAAGTTTTTATTCCTAATGTAATTTTGAATTTACAGGGATTAGGAATCACGGTTTTTGGTATGGCCTACATGTTCGTACACGATGGTCTTGTCCACCGTCGATTCCCAGTGGGTCCCATTGCTAATGTACCTTATCTACGGAAAGTAGCTGCCGCCCACCAAGTAATGCAACACTTGTCTGCATAATAACACTTCCTTGTTAATTAATTAATTAATTAATCTTTTTGGTAAAATATAATTATTATTATTATAACAACATGACATGTTTTTAAGCAGATTCATCATGCAGACAAATTCGATGGAGTGCCATATGGCTTGTTTCTAGGACCTCAGGCAACCTTTTAATTCCTTTTTTTTATTATTAAAACATGACCAATTAAAAAAAGTGACCAAATTGATTGAATACATATATGGATATATAATATTTTATTTAATTTTCCAGGAATTAGAGGAAGTTGGAGGCTTGACGGAACTGGAAAAAGAGATCAAAAGAAGAAGAAAGTTGTCCCAAAATAGTGATATTTTATAATTATTATCTCCTCGTTGAATAATAAGAGCGACGATTTGAAGGCAAAGAAAGCGAATAAAACATTAATTAATGAACGAAGGCTACCCGGTGTCCATCGCTTTATTCAAGGTCCGGTGTAGTCTTCTTATCCAAATTCCCCTTAAATTTGTTTTATTTAAATTACAAATTATTGTATATTCCATTTTTTACATATATTTTGCATTAATTAAAGGGTTTGAAAAATTCATACCTATCATCAACTTGGTTAGGACTATTTATAGTTTAGTTAAACTTAAATTAATCAATCGAATCGATTTAATTTGATTAATCAATCGGTGGTCAGTTAATAATTTTCTAAAATTTTAGTTATTATTGTTCACTTTCAAGATTTATATAATATTTTAATGTCTTATTTGTTGTTTTCATCTTCATATAATTTTTTAAACATTAGCAATGTACATTTTTTTATATATATTTTATACTTATTTAAATTAAAAGATAAAAAAACATATAAATTTCGATTAACTGATCTAATAATTTGAAAAAATCGATTCAATTAGTGATTAAATATTTTTATATTTAATAATAATTTAATTCGAATATTAATCGATCGGTTGTTTGAACACTTTTACTATCTTTGTGGATAGAGACATTGTGAGAACGAGGATTCATTAGTTTTATGATTTTGTTAGCATTAATATTGAGCCCTCACCATTATAATCATGTGTTTTATAATTTTAAACATTTTTATTCTTATTAACTATTTAGTCTAATTTATATTTTTGATATTATTATATTTAAAATTTTAAAATATTGTTGTATCTTTCATTTTACTTAGTTAGATGAAATGAATAAATTAATTTTCTTTCGAAAAATATAATTTATACTAATTACTTAAAATATTTAAATTATGTATTTTAAGTATAATTCTATTAAACTCTTTAAATATTATTTTAATTAATTAATTTTTCAGTTTCCAATTGCATGTATAAAATAAACATTTTTTCACCTTAATTTTTTACAATAATGCTGAAAATTTGAATTTATGAATCACTCTTTTTCACATATTTTTAATTTTATTTTTCAAAATCAAAACTTTTCTAATCACAACAAAAATATGAAAATAACTCGAAGAAAGGAGAAAGCTAATGGGGTGGGTTTCCCTTCCATGGGTAGCATGGAAAAGGAGACGCAGACCACGAGCAGTGCAACGTCAGCGCTCGTGGGTGACTTATTTTGGTGTAAATTCACTGCTGCCACTTGCCGACATAAACAACTCTTTATTGGCTAACTCAGCTCACCAGCCTCTCTTTATTTCTTACGCCTTCCTTCCTTCCTTCCTACGGATGCTTTGTTTTTATTAGTTCATCTTCATTTGACTCTCAAAAAAGTCTCTCTTTTTTTTTCTTTCTAAAATTTAATTACTCTAAATCCATCCAAAAAAAAAAATCTTTGGACACCCCATTTAAATATATATATAAATTGAGCAATTGTTGTAATATAATTATTTTAGAAAAATAGGGTAAAAAGTTTAGTAGTGATCAAACTTGATATTAGGATTAGCATACTTACAATGCAGTTGATATAACATAAATGATGGTAAGTAAAATAAAGGGAAAAGAAGGCGTGCAAGCAAAGTATGAATAGAGTAAGAAGAGCCTTTGGCATAATATCTAAATTTTGTTCAAAATGGATTAAGACAACTAAAAGGAGAAGCCTCCAAGCTTCAATTTTCATGGCTCGGTGGTGATGGAGATGGAATAGGTACAGATGACGTGTAACTTCACACTTCAAAATTATTCCAACACTCAAAAACTTCCTTTTCCTTATTAATCCTTCCAATTTCATCTCCACTTAATTTGCTAGTTAAGATACCAATTAAGTTTTAGCTCGATTGACATGAGTATTGTTGTTAATGTAATAAGGTGTAAGTTTGAGTGTGTTGAAGAGCATTATCCTCTTATTTATAGATTGAGAAAGGGTTATTGGTAGTTCTAAGCATTGTGTCAACATTTTATTATTAGATTAGAACCTATAATGAAATTATTAAAAAATTTGCAAACCAAGATATCCATAGTGTATTTTATTATTAGATTATGGCACGTTTATAATTTATGCAAAAATACATAACAAATATATTTATATAAAATTTAATTTTATTAGTGGTTTGAAATTTTATTGTGTGTCTAAGGAGTGATGAAAGGAATTTTTTAACAGAATCAAGATTGAATTATAATTTTTATGATACTCAAAATACAAAGTTACTACTATATTAACTTTTAATTTTATATTTTTTAAAAAAATTAAATCAAAATTTTATATTCTTGGAGAACCAAAATACAATTTCATCATATATTTGCATATAAAATTACAGATTTTAAAAGGATTAAAAACATAAATTTCCACTTTCGGGGCCAAGCTCCTACCTGCTACTGCTACTGCCATGCATGTGTCCACGTGATAAAATCTCGATTGCTTATGAAGTTAAAATTCCCACCACTTATGTACCAATAATTATCTAGAATTAAAATACGTAAATTCAAATATTAACATATTATCGATTGTTTATATATTTTTAGATTTTAATTTTCCACATGAATCCTTAAAATGATTTAAGTTTATAAATATAAGCTCACGTAAATAATGGGCATTTAATGTTCTTATTCATAAAGATCATTCGTGGATTCTTAATTTATATTTTATTTTGGTTGAAGTTTAAAAATGCATGAAAATCTTGTCAAAATTTACTTTTTGTCTAAGCTTAAATATGTTCCCGTTATTAGTTTGTTTGTGCATTGTAATAATTTGATACTAATTATAGATATATAAAACATTAATTTTAATTATACAAATGCATTAATTGTAAATGAGATTGTAATTGTACCCTTAAGAAAGTTTCATACATTATATTTAATTGCCAAAAGGTTTAATTATATTTATTTTTAAAGCTATACACTAATAATACATCAAATACATATATTTAAGTCTAAAATATAACACTAAATACAATATTCAATTATTATATTTAATTTTTTATCTAGAATTATTCAAAATAATATAAAATGTTATATTAATAAAATAAATTATGAAATAAATATGTAATTTTAAAAAAATCAACATTTATTATCAAATGAAATAATGGTATTTGGTACTCATTTTTACTAACATAACAAATAATTTTATTCCGCCATAGTGCAACTAGCTTTGAAGCAGAATTTTTGGACCCTTGGAGACAGATTTATGTTAACTCGTGACTTAAACATCTTATCTATTAGATTGAAGTAGATGTTACAACTATTATTCACTCAGAAAAAGCACTTCTAATTCTAATCTTATGTTCTCTCTCTTAATTTATGAGTCTAAAATGCTCCTCCATAATATAAGTTCTAGCTCTTCAAAGCATGTTTTTCATGGAGGGAACAAATGTGCCAATGCTCGAGAGCAATTTAAAACCTTCTCCCTTAGATGTAGTTAACTTTCAAGACTTGTTTTGTGTCTGTTTTACTTCTCCCGGTTGCTTGAATCATCTCTCATTGAATGATGTCCACGGGAATGTTATGTACCGCACTTTAAGTTAGTAGATTTAATTTTTCAATATATCAAACAGTATCTACATATTTTTTTCATAGTTTTCTTTTTAAAAATTCAAATAAGTTTATTTTCATTATGAAACGAATTAAAAAGAATAAATTGTTTAAATTTATTTTATTTCCAATCCCTAATCAAACAATGCATAAGTTTACTCTTTATATATATATATATATATGAAGTCGCCTTACTGGTGATACCAAATGGAAATAGTAGGTATTTGTTTGTAGCTTAATGCTGTTGCCTTGAGCAAGCCTTCTATCACAGCCACCTCATTCTTAGAAACGTGGACTCGCCGTCATGCTCTGATAGAGCTGCCTTTGATGTGAGAAAAAAAACCCTTAATTTACCACTACCTGGAGAAAATCCTCGAGATGTAGACCACGATTTTGATGGCCAAAGCAAACAACCCCGCCATGAATTTCCCGATTCTTACGTAGCCTGCCAATAGTGGGTTTATCAAAGGTGCCACGAATATTGCGTAAATCTTCAGTAACCATTGTAATATCACATTCGGACTCTTCAAGAACCCTGAAGGTTTCAAACAAGAAAAAGCAAATTATATGGGACGTGATAATATAAAGCCAAGAGATTTGTGTGTATGTTTGTCATTTGAAGTTTTTAGTATATTGGTGAAAGTGTTGCGTACATTCGGCAACCTGCGGGAACTCGTCGAATATTGTAGTCACGTTCTTCAACAGGACCTGAATGAATTGACATATCGAGAAAAAAAGATGGTTCAGAACCAACAAACAGGAAGCTTAATTAGCCCTTGATTAAGTAGTGTTAAACTGAATGGTTCTCGAGGGGAGATTACCAGCACCACTCCCCCTGGTTTCAGAGGTGACTCGATAATGATCCGAGCTTTCCTGCATTGAATCGAAAGTTAGTGTCGATTAAAATGGCCTAAAACAGGCACTGATATGCTATACATTACTTTATAACTAATATTTCCCCTTCTTCCGAGCATTCGTAAAAGCTGCATCCTCTGGTGAAGGGAATCTGCGTCTGTTTCCATTCTGCAATATTATCAGAAAATAATTCCTCAGCCTCTTGTTAAAGCAAGTTACGATAAGGGTTAAAAGCTCAAGAAAAGGTGGTCGATATATCATATGTATATAGTTACCTAAATGCCAGTTTACTCCTGCAGTAAAACTATCTCCTTCACAAATGTGTTCGATGATGAATTTCACGTTTTGACCCATGCTGCCCATGAGCAGATAGAAGAAATGAATAACCTCCTGCAAACTATGTTTCCATATCAGATATGACAATACATGTTGTAACTTAAATACGCAAGCAGAGACAAAGAGAGGTAACCCTTTTTCCGTTAAATGGGTTGTAGAAAGAGCAGTCCTCGATGTAGCAGGCTTCTGAGATATAACCCTCAAGTCCTTTCAGATTTTTCTCATTGATGCACATGTAGAAATCCTTGATTGTTTCAGCTGCAGAAGGTTGACCCAAAATTGACTCAATATCACTGTTCGATGACGACATGACTGAAGAGACTCCACAGTTGTAGGTTAGTTTATTTTGTTCCTGCTTTTTAATGGCCACCCCATTAGGCTGCTTCTTCGTTCTCTTTAGCTCAAGTCGGCGTGATGTTTGGGAAGGCAAGGGATTAAGGGCAAGGTCTGCCATTGCCCTCGGAAATGTCCTCTGCCTCAAGGCTTGGGCTGAGAAATTGACAGCAATAGCCATGACCTAACGAGGTGAGATTAGCAAAGTGATTTTCAGGTATTGAGAAAATGTAGTTTAAAGTAGGGTTTATGGCATTTATCACATGGTAGAGCAAGGAATAAAGTAACAAGTTTATACCTTTAACACCAAGAAAAGGCTTCCTTCCATTACCTTCTGAAAGAATCAAGGAATCTCCGTTAGGGGCTTTAGGCTGCATTTTGCTTGCCATGGGTTAAAGGAGGAACGGTTAACAGTGTTCTGTCCATGGACCATGATGGTTTATCGTCTTGGCCTTGAGGAACCAGAAGGTTCCTCGACCCTGGTTTCCATGGCTATTGCCATG
This sequence comes from Gossypium arboreum, assembly GCF_025698485.1. Classification (NCBI taxonomy): domain Eukaryota; kingdom Viridiplantae; phylum Streptophyta; class Magnoliopsida; order Malvales; family Malvaceae; genus Gossypium; species Gossypium arboreum. The sequence goes on along the minus strand of NC_069081.1, from coordinate 115,893,597 downwards.
TCTAACTAATGTAAAAAATGCCATGAACCCAATTTAACTTATTAATGTATTGAAGCAATCCCTGTTCTTCGTTGTTTGTCTACATTGTAGTAACTTCTTAGAATCCAAGTTAAAGTGCCAGTTTCTATTCAACTTGCCAAAATCCAAAAGTTCATCACATCAAATTAGATGATTGATAAGGTTGATGGATTAGAATTTAGAACATCGGAGAACCTAAATATTCTCAGTTGCAAAAGCTACGACAACGTATCCTTTTCAATGGTCATAAGTCCAATAAAAAATTACCATTTATCTTTGAATCTTGCATATGTTCATACAACTTTGACAGCTCCAAAAATATTGCTTTATGTTCAGGGTGCAACAGATCATCAGCAAAAAAGTAATGCATGGATCCTCTTAGTTGAATCCAACTAGAACCCGGTTCCTTGGAAACTAGTTTTTCCTTCATTTCTCTTCTCAATTTTCTGACAGCATTCCACATACCAGCTGAAGCACAAAGATTCGAAAGAAGAATATAGGCAGATTCATTATCAGGCTGCAGTTCAAGAAGTTTGGTGGCTGCAACTCTTCCCATATCAAAATTTCCATGGATGTTGCATGCAGATAGCAGAATCTGCCATATTCGAGCATCTGGTTCGATAGGCATTTCATCTATGGTCTTCTTTGCATCTTCCAGGAGACCTACTCGGCCAAGCAGATCAACCATGCAAGCGTAATGTTCTAAATGTGGGATTAGACCATGACACTCAGCCATAGAGTTCATGTAACTCTGTGCTTCTTGCAGTAGTCCTGCATGGCAGCATGAAGTAAGGAGTCCAAGATAAGTTATCTCATCAGGTTCAATTCTACATACAGTCATTCTATCGTAAAGTCTGAAAGCCTCATTATAGCAACCATGTTGTGCATATCCTGTTATCATTGCATTCCATGCAGCCAAGTTGTCAACAGATGCATATCTGAAAGCCCTCTCTGCATCACTTATGTTTCCACACTTGCAGCAAAGGTCAATAACAGCAGTCTCGACAAAGCAATCTTGATGAAATCCAGATTTAAGAGCAAGAGAGTGAATGCCTCTTCCCTGTTCCAAATCTGTCATAGCACTGCAAGCTTTAAGAACGATGCTAAAAGTTTTGCTGTCTACTTCAAGTTTGGAATCCACTGTGTTTCGGAAGAGATCTAGACTATCAACATGACAATCAGCATTAACCAAAGTATTCAACATTGCATTAAGATGCATGACACTTGTCTTATCAACATCAGAAAATACCCTTCTCGACTCGTTACAGCTGCCGCACTTCCCATACGTTGCTATCAAGCAAGACATCACATAGTCATCCGACATGAATCCACATTTAATCATATAGGAATGCATCTGCACTGCAAGGTGCAAAGAGTTCGAGTCAGACGCCACTTTAAGAATGCTAGCAAGGGTAAAACAATTCACTTCAACATTAGGACCACGCATATCAGAGAACATCTTAAGAGCAAGACTAACAAATCCATTATCCGAATATCCAGCAATCAGTGAATTCCACGACACAGAATCCTGAAAGATCATAACATCAAAAATGCACCTCGCATCATCCATTTTCCCACACTTATTATACATAGAAATCAACGCATTGCCAACAAAAACCACTTTCAAATACCCTTCCTTCTGACAAACTGCTTGGATTTGCCTCCCTAAACATGACAACCCCTCTCCTGCAACAGCAGACAAGACATTGGTCATTGTATATTCATTAACACCCAAACCTTTACGACGTAAGCTATTAAAAATTCCAAAGGCCTCGAATCCATCAAGAGCTGCTCCTATCCTTTCAGTCCATGAGACAATATCTGGTTCAGTAATTTCATCGAATACCTTAACAGCGTCCAATTTACTTCCACACCTAGCATACATGCTCATTACAGCATTGTTAAAATGAAGGGAACCACCACATAAAAATCCCATCTTTAAGCCAACCCCATGGATCAGTTGACCTTCTTTTACATCAAACAAGCCGCTGATCAAACCTGTCAAGCTAAATTCATTCAATTCAAATCCCAAATCCCTCAGTTTCATAAAAACTTGTCTACCCTTATCGAATTCCCCATTCCAAAAATAACAACAAATCATAGCCGTTAGAACAACATTATCAACATCGAAACAATCTCTAAAACACTTCTCAGCTGAAACCAAGTCCCCACTTTTAGCATAATTCTCAATCAATCCGCTAACCACAAAAGCCCCACTTCCAAACCCCAATCTCAAACAAACCCCATGAACAATCTCGTTTTCTTCTATTCTCTCACACCCTTTAACTAAACTGCTCAACGTGAACACGTCGGGCTTCAACCCCAAATGCCTCAACTCATTAAACAACCCAAGCACCGGCCCGACTCGGCCAAAACGAGCGAGACCAGAGATGAGTGAGTTGAAAGAAATTGTATCGGGGTTGGGGGTGTCGAGAAAGAAGGAAAGGGCGCGTGACAAGTCAGCATGTTTGGAGAAGTGGGAGATGAGAGCGGTGGAGAGAAAGGGGTCCAGAGAATGGCCTGATTTGATGAAATGAGAGTAGATTTGGTCAGTCAGGAACGGAGAGTGTGCAAAGAGAGAAGCTTTGAGAGCTTGAGGGTGGAGATTTTGAGATATGAGGACTTTGATGGAGGGTCCATGGCGGGTGAGAGTAACTGTTAGTTTCTTCATACATGTTGGTTATTAATGGAGGAGTTTGACCACTGTCATTTATAAGGTTTCGGGGTTTATGAGAGAATTTAGAAGTTTAAATGAAAAAAAAAAAAAAAGCGGTCTTGGACAGAGACTCAATGAGTAACTAAACTGAGCATTGTCTGTTGGATATAGTCATATAGCCCAGCTTTTGCACAACAATGGTCTGGTCCGATTCTAACCATACATTAACCCAAACATGCATTGCACATTTGCAGAGTCCCATATGTGCAAGTATAAGTCCATCACACGTTGTTAAATTTTAATTGACTGTCCATAACTTATAATGTTGTAATTTATTTATCAAAATTTTAATATTATACCAATCAAAAATTTAATTATTAAGTTGAGTGATAAATTTGTAAAAATTTTATTTTGAGTGATTAAAATAAAAATATCTTAAAAATTGAGTAACTGGCTAAGTAATTTATCTAATTATAAATTCAAATTATTTATGCAATATATATTTATATATTTATAATTTATCCATATTAAATTTAAATCAATGATTAGACTGATATAATTATTTAATTAATATAATACAAATATTTTTAAAATTTAGAGAAAATTAAAAAATCGAAAACTTTTGATTGAATCAACCCTAATCTTTTTAATGGTTGTATAGATTCGTGGCATAATGCAGATCCTACTCTAATTTTTTCAATTATTAATTGGAAAAAGAATCATATCGGATTTAAAAGGCATGCATTAATCTAATAATCAACGTGGCAGCTGTGTGATTGTGTTGCAATCCAACCCCACCCCCCAACAACCTTACGGCTCGAAACATACAAACATCATCAAGGAACAAACAGTAAAAGTCACTTCACAACATTAAACAACTATTTTGATGAATGGTCCAGATTGGGTCATTCACAAAACTTAAGGTGGGAACCGACACCCATAAGCACCCAGGCCCGTTCACGTGTGCCTCACTGACTGAATGCAAGCAAAATGGCCCCGACCCGGCTGTTTCCAGCTTTTCTTTTCTTTTTTTTTTCATTTTTCCTTCAGGCTTTTTGCCAACTGCCAAAATTTTCCCCTGTAGTCTTTTAACGTTAACACATATGAAATAAAAATAAAAATTATACGAGGGATGATAGATGAATAATTTTTAAAAGAAGTTAAAATATATATGAAATAAAGTAGAGTATTTGATGTAATAAACATTAATAATTTTATTTAAATATAATTAATTATAAATAAATGTTAAAATTTTTAAATTTAAAATTTTAAGTCCAAAATTTTAAATTCGAGACATATATATCGATAATATATCAAATATGATTTCATAAATTATTATGATTTAAGAAACTAAAATGGAAAATAAAGAGTAAGGAGTAATATCAGTTGCTTCTATGCTTTGGACTAAAATGGAGTAATATCAGAAATGGTCCCTCATCATTTTATCAAAATTTTAAGATAAATTCTTTTAAAAATAGAATAAATTAATAAAATAAATGACATGTTTTTTTTAGCTCCAGCCAATTTCTAGACATGAAACCTCTTAGTATTATATTGAATCTGAAAAAAAAATTTGAAAGTAACTAATGCGAATATTTGATAAAAAATGGGGACTATTTATGATATTTTTCCATTTGGCATTTGAACCAGGAGGTGCCGAATCCGCTGCTTTAGGGCGGACTTCAACTATTTCGTTAATTAATTTTCAACGTCATCTGTTTTGCTAAATAATTTCTTTATTTCTTTATTTCATATATATGAAAAAAACACAAGTTATAGATGATATAGTTTTATAATTTAAATAATTTTAAATCTTGAACATTTTAAAATATATTTTTAATTTTATGTTAGATAACATTTACAATTTTTTTCAGAAAATAATTTTTAAAAATTAAACTGAATTAATGTTTAGTTAATTTAGGTAAAATTTAATTAAAAAATTATATAAGCTCTAGAAATTGTATCGCAAAAGACCATCAGCTCAATTGGGAAAACACTAAATAATTTTAAAAATTTAAAAGAGTAATTTTATTTTAGAAATATTTATATCTTTTATACTTTTATAATATATATTATAATTTTCTCTTTTAACAACAACGCAAATATACTTTTATTTTCTCTTTTAACAACTCAAATATAGATTAATTTTAGGAATCATAAAATAAAATTATAAAAACCTTAATTTTACACTTATTATTTTAGAAAAAATATTTTTAAGAGAATATTTTAATTTAAAATATTAAAATTTTCAATTTTTATATATAAATTTTTTATAAATATATTAGTGAGAAATTTTTCACTTGTTACTAAATCTAGTATATTAATAATTTCCTTTTTCTTTTATGATAGAATATAAGTAATTTTCAACATAATAAACGCGCGTAATGGTTGGGTTAAGCTGAAAGAAAACTGTTTTTGTAAATTAACTTTCAAATAACGCATATTACATAAGTAACTTTCAACATCTATCTCCCAATCAAAAAGGCAAAAGCTTTCATCATCTGTCGCTGTCTAACTTCAAATCTTTTGTTCTGTTGTTGCACTTCTATCTTTTATGCCTTGGATGGAGGTGTAATTGCTCAACACACACAACTCACCCTAAATTTACCCCTTTTTTCTTTGACGCATGACTCTTGGTCAAATTCTTCGGAAGATCCTTATATTAGGCATTATTTTTAGATTTAATCCTTCTATTATGACTTTTATTGTTTCTATTTTTTTTTCTAAATGCAGTGTATATTTCTAATTATAATCTCTTCTCAATCTTTAAATAGAAAGAAAATTATATTTTTTTTTTGAAAAAACATAACAAAAAATACAACTTAAGAGATTCTGAAAGACACTAAAAGATTTATCTTGTTAGATAGTCGAAATCACCACATCAGGAGAAACTTCAAAAATTTGGAGAGAGGTTTGCCAAGATAGGCTGATCTTTGCTAATTGGTCAGCAATTAAATTGCACTCTCTAAGGACATACTTGAATTCTCACTGATCTTTAGATTGTAAAACTCGTTTAAGTTTAAAAAAAATGTATTTAAACACATTTAAACTTACATCTTTCTAGTTATTGTAATAGCAATAATGTGAACGAGTTATTTTTAAAACTTAAAAAAAAACATATTAAAGAATATAACTTATATTACTATTTAGAAAATAAAAATATATATTTTCTTTATTGCTTATATAAATCAGGATGATGTAATTTTCAAATGTATGGAGTTAGTTATAAAATTTTCAATTAAATTAGACCATTAATTCATTTAAACCCAATTGTCGGCTAAATACGTATATTTCCCGCCTTTAAGTAGAAAAAAGGTATGGTCAGTCGTCACCTCCAAAATCTAGTACCAAATCCAAGTCGCTCACAGGGTTCTAGAAATCTCAGTGCATTACACCCCAAATTAATAAAATAATAAGTAAAAAGAATTACTTGGTATTTAATTACTTTGGACTTTGAAGGATCCCTTCTAGCGGTGGTTTGCAACCTGGCAACAATGCAAGCTCTCACCTTTACTCATCTGCAACTACAGCCTTCTTCCTTCCATCACCACTTTTCTCCCATTTTCATCTGATTTTGTTTTCTGGGTGCCATCTGATCTTAAAGTCCTTTTTCCCCCATTTTTAGATTCTCCTAGAGAATCCAACATTACATGCAAAAGTAAAGAGAAAATCTTTAATTTTTTTAACAGAATTTTGAAAAGAAAATGAAGGACGCCAAGAAAGATTCAGAAATGGTATGGGATCAGATTCAGATGAGGAGCCCATCGGGAAATCCGCTTGTTCTTGGACATTCGACCCGACCCATTCCCAAGCTCATGGTCTGGTTAATCCTCTTTGTTTCAGTTACCTATGTTGTCTACACTCTCAAGCTGCTAACGGCCTCAGTTCATCACACTTCCGATGATTTCCCGTTTACTTTATCCACCAGAACAGGCATTACATCTCCGCCGTCGATTCTCAATCAGACGGCTGAGACAACGTCGCCCCTTCTTCGCCATCGAGATGTCCGAGAAAAACTGGCGGTAGCGGTGCAAATGCCGAATAAACCGAAGCCGACGGAGATCCAGGACATCGTTTTCGGGGTCGCGGCTTCTTCCAAGCTATGGCAGCAGAGGAAAGAGTACATCAAGATTTGGTACAAGCCGAACAAAATGCGGGGCGTGGTTTGGCTTGACGATCGCGTGAAGTACTCTCCGGAGGACAAGCAAACCCTTCCACCGGTTCGTGTCTCCAGCGACACTTCCAACTTCGCCTACACGAACCGGCAAGGTCACCGGTCGGCGATTCGAATATCGCGGATCGTGACGGAGACATTGAGGCTTAAGATGGATAATGTCCGGTGGTTCGTGATGGGTGACGACGACACCGTGTTTATCACGGACAATCTGATTAGGATTTTGAGGAAATACGACCATACACAGTATTACTACATCGGGAGCTTGTCGGAATCTCATATCCAGAACATTTTTTTCTCCTACGGCATGGCATACGGCGGTGGAGGGTTTGCCATTAGCTACCCTTTGGCTAAGGCTTTGGCGAAGATGCAGGACCGGTGTATTCAGAGGTACCCAGGATTGTACGGCTCAGATGACCGAATGCAGGCTTGTATGGCTGAACTCGGTGTCCCACTCACTAAGGAACTCGGCTTCCACCAGGTCGGTGACTCAGTTTGTTGAGTTGGTAAAGTGCATGCATTGTTTCTATTACTTTTAGTAACTTCAATGCTAGTATAAGTATCTCTAATAGTAATGTAATCGGGTAAGTTAATCCTAACTGAATTTAATACTGTGTGAGTTAATGAAGCATTTGTAGGGGTGTTGAAGTTGCATTTCACATTTCTATTTCAAGAAAATTTAATTCAGGTGCATGAATTTGGTTTGATGGTTCATTTGGGTAAAGATTATAATGCTGCCAGGAGCATAAAAATGAAAAAAAAATCATTAAAATACTCTTAATAGCAAATTAAAACTGAGGGAGTTATAAATAGATATTTCAATTAAAAATCCAAAATATTTTGGATTACATTACTTGGAATCGGATGAAATCGAATTGGCCATTACTGCAACCGCGGTTTAATCATTGTTTGTCAACAGTAGTTTAGGTGTATGAACCTTGGGTGGTTGATTAGCTCAATGCATTTGGTTGTCGGAGCTAGACATAGGCGATGGGGTTAGGACCCGTGTGTTGGTAAGGTTTCGACCTCAGTTTGTTAGGTTTATGTGGTCTTTTGCTCAAGCTTTATGATACATGGCTATTAGACTGAAAGATGGAATTATTGACTAGTTGATCCTAAAGACATTGTTAACAAGAAGTAAAATGTTTAGCTTATCACAGCATTGAATCAACTATGTCTTTCAACTAAATTACAAGTTACGAAACGGTGTATCCCCATAAGGTAATTTGTTTAAGTTGGTATGGTGAAATGAATTTCTTGATGGAGTATTATGTGCAAGGCCTGCATACCTACCTGATTTATAGGTGGAGCGTGTAAGTCAATTTTTTGTAGTTTGGATGTCTATGTCACAAGGAAAGTGGCAGTCCTAGTAAGTTTTGGTTTTCACGTAGATGTTCATTGTTAATACTGAAGCTGGATGACTGATTAGCCATTAGAACAACTTTTGCCACTATTATTAATGCGATGACTCGATATCTGATTCCAAGTGTTCCTTGTTGGTTGATTTGTATCAGTATGACGTGTATGGGAACTTGTTCGGACTCCTTGCTGCACATCCCGTAACACCATTGGTGTCACTGCATCACCTTGATGTTGTCGAGCCTATTTTCCCCAATGTAACCAGGGTTGAAGCCCTTCAGCGGCTTATGTTGCCTGTAAAGCTGGATTCAGCAGGAATCATGCAGCAATCCATCTGCTATGATAAATCCAAGAGTTGGACTATATCAGTTTCATGGGGTTTCGCTGTTCAAATCTTTAGAGGAATCTTTTCACCACGGGAGATCGAAATGCCTTCTAGAACATTCTTAAATTGGTACAGAAGAGCAGATTACACAGCATACGCTTTCAACACTCGTCCAGTTAGCCGAAACCCATGCCAAAAGCCTTTTGTGTTTTACATGTCAAAGGTGGGAATGGATTCAGAACTGAACCAAACAGTAAGCGAGTACGAGCGGCACCGTGTGCCTCATCCTCCCTGCAGATGGAAGATGGCTAATCCCGGTGCACTTGAAATGGTGATCGTCAATAAGAAACCAGACCCACATCTATGGGATAGAGTAAGTCACATTCTTCATTATTTTATTTACATTCCACATCAAAACATGAATTATTAAAAAAAATTGACATGATTTTATTTTATTTTTGGCAGTCGCCGAGAAGGAACTGTTGCAGGGTGATGGAATCAAAGGAACCAGGAACCATGGTGGTGAATGTGGGTGTATGTAAGGATGGTGAGGTTAGTGAAGTATAGTGTGATTAATGCTTTGATCATTTTAGGTGTTAGCTTTTCATCCTTAATTGTGTTTCCTATTATATTTATTAATTTATCTCTCAAGTGTCCAAATATTGTTTCTTTATGCAAGAATAGAGGGAGTGTAATTTGGAGAACAAGCAACAAATTATATGTTGTATAAAAAAATTGCAGTATTATAATACTAGCCTGTTTATAAGGTAAAAATATCTAAAGAGCAGACCTTGTTGGAAGCATCCCAGCCAGTCGCATGAAAATGGTAATAATTTATTAATTAATGATGAAGTTTGACTATATGAATTGAGGCTAACGCAGTAATGTCTAAGTTAACATTCTATACAGTAAGAAAGGTTGCTTTTACCCTTTTGGTAGATGATGGGTATATTTAATGATGTTTTGCCAAAAGGAATCAGGTATAGTTATCAATTGGGTCAATAGAGAATTTATGTTGTCCGCCATTGTGTTTAATATAAGTTATATTCAATATTAATGGTGGATTTAATGAGGGCGAATGGGCTTAAGAAATGTCGGTGCAAGTGCTACTGTCCAAATGTAAGGGCAAGAACGTGTATGCCCTGCACCTGGTCCAATAAGAAGATTACATGAAATGAAAGCCGGAAAATAAGTATGGCAACCAACCCTTGGGAAGTGGTTGGCCTGCAGATTACTGGTTTCAATTCCATGGTGGGACAAGAATAGTAAAATATGGTAGATCGTGTCGCCCAGTACGGTGGGTCCACTCATCATCAAATCTAATGCCTCGGCCTCATCAATCATCATGACTCTCCTTTATTGGATGGAAAGTTAAGACTAAAAAATAAGAAAAAGTCCAATTACTTTTTACTCTTTCATATATTCTTCAGATTAACTTCATACACGTGAATAATATAGATATTACGAGCAACTCACTACAAACAACCAAGTATGTCTGAGTAATCATGACAATCACATGTTGAAACTTGAACACACACATAATTGTTCATGATCAATCTTGAACTTAGATGTTGTTATTGACAAGATCAAAACTTATATAACCATAAATTACAATTACAAATGCATATGAATAAATTATAATGGCGTTCAATTCTTAGAAGAAATAAATCTAGATAAAATTTACACAATATAGACTTGAAATCTTCATATGATTTAAACAATGATGTCTAATAAATAATGAATTTAAATATCAACATTCTCAACCTTTTAAGGTCCAAATGGGTTTGTTACAGGCATATTTTACTTTGGGAAACCCAGTGAGCTCATTAAGGCTACCTTAGTAACATGTGACAAGGGGTAAACGACGTAATGTCTGTGCACTTATCACTGGACATCAATCACATTCCTACTTTTTTGAACCCAAAGGCCTAAAGCCCTTGCTTTTGGGTACTAAATTCTATTAAGGATCATTTAAATTCAATAGTCGATTATTCTTTTTTATTGATTTTCAATGCATTGATGGATAGAATCATCATTTATAACCATCTTATATAAATTTCTTAAAATACTCTTTCTCAAATTTTAATTTTACACAATTTATTCTCTCGGATTGTTTGATTTAAAAATTAAAATTTAATTAATAACATTTTAATCAAATTTTATATATTCAAATTTTAAAGAATATACATTAATAATGTTATCAATTGAGTTTTAATTTTCAATCCAAATAAAGAGAGAATTAAATTTTAAAAATAAATGTAAAAAGGATATAACATTTGGGTGCATAATTAAACCCACATCATAAGAACACATTTCCCCTTTTTTTTTTCAATCTGCTAATATATTTGTTGTTATAATTTACCCATAGGAAATTATTAAGAGATTTAACATAATTACATGAAATTAGAACCTCGGAAAATTTTAATTAATTCTTATCATTAACTTTAAAACTTAACATAAAAATTGAGACTTAATTCGATTGATATCATTATTATTGTAACGATAAAAATTTAAATTTAATTAAATCCATATTATCTTCCGATTTAAAATGAATGAGTAATGAATAAAGGTAAATATTTGTATAAAAAAACATTATAGGATTTAATATTTAGGCTTTTAAAATTTTATTTAACATCGAGCAGCAAAAAGCAACATCTTTAGGGCATAAGAATAGATGAGTTGCTGTTATCCAAGAAAAGAACAGATGACTTATTTAATTCAATGAATGTATACCAAATGAATTAAAAAGCATGGCAGGAAGAACATTCACAACAAAATGAATCTATACCATGTTGTGCTGTTGATAAGTTGAAGGGAGCAAATTGTGCAAAGCCTCCTCCACTTCCAATAATAATTAGTATGATTCTCACACGTTTCATGCTGATTTAATTATTTGTTTGTATCAAATTATAATATTAAAATTTGGAAGGTAAAATATACTTGAAGTAAGGTTTTCATAATCTAATCGGTGGTCAAACCGATCAGATCATTGATTTTATAGTTTCGATTAAATAAATCATTAAAAATTATAAAAAAAATTTAGTTTAATCGATTTTTAGCTAGGTTTAATTGGTCCATATTGATTTATCAGTCAATCGGTTTGATGCCTCTCTCCAGGCCGATACCCGGTCAGTCCGATCCGGTTCAAACAACTTTGACTCTAAGTCTCTACACACTTTATACATTTGAAATTTAGTCTTCTTGATTTTATTTTGAAGTCTCTAAGTCCCTCTGCTTTTTGGATTTAAACACTGTTTTCAAAATATATATCACAACATAATATTTTAATTGAAAAGTTAACAATATTAACTATTTGAATTAATTAATAACATTATGAAAACATAAAGAGCAAATAATGTTATAAATTAAAGTATAAAGATTAAATCTCAATTTTAAGTATTTTAAAAGGATCAAAATTAAAATTAACTATTTTATAAAAAAATTAAAAATGATAAGTGTGTATCACGTAGGGGTGAAGTTAGAGGAGGTTGGGGCCTCGACCCCCTAAAATGAAAAAAATTAGATTTTTTAAAATTTTAAATCAATAAAAGTAAAATTACATTTTAACTCCCTTAAAAATATAAAAATTTGATTTAATATTCTAAAAATTATAATAATATAAACTATTAAAATCATATTTTTACTATCATAAAAATTACAATTTAATTTTAGTCTTAAATATTTTTTTCCTAATTTCGGCCCTGGTACCGCGTGTTCCGGAGGAAAGTCCAAAGGACCGACCTTCCTTGTATATAGATAAAGAAAAACTTGTGTTGCTTTAGCAGATACCCAATAACCATGTGATTATAGGCACAAAAAACTAATATATTACTAAGAATAATATTCATGTGCAGTTCACCCTAATTAGGATCATTAAAACTAGTTTTAAACATGATTTGTGCATGGGATGTATGCTAATTAATTATATTTGTTTTGTAGGAAAATAGCATGATAAGATCACCTATGGGCTTATAATTAAAATAAAATACATACATGTAAAAATAATAAAATTCCTTGCAAAAACATTATAAAAGTGGTTGCTATTTTTTTTTTACATGTATGTAAATCATGAAATTTAAGACTATAAAGCTTTCATTTTCACATATCAAAAAAAATAATAATAATTATATCAAATCGGAAATTATTTAACGAAATAGGTGGGAAATTCGATAGTAATTTCTATACAAACTATGGAAGTCATCTCAAGTCTAATCAATTATAATTGAACCGAACAAGAAAGTCTCTATTTTATTATATAACAAAAAGTACATTAAAATAATTCAATAATTAATTGAGTCTTAAATTTAAAACAACACTCAATTGAAAGCACATTTAATTGATCAGTTGAGCCTTCAGTTATATTTAAACAATTAATTAAATTTTTATCCTTTAATATTATTAACTTTTGTTAACTTCGTCACGTGACACGTCAATATTGTGTCACATGACGAAATCTAATAAATTATTTTAAATTTTTAAAATTATTAAAATTATAAAAATAAAAAAATATTATTTTTAAATATTTAAAGATTAGAATTTATAATTTATTAATTTTTTAAAAAATTAAAAACTATAAAATTCAAAAAAAAAGAAACCCTCTCCCTGACCCTTATAAATTTGACTATCCATGTATAAATATTGATAAATATTTTACTTTTATTTTTTATGTAAGATTACAAAATAAATGGATTTAAACCTCAAATAAAAAATAAAGTTAATAATAAAAATTTAAGACAATGAATATTAAATTTAATGTAATTTTATATTTGAATATTTGTAATTTAAAAAGTTAAGTAGTTAATATTTTATTGCCTTTAATAATTTTTTATTAAAATATATAAGGAGTATTTGGTCATGTTATGATTTTAATGAAATATGGTTAGAATATGATTGTCGGAAAACTTACTTTACAAGTTTAGTATTCGTTGAAAGGTATTAATTAAGATAAGGGTTATTTTGTCTTAATATTTTTAACTTTTTAATCTGCATGAGAAAATAACTTTTCTAGATTTTATCATGAAAATCACTTTGTTATGTCTATGGGAAAGTTAGATTTCACGAAAAATAAATAAAATGTGACATATCAAATGTTGAAATCACATTCTAATTAATTAAACTTTTAGGAAAGTGACTATTTTTCATCATACCGACGCTACGATAACATAAATAATAAGAAATGTAAAAGATAATCAATTTGGATTTACTATTATTTTAAAATTAACAATAAATTAAACAAAGCAGACTACATTATTAAATAGCACGTGATATAATTTAAGGTATTCACGTGTAAAAAAATTAGACTCTCTGCATAGTATTGTTTTTTTAGGGGCTTCGATTTTAAATAGCCTTAAAGTATGATTTGTCCCTTAAAGTTGGCCTAGATTGGTACTTAAATTTGCATTTTGTTAACATGTTCAGTCCAATGGCATTAATGATCTTGAAAATTTGTTTGACATGTGGTAGAATTAGAAAGTGCCATTTAGCACTTTTAGCCATCGAGAAAGTGACACATGGCTTCCTTGTTAATATATATATAAATTACGAAAATAAAGAAATAAAAAAATCCTGGAAAAATGGTTTTTAAGAAATTATAAAAATAAAATTTTAGTTAAATTCTTAGAATAAATTCAAAAGAAAAATCTAAGGAATTGAAAATTTGTAGTTAAACTTTGTAAAATTACAATAAAATATAAAGAATTAATATATGTACATAAACTCTAGAAAATTGCAATTATTTTAAAATTATTTTTTAAAAAAAATATATATATATATATATTGAAAAATAAAAATTTAAAATTCAAAAAATTGAAATATAGTTAAATTAAGAAAATAAAATAAATATATATTATAAAAATAATTTTTAAAAAATTAAAATATATATAAATTTTAAAAAGTTCTTAAATTTTTGGTAAACTTGATTACCACCAACCAATTGGTCAACACCGGTAAACATCGATCAATGGCTAATTAAAGTCAACAATAACTTTACAAAATATTTAATTATTTTTATTTATAAATTATTTTTACAATTTTTTTGAATTTCTAGCATTTATATATATTTAATTTCAATAAATATGAATGTCATGTGTTGCATTCCAATTGACTAAAAGTGCTGCATGACAAATTCTAATCAAACTTTTTAACGCCATTGAATTGTACCAAGTGACATAATAGAATTTTAAATACCAAATTATACCAATTGAGATATTAAAGTAGAAAAAAAATATTGGTTAAGGGAAAATAATGCTTTAAACCTTAAAATATTTTATACAGCATATCAAACCAGAGACATCTATTTATTCTAACGTAATACCTTTAATTAAGTTGTTATTATAAATATTTAAAAAATTTAAACAAATGACAAATATTATATAAGGTATTTACGTCTTTTAATTGTTTACATAGACAAAAAAAAAAAAACCTACTTATTTCAACCTTTGAAAGCACGTGCATCAATCATTACTTCAAAAGAACGTTGTATATTTAATTTAAAAGAGAAGTTTTTTTAAATATTTTTATTCACATAATCTATTTATATATTTATGAAATAATTAAGAGAGTTATAAATTTAATAAAAGAAGTAGTGCATGCATTAAAATTATATATACACACACATGTTAGCAATGTCACTAATCCATCAACTTCAACCACGTCTGCGCTTAATGAGATCTTCATTTTCACAGTTTCATGAGAGAGAGATGAAAATGGCTTTTTTTGCAAACATGCATGCCTTTTGCATTGTTACATTAACAGATTAGCCATGGATTTATTCCAAAGGACGGTCCAAAATATTTTGATTCTATCACCCAAAATTTGAAATTGGAGTCTGCGCTTTTCATTTCTAGAAATTTCGCTTCAAAATAAGATTACAAATGTCTTCTCAAAGTCACGTACATGGGGTTTTGTTGGGTGTAGAAAGTAGACAAGTCTTGAAATTTGGTTTACTTTCAATGTAAAATTTCATTTATGAAATCATTGGACAATTTTACAAACTCTAAATGATGTCATCAAGATTTTTTTTTTTTCATTTGTACTGAACTTGACAATTAAATAAAACTACTTATGTACCATCGTATTTTAAAAGATTAAGTCACGACATAGTTGAAAATCTTTTTTTATCTTTGATGTGCAATTTAATCTCATGCTTAGGAGTTTCATTTTTTGGATGAACAGTTTAAACTTATACTATTAGAAGCTTCATTTTTTGGATGAATAATTTAAGCTCATGCTTAGGAGTATAATTTTTTTTTTGGATGAACAGTTTAGGTTCATACTTAGGAGCATTATTTTGAATTAACAGTTTAAGCTCATGGTTTCATAATTTGGGCTGAACAATTTAAGCTCATGCTTAGGAGAACTACAACAATTTAATCTCATGTTTGGGAGCATCATTTTATTTTGGATGAACAATTTAAATTTATGTTTAGGAGCCATATGACAGTTTAAGTTCGTTGGTAGGAGCATTACTTTTTTTGTTGGTATATTTGACAAGCAACTGGAGTTCAATTGTTATCATTTTAATATTCTAGAAGCAAACAATTACTCTAGTACTTTGAAAATCCACCATTTTACTTGTAATTGGAGCCAATTTAATAGAATCAAAAGGGTTGAATTTTATGGTTCTATCCATCACATTGGATTGCAAAACCATGCATTGTGGTTGATGTTCCTCTTCTTCAAACTTGATTTTCCCTTTGTGATAAAATTACATGATTTTCTCATTCAACAAAAAGCAATTCCTGAGAGGATGGCTACACAAGATTGGCTTCTTCAAGTCGCTTTATTTTTGGCAACCAAATTGACTTGGCTTCAAAAAATTCTTCAAACATATGTAGAACATCTACATCAAGGAAATAATATTTCTTTCCTGCCTTTCCTTAAATGTGAATTTTGTTGTACCATTGACATGAGTAGAAATTGGTTTCACATTCGTAATCATAACTATAAAGTGATCAATATATTCATTATCAATTCAAATTTTTCTCCTTTTATTTGGTTAAAAGGTTCTTAATTCGCAGTAGTTATCATATATAATTTCATGTCATGAGCTTGAGCGGCTAATCCTTCAAATGATTTTAGCCTGATATCTTGGAGAATGCATTGCAAGCCCCAATTCATGCCTTGTATGCACATGTTGATTGGAAAAGGCTCTTGCAATTTCTCTTTAGAATTTAGATTTTAATTCCTCCAACGATGGATTTAATCGGTGATTCACTCGTCTTTCCATAGTCTTGAGCATGTGTACTCGATTATGCAGATAATGTGACAAGTGTTGTAAAATTGATTGAGAAAATTTTGTTCAAAAGTTTTTTAGCTCTCAATTGCTTTAGGCTTAAGATCAATGTAGTAATTGAAGATATTTAATTTTAATGATTGTACAAACTGTTTCATCATAAGATCTCTATCAATGCTAACGCTATTGTAAGTTTCCACAAAATGTGTTGACATGAACTTCCTTTTTTATCTAACTGTTGGAACTCCATAGGAGGATAATTTTCAAGTATCTTCAAATAATTAATCTTCTAAGTGTATGGCTTTATATGTATGTACGAAGGCGAAGCAACAATTTAAACTTTAATCTTTGATGACCTTCTGGAATTAATCTAAAGAAACATTTTGAAGTCTTTCTTTAAGTTGTCATCAATATTCTTTAATTAATTTAATTTAATTAAAATAAATAATAATAACACATAATTATTTCTATTTTGATTCACATCTATAAAATAATATATACTTTTAATAATTTCATTATAGGATTTTATAATATCTGCTTTTTTTTTACATGATATTTAGAATTACCTATAACCCTTTCCCAACCCATAATTAGGAGGGTAATGTGCTTCAACACACTCGAACCCGTATATTTCTATATTGACAACAATACCTGTGATAATTGAGCTAAGACTTAAATAGTAAGATAATATATATCTTAAATATACTTTATTGTTATTTTTTTAATAAAAGAAAGAATTTTGAAGCTCTAGAGACGAACATATGGAGTTAAAAAAAAAGCATGCCAAAATCCAGAATATTTATTCCTTACTTACAAACCCAGCAACAGCTATGACCATTTGAACGTAAAAGAAGAAAGCAATAAATGCCCTTTTTTTTTTGCATTCCAAGAATAATGCTTTTCTTAGTATGTCGACTTCATATGGAAAGGCAAACTAGGCATGCATGCAATTTTCTTTACATATTTCACTTTTGTATACATTAATATGCACATTTTCTTAGAATGTAGTATGTTGATTAGTATGATTAGAATCTAAATCACATTTAAGATAGTGAACACTCTTAATCATCAGTTCATCATATAAAATTTAAATTTATTTTTCTATATTTTTCTTTTGTATCTCACTGTAATTTGAAGCAAATTAAATTAAATGAGCATTTATGTCAGGTATAAGATGATTTAATGCATCCATTACTTTGCCTATTTTGTTTAAGCCAACATTAAGAAGATAAATGGGTCGTACATCTTATTAGGGCACAAGGGACAATCTTCTTGCAATAACTTCTTCCTCTTTTTTAGATATCTAGCTATGAATTGTAGACCATAACTAAAAATAGATATTGGAATTTGGGTTTATTTCAAATTAAGTGAATATGATAGTTATTGTGGGATGGTATAATATACTTCCTTTATAATTCAATTTGATTTAATTTGATTCCAGTTTTTCATATTGATTTTTTATATTTATTTTGATAAAAGTGCTTTGTTATATAACGATAGAGTATTATTTAATTGAAGCTTGAAAGACTTTTTTTATTAATATTTTTAGAAAAGAAAATTTTAAATAAATAAAAATATTCAATAATTTTTATATGTTTTTTAAAAATATTTTTAAATAAAACTTTTAACTTATTTTCACCATGTTAAATATAATATATTTATTTTTACATTATAAAATAAATAAATAAAAATATTTGATTCGAATAGATTTGATTCGTTGAATTTCATAAATTATTGGAACACTTTTATTCGAGATGATTTCTCTATTTTAACATTAATACCCACTGCATATAAATGGTATTTAACAAATGAAACACTTGAGGAATTGAAATGAAGATCTGAATACCAATTCTTTCCCATTTTACTGGTGGTTCAACCGATGCATAAAACTTGGAAAAAAGGAGAAAAATCTAATGGCTTTTTTTTAGTCACACAACACTATATATCTAAAAAGGAAGTAAGTAGAGGCACCTTTTTCATTGGCAAAAGTAGTAAGCATAAACCATGCCAAAGTTGACAAATCATAAAGCAGGCAATTCTTATGGACATGAAACATCATCTCATGAAGATGAATTAGGGACCACTTCACTTTGAAACGATAATTCTTATGAATGGAATTGTCTTAGTCTCCAAAACTAAGGACCCCCCCCAAAACCAAATTGTGTTCCTAAATCACTTTGTTTTCATAGAAAAGGGGGGAAATAATTAATATCTAGATAATCCTCCAATGAAGTTTTTTTTTTTTTTTTTGAAAGTTTCAACTTAAAAACAAGAACCACAAACGATTCAATCACTTAAGCTTTGGGCACAAAGAAAGATGCCAAACAGATAATAATAAGGTTAAAAGTTTCTGCAAATTAAAACATAATATTCCCACTCAAAAGAGGAAAATAAATATATATGTGTAACCTTGCATTGAACTGGCATATCCCAAATTAAGCCTTTGCAGGTTAAATAAACTTGTTCTTACCGTTGAACAAAGTGTAGCAATATGTATATATATGTATTTCAGTATTTATATATGCCACCTCTAAACTACTTTATCTACTGCCATTTTCATCATTTGATGAGAGCTCTAATGAACCCCACCAACATATCGATTTTGACCTTTTTTTATCTTCTTTTGCTTTGCTATCCGGCCAAATCATGAAGCAATTGTGCCCCCATCAAGTTCCTGTAAGGCAAATGTTGTCCCTCGTTGTCTAAAAGTGAGTACTGAACTGGCTGACAATCTTCTATGTGGTCTCTAGGGTAAAAAAGTGACGTTTGTGTTGCGGGCGAGAAAGCTAAGCTCACGCCACTCCCACCATGTTGTTGCAACCCTAATGTCAATGACACACCTCCTCCACCATTGAAGCTTTGATTAGCGTTATGATAAGGTACCCCACCACCCGCCGTGTGATCACCGTAGGAAGCGAAGTCCAGTTCCATGGCAGTGGCACCATAGGTTCCGAAACTTTGTTGTTGATGATGATGATGATGATGATGCAAGTGCTGGTTTTCAAGGGTTTTGGTACCACTTTTCCCATCGTTTTTTTCCGGGTTAGTAGTGATAATGGAAGATAGACACTCCGAGTCAACTCGAACGAGCTGGTCCGGGGTGGGTTTCTGATCAGCCAGTGGAATATTTAACCGGCCATTATTGTTATTATCATCACCACCATCAGTACCTCCATTATCTGAGGAATCCATGTTGTTTTCGTGCTCCTTTGTTTCTTCCAAGTACATTTCCTCCACCATTGGTTTCCATAGCCTCACCCTGGCATTGATGAACCAATTCGATACCTATAATATTTTTGTATGATACAGATTCAATAACTGCATATGATTATAATAAGCTTAAGATCCCAAGAAGATATGGTCCATTGAGGATATAAATAAAATATAGAAAGGGATGTGGACATGCCTGGCTTCTTGAGAGGCCGGTTTGGCGGGCTAAGATATGTTTATCAACATCGCTAGGGTACCTGAAAAAGTTTTTTTATTCATGAAAATACAGAGTTAGTACGTATTTGAAACATTTGCCGCCATGGATGAACTTATGGGGTAACTTGTTTGTGGGGGAAACATGGGTCCTACATGTGTGTGTATATATATTTATACTAACAGAATCAAATCCATATGATAAAAATAACATAGAGAAGCTGACTAAAACAAATCTATAAGGGAAGCGAAAGAAATGCTAAATGATTGAACATGTGAGAATCTGAATGGTGATGGGTAGAAACTAACAAAGACTGTGCATTGCTTTTGCAAGCAAAAAAATGATTTAAACCTGCAGTACTGTAAAACGACTGCAAGAGTTTTTTGTTTTGTTTTTTACTTTGTAGAAAACGTTGGTTCTTTCACAAAATCTACTTTGTATTTTACGTATAAAAAGAGTGTATGATGAGAGAAATTTACGGATGAAGGAAATGTTCAAACAGCCAAGCTCGAAGAACTGAAACAGATCTTTCTGGTAAGCCTCTTTGGGGTCTCCACGGATGACTCTCCATCATGCTCATCTGTTGAAATGCCCTTTGTTGCCTTAAAGCTTGGTCGAGTATCCTTAGCCTTGGTGTTTCGCCTTTCGTTGTGCCTGGTGCAACCGTGTCTTTTTCTCCCATGGCTTTCCTTGTAGCTTGAATCTGACTCGCAATCCCGTCTCTTAAGCATCTAAAATGTCTTGACATGGCTTTAGAGGCTAAAGCTGAATACACTGATGCTGCCCCAGTACCAGCCACTGCTTCGAACGATGATACTACGGCTTTCATTTGATCACAGTAGATCTTATATCTTCTATCCACCTAACAAGAGAAAGAGAGGAAAGGGATAGGAGAGAAAATGATGAGTTGAAATTTTATGTTTCGTACATGTAATATATATAGGCAGATGAAAAACATACGCTGACATGAAATAAAAAAGATAAGGAATAGAAAGTAAAATGAAAAGCAAGAATTGTCACGATGTGGGCATTTATGGGGAGGTCCCATGATGCTGAATTAGTTCTCCTTCAAATCAACCACAAAGTAAAAATTTCTTTGAGGATCTGAAAGTTGAAAACGTAATACACATATGACATACCTCTTCCAGCATTGAAAGCATCTTGGTTTTTCTTCTCTGTAACTCAGTGAAATCGAGGGAATATAGTGATTGCTTCCTTGAAGAGCTAGCTCCTCCATCATCATCATCCCACTGTTTGGTGGTCTTTTGGGTTTGCTTTTGCTTTGATGTATCCAATTGCTTTGCTCCCAAGCTGCAAAATTCATTCAAAAGTTCTTGAGCAGCATTCAAGTACCTGGAACCCCTTATTTGGAACTGAGCTTGATGTTGTTGAACAATTGCCGGCTTCCCAAAGAACCCATCTCTTGAACTTGAACCAATAAACCTCATATCATCTGGCTGGTCATCATGGTTACTATGGCTTGTTTGTCTTAGTTCAAAAGACTGTAACCCGATACTAGTAGGATTACTTGATGAAAGAGAGAGTGAAAGACCTTGACTTGGTCTCTCGTTCCCTTCACAAGGGAACACACACCTAAAAGAAGAATCATCAACAAGCAACCTGTTTTCTTGCCATGGAGCTGATTCAGGTCCAACTATTAGATTCCCAGTACTGGTTTCAGATATCCCAGTTGTGAACTCAGGTTTGTGGAATTCATGTTGATAGAAATCAGTGGTTGACTCATTGATTGGCTTGGAAGAAGAAGAAGAAGGGCCTGCTGCTCCTGGGTTGTTTCCATGTTTGTTGGAGAACCCTTTCCACATGATCATGTTGTTGGTGTCACCTTGTTGTTGATGTAGGTTCTTGGCAAACCCTATCATCTCCATGCCTGTTGTTAAGTTGAAGATCTCTGGGTTGGATTCAAAGCCTTGGATCTGATTCACCAGATGGGTTTGCATGGTTGAGTTACCAGATGAAACATCTGAGTAGCAAAATCCAGTGGATGACACAATATTCCTTGATTTATCTTCACACGATTCTCTAGCCATGAAAACCAGTTTTTCTTTCTCTTCTTTTAATCTTCTTTTTGGTCCTTTGTGTATACTTGTCTTGCCCACCAGCTTCTGAGATACTGATCAAAAGTTGATGCTGATTCTGCAACTAATAATTCCATCAAGATTCACTCCAAGAATAAAGGGAAGCCATAAAAACCCAACAATTAAAAGCTCTCAGAGTTAACTGGGTGAAGCAAAGATCAGTGTTTGTAAAACAAAATAAAAAATTTATGAGACTTTTTTTAAAAAAAAGTACCCTTTTGATCATACAGAAGATAAACAAAAAGAGAAAACTTTGGTTTTTCATTTCTTTTCTTCTTTTAGACCAAACTTAATGTAAGAGAGATAAAAGGGAGACCTTACCAGTTATAGGAACAAGTTGAAACTAATATGTTGTTAAAGAATCAACAAGAATAAAGACTTTTTCTTAGTGGAAGGATTGATGATGAAGCACAAGAACAAAGAAAGAGCTGATGATGATGGTGATGAGAAGAGGTAATTGCCAAAGAGCTGCTCATCTCAAACTTTGTTGTGTTAAAAGGCCAACATGGTCTGCCATGAAAATACAAACCTAGGAAGAAAGATCATAGAAATATATATGTGTGTATATATATATTGTTTAGAAATGGAAGCTCAGATATAGAGGTGATGATGACCCTTCCATATAGCCATTATCATAGTTTCTCATTTATCTCATATATTCTTAATTCTCTTTCTCTTTACCTCTTTCTTCCCTCTGCTTTATCTCTCTCTAGCTCAAGTGGGTCAATGCATTATGGATGTAAAAAAATACATCCAAAATAGACATCCTACTATGAAAAATAAAAAAATAAAAAAAAATAAAATAAACTGCCCCTCAATTATTTCATAACCAACAAATAAAATATACTTTGTAATCATGAATAAAGAAATACACTTAAAAAATACTATTGGTGAAAATTTTTAACCTTAAAGCCGCCACATGACCTCTTCATTTTCATCTTTTAACAAAACCCATAGTTCTAAATCCCAATGAAAGAATTAATTGCAGGAAAAACTTTAATGCAAATGGAGACCCTCGTAGGGGGCAGGAATCCCAGAAAAAAAATTAATAATTCCTTTAAGTAGAGTTAAATCCAGAGTTTTTGTAGGCTTCCTTTTATGGGGGAGGGTGGGGTGCAGCTGTTGTGAACCAACATACATTTTGATTATATTTTTAAAAAATGTTAATTTTTAATATGTAAAATAATAATTTTGTTCCTTGAAAAAACTGGGTTCCCATTTTGGATTGGAGTGGATGGTGTTAAATGGAGCACTTGAAATGTGGAAAAATGTTCCCAAAATAAGGTAGCTATGGAGTGTAAAAGAGGGAGAGAAGAGGTGTGGTCCAAATGTTTGCACCAATTCAATTCTAATTCTAATTAATGGCTCTATTAATGTACAGTCCATTGCCAATGGAATGGGACCGCATCTTTTTCATTTTTTTCTCCTTATTTTCCTTGTTTTTTTTTTATTTGTGATGAAAATTATGTATGCTTCAATCCACGCGCACCGCCCTCACCACCTTTCAACATTTCCATTTTTCATACTCCATTTAATGTCTAAACTATATAATAACCGGTTTTAATTTAAATTTTTATTTAAATTTATAAAAATAGCGTTTTATGTTCAAACTTTATTTTTTAATATTTTATAAAATAAAATACTCTTAAATTAATATTTGTTATTTAAGTAAATATACATTTTGGTATCTAAGCTTGATTTCACAGTTCAAATTGATACTTAAGTTTTTTTTATTTAATTAGATACTTAAATTTGGATTTAGAGTTCGATGTTGTACCTAAAGTTTATTTTGGTCTAATTAGGTACTCGAGCTTGACTTCTTGGTTCAACTCGATACTTGAACTTGGCTTTTTGGTCTAATTTAGTACTCAATTTTTTGGACCAATTTGAACTATGAAACCAAGTTCATTAACCACAAGATCAAGTACTTGAAATTAACTTTTTGGTCCAAATTAATACTTAGCTATTCGAACCAAATTGTACTATATATCCAAGTTTCAGGTATCAAATTGAACAAAAAAAATGAAGTTCAAGTACCTAATTGGATAAAAAATGTTTAGGTATCAAATTGAACATTGAGGCCAAGTTTAGGTACCTAATTGGACCCAAAAAAACCTTAAGTGCCGATTTGAATTTTAAAGCCAAGTTCAAGTATCAAAATGTACAATTACACTTATTATTTTATAAAATAATGGGTTTTAATAATGTAGCAATTGAACTAATGTCACCACTGTTAATAATAGTATAGATACATTTTTCTAGAGTTGTTATTTCTTTAAAAAAATTAGAATTTTATAGTTTATTAATTTACAAAAATAATGAGTTTAAATAAAATCGCAATTGAATTAATCTCATGACTCGTGAGTTCTAATAATAATATATATATTTTCTAGAGTCGTTATTTAAACAAAAATTAGAGTTTTAGAGGAGTTTTTTTCTTAGGTTTTCGTATTATTTTTTTATAATCATAATCATACGTGCTCATATTTATTTTATGGTCGAAATTTAATGTTATTTGGATCAAAGGTGATAATTACATAAAATATGTCAACAAGGTAAACTTTAGAATTTGAATTTATTCTAAATACCTTAAAAAATCCACTTTCACTACTTCTAATCACTTGTTAAAATATATTTACATTATTTGAATATTTTCTACAATACAATATATTTACTCAATTAACCACAAATTTCTTAAATGACAAGCAATAATATTCAAAATGTTTCATTTTCTGTCATTAATCTATTAATAATTAATTTTGAAGTAGCTCCAAGCCTACAACCAACATGTAAAAAATCGCATAATTTTCTTATTTAATAAAAAAAGGCCATCGGCAATATATGCTTGACATTGAATTTGTATTGAAATTGGCACACCCTATCACGTTTTTTACATCAACTTTCATTTGTCCATTTTTACGAAGAAAAACGGTGTTTTATATGCAAATACTTAAAGGAAAAAATAATAAAAAAATAGAGGTTTAATTAAGAAAATTGAATTAAAAAAAATTAAGGGGTTAACGAGAATCCACCTCCGTTTAAAAGTCAATTCCCCATTTCTTAAGTATGGAAGTCAATACGGCATATATAGACAACAAACTGTAGCTATTATAGCCAAAAATAAAGGCTTAAGAGGGTATTAGCGCCAAGCAATGAAAGGAAAGGAAAAAGCACGCGCGGGAGAATGAGAATGGGAAAAGTGCAAAGCACAGAAGGAGAGCAAAGAGCTTTAGTCCGTTAAAAGCAGGTGGTCCTACGAGCAAGCTTTCTCCGCCGCTTGCCTACTTTAACCCTTACCCTAAAACCCCCCACCCGCCTACCCCAATGCCCGCGTCATCCTTTCTTGTTAACCCCCCCCCCCGGTGCACGATAGCAACTACCCCAAGCCTCACTCGCTCACTCACTCACTATCTGACTTCATCACACTTTGTCACTTCCCACTTCCCAACAGTAATAAAAAACAACTTTATCTTCCTTTGCATTACGTAACTTTCATTAGATCTTCACCCTTTAATAAACATTTACATTACATGACAAGATTTTCTTTTTTACTATTATATTTCTTTTTACACTGCACAAAGCAAATAAAAAATGCGTACGAATGATTGAAGTAGGAGCCCAGAAAAGACGGGGGTGAAGGGGAATAGAGTTTGATTATAGCCCAAAGGCAGAATAAAAGAAAGGAGTTTATAAAAAAGATAACCTGCGAGAGACTGTGTGTACATCTGAGCCAGACCACACTTTTGAGATTGGTTCCTTTTCTTTTTGAAACTCGTTTAAAACCCTAAGGTCTTCATAGGGTGGTCCTTTTGACCCTTTTCCCAACAAATAATCTTGGACCATCCTACCTAGCCTACTACACACCATACCTAAATGTGAATTCAGTATATGTGTGTGTGTGTGTACTTTTATAGGGTTTTCAGTGGCTGGTTGGCTGGCAGCCTGACCACTGTGCCTACACTGGGTTGTCTGATCATATCATCCCATGCATGCCCATGGTTTTTTACTTTATATTAATTTATTATTTTTCTTCTGTTATATTCTTCTTCTGTTGTACTCTTTGGAACTGGACCTAGCTATAATCATCAAACAAGGAGAGTGTTGTTAAAGGAGAGAATCATAACATTGCAGGTTTAATTATTGTTAGGGGCCAGTTGCTTGGTAAATGGTATGGGGGGTGTCAGTGTCATTATATAGGTGAAATGGTGTTTGATTTATATTTGCACTTGATCAACAGCATGTACTTTTGCTACAAAGACTGTGCTTAGGGTATATGGGGTTCTCTTTATTTCCATTAGTACATATCGAGCTCTTCTACCTTCGCTTCGACCCCGTCGATTATCATGCTCATAATTGAAAAGTGTGTTAGTCTGCATTCTTTCTTGGTATAATTTTATGATGGAACCAAAGATATATTCTACTTTGAAAACGATACAAACTTTATGCTTTAAATTTCTAAGTTAAATTCTGCAATCTTTCTTGGTATAATAATAATAATATTATGAGCACAGTACGTTTTCAGACCAAAACATTCGGTTTATGTAACTTGCATAATAAAAACACTCAAAAGAAATAATAATAATAATAATAAAATTGGTCGGAGACAAACCCAACATTCGAATTATGAACAAAAAAGACTAGGTCTTATAGGAGCTGTTTGTGAAGCTATTTATGTGTTGTTGACTGATAACTGATATCAATAATGATGTGATTTTTATTAATAATTGTACCATATATTAAAATTAACTATATAGCTTAAAGGGTTTAGGGTCCTTTAAACTAATGTTCTTTTCAGTACATATTCACTTGGGAGAGGAATATGAAGCCGACAATGGTCAAATCTTGTAGCAGTAACATTGGGCAATGGGCTAATGCTCAATGGTACAGTAATTTAATACCTTGTAATGGTAGGGTCATCGACTCCACCTTCGAAATCTGATCCCAACAGTCCCCACAAATGCAATAAAATAATGCTAATTTAATAATATTTCATGAAGGAAAGAAAATTTTAGGGCAACCTAATATATATTTTTTTTTTGTTTGTATTGATTGGAACAAATTCGTTCCTACCTTACACTTGGTTTGAACAATTTTAATTTTTAAAGCTAGTTGGTATTGCTAAAAAAAGTAGTATATATCATATAATTATTTTTAATAATTCTTTTGTTATTACTACTTTATCAATTTGTATAGTCTATTTATGACCTGAAATATCATTTTGATACACTATGAATTTGGGAGTGAGAAGTGTGAACTCTTTCATGCTTTCAAAACTAAATTAATATCTTTATTCCTTTTTATCTTTTATTCCCACTTTTGTGGGAGAAATTCCAATTTGTCACAACAACTGTGTTCTTATAGAAGAGCACAAATAGACCCACGTGAAAAAAATTTGTTCTTTGGTGGTCCAACTTATAAGCTTATATTTATGAAATTAATTCAAGTTCAATTTTTTTTGAATAATTTTATAATTTTTACCACTTTAAAAGAAAAGTGGTTTCATGTCATTGCTATAGCCTTTGATTACTTCTAAACAAGCTAGTCATCCATCAAAACCATAACGGTTTTTATCAAGTTCATGTAAAAGGGAAAAGAAAAACTTGTTCTAAACATGAAAGTGAAAATGAAAGGTGGAATTGATACATCAATCCAAAAATTAATCTTTTCTATGTTTTAGATTTAGAAACACTTACCCAAAAATGACTTTTCCATTTATTAGATAAAAAATTCTTCACATTCAAGTTAATAATTTTTGTAAGAAAAATCTTTTTATTTACGTGAAAGACCATTTTAAGCATTTTTCATATTCCCTTTGTAGTGGGCCAAATTTTCCCGGTCCAAATAAACAAAAAAAAAACCCATAAACATTGAATATAAATATTAACAGTCCAAAGTCCAAATAATTACAATAGTCCATGGTCCAATGACCAATCAAAGCCCAATTACAAGACCAAGACTTAAACCTTATAACAGTCTATTAACAGGCTTTGACCCAATTTAAAACACTAATACCTAGACCCAATAACTAATGCCCCACAACCAATACCCAATCCCCAAATTAACCCGGGACCCAAAACCACATTGGCCCAAATGGCCCAAAATTTTAGAACCCTAGGGTTCTCCTTCACTTCTTACCGCAACCAGTAGCCAAACCCCATTTCCCCACGTCGCCCACCTCCGTACCTCTCTCAAGACATTTCTCTCAGACTGCAAGCACAAGATGACCTGCCCGTGTGCCTCACGCCAAGGGACAGCGCATGTCCTCTGCACCTGTACCTGCGAAAAGACACAAAAGACAACAACGAGAATGGCAGCCAATAGGAAATTATTTTGTATTTTTTCTTTTTGGTTTTTCTTTCCGGCTATAAAGCCAACGATTCAATCTTTGTAATGACTACTGACAAATACACCAAAGAAATATACACAATACATATGCAATATATTGCTTGAAAATCAAAGAGCCATTTTTCGAGAAGGTGATCTTTGTTCTTTGGTTCCATTCATTATTTCCTCTGTTTTTATTATTGTTTTTTCATTTTACATTCAAAAAAGAAAGAAAAAAGAGACTTACCTTGAGTGTGGGCCGCGGATTCCTTTTTGCTCTGTCAAAATCGGGGTTTGAAGGGAACCCGATGGCCGAAAGAAATCGTGTTTTGAAGGCTGAGGGCATCAGTCGCCATGCTTTGCGGCGGGCAGGTCTCTTTGAGGGAGGAAACGCAGATTGCGGTTGAATAAGGGAAATGAGGCTAGGGTTCCAGCTGAATGGGCTAAAATAAGCCTTTATATAGGACCTTAAACGGCACCGTTTTAGGTCTTGTCCAAGGGCCCAAATACGGTGTCGTTTTATAAGACTCGACCCGACCCATTCGTCCACCCTATGATCCGCGCGTTCTGGCGGAGAGGGGGTAATTTCCCAATTGGCCCTTCCCTTTTCGTTTGGGCCTTCAATATTGCCCTATCTATTTAATTATTTTTTTAAGCTTGGCTTTGCAATTTATGCGCGTTTGCGAATTGATCTGCGTTTTAATGCGGTGTTGTGAGGACTGCTATATTTCCAGTTTAGACCCTCCTGTATTATCACGCCTCGCGCATAGGTCCTTTTTTTCGTATTTGCTCCATTTTCTTAATTTTCCCCTCTTGTTTTAGCTTAATTTCGATTGAGTCCTTTAGTTTATAGCCCTTTTGTGTGTTCCTAATTAATTATTTTTAACTTTAAGTCATGATTATTCCATTGTTGTAAATTGTTCTCTTTTAGCAACCGTAGTATCATGTTTTGTACATTTTAAATATTGGTTTCATTTATATTATTACATATACATATATATTATAATAATGTTAACCTACTTTTATGCATAATGGCTTTGGACTCTATAAATATATCATTGCATTTCAACATTTTTTTTAACATGCTTTATATATGTTTTACATTGAATTTAAACTATTTTGTATCCATGGATATTAGTGCATGCTTTTGATTCATATAAGTTAATTGAGTATGTATATACATTATCTATAAATATGCATGTACTTACTCTTAGACACGTATATTTATATATTAATATATTTGTTATCTTAATAGATTTCTTATCTTAAAATACTTTTTATTTTATGATTTATTAAATAATCTCTTCATATACATATGAAATAATTCTTGGAAACTTCATTTTTCTTGTATACTTATAAAATCATTATTTTTGGGGTGTATTTATATATCAAATCATTTTTGTGTTTTACATATAGCTTATTATCTAAATATTTTGATATAAGTGCATACGATAACTCTTAGAATATTTTAAAATTTACATATGTACTAATTTTGATCTCATTCTTTTATAAATTTACATGTACATTTCATTTTTAAAATCTATTTTGGACCTCATGTTTTTGTTGATTATTCTTTTATAAATTTAAAATCTAGCTTCACGATTATTTAAAATTCTTCAAAACGAAGACGAAATTTGATGTTTGGCAATTCGCGGAATCGTGCCCTAACGTGTTGGGTTGTAATTTCGCATTTGCTCAAAATAATCGAATTTCCCTTCGAAATTCCATTCATATCTTTTAAAATCCCTTAAACGAAGATGAGATTTGATGTTTGGCAATTCGCGGAATCGTGCCCTGACATGTTGGGTTGCGATTTTGCATTTGCTCAAAATAATCGAATATCACTTTAAAATTTCGCTCGTGTCTTTTAAAATCCCTAAAACGAAGGCGATATCTGGTATTTGGCAATTCGTGGGATCGTGCCCTAACGTGTTGGGTAGTAATTTCTCGATTGTTTAAAATAATCAAATACCCCTTCAAAATTTCACTCGGCTCTTCTAAAAATCCTTTAAAACGAGGGCAATACTCGATGTTCGATAATTCGGGAATCATGCCTTATCATGCTGGGTTGTGATTTCTCGTTTGTTCAAAACAATCGAGTATTCCTTTAGGTCTTTATTCATAATTATTAAAAACCTTTCAAAAAGAAGGTGTTGTTCGATGTTTGGCAATTTGAGAATAGAGCCCTATCGTGCTGGGTTGCGCTTTTTCATTTGCTCAAAACCATCAAAGATCCCTTCGGGATTTCACCCTTATTTTCTAAGGTAAGGCAATGGACAATGTTTGGAAATTCGAGGAATCGTGCCCTACTGTGCTGGGTTTCGATTTTTCGTTGGACCAAACAGTTGGGCATCCTTTTGTTAATTTCAAATTGTAGACTTTGGACGTCAAAACAAGAAGATTTTGGTAACCCACTCAGGTTATTTAAACGTTATTGATAAGAACCACATTTCAAAAACAATTTTTTAAGCTTTGACATAAGGACAGTATTTAATCGATTTGGTACCAATTTTGGGCGTAGTGAGGGTGCTAATCCTTCCTCATGCGTAACCGACTCCCGAACCCATTTTCTCACATTTTCGTAAGACCAAAATTGCATTTTAATAAACCAAAAATGTTTTATTAAATTAACCTTATCTTTTAAGTGATCCGATCACACTAAAATAGAAGAACGATGGCGACTCCATATTTCTATTTTCTAAAAAGTCGATCCCCCTCGTATTTTCATCAAATTTAAAATATTAATTTTTTTTAATCGAGTGATGGTTTCGACAGGTTGGCGACTCCACTGGGGAATGAACTTGAGAGTCGAGCCATAAAAATCGATTATTTACTATCCTTTTGTTAAAATACCAAAAATTTTGTAACACCCCTTACCCGAGACCGTTGCCGGAGTCGAGCACAAGGCACTACTAAACTTATTTGAGCACTTAACCAAATTTAGATAATTTATATAATACTTTTCAGACAAGCTGTCCAACTGTGTCATAGTTGCTAAATAATTTATATCTCGAGTTATAAAACTCGAAATCCAAATCCGTAAATTTTTCTGAATTTATACTCATATATCTACTTACTAATTTTTTCTAGAATTTTTGTCAAGCCAATTAGTACAGTTTATTATTTAAAATCTCCCTGTTTCAGGGTTTGACTACTCTGACCTTTGTGTATTACGAATCAGATATCTCTCTGTACAGAGCTTCAATGACTATGCCGTTTGTCTCTAATAAAACTAGACTCAATAAGGAATCTGTACATATAAAGTATGACTTCTAATTATCTTTGTAAAATTTATGGTGAATCTCCAAAGTCAGAACAGGGGATCCAGAAATTGCTCTGGCCCTGTTTCACAAAAATTTAAACATCTCATAAAATATAGCTCATATACCTGTTTTGCTTCTTCCATATGAAAATAGACTCATCAAGATTCGATTCCATAATTTATTCATTATTTAATTCCATTTCTACTATTTTTAGTGATTTTTCAAAGTCAAACTACTGCTACTTACGAAAACTATTTTAGTACAAATATTGTTAACTAATTTATAACATCTTTACTTCAATTCATTCAAACTCTATACATGCCATATAAATCTTTAAACATAAAACAAAAACTAAAACTACCGGAATTGATCTGAATAGTGTGCCCTGTTGTGTTGATCCGATCTACCCACTTCACTTCAAGTCAATCTACATAAAAATATTAAACACACACAAGTAAGCTTATTGAAGCTTAGTAAGCTCATAGGCATATAAATATTCTCTATAAATTTCACTCGGCTCTTCTAAAAATCCTTTAAAACGAGGGCAATACTCGATGTTCGATAATTCGGGAATCATGCCTTATCATGCTGGGTTGTGATTTCTCGTTTGTTCAAAACAATCGAGTATTCCTTTAGGTCTTTATTCATAATTATTAAAAACCTTTCAAAAAGAAGGTGTTGTTCGATGTTTGGCAATTTGAGAATAGAGCCCTATCGTGCTGGGTTGCGCTTTTTCATTTGCTCAAAACCATCAAAGATCCCTTCGGGATTTCACCCTTATTTTCTAAGGTAAGGCAATGGACAATGTTTGGAAATTCGAGGAATCGTGCCCTACTGTGCTGGGTTTCGATTTTTCGTTGGACCAAACAGTTGGGCATCCTTTTGTTAATTTCAAATTGTAGACTTTCGGACGTCAAAACAAGAAGATTTTGGTAACCCACTCGGGTTATTTAAACGTTATTGATAAGAACCACATTTCAAAAACAATTTTTTAAGCTTTGACATAAGGACAGTATTTAATCGATTTGGTACCAATTTTGGGCGTAGTGAGGGTGCTAATCCTTCCTCATGCGTAACCGACTCCCGAACCCATTTTCTCACATTTTCGTAAGACCAAAATTGCATTTTAATAAACCAAAAATGTTTTATTAAATTAACCTTATCTTTTAAGTGATCCGATCACACTAAAATAGAAGAACGATGGCGACTCCATATTTCTATTTTCTAAAAAGTCGATCCCCCTCGTATTTTCATCAAATTTAAAATATTAATTTTTTTTAATCGAGTGATGGTTTCGACAGGTTGGCGACTCCACTGGGGAATGAACTTGAGAGTCGAGCCATAAAAATCGATTATTTACTATCCTTTTGTTAAAATACCAAAAATTTTGTAACACCCCTTACCCGAGACCGTTGCCGGAGTCAAGCACAAGGCACTACTAAACTTATTTGAGCACTTAACCAAATTTAGATAATTTATATAATACTTTTCAGACAAGCTGTCCAACTGTGTCATAGTTGCTAAATAATTTATATCTCGAGTTATAAAACTCGAAATCCAAATCCGTAAATTTTTTCTGAATTTATACTCATATATCTACTTACTAATTTTTTTCTAGAATTTTTTGTCAAGCCAATTAGTACAGTTTATTATTTAAAATCTCCCCTGTTTCAGGGTTTGACTACTCTGACCTTTGTGTATTACGAATCAGATATCTCTCTGTACAGAGCTTCAATGACTATGCCGTTTGTCTCTAATAAAACTAGACTCAATAAGGAATCTGTACATATAAAGTATGACTTCTAATTATCTTTGTAAAATTTATGGTGAATCTCCAAAGTCAGAACAGGGGATCCAGAAATTGCTCTGGCCCTGTTTCACAAAAATTTAAACATCTCATAAAATATAGCTCATATACCTGTTTTGCTTCTTCCATATGAAAATAGACTCATCAAGATTCGATTCCATAATTTATTCATTATTTAATTCCATTTCTACTATTTTTAGTGATTTTTCAAAGTCAAACTACTGCTACTTACCGAAAACTATTTTAGTACAAATATTGTTAACTAATTTATAACATCTTTACTTCAATTCATTCAAACTCTATACATGCCATATAAATCTTTAAACATAAAACAAAAACTAAAACTACCGGAATTGATCTGAATAGTGTGCCCTGTTGTGTTGATCCGATCTACCCACTTCACTTCAAGTCAATCTACATAAAAATATTAAACACACACAAGTAAGCTTATTGAAGCTTAGTAAGCTCATAGGCATATAAACACAAATCATATCAAATATCGTACACAATCATATATCTATTAGTTTAACTATTTCATCCTCCAAATCACAATTTCATTAATAACTCATTGGAATAATTTCCATATGGCAACTCACAATTTAACTCCCTTAGGCCCATTTCTCATTTACTTCATTGTCAAATTAGGGAACAATAAGGAATTGAGTGCTTCATTATCACATTGCCATAGTAAACCATGGACTTTCACATTGATACGCATCACACACAAGCCATAGCCTTGCCATGGTCTTACACGGTTCACATATCATACCGAAGCCATATCCGGACATGGTCTTATACGGAATCACATTATCACATTATACCGATGCCATAGCCCAACTATGGTCTTATCTGAGTCACATTATCACATTGCACCGACGCCATAGCCCAGCTATGGTCTTAAACGGGCACACTTGTCACATATGTTTCATCAACTCATCGAGGTCACGAATAGAAGCACTCAAATCCATTATTCCTACTAATTTGTACTTTTAGTTACACATTATTCATTAGTTAATGCAAATTGATAGTATTCATCAACAATAAAATACTTTAACAATCATAATATTTTCATATCAAAACATTAAACTTTGCCATATGAACTTACGGACTAATTTGTAAAAGTCGAGAAATTAGGGACTATTCTTGAATTTTCGCCTTTCCACGATTCGATTCGTTTTCTTGATCTATAATTATAAAATCATTCCTTCATTAGCATCCATTTCAATTCTATTTCACTTCACAATTTATGCTGTTCAAATTTCAAAATTGCACTTTTACCCCAAAATTTACAATTTTCACAATTTAGTCCTTCTCAATTCACCCATCAATTGAACTAATTTTTCTCAATTAACACTTTATTTTATCATTATAAACTATTTCAAAACCTTTTATATTCTTAATTTCAACAGAAACCTTCAATTCACAACTTTTTCACAATTAGGTCCTAAATATCATTTCCTATCAAAATCACTTAATAAAACCACCTTAATATAAAATTAGAACTTAAATTTCATAATAATTCATCATAAAATTCCCTTATCCATCCAGGGTAACTTCCAATTTCACCCATAAAATCAAAAACTAATGAATTCTACAAGTGGACCTAATTGTAAAAGTCATAAAACATAAAATTATCAAGAAAAGTAAGAATTAAACTCACATGATGTAAAATATGAAAACCAGCTTTCTCCAGACCTTCTATGGCGTTTTAGCTAAGAAAATATGAAGAAATGTCTAGATTTTTCAATTACATCATTATTTAACTATTAACTTTTATGCTATTTCCAATTTTGCCCCTTGTTCACATTGTTTTCTTGCTTATTTCATACCCAAACTGTCCAGCCATTAACCTTTGGGTCTAATTGCTGTTTAAATCCATCTTTTTAAATACTTAAGCTATTTACTCACAATTTAACAAATTTTGCGCTATTTTCAATTTAGTCCTTTTAATTAATTAGCCATCCAAACGTTAAAATTTTCTAACTAAACTTTAATACTAACTCAATGACACTCCATAAATATTTATAAAAATATTTATAGCTCAATTTTCAACTTTGAGGTCTCGATACCTCATTTTTGACCCGCTTGACCTAATAAATTCTTTTAATTCACTAATTTCACCATTTCACAAATTCTTCTAAATTCTTACTTGACTCATAAATATTAAATTACTATCTTGTTCAATCTTATTTGTCGAATTTAGTGATCTCAAATCACCATTTCCGACACCACTTGAAAATTAGTAGTTATAACTCTCCCCTTTAAAATTTCGTCCTCGAAATTTGTTACACAACAATTTGGATATTGTGATCTCATTGACTCCTCTGTTTCCCAGGTTGCCTCCTCCAATCCATGTCAATGCCATAACACTTTTACTAACGGTACTCGTTTATTCCGTAGTTCTTTAACTTCCCGAGCTAATACTTTCACTGGTTCCTCCGAATAAGTCATATCTAATTGTAGCTCTATCTCAGTATGAGGAATCACATGTGAAGGGTCTGATCTATATCGTCTCAACATAGATACATGAAATACATTATGGATCTTCTCAAGTTTTGGAGGCAAGGCCAATCTATAAGCTACCGGACCGATCCTCTCAATGATTTCGTATGGTCCGATAAATCGTGGACTAAGCTTTCCTTTTCTACTAAACCGTAAAACTTTCTTCCACGGAGAAACTTTCAAGAACACACGATCACCCACATTGAACTCTATATCTCTTCTTTTCAAATCTGCATACGACTTTTGACGATCGGAAGCAGCTTTCAAACTTTCCCGAATAATCTGAACTTTCTCTTTAGTTTCCCGAATTAAATCCACTCCGACTAATTTCGATTCACTTAATTTTGACCAATACAACGGGGTTCTGCACTTCCTTCCATACAGAGCTTCAAACGGTGCCATTTTGATACTAGCTTGATAACTGTTATTATAAGCAAATTCAGCTAAAGGTAAGTACCTTTCCCAGCTGCCACTGAACTCGAGTATACAACACCTTAACATATCTTCCAAAATCTGAATCACTCGCTCTGATTGTCCATCTGTCTGAGGGTGAAAAGCTGTACTAAATTTTAACTTAGTACCTAAAGCTTCCTGTAGTTTATTCCAAAATCTCGAAGTAAACCTCGGATCTCGATCAGAAATAATTGATGTCGGCACCCCATGTAATCTCACAATTTCTGACACATATAATTCCGCTAACTTATCAAGTGAAAAATCTGTTACGACGGAATAAAATGCTACCGATTTAGTTAATCTGCTACTATCACCCAAATCGAATCTTTTTCTTGAGTCACCGCAATCCAGATACAAAATCCATCGTCACATGTTCCCACTTCCATTCGGAATCATTACGGGTTGTAACAAACCAGTAGGCACTTGATGTTCAGCTTTTACCGTTGATGATTAAACATTTTGCCACAAATTCACAAATTTCCGTTTCATACCGTGCCACCAATACATTTTTTCAAATCACAATACATCTTCGTACTACCGGATGAATCGAGTACATACTACTATGAGCCTCGATAAGATATCCTTATTCAATTCTAGATTATTCGGGACACAAATTCTATTACGATGGTATAACATACCACTATTATCAATAGAGTAATCTAAGTTCAAATTATCCCGAACCATTTGTCGTTTCAACACCAACTTCGGATCTTCATCTTACAATTCCGAATTCGTTGAAAGAATACTGGTTTTGTCTTTAATTCAACTAATATAGAACCATTTTCATTAACAGACAAATGAGCATTTAACGCCCGAAGAGCAAATAATGATGATTTCCGACTAAGTGCATCTGCCACTACATTTGCCTTACCCGGATGATAATCAATGATAAGATCGTAATCTTTCAACAGCTCTAACCATCGCCTCTGTCTCAAATTCAGCTCTTTCTGCGACATTAAATATTTCAAACTTTTATGGTCTGTATACACATAACATTTCTCTCCATATAGGTAGTGTCTCCAAATTTTTAAAGCAAATACTATGGCAGCTAACTCAAGATCATGTGTAGGGTAGTTCCTCTCATGTGGTTTCAACTGTCGAGAAGCATATGCTACAACTTTTCCTGACTGCATCAATACACAACCTAAACCATTCAGAGACGCATCACTATATACTACATATGGCACACGATTCAGTTGAGTTAACACCGAGCCTCTGTCAACATTTTCTTTAATTGATCAAAACTTTGTTGGCACTCATCGAGACCATACAAACTCAACATTCTTCGTAATAATTTAGTTATCGGTGAAGCAATCGGTGAAAAATCTTTCACAAATCGACGATAGTAACCACTAATCCAAGGAAACTTCGCACTTAGTAACATTCTTTGGAGTTTTCCAATTAATCACCGTGACACCTTACTCGGATCTACCCGTATACCATCAATCGACACAATGTGACCCAAGAATCCCACTTCATGAAGCCAAAATTCACATTTACTAAATTTTGCATATAACTGTTTTTCCTTAATATCTGCAGATACAATTCTCAAGTCTTGAGCATGCTCGATTCGTCTTTGAATAGATCAATATATCGTCAATAAACACAACCACAAATCTATCTAGGTAAGATGGAAAATTCGATTCATTAAATCCATAAAAGCGGCGGGAGCATTTGTCAAACCGAATGGCATAACTAAGAACTCGTAATGACCATACCGAGTTCTAAAAGTCGCTTTTTCGGTACATCACATTCCTTTACCTTTAATCGATAATACCCAGATCGAGATCTATTTTTGAAAACATCTTGTAGCATCCTTAAGTGATCGAATAAATCATCAATACGAGGCAAAGGATATTTATTTTTAATTGTTACCTTATTCACCGCTCACGTAATCTATGCACGACCTCAATGAACCATCCTTCTTTTTCACAAATAAGACAGTGCACCCACGGCGACATACTCGGTCCGATAAACCCTTTGTCTAATGACTCTTGCAATCTGCTTTTAACTCTCTTAATTCTGCTGGAGCCATTCTATACGGTGTCACCGATATGGGAGCTGTTCAAAAGCACATCTATCACGAACTCAACTTCTATCGGTGGTAACCACGGTAATTCTTCAGAAATACATCCATGAATTCATTTACAATAGATAGTTGCTCTAACTTTGATTCGAACTTGAGTATCAAGAATATAGGCTAAATAAGCCTCATTTCCTTTACGTAACAATTTCGAAAGCGGACATAAAGGAAATCATTCTAACCATGTCATCCAAATTTCCAGACTCAACCAAAATAATGTCTCTGTTTGACATTTCAAACTAATTCGCTTTTCTCGACAATTCACTATTGCGTCATGTTTCATTAACCACCCATGCCCAAGATAACATCAAATTCCGAAAGGGTAGCAAGATCAAATCGGGGAAATCACGACCTTAACTTTCAAAGGGATGGTTATGACATATTAAATTAACTACCACACTTTGACCTAACGGATTTGTAACTTGTACATCATAATCGATGAGGCTCAACAAATAAGTTCTTTTCAGATGCTAACATAGTGCAAATATATGAATGAGTAGTCCCAGGGTCTATTAAAGCATACACAGGAACATCATAAAGATAGAAAGTACCAGCAATTACATCTGGAGCTGTTGCTTCTTCTCTCGCTCGAATGGCATAAGTACGAGCAGGAGCCCTAACTTCTGATCGGCTAGCAGGATCTTTCATACCCGAACGAGTAGCCCTCAGAAGAATCGCTTCCGACCGAGCGTCTTCCTTTTGAGGAAGAATTTTCGGTTTCTCCTCTGCTCCACTTCTTCTACTTTTAATTGGGGACAATCACGAATAAAGTGATCGGTGGCCCCACATTTATAACAAGCCCTAATTTACTTCTACATTCACCGGGTGACTTCTTCCACAATGTTGACACTTGGGCCTTTGGGTATTTTGTACACTACCCACACTAACAAAGCAGTCTGTCGGATGCTTTGTAATCGATTGTCTTGGCCTACTTTTTCCTGATCTTTCGGTAATCAAGTGGCTCGATTGAATTCCTCTTTAGATTTCTTCACTGGTAAAGCCGAAAATGACTTAGATGCACTTCTTTTGAAAGATTCTTTACTTCTTCTATCTCGTTGCATCTTTTTATTATATACTTCTTCAAGCTTCGAGCACGATCGATAGAACAACAAATTCTCGTATCTCAATGCCCCTATCATCATTTTAATCTCATCATTAAGCCCTTCTTCAAATCGATACACATTTCTTCTTCATGGGTACTATATCTCGAGCATATTTGCTCGATAAACAAATTCTCTTTCATATTCAGCCAACGACTTGTTTCCTTTCGCAAGTCGAGAAATTCTCTTTTCTTCTTATCCGGATATCTTCTACCGACATATTTCTTCTTAAATTCATTTTGAAAAATTCCCAAGTGATCTTCTCAAATTAAGACAACAGCTTCTATTGTTTCCCACCAGTTATAAGCTTCTTCTTTCAATAATGACACGGTACATATTAAGTAATCATCTGGTGAGCTCGCCATTTGCTTAAAAACCCTCATTATACTTTGTAACCAATATTCAGCTTTAACGGGGTCATCGTCTGTTCTTCCCCGAAATTCTTCACCCCATGTTTTCTCGAGCTTTTCAAATGGAGAACGTTTGCGATTCGGTTGTCGAGGAGGTGGAGGAGCAACTGGGGTACTACAGATGTTGAGATAGGGGGAGGAGGTTGCAGAGTCTGATTTCTTTCTCGCACATTCTCATTATACCACTGATTCATGAATCCATAAATCATATTTTTGAGTTCTTGTTCTCGCATCAATGAAATCGAGCTTCACTACTTGTTCCTTGTTCGAGATTTGTACTCGCTATTAACTTCTTCTTGCTCGGTTTGTTCGGTCTATCGATATCTTTTCAAATCAAGATAATCTATAATAAAAACAAGGATTAGATCGGATCATACACAAGACACCATCACATTTATATGGCATGTAATTCTAGACACTTTTCACATCATACATATTTCGAGAATCGGCTAAACTGAAGCTCTGATACCAATAAATGTAACGCCCCTTACCCGAGACCGTTGCCGGAGTCGAGCACAAGGCACTACTAAACTTATTTGAGCACTTAACCAAATTTAGATAATTTATATAATACTTTTCAGACAAGCTGTCCAACTGTGTCATAGTTGCTAAATAATTCATATCTCGAGTTATAAAACTCGAAATCCAAATCCGTAAATTTTTTATGAATTTATACTCATATATCTACTTACCAATTTTTTTATAGAATTTTTGGTCAATCCAATTAGTACAGTTTATTATTTAAAATCTCCCCTGTTTCAGGGTTTGACTACTCTGACCTTTGTGTATTACGAATCAGATATCTCTCTGTACAGAGCTTCAATGACTATGCCGTTTGTCTCTAATAAAACTAGACTCAATAAGGAATCTTTACATATAAAGTATGACTTCTAATTATCTTTGTAAAATTTATGGTGAATTTCCAAAGTCAGAACAGGGGATCTAGAAATCGCTCTGGCCCTGTTTCACAAAAATTTAAACATCTCATAAAATATAGCTCATATACCTATTTTGCTTCTTCCATATGAAAATAGACTCATCAAGATTCGATTTCATAATTTATTCATTATTTAATTCCATTTCTACTATTTTTAGTGATTTTTCAAAGTCAAACTACTGTTACTTACCGAAAACTATTTTAGTACAAATATTGTTAACTAATTTATAACATCTTTACTTCAATTCATTCAAACTCTATACATGCCATATAAATCTTTAAACATAAAACAAAAACTAAAACTACCGGAATTGATCTGAATAGTGTGCCCTGTTGTGTTGATCCGATCTACCCACTTCACTTCAAGTCAATCTACATAAAATATTAAACACACACAAGTAAGCTTATTGAAGCTTAGTAAGCTCATAGGCATATAAACACAAATCATATCAAATATCGTACACAATCATATATCTATTAGTTTAACTATTTCATCCTCCAAGTCACAATTTCATTAATAACTCATTGGAATAATTTCCATATGGCAACTCACAATTTAACTCCCTTAGGCCCATTTCTCATTTACTTCATTGTCAAATTAGGGAACAATAAGGGAATTGAGTGCTTCATTATCACATTGCCATAGTAAACCATGGACTTTCACATTGATACGCATCACACACCGAAGCCATAGCCTTGCCATGGTCTTACACGGTTCACATATCATACTGAAGCCATAT
The DNA here is from genome assembly GCF_025698485.1 of Gossypium arboreum. Classification (NCBI taxonomy): domain Eukaryota; kingdom Viridiplantae; phylum Streptophyta; class Magnoliopsida; order Malvales; family Malvaceae; genus Gossypium; species Gossypium arboreum. The sequence goes on along the minus strand of NC_069081.1, from coordinate 115,851,693 downwards.
CCCAGACATGGTCTTATACGGAATCACATTATCACATTATACCGATGCCATAGCCCAGCTATGGTCTTATACGGAGTCACATTATCACATTGCACCGATGCCATAGCCCAGCTATGGTCTTAAACGGGCACACTTGTCACATATGTTTCAATCAACTCATCGAGGTCACAGAATAGAAGCACTCAAATCCATTGTTCCTACTAATTTGTACTTTTAGTTACACATTATTCATTAGTTAATGCAAATTGATAGTATTCATCAACAATAAAATACTTTAACAATCATAATATTTTCATATCAAAACATTAAACTTTGCCATATGAACTTACGGACTAATTTGTAAAAGTCGAGAAATTCGTGGACTATTCTTGAATTTTCGCCTTTCCACGATTCGATTCGTTTTCTTGATCTATAATTATAAAATCATTCCTTCATTAGCATCCATTTCAATTCTATTTCACTTCACAATTTATGCTGTTCAAATTTTGAAATTGCACTTTTACCCCAAAATTTACAATTTTCACAATTTAGTCCCTTCTCAATTCACCCATCAATTGAACTAAATTTTCTCAATTAACACTTTATTTTATCATTATAAACTATTTCAAAACCTTTTATATTCTTAATTTCAACAGAAACCTTCAATTCACAACTTTTTAACAATTAGGTCCTAAATATCATTTCCTATCAAAATCACTTAATAAAACCACCTTAATATAAAATTAGAACTTAAATTTCATAATAATTCATCATAAAATTCCTTATCCATCCAGGGTAACTTCCAATTTCACCCATAAAATCAAAAACTAATGAATTCTACAAGTGGACCTAATTGTAAAAGTCATAAAAACATAAAATTATCAAGAAAAGTAAGAATTAAACTCACATGATGTAAAATATGAAAACCAGCTTTCTCCAGACCTTCTATGGCGTTTTAGCTGAGAAAATATGAAGAAATGTCTAGATTTTTCAATTACATCATTATTTAACTATTAACTTTTATGCTATTTCCAATTTTGCCCTTGTTCACATTGTTTTCTTGCTTATTTCATACCCAAACTGTCCAGCCATTAACCTTTGGGTCTAATTGCTGTTTAAATCCATCTTTTAAATACTTAAGCTATTTACTCACAATTTAACAAATTTTGCGCTATTTTCAATTTAGTCCTTTTAATTAATTAGCCATCCAAACGTTAAAATTTTCTAACTAAACTTTAATACTAACTCAATGAAACTCCATAAATATTTATAAAAATATTTATAGCTCGATTTTCAACTTTGAGGTCTCGATACCTCATTTTTGACCCGTTTGACCTAATAAATTCTTTTAATTCACTAATTTCACCATTTCACAAATTCTTCTAAATTCTTACTTGACTCATAAATATTAAATTACTATCTTGTTCAATCTTATTTGTCGAATTTAGTGATCTCAAATCACCATTTCCGACACCACTGAAAATTAGGCCGTTACAAATTTACTTTAAAAAATCATGAATCTTTCGACTGCATTTGATTGTATGCTTGTTTTGGTGCGGGTCTTGTAGAATAGCACTACATTTCATTGCATGGCTACTGTGGTCACACCTTCTAAGTGGGAGTAAGAAACTACGCTTTCGTGAGGTTTTCACCTCCGCATGGGCTAGTGGATTGCTTCCGGGGTACATCCGTACCTATGATTTCGTGAGATTTTCATCTCTGCATGGTCATAGGGAAATGTATCCCCCCGAACCGAACTCGATCTATATGAGCTTATAATGGGTGAGGATTGAGGAATCTGCTGGTTCGGGTACCCCTTTTCCTAGAACTAAACCACATATAGTGAACCTTAGGAGCTATCCTTGGGTGGAGCCGCGTCGAGCCTTAGTACTTACCCGCATATACGTTATAATCACCATTTATGTACTTGCATTCTATCGCTATTATTTGATACTAACCGATGTTTTGTTTTGATTATCTTTTTTGCATGACATTGCATACTAAAGGAGGCGTTAATCTACATTCAATTACTAAGTTAGAAAATTTGACATGGAGAATGAATTTCTTAGTAAATTCGAGGATAATACGGCCATTCGTGCTTAGTCGGAGAGGCTACAATCTGAGAGAGGGGATAGCTTGGCAGAAAGGTATGTGTCGGAGCTGCAGGATTTCACTCGCGTCAATATAGTACAGAATGAGCTGCAAGAGTTGAGAGACATTTGGGTTAGTTGGGACGAAAGGATTAAGCAGTTGTTTTACCAAAGTTATGGTGACATATCCTACCTGCTAGACATTAGAGTGGATAAGCATTTGTTCCGAGCCTTGGTGCAGTTTTGGAATTCCGCATATAAGTGTTTCACCTTTGGAGAAGTGGATTTGGTACCTACCATGGAGGAATACACTACGCTGCTTAGGTGTCCAAAGATTCAGGTCCAGAAGACTTATGCCCGGGTTTTTAGTAATCAGGCTTTCGTGAAGAAACTAATGAGCATTTCTGGGATGAGCGAGCCTTGGGACACCACTCGGATTCAGTAAAAAGGAGATAGCAAATGTATCCCTTGGGAAAATTTACGAGATTTGATCTTGACGAATCCAGATGAAAGAAAAAGGGTCGATATATTTGCCTTAAGCATCTACGGATTAGTGATCTTTCCTAAGGCTTTGAGGCAAGTGGACGAGGCGGTCATCGACTTGTTCGATCGCCTTGAAAAGGGAATCACACCGGTACCGGTATTATTGGCAGAAACGTTCAGATCTTTGAGCTCGTGTCGGATGACAGACGAGGGGCGATTTATTGGATGTGCTCAACTATTGATGGTATAGTTTCATGGGCACTTTTAGAAGGTAGACAAGGTTTCCTATCGAGTCTTTTCAGAAGGTTATTCTCTTTTGAAAGAAGAGGCAGCTATACAGAGGAGAGAGGATATCTCGGAGGAGAAATGGATGGATATTTTTCAGAACCTCAAGGAGGAGGATATCGAGTGGAGAGCTTATAGGATGGTCCCTGACGAGATCGTGTACCGATGTGGTAACTTCGATTGGGTGCCATTGTTAGGAATCTAGGGAGCTACTGGGTATACTCCACTGTTAGCCTTGAGGCAATATAAGTCGAGTGTAAAGAACCAAAAGTTACGGTATCGAAAATTGAGTCTTGAGTATTGTTTCCGTGAAATTTATTCATGAATATTTATTAGAAATATTTATGAATTATAGTTGAATGGTTATTTAGTGTTTAATTAAGTGAAGTAGCTTGAATTTAGTTTAAAGGGCTAAATTGCATAAGGAATAAAAGTTTAATTATAGATTAAAGAAGTAAAAGGGACTAATCTAGTAATTAGACCCTAAGTGCCATGTGTGTGTTAATATTGAATAACGTGTGTAATAGTTGGTATATATGTGTAATAGCTATAAGATATTTTATGTTATAGCTATTACACATGTTAGTTTTATATTTATTATAGGTTAATAATAGTAAAATAAGTAAAATTGATAAAATAGAAAAAGAAGATAGAAAGACTAACAGAGAGCAAACGTGAAAGAAAGAAGAAAGAAAAAAAGAAAAAAAAAAAGGAAAATTTGAGGATTAAGGCCCTAAAGTTTAATTGGTAAGTTGTTTTAGCTTATTTTCTTATGATTTTTATGTTTATGGATGCCTAATTCAAAGTTCTACATGTATGAGGTTAAAATGAAGAAAAATAGAGAATTTTTAGATATTGATTTAGTTGAATAAATTGAGGTTTTATGGGTTAAATTGATAGAAATTGAAGTTAGAAGTGATTAGTTAAAGGAATTTCTAAGTTAGGTTTAAATAAGGACTAAGTTGAATAGAGCTCAAAATTTATGTTTTATAATGAATTTTATGAGTTAGAAATTGTTAATGAGTTGATTAAAGAGAATATGAAGCTTAAGTTAAAGAAAAAAAGATTAGTAATGGAAAAAGGATGAAATTGGAATTTTGTAAAAGTTTGGTAGAAAGTGAAAATGTGTTTTATGAATTAATATAGTGATGATTTTTAATTGTATGATTGTTAGTAGCAAACGTAGCACCGGATACGTTATCAAAGAAGGGAAAAGAGAAAGTGAACGAAGATATTGATTAAATTCGATAAATAGTGGTTTGTATTTCTATAAACCGAGCTTAATCGTTATTGCTATATTTGATATTTATATTGTATGAAAATGTGAATAAGGTAAGTATTTTTACCATATTGAAATGAATGTGATTTTGAATACCCTATTAATAGTGTCGGGCTAGTCGGATATAGTTGACATGTCATAGGAATTGGAAGTATTGGGATATTCCGACATTGAGTCGATAAGACACTAAGTGTCGACTACTGTTAAAGTTTCGGATTTGTTCCGATGAAGTACTTTGTGTACTATAATGTTAAAGTTCCAGATTTATTCCGATGAAGCACTATGTGCTTATCCCGGAGTGTGGGTTGGATCCATGTATCCGTTACAAGCTTGATTAGTATCAGAGCTAATTAGGTTTAGTCGGTTCTAGGACTAAATCGAATGTCAATGTGAATCTAGAAGTACATGCCATTACTGAGTCAAATTTGAGTTGGGATTGGATGCTGATATGTTTATTGAATATTTTTGTTTTATAGCATTAAGAATGTCTGATAAAAGCATTGAGGATACTGATCAAGAGATGTATAGTGAGGATGATGAACCGTATAATCTGAATGAATCGGAGTCTGTAACTCCAAGTGTGAATCCAGTAGAAACTTAACCGAATGTTGGAAGTGATAATACTGAAGTCTTTAGAATAATCGCCGATGCCCTTCAAAAAGCGGTAAGAACTATGCCTGCTACGTCCTCTATCCCTATTACCCTAAGAGCTCCAATTAAAGAATTGAGAAAATATGGAGCTACAGAATTTTTGGGTGCGAAGGGAATTGATTCGACTATTGCTGAAAATTGGTTAAAGACTACAAAGAGATATCTGAAGCAACTTGAATGTACACCACAAGAAAGCTTAGTGTGTGTTGTCTCATTACTGCAAGATGAAGCTTTCGTATGGTGGGAATGAGTGATTCAGAATGTACTTGAGGAACAGATAAGTTGGGACTTCTTTCAAAAAGAGTTCCAAAAGAAGTATTTGCGAGAAATGTACATAGAGGACAAAAGACAAGAGTTCTTAACACTGAAACAATGTGAGATGCTCATAGTGGATTATGAACGAAAATTTCTGAGATTGAGCAGATATGCCACTGAGTTTGTACCGACTAAAGCCGACCGATGTAAAAGATTTTTAAGAGGATTACGTGATGAATTTAGACTACAGTTGATGCCTCTTAGAATCACTGAGTTTGCGGATTTAATGGAAAGAGCTAAGATGATTGAACAAATTCTCGGAAGGGATAAAAAGTCTGAAGTTGCTCGTTCGACTAAAAAACGTCCCGAAATGGTTAGTTCAAGTTCGCAGCCTAAGCGGTCAAAGGAATCACGAGGTAATTGGAGATTTAATTCTCGATCGGAAAGGAGTGATCGAGGTCGAAAAAGACAGACTCTCAGTCTCTTGGCGATCCAAGTCCGATTCGAATCTGAAATTCCAATATGAGAGCATTGTGAAACCGACACAAGAGGAGTGTAGAAAGTTGATGGAGGTTGTTTCGTTGTGGAGCTACCGATCACTTTATTAAAGATTGCCCAAAGATATTTGGAACAACACCGACAGTAGTGCAAAGATCTGAATTTGCTTCCAAAGGCCGGGGATCAGGCCGAAGTAGTTCGTTTGCTAGAGGTGGTACTAGAAGAACTAGTGAGAGTGCTACACAACAATCTGAAGCTAGAACTCCAGCTCGAGCGTATGTTGCTAGGACTCGAGAAGAGAAAGATGCTCACGATGTGGTGACGGTATATTCTTATTGAATTCAACACCCGTTTATGCTTTAATAGACCCTGGGTCATCACATTCATATGTTAATACGAAAGTAGTTAAGACAAAAAAATTAGAGTCTGAATTGTCTAAAGTTATGATAGAAGTGTCTAGTCCACTGTGACAAACTACTTTAGTGAACCATATATGTTGAAGATGTTCATTAATGATTCAAGATAGAATATTCCCTGTTGATCTGTTGATTATGCCATTTGGCGACTTTGATGTTATTTTGGGAATGGACTGGTTATCAGAACATTGAGTGATTTTAGACTGTTATAAAAAGAAGTTTATTGTTCAGAATGAAAGTGAAGATAAAATTAAAGTAAATGGTATTCGAACTAGTAGATCAATTCGTATTGTTTCAGCCATTAAAGCTAGCAAGCTTCTTCATCGAGGTTGTAATGCTTTCTTAGCATATGTGATTAATTCAGATTCGGTTGAAAGTCGATGTAGTAAAATTGATTTGTATGTGAATTTTCGATGTATTCTCGAAGAATTACAGGATTACCCCCTGATCGAGAGGTAGAATTTGTGATTGAAGTCTACCTAGGTACAGATCTGGTATCGATACCTCCGTACCGTATGGCACCTACTGAGCTAAAGGAATTAAAAGTACAGTTGCAAGACTTATTGGACAGAGGTTTTATACGACCTAGTACATCACCATGGGGAGCTCCAATGTTATTTGTTAAGAAGAAAGATGGGTCGATGCGGTTGTGTATTGATTATCGACAACTCAACAAAATGACTGTCAAGAACAAGTATCCACTTCCCGAATAGATGATTTGTTTGATCAAGCTGAAAGGAGCTTAGTATTTTCAAAGATTGATCGAGGTCGGGATACTATCAATTGAAAGTAAAAGAGTGCGACATATTGAAGACGGCATTCCGTACGAGGTATGGGCATTATGAATTTTTAGTGATGCCATTTGGACTGACAAATGCCCTGCCGCTTTATGGATCTTATGAATCGGATTTTCAGGTCATACTTGGATCGGTTCGTAGTAGTTTTTATCGATTTATTTTGGTGTGTTCCAAGTCAGAAAAAGATCATGAGCAACATCTCCAGATTGTTTTGCAAATACTACGAGAAAAGCAATTGTACGGAAAATTGAGCAAGTGTAGAATTCTGGTTATCAGAAGTTGTGTTTCTTGGTCATGTCGTATTAGCGGATGGAATTAGAGTGGATCCAAAGAAGATTGAAGCAGTTATTAAGTGGAAAGTTCCTAAGAATGTATCAGAGGTACGAAGTTTTCTCGAATTGGCTGGTTACTATCGAAGATTCGTCAACGGATTTTCAAAGATAGCCTTACCGATGACCAAGCTACTACAGAAGAATATTCCATTTGTTTGGAATGAGCAATGTTAGAAAAGTTTTGAAGCATTAAAACGAATGTTAACAGAGGCACCGTGTTAACTTTACCGAATCGAAAGAGATTTTGTAGTGTACAGTGATGCTTCATTGAGTGGACTGGGATGTGTACTGATGCAGAACGGGAAAGTCATTGCTTATGCTTCACGGCAACTGAAACCGCATGAACGTAACTATCCAACTCATGATTTAGAATTAGCAGCTGTAATTTTTGCCTTGAAGATTTGGAGGCACTATCTTTATGGTGAAAAGTGCTATGTTTATAAGGATCATAAAAGTTTGAAGTATCTGCTTTCGCAAAAAGAATTGAATCTGAGACAAAGGCGTTGGATAGAGCTTCTAAAAGACTATGATTGTTTCATAGACTATCATCCAGGGAAGGCTAATGTAGTAGTCGACGCACCGAGTAGAAAAGCTACGATTGAATTACGAGCAATGTTTGCACAACTTAGTATCACTGAAGATGGAAGCCTTTTGGTGAATTAAGAATAAAGCCGAATGTTTGATCGAATCAAATCAACACAGTTAGAAGATGATAAGTTGTTAAAGAAAAGAGATGATTCGAATGGTACAACGAAAATTTTAGCATTGATGGAAATGGTCGTCTAAGATTTGAGAATCGACTTTGCATTACGAATAATTACGAGTTGAAAGAGTTAATTCTTGAGAAGCTCATAATAGCCCATTTGCATTTCATCCTGGAGGTATGAAAATGTATCGTGATTTACGTGAATTGTATTGGTGGTCGGGCATGAAAAAGGATATAACTGAATATGTGGCAAAGTGTTTGACTTGTTAACGAGTGAAGGCAGAACATCAAGTTCCACCGGGATTACTTCAACCCATCAATATTCCTAAATGGAAATGGGACCGAATAACGATGGAATTTGTGACGGGATTATCGACGTCTACAAGTAAAAAGAATGCTATTTGGGTAATAGTTGATAGACTTATGAAGTCAGCTCATTTCTTAGCTGTGAGAACCGATTGGTCGTTAAAGAAACTTGCTGAGGTTTATGTTCGGAAAATCATTAAATTACATGGTATTCCAAAATCAATAATTTCTGAAAGAGATCCAAGGTTTACATCAAGGTTTTGGAAGCAATTACATGAATCTTTCGGTATTCGACTTCACTTTAGTATAGCTTTTCATCCACAGACTGATGGTCAATCTGAACGGGTAACACAAATTTTAGAAGATATGCTTCGAGCCTGTATGATTGATTTTGAGTCTAACTGGGAATATTATTTGTCATTAGCCGAATTTGTGTACAATAATAGTTTCCAGTCAAGTATACAGATGGCACTGTATGAGGCTTTGTATGGACGAAGATGCCGATCACCCGTATGTTAGACAGAACTAAATGAGAAGATGATGATTGGACCTGAATTGGTTCAAGAAACGGAAAGTACTGTAGTAGCCAATTTTGGCCTCGGCAAATAAACACAAATAAAATAGCCCAAATTAAAAGTCCATTTACAAACAAAGCTACCAACCCAATTACAGCCCAAAAAAAAATTTAAAACCCTAAAAGCCCAACTGGCCCACTATCCTAAAATTTTTCAGCAACCAACCCTAGGTACCAAGACTTTCAGCCGCCGCATGCCCATTAGCCTTGGCCATCCCATCACCTGTAAAACAACAACAGAGAACCAAAATAAAACGCAAACAGTAACAGACAAAACACAAAGAAACAAAGAAGAAAAAACAAAAAGGGGCAGAAAAGAAGCAAGAGAACAAGGAAAATAGCAAATCCATGGTATTTCGGCTATAAAGCCTGAAATCCCGGATTTTTTGGGTACAAAAACAAGAATATTGTAAAAGGGGGGAGAAATAAAAAAAAAAAGAGATTGAAGAAAAAAAAGTGTAATCTCTCTGAAGATTTTTCTTTAAAAAAAAACAGCAAGCAATACAAAAAAAAAATAATAACAAAGTCATAAAAAAAAAGAAGTGCAAACCGGCTTAAGGTTTTTTCTTTTTTATTTTATTATTCGAATCCATCTCTTCTCATTCATGTATTAAAATATATTAAGGTATATATATAAGAAATATATAAAAAAAAAACCTTTTTGAAATATCCGGCCACCATGCGCGGTGGCCGGCGGCGGAGGATGGTGGCGGACAGAACCGGAGTTTGCTCGGAGGGAGAAGGCCTTGAGAGAGTTTGAGAGAAAGGGGTTAGCTTTTTTTTTATGAAATGGGAAAATTGAGTTTTTTTTTTAGGAATTTTGACTTATATAGCCCCATCAAAACGACGTCGTTTTGGGTTTAAGCCACTAATGCCAAAACGACGTCGTTTTGGCTCTTAACCCATGGCCGACCCGCGACCCGACCCGCTCCAACTTCAAGATCCGCGTGTTTTCATTGGAGGGGCTATTTGCGCGTTTAGCCCTCCGCTTTTTATTACTTTGCAATTAAATTATTTTTTATTTTTAATTTGGCACCAAAATTTGTCGCAATTTTCAATTTAATCCTAGCTAATGCTGTGCATTTTATAAAAGGGGTTATTGCACTTTAGGCCCTCTGTTGTTTCACGCGCATTTAAATAGGTCCTTTTCTTTTTTATTTTTAAATTTGCCCCAAAACTTCGTTTTTAATTCGAATTTAGTCTCTTTTTTAATTTAAGTTGATTTTTATATTATCTTTGCTACTTTAATTTTTAATATTAGTTCCAATAATATTATATATATGCTTTTAAATACACTCTTTTATTTTCTTTTATTATAAATATTATTATTTTATTTTCTTTACGTTATTATTATATCGTATCGTTTTTTTTATCATATCATTATTATTTTCATGTACACATTATTTATATTATTTTCATGATTATTATTGTGTTTATTTTTACTAATATTATTGTATTTATTATTGGTATTAGTATTATAATTACTATTATCATACTTATATGTATATATATTTATATGTAAAGTTATCAATGGTTATTTTAATATTATCATCATCTTAATATTAATATGTACTTATTTTTAACATATATATATATATGTATGTATATATTTATGAAGTATTATTAATAATTGTTTTGTAACATTATTATTATTTGTAATGTGTATGTATTATATATATTTTAATACTACATTATGTATATATTATATTATATATATATATATATATATTTATTATATTTTATGTATATATTTTAATATCACACTATTCATATGTTTTTTATATATTATCCCATGTAAATACTTTCAATACTACATTATGCATATACTTTTATCTCTATTATATATATACTTTTAATATTCAATACTATTATTATGAATATGTTTTTGGTATACGTATGTATATATATATATATTTTTCTTTATTCATATATTATTATCATTATTTTCTACGTTATATTATTATTATTATTATTATTATTATTATTATTATCATTATCATTTTCATTGTCATTGCCATTTTTGTTGTTCCATGTTTTATTCATTTTCATTTATTCGTTAATTTGCTTATGTCTTCGATCATTTCATTTTCCTCATGCATTTGTTTATATTTACATATTACTAGTCTTGCTATTACTTCATCTTTTATAATTACTCATATTATCGTTTTTGACACTGTCGCACCTATTATGTTATTATTCATATTAATATTATAATTTGCTTTTATGTTTTACTATAAATCACGTTATTTTTCTTACTCAATATATTAAAACAATTCTTTCATAAAAGTAATAATCCGTATTAGGTAATTCGAGATAATCGTACCCTAACTTACTGGGTTTCGATTTTTATTATTTAACCTAAATAATAGAATATTCCTTTTAATCACAATGTGAGTTTAAAAAAAATGTTTATTTTTGGAGATACGAGGTGTGGTGCCCTAACTTACCGGGTATGACATGTTGTTACCTCGAAATAAGATTTTTCGCAAATAAAGGCAATACTCGATGTTTGATGATTCGAGAATCATACCTTATCGTGCTGGGTTGTGATTTCTCGTTTGCTAAAAAACAATCGAATATTCCTTTAGGTTTTTACCCATGCTTATTAAAAACCTTTCAAAACAAAGGATGTTTGATGATTGGATATTTGAGAATCGTGCCCTATCGTGTTGGGTTGTGCTTTTTCATTTATTCTAAGCAATCGAAGATCCCTTTGAAGTTTCATTCACGTTTTCTAAAAACCCTTTAAAACGAAAGAAGTGTTTGATGTTTGGGCAGTTCGGGGAATAGTGCCCTATCGTGCGGGGTTGCAATCTCCCGTCTGACCGAAATAATCAAATATCTCTCCGGGATTTCACTCGTATTTTCCAAAGTGAGGCAATGATCAATGTTTGGGAATTCGAAGAATCGTGCCCTACTGTGCTGGGTTTTGATTTTTCGTTGGACTAAATAGTTGAGCATCCTTTCGTGATTTTCGAATTATAAATTTTTGGACATCGAAACAAGAAGATTTTTGACAATTAACTCGGGTCATTCAACTTTTATTAAAAAAAGCCACATTTCAAAAACATTTTTAATTTTAGACATAAGGACAATATTTAATCGATTTGGTGCCAATTTTGGGCGTAATGAGGGTGCTAATCCTTTCTCATGCGTAACCGACTCCCGAGCCCGTTTTATAAAATTTTTGTAGACCAAAATTGTTGTTTTAGTAAATCATAAATGTTTTATTAAAATAACCAAATTTTTAGGTGATCCGATCACACCAAAACAAAAGATCGGTGGCGATCCATGCATTTGTTTTTCAAAAGTCGATTACCCTTTTTTTTTTAATTTAAAAATTTTTAAATCGAGGAATGGTTTCGACAAGTACAGTTAAAAAAATTCGAGAAAGATTGAAAACTGCTTTTGATAGACAGAAATCGTATGCAGATTTGAAACGATGGGATATTGAATACTCAGTCGGGGATAAAGTATTTTTAAAGGTTTCACCTTGGAAGAAAATTCTAAGATTTGGTCAAAAAGGAAAATTAAGTCCTCGTTTTATTGGGCCTTACGAAGTTATTGAGAGAATTGGACCAGTAGCGTATCGATTGGCCTTACCTCCTGAATTACAGAAAATGCACAATGTCTTTCATGTTTCTATACTAAGAAGATATCGATCGGATCCTTCACATGTTATTATGACCGAGAATGTAGAGATTCGACTTGACTTATCGTATGAAGAAGAACCAATTGAGATTCTAGCACGAGAGGTAAAAGAATTACGTAATAAACGTATTCATTTAGTAAAAGTGCTATGGCGAAGTCATAGTGTTGAAAAAGCTACGTGGGAACCGGAAGAAACGATGAGATCTCAATACCCCCATCTCTTTTCAGGTAAATTTCGAGGATGAAATTTATTAAGGGGGAGAGAATTGTAATGAACCTAAAGTTACGGTATCGAAAATTGAGTCTTGAGTACTGTTTCTGTGAAATTTATTCATGAATATTTATTAGAAATATTTATGAATTATAGTTGAATGGTTATTTAGTGTTTTTGATAGACAGAAATCGTATGCAGATTTGAAACGATGGGATATTGAATACTCAGTCGGGGATAAAGTATTTTTAAAGGTTTCACCTTGGAAGAAAATTCTAAGATTTGGTCAAAAAGGAAAATTAAGTCCTCGTTTTATTGGGCCTTACGAAGTTATTGAGAGAATTGGACCAAGATGGCGTATCGATTGGCCTTACCTCCTGAATTACAGAAAATGCACAATGTCTTCCATGTTTCTATACTAAGAAGATATCGATCGGATCCTTCACATGTTATTATGACCGAGAATGTAGAGATTCGACTTGACTTATCGTATGAAGAAGAACCAATTGAGATTCTAGCACGAGAGGTAAAAGAATTACGTAATAAACGTATTCATTTAGTAAAAGTGCTATGGCGAAGTCATAGTGTTGAAAAAGCTACGTGGGAACTGGAAGAAACGATGAGATCTCAATACCCCCATCTCTTTTCAGGTAAATTTCGAGGATGAAATTTATTAAGGGGGAGAGAATTGTAATGAACCTAAAGTTACGGTATCGAAAATTGAGTCTTGAGTCTTGTTTTAGTGAAATTTATTCATGAATATTTATTAGAAATATTTATGAATTATAGTTGAATGGTTATTTAGTGTTTAATTAAGTGAAGTAGCTTGAATTTAGTTTAAAGGGCTAAATTGCATAAGGAATAAAAGTTTAATTATAGATTAAAGAAGTAAAAGGGACTAATCAGTAATTAGACCCTAAGTGCCATGTGTGTGTTAATATTGAATAACGTGTGTAATAGTTGGTATATATGTGTAATAGCTATAAGATATTTTATGTTATAGCTATTACACATGTTAGTTTTATATTTATTATAGGTTAATAATAGTATAATAAGTAAAATTGATAAAATAGAAAAAGAAGATAGAAAGACTAACAGAGAGCAAACGTGAAAGAAAGAAGAAAGAAATAAAGAAAAAAAAAGGGAAATTTGAGGATTAAGGCCCTAAAGTTTAATTGGTAAGTTGTCTTAGCTCATTTTCTTATGATTTTTATGTTTATGGATGCCTAATTCAAAGTTCTACATGTATGAGGTTAAAATGAAGAAAAATAGAGAATTTTTAGATATTGATTTAGTTGAATAAATTGAGGTTTTATGGGTTAAATTGATAGAAATTGAAGTTAGAAGTGATTAGTTAAAGGAATTTCTAAGTTAGGTTTAAATAAGGACTAAGTTGAATAGAGCTTAAAATTTATGTTTTATAATGAATTTTATGAGTTAGAAATTGTTAATGAGTTGATTAAAAGAGAACATAAAGCTTAAGTTAAAGAAAAAAAGATTAGTAATGGAAAAAGGATGAAATTGGAATTTTTGTAAAAGTTTGGTAGAAAGTGAAAATGTGTTTTATGAATTAATATAGTGATGATTTTTAATTGTATGATTGTTAGTAGCAAACGTAGCACCGGATACGTTATCAAAGAAGGGAAAAGAGAAAGTGAACGAAGATATTGATTAAATTCGATAAATAGTGGTTTGTATTTCTATAAACCGAGCTTAATCGTTATTGCTATATTTGATATTTATATTGTATGAAAATGTGAATAAGGTAAGTATTTTTACCATATTGAAATGAATGTGATTTTGAATACCCTATTAATAGTGTCGGGCTAGTCGGATATAGTTGACATGTCATAGGAATTGGAAGTGTTGGGATATTCCGACATTGAGTCGATAAGACACTATGTGTAGACTACTGTTAAAGTTTCGGATTTGTTCCGATGAAGTACTTTGTGTACTATAATGTTAAAGTTCCGGATTTATTCCGATGAAGCACTATGTGCTTATCCCGGAGTGTGGGTTGGATCCATGTATCCGTTACAAGCTTGATTAGTATCAGAGCTAATTAGGTTTAGTCGGTTCTAGGACTAAATCGAATGTCAATGTGAATCTAGAAGTACATGCCATTACTGAGTCAAATTTGAGTTGGGATTGGATGCTGATATGTTTATTGAATATTTTTGTTTTATAGCATTAAGAATGTCTGATAAAAGCATTGAGGATACTGATCAAGAGATGTATAGTGAGGATGATGAACCATATAATATGAATGAATCGGAGTCTGCAACTCCAAGTGTGAATCCAGTAGAAAATTAACCGAATGTTGGAAGTGATAATACTGAAGTCTTTAGAATAATCGCCGATGCCCTTCAAAAAGCGGTAAGAACTATGCCTGCTACGTCCTCTATCCCTATTACCCAAGAGCTCCAATTAAAGAATTGAGAAAATACAGACTCTGAAATTTTGGGTGCGAAGGAATTGATTCGACTATTGCTGAAAATTGGTTAAAGACTACAAAGAGAGTTCTGAAGCAACTTGAATGTACACCACAAGAAAGCTTAGTGTGTGTTGTCTCATTACTGCAAGATGAAGCTTTCGTATGGTGGGAATGAGTGATTTAGAATGTACTTGAGGAACAGATAAGTTGGGACTTCTTTCAAAAAGAGTTCCAAAAGAAGTATTTGCGAGAAATGTACATAGAGGACAAAAGACAAGAGTTCTTAACACTGAAACAATATGAGATGCTCATAGTGGATTATGAACGAAAATTTCTGAGATTGAGCAGATATGCCACTGAGTTTGTACCGACTAAAGCCGACCGATGTAAAAGATTTTTAAGAGGATTACGTGATGAATTTAGACTACAGTTGATGCCTCTTAGAATCACTGAGTTTGCGGATTTAATGGAAAGAGCTAAGATGATTGAACAAATTCTCGGAAGGGATAAAAAGTCTGAAGTTGCTCGTTCGACTAAAAAACGTCCCGAATGGTTAGTTCAAGTTCGCAGCCTAAGCGGTCAAAGGAATCACGAGGTAATTGGAGATTTAATTCTCGATCGGAAAGGAGTGATCGAGGTCGAAAAAGACAGACTACTGTGTCTACTGGCAGTATCCGAAGTCCAGTTCAAAATACTGAAATTCCAATATGAGAGCATTGTGGAAACCGACACAAAGAGGAGTGTAGAAAGTTGACTGGAGGTTGTTTCCGTTGTGGAGCTACCGATCACTTTATTAAAGATTGCCCAAAGATATTTGGAATAACAAACGATGAGTGCAAAGATCTGAATTTGCTTCCAAAGGCGGGGATCGGTAGAAGTAGTTCGTTGCTAGAGGTGGTACTAGAAGAACTAGTGAGAGTGCTACACAACAATCAAGCTAGAGCTCCATTTCGGCGTATGTTGTTAGGACTCGAGAAGAGAAAGATGCTCACGATGTGGTGACAGTATATTCTTATTGAATTCAACACCGTTTATGCTTTAATAGACCTCGGTCATCACATTCATATGTTAATCTGAAAGTAGTTGAGACAAAAAATTAGAGTCCGAATTGTCTAAAGTTATGATAGAAGTGTCTAGTCCATCGTGACAAACTACTTTAGTGAACCATATATGTTGAAGATGTTCGTTAATGATTCAAGATAGAATATTCCCTGTTGATCTGTTGATTATGCCATTTGGCGACTTTGATGTTATTTTGGGAATGGACTGGTTATCAGAACATTGAGTGATTTTAGACTGTTATAAAAAGAAGTTTATTGTTCAGAATGAAAGTGAAGATAGAATTGAAGTAAATGGTATTCGAACTAGTAGATCAATTCGTATTGTTTCAGCCATTAAAGCTAGCAAGCTTCTTCATCGAGGTTGCAATGCTTTCTTAGCATATGTGATTAATTCAGATTCAGTTGAAAGTCATTGTAGTAAAATTCGGACTGTATGTGAATTTTCTGATGTATTCCCTGAAGAATTACCTGGATTACCCCCTGATCGAGAGGTAGAATTTGTGATTGAAGTCTACCTAGGTACAGATCTGGTATCGATACCTCCGTACCGTATGGCACCTACTGAGCTAAAGGAATTAAAAGTACAGTTGCAAGACTTATTGGACAGAGGTTTTATACGGCCTAGTACATCACCATGGGGAGCTCCAATGTTATTTGTTAAGAAGAAATATGGGTCGATGCGGTTGTGCATTGATTATCGACAACTCAACAAAGTGACTGTCAAGAACAAGTATCCACTTCCCCGAATAGATGATTTGTTTGATCAACTGAAAGGAGCTTCCGTATTTTCAAAGATTGATTTGAGGTCGGGATACTATCAATTGAAAGTAAAAGAGTGCGACATATTGAAGACGGCATTCCGTACGAGGTATGGGCATTATGAATTTTTAGTGATGCCATTTGGACTGACAAATGCCTCTGCTGCTTTTATGGATCTTATGAATCGGATTTTTCAGTCATACTTGGATCAGTTCGTAGTAGTTTTTATCGACGATATTTTGGTGTATTCCAAGTCAGAAAAAGATCATGAGCAACATCTCCAGATTGTTTTGCAAATACTATGAGAAAAGCAATTGTACGGAAAATTGAGCAAGTGTAGAATTCTGGTTATCAGAAGTTGTGCTTCTTGGTCATGTCGTATCAGCGGATGGAATTAGAGTGGATCCAAAGAAGATTGAAGCAGTTATTAAGTGGAAAGTTCCTAAGAATGTATCAAAGGTACGAAGTTTTCTCGGATTGGCTGGTTACTATCGAAGATTCGTCAACGGATTTTCAAAGATAGCCTTACCGATGACCAAGCTACTATAGAAGAATATTCCATTTGTTTGGAATGAGCAATGTTAGAAAAGTTTTGAAGCATTAAAACGAATGTTAACAGAGGCACCGGTGTTAACTTTACCAGAATCAGAAAGAGATTTTGTAGTGTACAGTGATGCTTCATTGAGTGGACTGGGATGTGTACTGATGCAGAACGGGAAAGTCATTGCTTATGCTTCACGGCAACTGAAACCGCATGAACGTAACTATCCAACTCATGATTTAGAATTAGCAGCTGTAATTTTTGCCTTGAAGATTTGGAGGCACTATCTTTATGGTGAAAAGTGCTATGTTTATAAGGATCATAAAAGTTTGAAGTATCTGCTTTCGCAAAAAGAATTGAATCTGAGACAAAGGCGTTGGATAGAGCTTCTAAAAGACTATGATTGTTTCATAGACTATCATCCGGGAAGGCTAATGTAGTAGTCGGCCTTTTAGAGTAGAAAAACTACGATTGAATTACGAGCAATGTTTGCACAACTTAGTATCACTTGAAGATGGAAGCCTTTTGACCTGAATTAAGAATAAAGCCAGTAATGTTTGATCGAATCAGATCAGCCCAGTTAGAAGATGATAAGTTGTTAAAGAAAAGAGAGATGATTCGGAATGGTACAACAGAAAATTTTAGCATTGATGGAAATGGCTGTCTAAGATTTCAGAATCGACTTTGCATTCTGAATAATTCTGAGTTGAAAGAGTTAATTCTTCGAGAAGCTCATAATAGTCCATTTGCATTTCATCCTGGAGGTATGAAAATGTATCGTGATTTACGTGAATTGTATTGGTGGTCGGGCATGAAAAAGGATATAACTGAATATGTGGCAAAGTGTTTGACTTGTTAACGAGTGAAGGCAGAACATCAAGTTCCACCGGGATTACTTCAACCCATCAATATTCCTAAATGGAAATGGGACCGAATAACGATGGAATTTGTGACGGGATTATCGACGTCTACAAGTAAAAAGAATGCTATTTGGGTAATAGTTGATAGACTTATGAAGTCAGCTCATTTCTTAGCTGTGAGAACCGATTGGTCGTTAAAGAAAATTGCTGAGGTTTATGTTCGGGAAATCATTAAATTACATGGTATTCCAAAATCAATAATTTCTGACAGAGATCCAAGGTTTACATCAAGGTTTTGGAAGCAATTACATGAATCTTTCGGTATTCGACTTCACTTTAGTACAGCTTTTCATCCACAGACTAATGGTCAATCTGAACGGGTAACACAAATTTTAGAAGATATGCTTCGAGCCTGTATGATTGATTTTGAGTCTAACTGGGAATATTATTTGTCATTAGCGAATTTGTGTACAATAATAGTTTCGATCAAGTATCTGATGGCAATCTTGTATGAGGCTTTGTATGGACGAAGATGCCGATCAGCCGTATGTTAGACAGAACTAAATAAGAAGATGATGATTGGACCTGAATTGGTTCAAGAAACGGAAAGTACTGTAGTAGCCAATTTTGGCCTCGGCAAATAAACACAAATAAAATAGCCCAAATTAAAAGTCCATTTACAAACAAAGCTACCAACCCAATTACAGCCCAAAAAAAAAATTTAAAACCCTAAAAGCCCAACTAGCCCACTATCCTAAAATTTTTCAGCAACCAACCCTAGGTACCAAGACTTTCATTACCAAGATGCCCATTAGCCTTGGCCATCCCATCACCTGCAAAACAACAACAGAGAACCAAAATAAAAGCATAAGCAGAGAGTGCAGACAAAACACAAAGAAACAAAGAAGAAAAAAAACAAAAAGGCGAAAAAAGAAGCAAGAGAACAAGGAAATAGATAATAGCAAATCCATGGTATTTCGGCTATAAAGCCTGAAATCCCGGATTTTTTGGGTACAAAAACAAGAATATTGTAAAAGGGGGGAGAAATAAAAAAAAAAGAGATTGAAGAAAAAAAAGTGTAATCTCTCTGAAGATTTTTCTTTAAAAAAAAGAGCAAGCAATACCAAAAAAAAATAATAACAAAGTCATAAAAAAAAAAGAAGTGCAAACCGGCTTAAGGTTTTTTCTTTTCTTTTTTTTCTTTTTTATTTTATTATTCGAATCCATCTCTTCTCATTCATGTATTAAAATATATCAAGGTATATATATAAGAAATATATAAAAAAAAAACCTTTTTGAAATATCCGGCCACCATGCGCGGTGCTCGGCGGCGGCGAATGGCGGCGGACGGAACCGGAGTTTGGTCGGAGGGAGAAGGTCTTGAGAGAGTTTGAGAGAAAGGGTTAGTTTTTTTTATGAAATGGGAAAATTGAGTTTTTTAGGAATTTTGACTTATATAGCCCCATCAAAACGACGTCGTTTTGGGTTTAAATACTAATGCCAAAACGACGTCGTTTGGCTCTTAACCCATGGCCGACCAGCGACCCGACCGCTCCAACTTCGGGATCCGCGTGTTTTCATTGGAGGGGCTATTTGCGTTTAGGCCCTCCGCTTTTATTACTTTGCAATTAAATTATTTTTATTTTTAATTTGGCACCAAAATTTGTCGCAATTTTCAATTTAATCCTAGCTAATCTTGTGCATTTTATAAAAGGGTTATTGCACTTTAGGCCCTCTGTTGTTTCACGCATTTAAATAGGTCCTTTTCTTCTTTATTTTAAATTTGCCCTAAAACTTCGTTTTTAATTCAATTTAGTCTCTTTTTAATTTAAGTTGATTTTATATTATCTTTGCTACTTTAATTTTTAATATTAGTTCCAATAATATTATATATATGCTTTTAAATACACTCTTTTATTTTCTTTTATTATAAATATTATTATTTAATTTTCTTTACGTTATTATTATATCGTATCGTTTTTTTATCATATCATTATTATTTTTCATGTACACATTATTTATATTATTTTCATGATTATTATTGTGTTTATTTTTACTACTATTATTGTATTTATTATTAGTATTAGTATTATAATTACTATTATCATACTTATATGTATATATATTTATATGTAAAGTTATCAATGGTTATTTTAATATTATCATCATCTTAATATTAATATGTACTTATTTTAACATATATATATATATATGTATGTTTGCTAAAAAACAATCGAATATTCCTTTAGGTTTTTACCCATGCTTATTAAAAACCTTTCAAAACAAAGGATGTTTGATGATTGGATATTTGAGAATCGTGCCCTATCGTGTTGGGTTGTGCTTTTTCATTTATTCTAAGCAATCGAAGATCCCTTTGAAGTTTCATCCACGTTTTCTAAAACCCTTTAAAACGAAAGAAGTGTTTGATGTTTGGGCGATTCGGGAATAGTGCCCTATCGTGTTTGGGTTGCAATCTCCGTCGACCAAATAATCAAATATCTCTCGGATTTCACTCATATTTTCCAAAGTGAGGCAATGATCAATGTTTGGGAATTCGAAGAATCGTGCCCTACTGTGCTGGGTTTCGATTTTTCGTTGGACTAAATAGTTGAGCATCCTTTCGTGATTTTCGAATTATAAATTTCCGGACATCGAAACAATAAGATTTTTTACAATTAACTCGGGTTATTCAACTTTTATTAAAAAAAGCCACATTTCAAAAACATTTTTAATATTGACATAAGGACAATATTTAATTGATTTGGTGCCAATTTTGGGCGTAATGAGGGTGCTAATCCTTTCTCATGCGTAACCGACTCCCGAGCCCGTTTTATAAAATTTTTGTAGACCAAAATTGTTGTTTTAGTAAATCATAAATGTTTTATTAAAATAACCAAATTTTTAGGTGATCCGATCACACCAAAACAAAAGATCGGTGGCGATCCATGCATTTGTTTTTTAAAAGTCGATTACCCTTTTTTTTAATTTAAAATTTTAAATCGAGGAATGGTTTCGACAAGTACAGTTAAAAAAATTCGAGAAAGATTGAAAACTGCTTTTGATAGACAGAAATCGTATGCAGATTTGAAACGATGGGATATTGAATACTCAGTCGGGGATAAAGTATTTTTAAAGGTTTCACCTTGGAAGAAAATTCTAAGATTTGGTCAAAAAGGAAAATTAAGTCCTCGTTTTATTGGGCCTTACGAAGTTATTGAGAGAATTGGACCAGTAGCGTATCGATTGGCCTTACCTCCTGAATTACAGAAAATGCACAATGTCTTCCATGTTTTTATACTAAAAAGATATCGATCGGATCCTTCACATGTTATTATGACCGAGAATGTAGAGATTCGACTTGACTTATCGTATGAAGAAGAACCAATTGAGATTCTAGCACGAGAGGTAAAAGAATTACGTAATAAACGTATTCATTTAGTAAAAGTGCTATGGCGAAGTCATAGTGTTGAAAAAGCTACGTGGGAACCGGAAGAAACGATGAGATCTCAATACCCCCATCTCTTTTCAGGTAAATTTCGAGGATGAAATTTATTAAGGGGGAGAGAATTGTAATGAACCTAAAGTTACGGTATCGAAAATTGAGTCTTGAGTATTGTTTCCGTGAAATTTATTAATGAATATTTATTAGAAATATTTATGAATTATAGTTGAATGGTTATTTAGTGTTTTTGATAGACAGAAATCGTATGCAGATTTGAAACGATGGGATATTGAATACTCAGTCGGGGATAAAGTATTTTCAAAGGTTTCACCTTGGAAGAAAATTCTAAGATTTGGTCAAAAAGGAAAATTAAGTCCTCGTTTTATTGGGCCTTACGAAGTTATTGAGAGAATTGGACCAGTAGCGTATCGATTGGCCTTACCTCCTGAATTACAGAAAATGCACAATGTCTTCCATGTTTCTATACTAAGAAGATATCGATCGGATCCTTCACATGTTATTATGACTGAGAATGTAGAGATTCAACTTGACTTATCGTATGAAGAAGAACCAATTGAGATTCTAGCACGAGAGGTAAAAGAATTACGTAATAAACGTATTCATTTAGTAAAAGTGCTATGGCGAAGTCATAGTGTTGAAAAAGCTACGTGGGAACCGGAAGAAACGATGAGATCTCAATACCCCCATCTCTTTTCAGGTAAATTTCGAGGATGAAATTTATTAAGGGGGAGAGAATTGTAATGAACCTAAAGTTACGGTATCGAAAATTGAGTCTTGAGTACTGTTTCCGTGAAATTTATTCATGAATATTTATTAGAAATATTTATGAATTATAGTTGAATGGTTATTTAGTGTTTAATTAAGTGAAGTAGCTTGAATTTAGTTTAAAGGGCTAAATTGCATAAGGAATAAAAGTTTAATTATAGATTAAAGAAGTAAAAGGGACTAATCTAATAATTAGACCCTAAGTGCCATGTGTGTGTTAATATTGAATAACGTGTGTAATAGTTGGTATATATGTGTAATAGCTATAAGATATTTTATGTTATAGCTATTACACATGTTAGTTTTATATTTATTATAGGTTAATAATAGTATAATAAGTAAAATTGATAAAATAGAAAAGAAGATAGAAAGACTAACAGAGAGCAAACGTGAAAGAAAGAAGAAAGAAAGAAAGAAAAAAAAAAAGGGAAATTTGAGGATTAAGGCCCTAAAGTTTAATTGGTAAGTTGTTTTAGCTCATTTTCTTATGATTTTTATGTTTATGGATGCCTAATTCAAAGTTCTACATGTATGAGGTTAAAATGAAGAAAAATAGAGAATTTTTAGACATTGATTTAGTTGAATAAATTGAGGTTTTATGGGTTAAATTGATAGAAATTGAAGTTAGAAGTGATTAGTTAAAGGAATTTCTAAGTTAGGTTTAAATAGGGACTAAGTTGAATAGAGCTCAAAATTTATGTTTTATAATGAATTTTATGAGTTAGAAATTGTTAATGAGTTGATTAAAGAGAATATGCAGCTTAAGTTAAAGAAAAAAAGATTAGTAATGGAAAAATGACGAAATTGGAATTTTTGTAAAAGTTTAAGAGAAAGTGAAAATGTGTTTTATGAATTAATATATTGATGATTTTTAATTGTATGATTGTTAGTAGCAAGCGTAGCACGGATCGTTATCAAAGAAGGAAAAGAGAAAGTGAACGAAGATATCGATTAAATTCGATAAATAGTGGTTTGTATTTCTATAAACCAAGCTTAATCGTTATTGCTATATTTGATATTTATATTGTATGAAAATGTGAATAAGGTAAGTATTTTTACCATATTGAAATGAATGTGATTTTGAATACCCTATTAATAGTGTCGGGCTAGTCGAATATAGTTGACATGTCATAGGAATTGGAAGTATTGGGATATTCCGACATTGAGTCGATGAGACACTATGTGTCGACTACTGTTAAACTTTCGAATTTGTTCCGATGAAGTACTTTGTGTACTATAATGTTAAAGTTCCGGATTTATTCCGATGAAGCACTATGTGCTTATCCCGGAGTGTGGGTTGGATCCATGTATCCGTCAGTGTCCGAGTTATGTCAATAAGGGTAAATAAAGTAAAGGTTATTAAAGTACTTATTGATATTGAATAATAGCAATAATGTGTTTGAATTACCATGTTTTAAAGTTGATTAAGCTATTGTTTATAGAAATACCACTGAGAGTATTCTTAGCATACAGTTTATTTCCGTACGTAGGCTAGGTACGAAAGTATAAGGACTCAGCATACAAGCCGATCCCCAAACTCAAATTGGTGAAGTTTCTATCTTTTTGGAAAATGGCATTGTACCTAGGATGTCTTTTGGTCATTTTGAAAGTATCTAAGTTGTTAAGTGATATTTTGGTATGTTTTGTAAATGTTACCAAAACCTTAAGTATGGTATGTTTTGATATGTTAGTGAAGAGTAATAAGAGGAAGTGTTGGTAAATATTGTAGAGAGAAGAAATGAAGATGTTATAAACTTAGTTATCAACATTTTATACTAAAACAGATTTGAGCAATGGCGGTAGTCCAACTTTGCAAATATACCAAAAATAGTATAAAGTGAATTAGATAATGAATAAAATTTTTAATTGAAGATTAATGAATCTATTTTTATATGGAAGAAATAAAATAGGTAAAAGAGTTGTATTTTATAAGATATTTACGTTTTGGTGAAACAGGGTTAGAACAATTTCTGGATTCCTATTCGACTTTAGAAATTCACCATAAATTGTGTATTAAGAATTAGGACTCAAACTTTATTTGTATGGATTCCTTATTAAGTCTATTTTTAATTGAAATAAATGGCATAGTCATTGTATTTCTATACAGGAAGAAATTTGATTCGTAGTGCACAAGGGTTAGAGTAGCCGAACCCTAAAACAGGGGAGAATTTTTCTAATAAACTGTACTAATTGGCCTGATTAAAAATTCTAGAAAAAAAATAGTAAGTAGATATATGAGTATAGTTTCAGGAAAAATTTACGGAATTATATTTTGAGTTTCGTAACTCGAGATATGATTTTTTTAGCGACCATGACACAGATGGATAGTTTACTACGAAAACTGTTTAAGTGCTAAGATAAGTTTTGTAATATCTCCTGCTCGACTCCGGCAGCGGTCTCGGGTAGGGGGACGTTACATCGAGGCAGTTTGTACCCATGACCCACGGACTTGCTCAGAGTGAATTCTCGTTTAAAGGTGCTCACTATAAGAAGAGAGTTCAGGAATTATCGGATGCTTGGAAGCAAACTTGTTGGATTAAGAGGTTAGCCGTCGGTTCAATGGTAACGCCAGAGTATAGCGAGTGGTTTAAAAAGAGGATTAATGATAATATTCCTAGGCCAAGCTTGGAGAATGCTCGACCTATCGGGGAAC
This sequence comes from Gossypium arboreum, assembly GCF_025698485.1. Lineage (NCBI taxonomy): Eukaryota > Viridiplantae > Streptophyta > Magnoliopsida > Malvales > Malvaceae > Gossypium > Gossypium arboreum. The sequence goes on along the minus strand of NC_069081.1, from coordinate 115,826,644 downwards.
AATTACAAGCCGCCCCATCGGAATTGGAAATTATAAGGCAAGATTTTGAGAAGAAGAGTTCGGAGCTTGGGAAGAAGATCGAACAATTGGAGGAAGAAAAGATGCACCTAAGGTTAGAAGCTGATGTCCAGAGGTTAGAGGCTGAAAAGTGGAGAAAATGGAAAACTAAGGCCGAAGAAGACCTAGACAGCTGGAAGACTGACTATAAGAAGCTGCGCCTATCTATGAGAACTGCGGGGTTAGGTAAGACTTCCGAACAATGGCGCTATGAAATTCGGGAAGAAAAGGCCAATACCGACCGGTGGGAAAGAAAATTCCAAGAAGCTCAAGCACGAAAAGATTATTTGGAGAAAAGTCTGTCAGAAAGCAGAAATGAGCGAGGGGAATTAAGGGCTAGAGTGGCAGAACTTGAGAAGTCCCTACATCAATACCGAAACCGCAACACCGCGATGGAATTGAGGGCAAGCTTGAGCAAGATAGAAGAAATGAAAGGAAAAATAGAAGAGTTAGAGGCGTCGCTGCAAAACTGTGAGATGAGGATCCAGTTTTTCGAGGCAAACGAGAATCGTTAGAAGGAGCAGTTTCACCATGCGCAAGACCAAGTTAGAAACAAAGATTACCTTATAGGGGAGGCCATAACCCAGATTCGCGAAGTAGCGGACTACTTACAAACTTTAGCTGTTCAGGCGGACACACTGAGCATGAAATATGAGTTAGAGTCGGAGCACGGACAAGAGCTGGCCTCATTGCTTAGAAAAATTAGGACTTTGAGCGTTAGAGCAAAATTCTATTTGTAACTTAACTTTATGTAAAAGATTTTATTTTCAAGTAAAATTTTATAAGGGCAATTGAATTAAAAAATTGATGCCTCATTTACATTCATGCATCTGCATTTTCATTATATCATTATGCATTAAAGGCCATAAGAGTTTTCTGATTAATTAACTAAAATTTATTTCAGTAACCTGGAAACCAACGAAAACCAACCAGCCACACACCCCTACGGTACAAGAAAAAAATCAATAGATAAGCGACTCGAGAAATTGGAGCAGATGCAAAAAGAAATACAAGAACAAATGCAGTCTTAGATGCAAGAGCAGCTAGCCAAGATTCAGCGAGAGATGAAAGAGCAAATGATGGAGTCCTAGAGGAAATGATGAGTCGATTATCCCATTTCTTGTTGGGAGGAGCGGATAAGGAAAGGGCCCTATGGACAAAGTTGAACAAACTAACGAGGATCCTCAATACCCCCTGGCTTCACTCTGACGCATGTACCAATGAAGCCTGAGATTAATTTACCGAAGCCATCTGTCATGATTATGCCCCAGTAGGTTCAGGCCGGAGCTTCAATACCGATGAATTTCCAAACCGGCTCAGGCACTAACTTTGTCAACAACCCGAACTATTTGCCCGTTCCCGACTTGGATGAAATTGCCGAAGAAGAAAAGGCGAGGATGGATTCACAAAAATAATTGGAAGAACTGTAACGGCCTAATTTTCAGTGGTGTCGGAAATGGTGATTTGAGATCACTAAATTCGAAAAATAAGATTGAACAAGATAGTAATTTAATATTTATGAGTCAAGTAAGAATTTAGAAGAATTTGTGAAATGGTGAAATTAGTGAATTAAAAGAATTTATTAGGTCAAACGGGTCAAAAATGAGGTATCGAGACCTCAAAGTTGAAAATCGAGCTATAAATATTTTTATAAATATTTATGGAGTGTCATTGAGTTAGTATTAAAGTTTAGTTAGAAAATTTTAACGTTTGGATGGCTAATTAATTGAAAAGGATTAAATTGAAAATAGCACAAAATTTGTTAAATTGTGAGTAAATAGCTTAAGTATTTAAAAGATGGATTTAAAGAGCAATTAGACCCAAAGGTTAATGGCTGGACGGTTTGGGTATGAAATAAGCAAGAAAACAATGTGAACAAGGGCAAAATTGGAAATAGATAAAAGTTAATAGTTAAATAATGATGTAATTGAAAAATCTAGACATTTTCTTCATAATTTCTCAGCCAAAACGCCATAGAAGGTCTGGAGAAAGCTGGTTTTCATATTTTTACATCATGTGAGTCTAATTCTTGCTTTTTCTTGATAATTTTTATGTTTTTATGACTTTTACAATTAGGTCCACTTGTAGAATTCATTAGTTTTGATTTTATGGGTGAAATTGGAAGTTACCCTGGATGGATAAGGGAATTTTATGATGAATTATTATGAAATTTAAGTTCTAATTTCATATTAAGGTGGTTTTATTAAGTGATTTTGATAGGAAATGATATTTAGGACCTAATTGTGAAAAAGTTGTGAATTGAAGGTTGCTGTTGAAATTCAGAATATAAAAGGTTTTGAAATAGTTTATAATGATAAAATAAAGTGTTAATTGAGAAAAATTAGTTCAATTGATGGGTGAATTGAGTAGGGACTAAATTATGAAAACTGTAAATTTTGGGGTAAAAGTGCAATTTCGAAATTTCAACAGCATAAATTGTGAAGTGAAATAGAAATCAAATAAATGCTAATGAGTAGAAATATTTTATATTATAGATCAAGAATCCAAAGAAGAACGAGGAAAAGAAAAAGTTGCGGAATAGTCCCAAAATTTCAATATCTTCTACAAATTAGCCGGGTAAGTTCATATGGTTGAAATTAGATGTTTATTTGTGAATGATTGAAGTATATAATGTGTTATTATATACGAATTTGTTGTGGGATTGTATAGATTTTGTTAATGAAAGAATAAATGTGGAAATGCAAATTAGGAAAACGCAGGATTGAGTACGTTAAGTATCGTGGCGTGTGATGAATTGATTGATAAGACCATGGTTGTTCCATGGCAAAGTGTGAAATGTAGGTATGGTATCATCCATACTGAGTTGTGAAATGTAGGTATGGTATTATCCATCTTGAAATGTGAAATGTAGGTATAGTATTATCAAATCCATCTTGAGTTAAGAAATGTAGGTATGGCATTTCCCATACCGAGTTGAAAAATGTAGGTATGGTATTTCAATGAGGAAAACCATACTGAGTTGTGAATCGTGGCATTGAGCAACGACGTACTCAATTTCGTAAGCCGTTTCCTAATTTGATTATAAGAAATAAAAGAGAAGTGATCCAAATGGAAGAGATTGAGTAGTTATTCTTGTTGAGCTCAACTATGTGAATTATTATAACAATGATTGTGAATCGCAGGAAACTTTAGTAAATGTTTTGGTATTGTTTGGAAATATTATGTTTGGTAAGCATTACTTTTAACCTATGAACTTACTAAGCTTCAATAAGCTTACTTGTGTGTGTTTAATATTTTTATGTAGATTGATTTGAAGTGAAGTGGGTAGATCGGATCAACACAACAAAGCACACTATCCAGATCAATTCCGGTAGCTTTTGTTTTATGTTTGAAGATTTATATGGCATGTATAGAGTTTGAATGAATTGAAGTAAAGATGTTATAAACTAGTTAACAATATTTGTACTAAAATAGTTTTCGGTAAGTAGCAGTAGTTTGACTTTGAAAAATCACTAAAAATAGTAGAAATGGAATTAAATAATGAATAAATTATGGAATCGAATCTCGATGAGTCTATTTTCATATGGAAGAAGCAAAACAGGTATATGAGCTATATTTTATGAGATGTTTAAATTTTTGTGAAACAGGGCCAGAGCAATTTCTGGATCCCCTATTCTGACTTTGGAAATTCACCATAAATTTTACAAAGATAATTAGAAGTCATACTTTATATGTACAGATTCCTTATTCAGTCTAGTTTTATTAGAGACAAACGGCATAGTCATTGAAGCTCTGTACAGAGAGATATCTGATTCGTAATACAAAAAGGTCAGAGTAGTCAAACCCTGAAACAGGGGAGATTTTAAATAATAAACTGTACTAATTGGCTTGACCAAAAATTCTAGAAAAAAATTGGTAAGTAGATATATGAGTATAAATTCATAGAAAATTTACGGATTTGGATTTCGAGTTTTATAACTCGAGATATGAATTATTTAGCAACTATGACACAGTTGGACAGCTTGTCTGGAAAGTGTGATATAAATTGTTTGAATTTGTTTAAGTGCTCAAATAAGTTTAGTAATGCCTCGTGCTCGACTCCAGCGACGGTCTCGGGTAAAGGGGGCGTTACATTTATTGGTATCAGAGCCTGGTTTAGTCGATTCTCGGAACGAATTTGATGTGTAAAGTGTTTAAAAATACATGCCATATAAATCTGTGATAGTGTGATGTGAATGATCCGATCTAATTACTAATTTTTGTTATAGATTGTAAAGATGTCTGATAGACCCGATGGTGCTAGTCAGGAAGAGGAAGTTAATAGTAGAATTCAGACTTCTGAGCAGGGAACAAGTGGTAATGTCCCGATTTCTTTGATGAGAGAGGAAGAACTTAAAAATATGATTTACGGATTAATGAATCAGTGGTATCATGAAACAATACAAGGAAGAAGTCAGGCACAACAACCTCCTCCTCCCCCTATTGTACCACCGATTACAACCGGTTGCTCCTCCTTTAATAGATGAATCTAGCAAAAGAACACCAATTGAAAAACTCGAGAAAGTTTGGAGTGAAGAATTTCGAGGAGATCGGACGATGATCCGGTTAAAGCGAGTATTGGTTAAAGAGTTTGGAGAGAGTTTTAAGCAGATGATGTGTTCTCAGGAGGACTATTTGGGATGTCTTGATTTAGCTATTGAAAGAAGAAGCGTATAATTGGTGGGAAACCATTGAGGCGATGGTACTGCAGATAAACTTACAGGAATTCTTCCAAAACGAATTTAAGAAGAAGTATGTGGGAAAGAGATATTTAGATAAGAAGAAGAGAATTTCTCGATCTTGACAAGGGAATAAAACAGTGGCGAATATGAAAGAGAATTTGTGTATCTCAAGAGATATGCTCGGGATGTTGTACCGACAGAGGAAGAAATGTGCATTAGATTTGAAGAAGGGCTTAATGATGAAATCGAATGATGATTGGAGATGCAGAGATTCGGAATTTGTGATTACATGCGATCAAGCTCAAAAGATGGAAGAAGTGTATAACGAAAGATGCAAAGAGAAAGAAGAGGTAAAGAGGTATACAAAAGAAGTTTCTCTAGACCAACTTCGACTTTTTCGCCAAAAAGTTCGAAATGATTACAGTCGACTGTTATAATCCGAACGATCAAATAATAGTAAAACGACTCAACAAGATGTCGGAGTAACTAAGAAACCAGCAGCTAGTGTTAGTAGTGTGCAAAATATTCGAGACTTAGATGTAAAATTGTGGTAGATTTCATATTGGTGAGTGTTGGGGAAGAGCGGAGCTTGCTATAAATGTGGTGGAACTGATCGTTTTATTCGGATGTCCTCAATTATTAAAAGAAGATAGAGAACAAGGGAGAAGCAAGCAAATACTCCTCGAAAGGTAAACGTTCAGGTCAAAGTAGTGCTCTGGACTGTTCATTCGGGAACGAGAATCTGCACCCGATCGAGAGACAAGAGTACCTGCGTACATATGCTATCCGGACAAGGAAGAAGCTTACGCTCCGGATGTGATAGCTGGTAATTTCTATCTTTTGATGATTCTTTGTATGCTTTAATTGATCCCGGATCTACACATTCATATATTTACCTTTGCATTAGTGTCGAGAAAAGAAAATGACCGTTGAGTCCATGACCTTGAATTGCAAGTCACTAATCCACTAGGGCAAAGTGTGTTGGTTAATTTAATATGTCGAATTGTCCACCGAAAATACAAAGCATGAATTCTCTGCTGATTTAATGTTGTTACCTTTCAGAATTTGATGTTATTCTTGGAATGGATTGGTTGATTGAACACGATGCCATAGTGAATTGTAGAGAAAACGGATTGATTTAAAATGTCGAGACGGAAATAGTTTCAATTTGAGTTTGGGATAAAAGAATGATGTCGAGGATTATTTCACCTTTACACTCGAAAATTGATTCGGAAAGGTAATAAAGCATTTCTAGCTTATATTCTTGATACTCGGGGTTCGAATTGAAGATGGAACAATTGTCGATTGTTAATGAGTTTCTTGATGTGTTTCTGAGGAATTACCGGTTTACCCCGGATCGTGAGGTTGAATTCACAATTGATGTAATTAAAATGCAGCTCAATATCAATAACATCGTATAGAATGGCACCAAATGAGTTAAAAGAGTTGAAGACACGTTGCAAGAGTTATTGGATAAAGGGTTCATCGACCGAAATCGTCACCTTGGGGCGCTTTGTCTTATTTGTGAAAAAGAAAGATGGTTCGTTGCGATTGTGTATTGATTATAGGCGGTTGAATAAGGTAACAATTAAAATAAATATCCATTACCTCGTATCGATGATTTGTTTGATCAAGCGAAAGGTCTTTGCAGTGTTCTCAAAAATAGACCTTAGATCCGGGTATTATCACCAAGGTTAAAGAGTGTGATGTGCCAAAGACGCTTTTGAACTCGGTATGGTCACTACAAATTTTTAGTAATGCCTTTTGGTTTAACGAATGCCCCTACTGCATTTATGGATTTAATGAATCGAATTTTTCAGTCTTATTTGGATAGATTTGTGGTGGTATTTATTGATGACATATTGGTCTATTCAAAGACAGAATCCGAACATGCACAGCACTTGAGAATTGTACTACAGACTTTGAGAGAAAAACAGTTATATGCGAAATTTAGTAAATGTGAGTTTTGGCTTCATGAGGTTGGATTTCGGGTCATATTATATCACCAAGGAATTCGTGTGGATCCAAGTAAAGTTTGGCGGTGGTGAATTGGAAAACACCAAGAATGTAACGAAGTCTGAAGTTTTACGGGATTGGCGGGATACTATCGCCGTTTTGTAAAGAATTTTTCCATGATTGCTTCACCAATGACTCGTTTATTACGTAAGAATGTTGAGTTTATGTGGTCGATGAATGTCGTGAGCTTTGATCGATTAAAGAAAATGTTAATGAAGCTCCGGTCTTAACTCAACCGAAATCGTATATACCGTATGTTGTGTCTGATGATGCATCTTTAAGTGGTTTGGGTTGTGTGTTAATGCGATCGGGAAAGGTAGTGGCTTATGCTTCACGGCAATTAAAACCACATGAAAAGAATTACCCTACACATGATCTTGAGTTAGCTGCAATTGTTTTTGCCTTAAAAATTTGGAGACACTATTTATATGGTGAGAAGTGTTATATGTATACGGATCACAAAAGTTTGAAATACTTAATGACTCAGAAGGAACTGAACTTAAGACGAGGCGGTGGTTAGAGTTCTTTGAAAGACTATGATTTGGTTATTGACTATCATCCGAGGAAAGCTAATGTAGTTCTTGATGCCTTGAGTCGAAAGTCATCCTTGTTTGCACTTCTGACAATGAATGCTCATTTGGCTCTTAATGAAGAAGGTGTTGTATTAGTAGAATTGAAGGTAAAACCAATGTTTCTTCAACAAATTCGAAGCTGCAGAATGAAGATCCAAAATTGGTCTTTGAAACGACAAATGGTTCGGGATAATTTAGATTCGAGTTTAGTATTGATGATGAAGGTATATTGCGCTATCATAATAGGATTTGTGTTCCCAATAATTCGATTTAAAGAATGATATTCTTTCCGAAGCACATAATAGTATGTATTCTATTCATCCGGTAGTACAAAAATGTATGGTGATCTGAAAAAGACATATTGGTGGCTTGGTATGAAAAGAGAATTTCAAATTTATTGCAAAATGTTTGATTTGCCGACAAGTTAAAGCGAGCATCAAGTGCCAACGGGTTTATTACAACCCATTATGATTCACGAATGGAAGTGGGAGCATATTTCAATGGATTTTGTGTCGATTGCTGTGACTCAGAAAGAAAGATTCGATATGGGTGATTGTTGATAGATTGACAAAGTCGACACTTTATTCGGTCGAATAGATTTTTCACTTAATAAGTTAGCGAAATTGTATGTGTCGAGATTGTGAGACTACATGGAGTTCCAATATCTATCATTTCGACCGAGGATCCGAGGTTTACTTCAAGATTTTGGAATAAATTGCAAGAAGCCTTAGGCACCGATTGAATTTTAGTCTGACATTTCATCCTCAAACAGATGGACGGTCGAGCGAGTGATTCAAATTTTAGAAGATATGTTAAGATGTTGTATACTCGAGTTTGGTGACAGTTGGGAAAGGTATTTACCGTTGGTGAGTTTGCTTACAACAATAGCTATCGATCTAGTATAAAAATGACACCATTTGAGGCTCTTTATGGTAGAAAATGCAAGACTCCATTGTGTTGGTCTGAATTGAGTGAATCAAAATAGTTGGGGTTGATTTGATTCGAGAAACCGAAGAAAGTCCGGATTATTCGAGATAGTCTAAAAGCGCTTGGATCGTCGAAGTCATATCTGATTTAAAACGAAGAGACATAGAACATGCAGATGGGTGATCGAGTATTTTAAAAGTTTCACCATGGAAAAGGGTGTTACGATTTGGTAAAAAGGAAAATTAAGTCCGAGATTCATAGGGCCATATGAAATTGTGGAAAGGGTTGGTCCTGTGGCTTATCGTTTGGCTTTACCTCCGAACTTGAGAAGATTCATAATGTGTTTCATGTGTCTATGCTAAGGCGGTATAGGTCGATCCTTCACACGTAATTCCCATCTTGAAATTGAGCTTCAACCGGATATGACTTATTCGGAAGAACCGGTGAAGATTTTGGCTCGTGAAGTTAAGGAATTGCGGAACAAAAGAGTACCATTGGTTAAAGTATTATGGCATCGACATGGTATGGAGGAGGCAACACAGGGAAGCAGAGGAGTCAATAAGATCACAGTATCCAAATCTATTTTCAGTAACAAATTTCGAGGACGAAATTTTTAAAGGGGAGAGTTATAACGACCTAATTTTCGGTGGTGTCGGAAATGGTGATTTGAGATCACTAAATTCGAAAAATAAGATTGAACAAGATAGTAATTTAATATTTATGAGTCAAGTAATAATTTAGAAGAATTTGTGAAATGGTGAAATTAGTGAATTAAAAGAATTTATTAGGTCAAGCGGGTCAAAAATGAGGTATCGAGACCTCAAAGTTGAAAATCGAGCTATAAATATTTTTATAAATATTTATGGAGTGTCATTGAGTTAGTATTAAAGTTTCATTAGAAAATTTTAACGTTTGGATGGCTAATTAATTGAAAAGGATTAAATTGAAAATAGCACAAAATTTGTTAAATTGTGAGTAAATAGCTTAAGTATTTAAAAAGATGGATTTAAAGAGCAATTAGACCCAAAGGTTAATGGCTGGACGGTTTGGGTATGAAATAAGCAAGAAAACAATGTGAACAAGGGGCAAAATTGGAAATAGATAAAAGTTAATAGTTAAATAATGATGTAATTGAAAAATCTAGACATTTTCTTCATAATTTCTCAGCCAAAACGCCATAGAAGGTCTGGAGAAAGCTGGTTTTCATATTTTTACATCATGTGAGTCTAATTCTTGCTTTTTCTTGATAATTTTTATGTTTTTATGACTTTTACAATTAGGTCCACTTGTAGAATTCATTAGTTTTTGATTTTATGGGTGAAATTGGAAGTTACCCTGGATGGATAAGGGAATTTTATGATGAATTATTATGAAATTTAAGTTCTAATTTCATATTAAGGTGGTTTTATTAAGTGATTTTGATAGGAAATGATATTTAGGACCTAATTGTGAAAAAGTTGTGAATTGAAGGTTGCTGTTGAAATTCAGAATATAAAAGGTTTTGAAATAGTTTATAATGATAAAATAAAGTGTTAATTGAGAAAAATTAGTTCAATTGATGGGTGAATTGAGTAGGGACTAAATTATGAAAATCTGTAAATTTTGGGGTAAAAGTGCAATTTCGAAATTTGAACAGAATAAATTGTGAAGTGAAATAGAAATCAAATAAATGCTAATGAGTAGAAATATTTTATATTATAGATCAAGAATCCAAAGAAGAACGAGGAAAAGAAAAAGTTGCGAATAGTCCCAAAATTTCAATATCTTCTACAAATTAGCGGGTAAGTTCATATGGTTGAAATTAGATGTTTATTTGTGAATGATTGAAGTATATAATGTGTTATTATATACTGAATTTGTTGTGGGATTGTGTAGATTTTGTTAATGAAAGAATAAATGAGGAAATGCAAATTAGGAAAAGCGCAGGATTGAGTACGTTCAGTATCGTGGCGTGTGATGAATTGATGGATAAGACCATGGTTGTTCCATGGCAAAGTGTGAAATGTAGGTATGGTATCATCCATCTTGAGTTGTGAAATGTAGGTATGGTATTATCCATACCGAAATGTGAAATGTAGGTATAGTATTATCAAATCCATCTTGAGTTAAGAAATGTAGGTATGGCATTTCCCATACCGAGTTGAAAATGTAGGTATGGTATTTCAATGAGGAAAACCATACTGAGTTGTGAATCGTGGCATTGAGCAACGACGTACTCAATTTAAATAAGCCGTTTCCTAATTTGATTATAAGAAATAAAGAGAAGTGATCCAAATGGAAGAGATTGAGTAGTTATTCTTGTTGAGCTCAACTATGTGAATTATTATAACAATGATTGTGAATCGCAGGAAACTTTAGTAAATGTTTTGGTATTGTTTGGAAATATTATGTTTGGTAAGCATTACTTTTAACCTATGAACTTACTAAGCTTCAATAAGCTTACTTGTGTGTGTTTAATATTTTTATGTAGATTGACTTGAAGTGAAGTGGGTAGATCGGATCAACACAACAAAGCACACTATCCGAGATCAATTCGGTAGCTTTTGTTTTATGTTTGAAGATTTATATGGCATGTATAGAGTTTGAATGAATTGAAGTAAAGATGTTACAAACTAGTTAACAATATTTGTACTAAAATAGTTTTCAGTAAGTAGCAGTAGTTTGACTTTGAAAAATCACTAAAAATAGTAGAAATGGAATTAAATAATGAATAAATTATGGAATCGAATCTCGATGAGTTTATTTTCATATGGAAGAAGCAAAACAGGTATATGAGCTATATTTTATGAGATGTTTAAATTTTTGTGAAACAGGGCCAGAGCAATTTCTGGATCCCCTATTCTAACTTTGGAAATTCACCATAAATTTTACAAAGATAATTAGAAGTCATAATTTATATGTATAGATTCCTTATTCAGTCTAGTTTTATTAGAGACAAACGGCATAGTCATTGAAGCTCTGTACAGAGAGATATCTGATTCGTAATACAAAAGGTCAGAGTAGTCAAACCCTGAAACAGGGAGATTTTAAATAATAAACTGTACTAATTGGCTTGACCAAAAATTCTAGAAAAAAATTGGTAAGTAGATATATGAGTATAAATTCATAGAAAATTTACGGATTTGGATTTCGAGTTTTATAACTCGAGATATGAATTATTTAGCAACTATGACATAGTTGGACAGCTTGTCTGGAAAGTGTGATATAAATTGTTTGAATTTGTTTAAGTGCTCAAATAAGTTTAGTAATGCCTCGTGCTCGACTCCAGCGACGGTCTCGGGTAAAGGGGGCGTTACAAGAACGATGCAGATTGCTCGAGGAAAAATTTAAAGCCTTGGAAAGCGCAGATCATCATCAAGGGATTGATGCCAAAGACCTGAGTCTAGTCCCAGATTTAGTCCTTCCCCCTAAATTCAAAATGCTCGAATTCGAGAAATACAATGGAACGAGCTGCCATGAAGCCCACATCACTATGTTCTGCAGGCGAATGACGGGATATGTTAACAACGATCAGTTATTAATCCATTGCTTTCAAGATAGTCTTGTCGGGGCGGCGTCTAAGTGGTACAGCCAATTAAGCCGCTCTAAGATTAACTCGTGGAAGGACCTGGCCCAAGCCTTTATGAAGCAATACAATCATGTGACAGACATGACCTCTGACAGAATCACTCTCCAAAATATGGAGAAGAAATCGAATGAAAGCTTCAGGCAGTACACACAAAGATAGAGGGAGGTGGCCATACAAGTTCAGCCGCCACTTCTAGAAAAGGAGACAACGATACTCTTTATAAATACCTTGAAGGCCCCTTTTATCACTCATATGTTGGGAAGTACCACCAAGAGCTTCTCCGACATAGTGATGACGGGAGAAATTATCGAGAATGCTGTAAGGAGAGGTAAGGTAGAATCGGGAGAGAGTGCTAGGAAGTTAGCCCCGAGGAGAAAAGACAATAAAGTGAACAACGCGAGCATATTCAACAAGGGGCAGCCCAAGTCAATTACCGTAAATCAACCCAAAACGGTGACTACCAATCAACAAAGCTTTGTAAGGCAAGAATCCAATGCGAGGAAGAATACAGAAAGGCTACAATACACCCCTATACCCATGTCGTATAGGGAGTTGTACCAGAACCTATTCAACGCTCATGTGGTATCCCCTTTCTACCTGGAGCCACTGCAGCCCCCGTATCCCAAATGGTATGACGCGAACGCCCAATATGAGTACCACACGAGAATCACCGGGCACTCAATCGAAAATTGCACTGCGTTTAAGAAAGTGGTCGAAAGACTAATTAAGGTGGGAATCGTGAGATTTGATGACCCAGCCACGCCCAATGTAGCAGGAAACCCACTCCCCAATCATACCGACCAAGGAGTGAATGGAATAAGTGAAGGCTTGAACAAGAAGACCAAGTATGAAGTGGCATAAATCAGGACCCCGTTGAGGCGGGTATGGAAAGAGATGACGAAGAGAAGATTGATAGCATTGGATCCAAGGGAAGAACCTGAAGAAGAGAGAAACTACTGTGAGTTTCATGACGAGGTGGGGCATGAAATCCAAGAATGTGTGGAATTCAGGGCCCTCGTGCAGAACATGATAGATAACAAAGAAATGGAATTCTATGAAGAAGCAAAAAGCCCCATAGAGGGAAATGTATGCGCATCCGAGGGAGAATCAAAAGCGCAGAATCAAACACCTAATTATCCCGTGGTGATCATTTCGAGACCCAAAAATAATGAAGCTGAAGTACAAATGCCACCGAGGGTCATAATCCAAAGACCTGCAGTCTTCCTTTACAAGACAGTAAAAAGGTCTCATGGAATTATGATTGCAGTGTGACGATGCCGGGAAAAGAGAGCCCGGTTGGCGCTTCAAGAGGGGATCAAGACAGAGGTTCCTACACAAGTAGCGGGAGGCGTTACGATACGGTGAACGAGGAAGAACAACCCACAAAAGGAAAAGCCCAGGTGGTCGAGGAAATGAAGGGAAAAGCAACCAAACTTGTTAATGAGCCAGTTAACGAAGACGAGGCCAAGGAGTTTTTAAAATTCCTAAAGCATAGCGAATACAGTATGGTTGAACAGCTACGTAAACAACCAGCCCGTATTTCGGTGTTGGCCTTGCTTCTGAGCTCGGAAGTCCATCGCAGCGCTAATGAAGGTCTTGAATGAAACGTATGTTCCCAATGATATCTCCGTTAACAAGTTGGACCGCTTGGTTAAGAACATTAGTGCCGATAACTATATCTTCTTTAATGACGATGAGATACCACCCGGGGGCATGGCGTAATAATTGACAATGGATCCGCCCTGAACGTCCTGCCATTGACCACACTGAACAGATTACCTATAGACAGCTCTCACATGAAGGAGTGCCAAAACATCGTGAAGGCATTCGATGGCACGGAGAGAAAGGTGATGGGCAGAATCGAGGTACCCCTTCAGATTGGGCCAAACACATATGAGGTGGATTTCCTTGTAATGGTCATCAAGCCCTCATATAATTGCTTATTGGGGAGGCCCTGGATACATTCAGCTGGGGCAGTGCCTTCCTCGTTGCATCAAAAATTGAAGCTGGTGTCGGAGGGGAGGTTGATAACTGTGTTCTTATAGAAGAGCACAAATAGACCCACGTGAAAAAAATTTGTTCTTTGGTGGTCTAACTTATAAGCTTATATTTATAAAATTAATTTAAGTTCAATTTTTTTGAATAATTTTATAATTTTTACCACTTTAAAAGAAAAGTGGTTTCATGTCATTGCTATAGCCTTTGATTACTTCTAAACAAGCTAGTCAACCATCAAAACCATAACGGTTTTTATCAAGTTCATGTAAAAGGGAAAAGAAAAACTTGTTCTAAACATGAAAGTGAAAATGAAAGGTGGAATTGATACATCAATCCAAAAATTAATCTTTTCTATGTTTTAGATTTAGAAACACTTACCCAAAAATGACTTTTCCATTTATTAGATAAAAAATTCTTCACATTCAAGTTAATAATTTTTGTAAGAAAAATCTTTTTATTTACGTGAAAGACCATTTTAAGCATTTTTCATATTCCCTTTGTAGTGGGCCAAATTTTCTCGGCCCAAATAAACCAAAAAAAAAAAACCATAAACATTGAATATAAATATTAACAGTCCAAAGTCCAAATAATTACAATAGTCCACGGGCCAATGACCAATCAAAGCCCAATTACAAGACCAAGACTTAAACTTTATAACAGTCTATTAACAGGCTTTGACCCAATTTAAAACATTCATACCTAGACCCAATAACTAATGCCCCACAACCAATACCCAATCCCCAAATTAACCCGGGACCCAAAACCACATTGGCCCAAATGGCCCAAAATTTTAGAACCCTAGGGTTCTCCTTCACTTCTTGCCGCAACCAGTAGCCAAACCCATTTCCCACGCCACCACCTCCGTACCCTCTCAAGACCTCCGTTACTGCGCCAAAGACAAACCCGTGTGCCTCACGCCAAGGGCTAGCGCATGTCCTCTGCACCTGTACCTGCGAAAAGACACAAAAGACAGCAACGAGAATGGCAGCCAATAGGAAATTATTTTGTATTTTGTATTTTTGGTTTTTCTTTCCGGCTATAAAGCCAACGATTCAATCTTTGTAATGACTACTGACAAATACACCAAAGAAATATACACAATACATATGCAATATATTGCTTGAAAATCAAAGAGCCATTTTTCGAGAAGGTGATCTTTGTTCTTTGGTTCCATTCATTATTTCCTCTGTTTTTATTATTGTTTTTTCATTTTACATTCAAAAAAGAAAGAAAAAAGAGACTTACCTTGAGTGTGGGCCGCGGATTCCTTTTTGCTCTGTCAAAATCGGGGTTTGAAGGGAACCCGATGGTCGAAAGAAACCGTATTTTGAAGGCTGAGGGCATCAGTCGCCATGCTTTGCGGCGGGCAGGTCTCTTTGAGGGAGGTAACGCAGATTGCGGCTGAATGAGGGAAATGAGGCTAGGGTTCCAGCTGAATGGGCTAAAATAAGCCTTTATATAGTGTAGCGACGTAAAAAAATTTTAGCTTTCGGTTGGTCGCTAATTGTGGCGATTTATTAAACATTTGAAAACCAACTCTCGATTTTATTAAAAGGGAGTCGCCACCGCTCCTTTTTATAGGTGTGACCGGACACCTAATAAAATTATTTTAAAACAAAAAGGAGGCCAAATTTAGGTCTCGTGAATAGTCCAGAGAAAAATTGGGGTTCGGAGTCGATTCTGAGGAAGGTATTAGCACCCTCATGGCGCCCAAAATTGGTATCTCGTAAACATGTGTTGTCTAGATTTTCAAAATACGAGTTCAATGTAACATTTAGTCGAGATCCGATTAAAAGATGAGAAATTTTCAATTCTTTGGACTTTTGAGAAGGACATACCATTTTAACACGAGTCGATTGATGTTCATCCAACATAGCGATGAAATCAACGACTTTGTGTTAAACCGACATGTTGCCTTATGTATTAAAATTAATTAGGAAAAGATTCCAAAAGTAAGAATTTAAAATAAATAAATGATGTGAATAATGACATTATGAATAAAAAATTTTAACATGGGATACTAGAACATTCAATAACAACAACAATGACATTTATGAAAGAAATAAAGACAAATCATGAATAAATACAATGTGTAGTAATGTTAAATATGTATATGTATATACATAGTGCAGATGAGCATTATCGATATGTATTAGAAAAAACATGTATTTATACACTAATAATCGTAATAAAAGATGTGTGTACACCAAATAGTACATAATATTGAAATAATATAATAAGTGGTAATAGTGAAAATAATAAGTATAATAATGAATAATATGATATACTGAAAATAATATTGATATAGAAGTATATATACATACGTATAATAAAATATGTGTACTAATATATAATAAAATATAATATATACATAGTATATAAAAGAAAATATGTATGTGGAAATGTATAAGAAATATATATATAACTAGTAATATTAAAGATATATACATAACATATACGAGCATTATACAATACGTGCGTTCCTTAGAAATGATAATAAAACTATTTTGTACATTACACAAATACATACACACATACATAAATATATATATAAATGATAGTATTAGAAGCATACCTTATAATGTTAGATATATATATATATAGATATATATCTATATATAATAGTATAAAAGAAGAATATGACTAATGATATTAAAATATATATAATAATATATATAAAATATAATATTAAGAACTTATATACATCACATATGTAAAAATGCATATAATATTACAACATTTACATGATATATACATATTAGAAACAAATAACAACTAATAATAATAACCTTAGAAATATAATGAAGTATAAAAGCGAATATAATATAATAGTAATATTAAAATAGAGTAATTAAAATAGTACTATATATAAATGTACGAATATATACATATATAATATACATATATTATTATTAATAATGATGCTAAAACTAGAAATAATAATCATTAGTAGTAATAATACTTTGAAAATAATTAATATATTAATAAAAATACTAATAATAATATTAATAATATGTAAAAAATGAAAATAAACGAAAAGGACTAAATCGACCTAAGAACGAAATTTGGTAATTTAAAAGAAATAAAGAAATAAAGGACCAAAACGAACAGCGTGAAAACAATGGGGACCAAAAGCGCAATATTCTCTATTACCCAAAACGCAGTAGCAACACGGAGGGCTAGATTGATGAGCGGGCAAAATTCGGGGCCAAATTAAACGCAAGAAAAATCGATTGCAAACACGAAAAAAGCGGAAGGGCGATTAGCAAATAGCCCTTCCGCTTTAAAAACACGCGGATCTGGCGGGTTAGGGTCGGTCGACCGATCCAAGGCCTAAACGGCGCCGTTTATTCATTAAAACCGGGGTCCAAAGCAGTGCGTTTGACCCCTATAAAAGTCAAAAAATTAAAAAAATCATTTGAGTTAGGGGAGAAAGAAAAAAAGGAGAGAAAAGGGAGAGAAGGGAGAGGGGAGCCCGGAGCGATTTCCGGCCAAGGGGGAGGGCTCCGGTCCGATCGCCGGATCACATTCTTGGCCGCCGTGGCCATGCATGATAAAAATTTTAAAATTTTTTTTATTTTGTGTTATTTGTTTATTTTATTAGTTTATTAAATTTTTATGTGTATGGGTTTAATTTTAAAACGAAATAGAAATGAAAAAGAAATAACCTTTAGTTTTTAACTTCTGATTCTTCGATCTTTGCTATTTTCTTGCTTAGTCTGGTGCTATTCTCGTGTATGGATATAGGCAGGATCCAAAGTTCAATATTTCTTTTTCTGTTTTTTTCTTATTGCCCGTCCCCCAAAACTTACAACGGTTATTATATGGCTTTATAGCCAAATGTTCTAAAGAAGAGTACAAAATATTGCTCTTTGCTCTGTTCTTCTTTGTTGTGTTGTTTCTTTTTTGCAGGAACAAGGTCTGTTGTCATGCGTGCGGGGTGTGGGCGTGGCGTACGAGGACTGTGGAGGTATGGGACTGTGGTAGTGGGGTATGGGGCGTGGCAGACGTCGGTGGTGACAGAGGCAAGTGGGCGCCGAATGCTAGGGGGGCTAGGGTTTGGGATTAGGTATTTTTTGTTTCTGATTTTGTGTAATGGGCTGTTAGTTTAGTGGGCTGGTAGTTTAGGTTATTGGGCTTGGTATATGGGTTCGTAGATATTGGGTTCGGTTGTAAATGGGGTTTGAATTTTGGGTTGGTGATGTATTAGTAAAGGGCCCAAAATTGGCCTACAACAGTGCCCTCTTTGCTCATTGTCGTAACGAGAATAGAGCAAAGACACAAAAAAGGTTAATTTTGCCCAAAGCCGCCAAGTATTGACTTCTTTGGTGCTCTTCTTGTTCGTAGTCTCCTTTCAAAATCGTCGCATCTTGTACCTTTGGTTCAATCCACTGTATCTTCCGACATATGCCTTGCAGCTTCGATCTCTTCTAATGTAACTTCACTTGTATGAGATTTTGGGGCTTCGATCTGCTTCACTTGTAGCTTTAGAAGAATGAGATCTACAGCTTCAAACTGCTCTTCTACTGCTTCAGTTGAGATGAGATTTGTGGTCTTCTCTTCTGTAACTTTAGAGAGGCAAGATCTGATATCCTCGATTAGTTCCATTGCAACTTCAGGGAGTCAAGACTTGCAACTTGGACCCGCTCCATTGCAACTTCAGGGAGGCCACATTTGGTGTTTTCCATCAGCTTCAATCTTTAGTCTTTGCTTGGCGTGTGATCTTGAGTTCAACTCATTTCTCAGCGTGCCCCGAGGTTCAACTCACTTCTCGCAAAAGTAGATTTTGAAAATACCTCGACATGTGAACCCAAGGCTCAACTAACATCTCGCAATATGAGTTGATTTTGAAAAAGTAGAAATTAAAAGGTTCAACCCACCTCTCGTAATATGAGTTGATTCTTGAACAACGTAAATTGAAAATGAAATTGAAAATACCTCAACGTGACTCGAGGCTCAACTCACCTTCGCAATATGAGCTGATTTTGAAAAGTAGAAATTAAAAGGTTCAACCCACCTCTCGTAATATGAGTTGATTTTTGAAACATAAATTGAAATTACCTCAACGTGTCTTGAGGCTCAACTCACCTCTCGCAATATGAGTTGATGAACTAAAAGCGAATTGAAAATACCTCAACGTGCCACGAGGCTCAACTCACTTCTCAATATGAGTTGATTTTGAAACATAAATTGAAATTACCTCAACGTGTCTTGAGGCTCAACTCACCTCTCATAATATGAGTTGATGAACTAAAAGCGAAATTGAAAATACCTCAACGTGCCACGAGGCTCAACTCACTTCTCAATATGAGTTGATTTTTGAAACATAAATTGAAATTACCTCAACGTGTCTCGAGGCTCAACTCACCTCTCGCAATATGAGCTGATTTTCTTGGAAAACATGAATTAAGAAGCGAATTGAAAATACCTCAGCGTGCCCTGAGGCTCAACTCACTTCTCGCAATATGAGTTGATTTTTGAAACATAAATTGAAATTACCTCAACGTGTCTTGAGGCTCAACTCACCTCTCGCAATATGAGCTGATTTTCTTGGAAAACATGAATTAAGAAGCAGAAATTGAAAATACCTCAGCGTGCCCTGAGGCTCAACTCACTTCTTGCGATATGAGTTGATTTTTGGAAAAAACAACATTGGAGGACAGAAATTGAACATCAAAAATATCAAAACCCATCATTTGGTAGAATTCAAGTGTCTTTTCCTTTGATTCAATGTGACTCTCATTCCAGTTTCTTGCTCTCTTGGAGTACTGTATATGCCATGCATGATGCACATGTTTGTCTTAAATACCTTTATGCCTACATGATTATGCGATGCTCTTTAAGTATGTTTGTCGATGTCTTTTTTCGTCTCGATTCTTGTGATGGTCTGCATTCATTACTTGGCTCTTTGCCATGTACATGTCTTCAAGCTTCACGGTGTCGACGTTTCTCGTGTTACTTTTTGTCCCCAATTGAACTTTGTTCCTACTTTGAGGCTCTTGCGCTTATTAAATTTTCATCCGGTAATGCTTAACATTTCTTTTGTTTAGAGCATGTCATTTCACCATTTATCATGTAAATAAACACATAATGATATGCATGAAAATGGTCGAGCGAGGACAAAAGGATATCTCATATTCCTTTATTTCAAATGTGGCAAACAAAGAAAGTTAACTAATGATAGTACAAATGTGCAAAGAAAAGATCGTATTCAATGAATACAGATGCTTTAGATATTCGACACATGAACACTTCACGCTCCTCAATCAAGAATCTTTTAGAGTATGGCTCATTATGTAGAAGATTTCGAGCTTTCGAGATGCTTCAAATCTGTAGTCTCACCGTTTGTCGTCTGATTTAGAACGCCTTGCCTTGTAAGCGAATATTTGCTTCATTAGAACGCCTCTTGGGTTTTCATCCTAATCTTTTATGTTTAACCAAAGCGCCCTTTTCGGGTTTCGCTCGATCCCTTTTTTTTTTTTTTTTTTTTTAGATGCCCTTTCGAGTTTTCATCTTAAGCATAATATTTCTTCACTGCATTTGAGTTCACTGGATTCGACAGCTCCTTCCCATCCATCTCAGTAAGGATCAAAGCTCCGCCTGAGAATGTCTTTTTTACAACGTATGGTCCCTCCCAATTTGGTGCCCATTTTCCTCGCAGGTCTTTTTGTATTGGGAGAATTTTTCTCAGCACGAGTTCTCCTTCGTGGAATTCTCTTGGTCGTACCTTCTTGTCATGGGCTGCGATCATTCTCTTTTGGTACATTTGCCCATGACAAATTGCCCTTAGACGTTTTTCTTCAATGAGGTTCAACTGATCATATCGAGCTCGAATCCATTCTGCTTCTTCTAACTCTGATTCCATCAATACTCGCAGAGAGGGGATCTCAACCTCGATGGGTAGCACAGCTTCCATTCCATAGACTAGAGAGAAAGGAGTTGCTCCCGTAGACGTTCGCACAGATGTGCGATATGCAAACAAAGCAAATGGAAGTTTCTCGTGCCAATCTTTATATGTCTCAGTCATTTTCCCAATGATCCTCTTGATGTTCTTGTTAGCTGCCTCAACAGCCCCGTTCATCTTTGGGCGATAGGGCGAGAGGGCGAGGAATTATGATGTTTTATTTTGAATTGCTCGCACATTTCTTTCATCATCTTATTGTTCAGATTTGTGGCATTATCTGAAATGATTCTTTCAGGCAAACCATACCGGCAAATGATTTCCTTTTTCAAAAACTTGCAAACTGCAGTCCTCGTCACATTGGCAAATGAAGAAGCTTCTATCCATTTTGTGAAGTAATCGATAACCACAAAAATGAATCGATGTCCATTGGATGCTTTTGGAGAAATTGGCCCTATAACATCCATGCCCCACATAGAAAAAGGCCAAGGAGAAGTCATGGCGTGAAGGGCGAAGGGCTACATGAATTTTGTCGCCATAGATTTGACATTTGTGACATTTTCCGCAAAACTAATACGATCGCTTTCCATCGTCAACCAAGAGTAACCGAGTCTCATAATCTTTCGGCCATCTTGAAGCCGTTGGCATGTGTCCCATGATTCCTTCATGGACATCTTCAAGTATCTTTAAAGCTTCGACATTATCCACGCATCTCAAGAGTATTTGATCCTTTCCCTTTTATATAGGATATCCCCATCAAGAACGAATCCTGCTGCCATTCTTCTGATCGTTCTTTTGTCGTTCTTATTTGCTTGTTCGAGATAGCTTTGATTCTTGATATATTCTAAGATATCGTAGAACCATGGTCGTCCGTCTGCCTCTTTCTCAATGCTACAACAGTGTGCAGGGACCTCGTATATGCTCATTTTGAGGGGCATTATTTCTGCTTCTTTACTTGCTTTGAACATTGAAGCCAAAGTGGCCAAGGCATCCGCCAGTTGGTTCTCTTCTCGTGGGAAGTAATGAAAAGTTATTTCTTTGAATTCCTTGATTAATCCAGCCACTAAATTGCTGTACTTAATCAATTTTGGGTCCCTCACTTCCTACTCTCCACGAATTTGGTAAATCACTAGGTGAGTCTCCATACACCTCCAAGATCTCGATGTTTAGTTCGATAGTGCACGAAGCCCCATGATCTGAGCCTCATATTCTGCGATATTATTGGTACGTAAGAAGTTCGATCTTACGGTGAAAGGATAATGATTCCCGTCTGGTGATACCAGGATTACTCCAATTCCATGCCCTAACGCATTCGACGCACCATCAAAGCACATCTTCCATGACCTCTCTTTTGATAACTCGGATTCTATTTCTGAGATGCACATTAAGTCTTCGTCTGGGAAATCGAATCTTAAAGGCTCATATTCTTCTGTTGTTCGAGTTGCTAGAAAATCAGCTATTGCGCTTCCTTTTATCGACTTCTGACTTACATAGGCAATGTCATATTCTGAGAGGAGAATCTGCCATCGCGCCATTCTTCCTGATAGTACCGGCGATTCCATCATGTATTTTATCGGGTCCAGCTTTGAAATCAACCATATCGTATAGTACAACATGTATTGTCTAAGTCTCCGAGCTACCCAAACCAAGGCACAACAATATTTCTCAATGGACGAATACTTTGCCTCATAATCAGTGAACTTTTTGCTGAGGTAGTAGATCGCTTTTTCTTTCTTTCCTGACTCGTCGTGTTGCCCCAGTATGCAACCCATTGAACTTTCGAACACAGTCAAATACAATATCAAAGGTCTTCCAGGGGTTGGCGGTACTAACACTGGAGGACTAGACAAATATTGTTTTATCTTATCAAAGGCCACCTGGCATTCCTCGTTCCATTCTCCCGGGTTATGTTTTCGAAGAAGCCAAAAGATTGGGTCGCATTGGTTGGTAAGTTGAGCGATAAATCGGGCAATGTAGTTTAATCTCCTAAAATCCTCTAACTTCCTTTTTGCGTCTTGCGGAGGTGGTAATTCTTGGATGGCTTTTATTTTATCCGGATCAACCTCAATACCTCTTTTCTTGACAATGAAGCCTAGCAACTTTCCCGAGGTAGCCCCGAATGTACATTTGGTTTGGATTAAGCTTTAGTGAAACTTTCTCGACCTCTCGAACAACTTCTTGAGGTTCACCACATGCTCTTCTTCCCCTCGGGATTTAGCAATCATGTCGTCAACGTAGACCTCTATTTCTTTGTGCATCATGTCATGGAATAACGTTACCATAGCCCTCTGATATGTTGCCCCAGCATTCTTTAACCCGAATGGCATTACCTTGTAGCAAAACGTTCCCCACATTGTTATGAAGGTAGTTTTCTCC
Organism: Gossypium arboreum; assembly: GCF_025698485.1. Taxonomy (NCBI): domain Eukaryota; kingdom Viridiplantae; phylum Streptophyta; class Magnoliopsida; order Malvales; family Malvaceae; genus Gossypium; species Gossypium arboreum. The sequence continues at coordinate 115,803,547 of NC_069081.1, read as the reverse complement.
ATATCCTCAGGGGCCATCTTGATCGATTATACCCGAGAATCCGTCCATGAAAGAAAACAATGAATGTTTTGCTGTGTTGTCCACCAACGTGTCAATATGTGGCAAGGGAAAATTATCTTTTGGGCTTGCTCGATTCAGGTCGCGGTAATCCACGCACATTCGTACTTTTCCATCTTTCTTTGGTACCGGGACTATGTTAGCCACCCATTCTGGATATTTGGAGGATTGTAGGAAGCCGCCACAAAGCGCTTTTGACTTCCTCTTTTATCTTCAACAACATTTCGGTCTCATCCGTCTTAATTTTTGGCCGGATGGGCTTGCATTCGCTTTAATGGGAGCTTATGGACCACTAAATCTTCATCTAGCCTGGCATGTCTGGTATGACCATGCGAAAACATCTTTGTATTCATGAGTAAAGTGATCAAACTATGCCTGGTACTCTCTGAAATAGAAGTCCCAATCTTCACTTCTTGTTTCCTCTCTTCAGTGCCCAAATTTATTGTTTCCACAGATTCTTCATGAGGCAGAATCTGTTTATCCTCTTGCTCCACCATTCTTAACAATTCAGAGACGAGACATAATCTTGACATTTTCTTGACTTCAAATTCTCCTAAGCAAACAACCTTCTCAAAATCGATTTCGGGATTAAGAATTCGGCTTATTCATGTCGTCAATATCGAGCACCGAAAGTTGAAATGGAAAAGGAAGCTATAGGGGGACATCCAAGTATTGGAAATAACAAACAAAATGTTATGTCATGGTAATGAGGCAAATGTAAAGATAGGCTATGAAATGAGAAAATGATCATGAAATTAGTGATAACGCGAAAAATCGTGACAAAATGCATCTTCATCGATATTCATTTAAATGATAAAGAGCGAATGAAAGCTCTTACAAAAGAATTCTATTATATCTAAGGACACAATAGAAGGTTAATGTTTAGCATTACTCTGAAGACTTATAAACTACAAGAAGCTCCTCAGTAGTCTAATTGTTCAACATAAAACCAGGAGGGCAAAGGCGTATCCTCGAGACATCTTTACTTGCACCACTTCTTTGTCGATGACACTTATCTTGACATTCGAAAACCCTTCGATTAACCCCAACATGTTTCGTGGATCATCTTGTCCGGTACAACATTCCCGCAGATGTAAATATTTTTGACAAATGAGGGTACTCTATCGGTTCCCATTCGGTTCTCGGCCTAAAGTTCTTGCAATTCTTCTCTCTGATCCTTCTTCCACTGTCTTCTTCTTTGGCGCATGTCGTTGGAACCCCAAACCGTATCGGGCCTTGTGGTGCACTGGCCTTAAAGCCCTAACTATTCCTTGTAGATGTCTCCCTAAACCTCTTCTCGCACGAGCTCCTCTTCCTACAGTCAACTTGACACCCATTCTGGTATTTTTCGGCGGTTTGGCATCGAAATTTTGTTTCCTTCAACGATGAAAGTGGCATTGACGAATTCGAGGGATCGAAAGGAACATTCCACTGCATCCTTGCTTACTTCCAGGTATGGTGCATCAGCAGAGATAGATGCGACAATGTCTTCTTCACCCTCGATTGTGACCAAACAGACCATCCATGATAAATTTCAACTTTTGATGGAGGGATGATGGAACCGCTCCAGAGAATGGATCCAAGGTCTTCCCAAAAGACGGTTATAAGAGGTGTAATGTCCATGACTTGGAACTCGACCTCATAGATGTAAGGGCCCACTTCAAAGGGATTTCGATCTTTCCCATGACTTCGCCTCGTCCGTCGAATGCCCTTACCATGGAATGACAGGGCCTTAAGTAGGACAAATCCATCGGTATTCGGAAAGCGTGGCCAATGGCATGACGTTTAATCTTGACCCATTATCGATGAGTACGTTTGGTATTATGTAGCCCTTGCGGTAGTCGTGATATGCGGCGCTTTCACCGAGCCTCTACCATTTGGCGGTATCTCATCATCACTAAAAGAGATGAAATTGTCCGCATTCGATTGTTTACCCATCTATCCAACTTTTCGACAGATATGTTGTTGGCCACGTAAGCTTGATTTAACACCTTCAATAAAGCATTCGATGTGGCTCAATTTAACGATGAGATAGAACGAGATTCGTCTTTGGCCGCTTGCTCAATTGTTCCACCACACTATACTCATTGTGCTTAATAAATTTCAAGAATTCTTGAGCTTCTTCCTCATTCACGTGTTTTTAGTTTCTTGCACGGTGGAATTTCTTGCTCGACCTCGACTTCGTGCATCACTGCTTTCCCTTTTTGTTTCAAGTCGCTACTTTTCTTTATCGGTTCAACTTCTTTAGAATAACACCGTCCACTGCGGGTAAAACGACCTACTTCCCCAATGTCTTCAGTTGTGGCTTCAAGCTTTTCACCTTCAGGTGTAACGATGTTGACATCGTACTTCCACAGTACTGTTTTATTGTCCTTATAAGGGAAAGGAGATGGTACTTCAATTATCATTTTGGTTTCACGGCTCCTTCTTCGCGTCATAATAGATTATTAACGGTCGGTCGGCGCTTATATGGGAAACCCGATGATTGATTGTCGAGGCACATATTTCTCCTTTGTCGGCCTCTTGACTTTACAAAAGATCCCAATCTCCTTATTGTCCATCATACTTTGCAATAAACTTCTGAATTTCTTACAGGACTGAATGTTATGCTCCCCAATACCATGGAGCTTGCAAAAACTGTGGCCTTTTGCATCTTCTCCTTTGGATACTCCGTTAAAACGACAGAGCAACCCTTTCTCACTTAGTATCTCCCAAATTCTCTGCAGAGGTGTTCGTACTTCAGAAACCCATCTTCTATTTTGTTGTTTATCCTCCTCTCCTACTGCGCTCACATTCCCTTCGGTGTGGTTTAGGAATGGATTCCCGGTCTTACTGCCAGTACCATCGAATCGAAAAATGCCCGCATCGATGAGCCCTTGAACTCTCCTTTTGAAAGCAAGACAATTCTCGATGAGAATGCCTGGTTCCCCGCATGGTATGCGAACTAGCATTTGGATTGTACCATTTTGGGTATGGAGGTTTAAGGGGCCATGTAATGGGGAGATATCAATTGTTTCTCCGAAGTTTTGGGTACAGTTCCCCATATGATCTGAGAATAGGGGTGAATTGTCATCTCTCGAGATTAGGCCTTGTTGGTCTTGGTTCATTTCGGGTTGGCTTTGAGTGGGCGAGTGTTTTGTGGAAATGCGGTGATTGGGCCTTTGGTTATTCATGGCGTATCTGAGGTAGGACGGATGTGATGCTTGGTAGTAAGGTGTTTGAGGAGGGTAATGGAAATTCGGGGGTGGATAATTTCGAGGTCGGGGTTGGTTAGAATACAAATTGGGGACGTAATGACTCCCAGTTCCCACCATGTGGGCTTCTGGCTCTTTCTTCCTTCTGGTCTTTGCTTTTCTTGAGCCTTCTGATCCTTCCATTCTGCCGCTCTTGACGGCATTCTCTATGAGTTCACCAGATATTACGATATCCGAAAAATCCTTCGTAGCACTTCCCACCAACTTGTCATAGAACGGTGCTTTCAGAGTATTGATGAAAAGGACTGTTATCTCGGTCTTAGTCAGTGGAGGCTCCACTTGGGCCGAGATATCTCTCCATCTTTGCGCATATTGTCTAAAGGATTCTGCTGGTTTCTTCTCCATCATTTGCAAGGTCATACGGTGCGCACCATCTCCGATACATGCTTGTACTGATCGCAAAATGCTGACGCCAAGTCTTTCCAGGATCGAATCTTTTCTCTACTAAGTTGATTGTACCACCGGAGAGCTGACCCTGTTAGACTATCTTGGAAGCAATGTATGAGTAGTTTATCCTCGTTCACATAACCGGTCATTTTTCGACAAAACATGACCAAATCGCCTTTGGACATCTTGTCCCATCATACTTCTCAAAATCGGTACTTTAAACTTTGGGGCAAAATCGGATCGGTACAGTGAGTTCTTTGGCACCTAGTGCGGAGAAGACTTGATGCCTTCTATCGCTTTGAGTCTTTCCTCTAGACTCCTATATTTTGCATCATGGTTATCCGATTTCAACTTGGCTACCTCTGTTTGGGTCATCCAGTGCGGAACTAGTGGATCGCCAGGACTAGCCCCCAGGCTTGACGCGAATATTCCTTGCCCCAAATTAGTGGGTGGAACAGGTGGCATGGGTCGATGTTCCAAGCCGGTGGGTTCCCTTTGAGTACACCCTCTTTGTGTTGTATATGCGAATGGTGGAGTGAATCCCGGGGGATAGAGTGGATCCTGATCGTGGTGAATTCTTGATCGAGATTCTTCAATGTCAGGGCTCCGCATGGGTCCTTTCCCTTTAACTAGAGATGACATCATCTCCATCATTTTGGCCATTTGATCTCTTTGCTCGAGTGATTCCTCTCGAGATCTCATCATTAGGTCTCTCGTCTCTTGTTGTGATTTGGCGGTTGCTCTTGTAATTCTTTTTGAGTCATTTCCATCCTTTCAATTCTCTCATTGAATTCACTTCCATCACTCTAGCTCGTCGGTAGCGTTTTATACTGATGACGTGGTTCCAGTCTTGTGGTATTACAACTGCGAATTATATATTTTGTCTTCAGCGACCGAGTATGGGATATGCAATGTATGGATGAATGCATGAATGAATGTACGAATGTTAAAATGTTAGTATGTTAATTATGCAAAGAATGCAAAAAAAAATTGGTGTTAATTTCAAGGTAGCCCCATATTTAGGCATTTCATTGATCAACATAGCCTATTACACAAAGTTTCCATTTTTCAACGGTTACACAAATTTCCTAGCCACATTCCCTTGTTTCTTTACTTGCTCTAAAAACTCTGATATGTTCGATCTTTGGCTCGGAGGAATTGGTAGCGAGAACTTGACTTCATCGATAATTGAACAACTTGCATAGCCGCTTATGTAATTTCATTGATCAAGAAGTCAAGTTGCATTTCTCTTTCTTTGAGAGATCCTTCATACGCGTGAGTGTCCCTATCGTCTTCGCTCACTCTTTTCTTCTAGAGCCTTGGAGGCTATCTAATTGTTGTTGATGAGATTGCAGCATATTTTCTAGATCTCGTGTTTTCCTTTTTAATTCTTGATGTTCGAGACCGACTATTTGCCAATTCTGCGATCGCTATTTCATACTCGGCGTTCTTCCTTCTTAACTCTATCAAAGCGCTTTTCCCTTCTCTTTCTTTGCTTTTCCTTCCAAAACTCTATTCCTCCTTGATATTGCTAATTTCTTCCTTCCATTCTCATTGTCGACTTGCCCAACCCGCCATTCTTTATAGTGTTCCTTAATTTCTTATTTTCCAAATGAAGGTCCCTTAAGTCGTTTCTCACAATCTCGGCTTCTCTTTGTACCTTTCCAGTTCTGGATCTTTCAACCTGAATTTCAATCTTCAGTTGATAGTTTTCTTCTTGAAGGGCACTAAGGTCTCGAGACATCTTGGCCTTTTCTCGTCAATTCTTGTCTTGCTATTTCTAGCTCAGACGGCATTTCCTTCGAGAAAGAATTCTGGATGGGGTGGTTTGTTGTCGAGATTTGCTGACTATTTACCCGTTGCTTCCTCCATACGTTGTAATCTTGGGTAAGGGTATCGGCATACAAGGCTAATTCCATGAAATGAATTTCCTTCCAAGACTTTGCGATGTCTCGGACTCTCTTCATATATCCTTCACCCGTGAAAGCGAACTCGAATCGTGCTAATCCTCCGCTTGCGGGGAGGAATTGTCGCAAGAAAATTGCCTTTGGACCAATAGCGGAGCATATCCGACTCCTCCCATAACCCAAGTAAAGGTACCCAATCTTGGCTTCCACATTTGTATAGCGATCTTGAAGGACGGATCCGGGTGCTCTCCATGTTATATCCTCTGCTGAAGGTTACGAAGATCGATACCCAATGTTGCTCGGTGACTTCCTTCTACCATTCTTTCTTGAGGAAAGCTTCTAGCGGGAGAATGTTTTAGAAAACATATGGAATGGAGTGCGCTCTACCTTCCGAAGTGACTCAAAATCAAACATTGAGCAATCTACAGATCCGATAAATCGTCCCTCCCTTTTCTTCGACAACTACTCGGGGACTGAAGGTCTCGGCTAGGATGGTTGGGACAGGGGTTGATTCCTTGTTTTAACCTTTCAAGAAATCAACTACCGCCACTTGAGATGTCCGAGAACCTTTGGGAAAATAACCGGACCATAAATGGCCAAAGCGAATAGATTTACCCTTTTCAACATGTCGGGATGGTTCGAGTCAAATCTCGTAGGGAGGACCATGGAATGCAAATGGTTTCGTTCTTCTTCTTCATCATTTTTCAGCCCATGCATCGGTCATGTCTGCCGGTCTCACTAACTTTTTCTTGAAGGTCATCGGCTTAGGCTCCTTCACATATATTTTGCCGAATTGTACATTGTCGATCGGAGTAAAGCAAAGATACTCTTCTATGGTTGGAGTCATATCTTCTTGATTGAAGGTGAAACACTGATAAGCTGGGTCCCAGAATCGAGCCATGGCTTGAATCAACTGTTCGTCTACACGGATGGTGATCAGGTGAGCTATATCTCCATACCTCTCAGTGAAAATGTCTCTAGTGTCTGAACCCCACTGATTCCAAATTTGAACCAAATCTTCGAGGTTATTTTGGCGAACATTCGCAGTTATTTGTTCGGGCAAATTGGCGACACACCCTTTCACTAGACTATCCCCCTTTTCTCTCTGAGTTTTTAGAGACCAGTCCCGAACCACGGCATTCTTCTCGGTTATTTGTGTAATTGACTCCTCCATCAGAAACCCGTTTTTTGGCAACCAACCTTTAATCAACACCTTCCTAATATGATGCCTATGATGCATGATGAAAATAAAAACAAACAAACTTGGTTAGTAAACACAACAAATATAATTTAAAAACAAACTAAACTACCCAATCCAATTATTTTGCATAAACAGTGTAAATGAAAGGTAAAAGGCATTTTCCCGTGTACTTATTTTGGTGACTATAAGCGGACGGAGGTTCGGCATGGCTCTAATTGGATAGCTCGTATGGTTCATTATATGCGTCTCGGTTCTAGACAATACTTCGAATTGCTCGTACTATCATCTGCTAAGATTAGCACGAAGCCTCGGTCATAACCCATCACAGCTCACGAGTTCAATTCGAGGATTACATTTATTTATGCCTATGCGGAGGGACAAGTTAACTCACGAAAGCATAAGTCATATGTAACCCGAAAGTATTCACTAGCTTTGTGCGGAGGGACGAGTTAACTCACGAAGGCGTAGCGTTTACTTTCACTTAAGCGGACGGGGCCGGGTAAAGAGCTCATGTTATGCGAAAATGCAAGTGCATGGTGTGTGGGAAAAACTCATGAACCTTTACGTTTTACTTAAACCAAACCAAAATTAAAACCATAAAAATCGAAAACTAAAAAATAACCAAATAAGCAAGTTAGAAGAAACATTTACGACATGATACAAATGCATGAATTTTGAAAATGAGATTTTCGGATCACGACCAAATATTTACTTTGAACAAAGAAATTTGAAAATTTTGACAAAACGTGTTTGATTCGACTCGACTCGCAAGGCTATGTCCCCAGTGGAGTCGCCATCTGTAGCGACGTAAAAAAATTTTAGCTTTCGGTTGGTCGCTAATTGTGGCGATTTATTAAACATTTGAAAACCAACTCTCGATTTTATTAAAAGGGAGTCGCCACCGCTCCTTTTTATAGGTGTGACCGGACACCTAATAAAATTATTTTAAAACAAAAAGGAGGCCAAATTTAGGTCTACGTGAATAGTCCAAAGAAAAATTGGGGTTCGAGTCGATTCTGCGAGGAAGGTATTAGCACCTCGCGACGCCCAAAATTGGTATCTCGTAAACATGTGTTGTCTAGATTTTCAAAATACGAGTTCAATGTAACATTTAGTCGAGATCCGATTAAAAGATGAGAAATTTTCAATTCTTTGGATTTTGAGAAGGACATACCATTTTAACACGAGTCGATTGATGTTCATCCAACATAGCGATGAAATCAACGACTTTGTGTTAAACCGACATGTTGCCTTATGTATTAAAATTAATTAGGAAAAGATTCCAAAAGTAAGAATTTAAAATAAATAAATGATGTGAATAATGACATTATGAATAAAAATTTTAACATGGGATACTAGAACATTCGAATAACAACAACAATGACATTTATGAAAGAAATAAAGACAAATCATGAATAAATACAATGTGTAGTAATGTTAAATATGTATATGTATATACATAGTATGAGATGAACGATATCGATATGTATTAGAAAAAACATGTATTTATACACTAATAATCGTAATAAAAGATGTGTGTACACCAAATAGTACATAATATTGAAATAATATAATAAGTGGTAATAGTGAAAATAATAAGTATAATAATGAATAATATGATATCTGAAAATAATATTGATATAGAAGTATATATACATACGTATAATAAAATATGTGTACTAATATATAATAAAATATAATATATACATAGTATATAAAAGAAAATATGTATGTGGAAATGTATAAGAAATATATATATAACTAGTAATATTAAAGATATATACATAACATATACGAACGTATACAATACGTCGTTCCTTAGAAATGATAATAAAACTATTTTGTACATTACACAAATACATACACACATACATAAATATATATATAAATGATAGTATTAGAAGCATACCTTATAATGTTAGATATATATATATATATAGATATATATCTATATATAATAGTATAAAAGAAGAATATGACTAATGATATTAAAATATATATAATAATATATATAAAATATAATATTAAGAACTTATATACATCACATATGTAAAAATGCATATAATATTACAACATTTACATGATATATACATATTAGAAACAAATAACAACTAATAATAATAACCTTAGAAATATAATGAAGTATAAAAACGAATATAATATAATAGTAATATTAAAATAGAGTAATTAAAATAGTACTATATATAAATGTACGAATATATACATATATAATATACATATATTATTATTAATAATGATGCTAAAACTAGAAATAATAATCATTAGTAGTAATAATACTTTGAAAATAATTAATATATTAATAAAAATACTAATAATAATATTAATAATATGTAAAAAAAATGAAAATAAACGAAAAAGGACTAAATCAGCCTAAGAACAGAATTTCGGGGCGAATTTAAAAAGAAATAAAGAAATAAAGGACCAAAACGAACACGCGTGAAAACAATGGGGACCAAAAGCGCAATATTCTCTATTACCCAAAACGCAGCGCAGCACAGAGGGGCTAGATTGATGAACGGGCAAAATTCTGGGGCCAAATTAAACGCAAGAAAAATCTGATTGCAAACACCTGAAAAAGCGGAAGGGCTGATTGCGCAAATAGCCCTTCCGCGTTTAAAAACACGCGGATCCTGGCGGGTTAGGGTCGGGTCGACCCGATCCAAGGCCTAAACGGCGCCGTTTTATTCATTAAAACCGGGGGTCCAAAACGGTGCGTTTTGACCCCCTATAAAAGTCAAAAAAATTAAAAAAATCATTTGAGTTAGGGAGAAAGAAAAAAGGAGAGAAAAGGAGAGAAGGAGAGGGAGCCCGAGCGATTTCCGGCCAGGGGAGGGCTCGGTCCGATCATGGATCATTCTTGCCGGCCGTGCCACCCAAGCGTGGTAAAAATTTTTAAATTTTTTTTTTATTTTGTGTTATTTGTTTATTTTATTAGTTTATTAAATTTTTATGTGTATGGGTAATAAAATTAATTTTAAAACGAAATAGAAATGAAAAGAAATAACCTTTAGTTTTTAACTTCGATTCTTGATCTTTGCTATTTTCTTGCTTAGTCTGGTGCTATTCTCGTGTATGGATATAGGCAGGATCCAAAGTTCAATATTTCTTTTTCTGTTTTTTTCTTATTGCCCGTCCCCCAAAACTTACAACGGTTATTATATGGCTTTATAGCCAAATGTTCTAAAGAAGAGTACAAAAATATTGCTCTTGCTCTGTTCTTCTTTGTTGTGTTGTTTCTTTTTTGCAGAACAAGGTCATTGTCATGCGTCTTGGGGTGTGGGCGTGGCGTCTGAGGACTGTGGAGGTATGGGACTGTGGTAGTGGGGTATGGGGCGTGGCGGGGCGTCGGTGGTGACAGAGGCAAGTGGGCGCCGAATGCTAGGGGGGCTAGGGTTTGGGATTAGGTATTTTTTGTTTCTGATTTTATGTAATGGGCTGTTAGTTTAGTGGGCTGGTAGTTTAGGTTATTGGGCTTCGGGTATATGGGTTCAGAGATATTGGGTTCTGGTTGTAAATGGGGTTTGAATTTTGGGTTGGCTGATGTATTAGTAAAAGGGCCCAAAATTGGCCTACAACATATAGGACCTTAAACGACACCGTTTTAGGTCTTGTCCAAGGGCCCAAATACGGTGTCGTTTTATAAGACCCGACCCGATCCATTCGTCCACCCTATGACCCGCGCGTTCTGGCGGAGAGGGGGTAATTTCCCAATTGGCCCTTCCCTTTTCGTTTGGGCCTTCAATATTGCCCTATCTATTTAATTATTTTTTTAAGTTTGGCTTTGCAATTTATGCGCGTTTGCGAATTGATCTGCGTTTTAATGCGGTGTTGTGAGGACTGCTATATTTCCAGTTTAGACCCTCCTGTATTATCACGCCTCGCGCATAGGTCCTTTTTTTCGTATTTGCTCCATTTTCTTAATTTTCCCTCTTGTTTTAGCTTAATTTCGATTGAGTCCTTTAGTTTATAGCCTTTTGTGTGTTCCTAATTAATTATTTTTAACTTTAAGTCATGATTATTCCATTGTTGTAAATTGTTCTCTTTTAGCAACCGTAGTATCATGTTTTGTACATTTTAAATATTGGTTTCATTTATATTATTACATATACATATATATTATAATAATGTTAACCTACTTTTATGCATAATGGCTTTGGACTCTATAAATATATCATTGCATTTCAACATTTTTTTTAACATGCTTTATATATGTTTTACATTGAATTTAAACTATTTTGTATCCATGGATATTAGTGCATGCTTTTGATTCATATAAGTTAATTGAGTATGTATATACATTATCTATAAATATGCATGTACTTACTCTTAGACACGTATATTTATATATTAATATATTTGTTATCTTAATAGATTTCTTATCTTAAAATACTTTTCATTTTATGATTTATTAAATAATCTCTTCATATACATATGAAATAATTCTTGAAACTTCATTTTTCTTGTATACTTATAAAATCATTATTTTTGGGGTGTATTTATATATCAAATCATTTTGTGTTTTGCATATAGCTTATTATCTAAATATTTTGATATAGGTGCATACGTATAACTCTTAGAATATTTTAAAATTTACATATGTACTAATTTTGATCTCATTCTTTTATAAATTTACATGTACATTTCTTTTTTTAAAAATATATTTTGGGCCTCATGTTTTTGTCGATTATTCTTTTATAAATTTAAAAATCTAGCTTCACGATTATTTAAAATTCTTCAAAACGAAGACGAAATTTGATGTTTGGCAATTCGCGGAATCGTGCCCTAACGTGTTGGGTTGCAATTTCGCATTTGCTCAAAATAATTGAATTTCCCTTCGAAATTCCATTCATATCTTTTAAAATCCCTTAAACGAAGATGAGATTTGATGTTTGGTAATTCGCGGAATCGTGCCCTAACGTGTTGGGTTGCGATTTCGCATTTGCTCAAAATAATCGAATATCACTTTAAAATTTCGCTCGTGTCTTTTAAAATCCCTAAAACGAAGGCGATATCTGGTATTTGGCAATTCGTGGGATCGTGCCCTAATGTGTTGGGTAGCAATTTCTCGATTGTTTAAAATAATCAAATACCCCTTCAAAATTTCACTCGGCTCTTCTAAAAATCCTTTAAAACGAGGGCAATACTCGGTGTTCGACAATTCGGGAATCATGCCTGATCGTGTTGGGTTGTGATTTCTCGTTTGTTCAAAACAATCGAGTATTCCTTTAGGTCTTTATTCATAATTATTTAAAACCTTTCAAAACGAAGGTGATGTTCGATGTTTGGCAATTTGAGAATCGAGCCTTATCGTGCTGGGTTGCGCTTTTTCATTTGCTCAAAACCATCAAAGATCCCTTCCGGATTTCACCCTTATTTTCTAAGGTAAGGCAATGGACAATGTTTGGAAATTCGAGGAATCGTGCCCTACTGTGCTGGGTTTCAGTTTTTCGTTAGACCAAACAGTTGGGCATCCTTTTATTAATTTCAAATTGTAGACTTTCGGACGTCAAAACAAGAAGATTTTGGTAACCCACTCGGGTTATTTAAACGTTATTGATAAGAACCACATTTCAAAAATAATTTTTTAAGCTTTGACATAAGGACAGTATTTAATCGATTTGGTACCAATTTTGGGCGTAGTGAGGGTGCTAATCCTTCCTCATGCGTAACCGACTCCCGAACCTATTTTCTCACATTTTCGTAAGACCAAAATCGCATTTTAATAAACCAAAAATGTTTTATTAAATTAACCTTATCTTTTAAGTGATCCGATCACACTAAAATAGAAGATCGGTGGCGACTCCATATTTCTATTTTCCAAAAAGTCGATACCCCTCGTATTTTCATCAAATTTAAAATATAAATTTTTTTTTATCGAGGGATGGTTTCGACACCCTTTATTCAAAATAAATCATGTGAATGATTAAATAGAATTATTTTTTAGTAATTGTATTGAGATGTGTTGAAAAACAATATTGTTACCAAAAACAATCCAACCTAATGGGTAATACAAGATTTAAAGCTAATAAAATATAAAATAAAAGGTATAAGTTGTTATCCCAATGTTTATAGAAGCCAAATGAATTGGATAAAACCTAGATATAGAGTGATAAAATATAAGTTGTTATCGTACATTTGTGAGGAATAGTCCAAATAATAATGAATCATAATTTTTCTTGTATAAAATATAAAGTAAGTTTAAATCGCTTATTAAGTTGCAAACTAAACTTAGTTGCAAATTAAACAACAAGAACAACTTGCTTAAAACAATATTATGTATTAATAAATTTTCCTCGAACAAACAAAATATGTACTCTTTGAATATCGTACTTGCAACTAAAATAAGTCTTATTTTAAATAAGCATAAAATGGGTTGCTTAATTACAATCAATGTGAATATCTAATTCCTTGAGTCTATCTCTATAAAAATATTCAATATGGAATGAATCAACAGAGATCTTATCGGTGTAATCTACCTTACAAATCAATTTTTTTCGAAAAAAAAATAATGATGTGAAAGTTTTCAAAATATATTTACTTAACTCAATTTTCTCCATGACTTGACTTCATTAGAATATTTGATAAATTATATTGACCTGTGCTAACTAAGTTGTAATTAGAGTTACATATGATCCAAGTAATTGACAGCGACATATATTAATTAAGTTTAAAAAGTGGTGGATACAGAAAGGTGACCGTAATACAAGTTTCTTCTAATGCAAAGCTAAATTTAGAGCTAGGAGTAATTGCTTCGAAGGTTTGCTTGTGAAGGGGGAGCGGATTTCTTGTCCGAACTTAGTCAAAAATGCAATTTGGGAATACTTTCGGAAACAGTTCTCTTGCGCTCATTGGGACGAACCTGCTTTAAGGGGTTTGGATTTTAAGATATCTTTGCTTCTTCCCAATGGTCTCAAAGCATGCCTTTGGTGATTGAGTCTGATTCAATGGTTGCGGTTTCGTGGGTTATCAGTAAGAATGGTCGACCTTGTTTAATGAGATTGATCATTCTATTGGTGTTATTAGATGTGTTTCCTTTAACCATGTTGGAATGGAAGCTAATGGCATAGCTGATTCCCTTGCCAAACTTGGCGTTAACAGTCCTGCCCTCTTTGTGGCTTGCTCGTAGTTTATTGCACCTTTGTACTACTTGTGTTCTAACATTTCTCTTAATATTAAAATTAAAAAAAAAAAGCGACTAGAATCATCATATTTGGAAGATTAAGGCATCAAAGAGTTTGATTCGGTCACATAATTATAACCACAGGAGTATTGTTATCCTTTCCACTAAGTGCAAAGTTAATACTCATCACATCAATCAAATTGCAAATACTACAAAATAAAACAGCTGCTTGGTGATAAAACAATCACAAAAAAATGAAATTCTCAAAGGGAAAAAAGAAAAAAGAAAAACAAATTTGTTTGAGTCTCAAATTATCTGTATGCAAGCTTTTGGATGACATTTATGCTTTCCAACGGATTAATGGAAATAAATAAATAATTAGATTAAAGAAAAATTGGATACATTTGTTTTAAAATGATATAATCCGAGTCATATATACTCATATTTTTTTGGTATTTTGTGTAGGAATATTATTAGCCACAGCGGCATCATAAATACTATCATTTTCGAGGATTAATATTATTAATTCTTTTGCTACCTACCTGCCCACCCCTACTTTGTTATGCTTTTCAAAATACTACTTTTTTTAAAAATAAAAATAAAATCAGGTATTAATCATAAAATGGAATATATGTTGCAGAAACCAAGTATTACAGCTACCAACATATGATGAAATTCATAATCATATATGTATATGTGTGTTTGAATTTTCAAAGTCTCCAACTAACCCCAAAGATATTTTTATTCAAATTATTATTCTAATGAAGAGATAAGATAGAGATTAAAGGGTAGAGGGCGCCTTGATATATTCTAATGGTGAGACCATATCTTTTTCCAAATGGAGGGTCCATTTGAGGTCGACCCAATTTTTTGGAATCTTGTGTAATTGAATCTCAACAACCACTCTGGTGGTTCTTCTTTGGGTGTTTATCGGTCAAGTTTTACTTGAGAAAATTTTGTAATAAATTGTCTCTTTAATGTTCCGTATTAATTGAAACATTCAAAGGTATTGGAAAATATCATCATAACAAAGAAGTCTATTTTGGTTAAATTTTGTTATTAGTCCTTATACTTTGCGTAAAGTTTATTATTTTTAGATATTATTCATAAAAAAAGCTGGTTAATGGATTTCAAATTTTTAAAAATATTTATAGACTAAAAATGATTTAGTTGGAGAATATATACTAAATCTACAACCTTATAAATACTAATGGATTTAATTATTCCTTTTATTCAGGACTAAATTTCTAAAATTGATATTATGAGTTATTAATTTGGACGAATCATCATCTTCTCCTTAGCTAACACGAAATAAGTCACCGACAAGACTTAAGTCAATGCAAATGACAAAACCACAAAAACAAATAAAATGCATTCAAATTATTTAAAAATAGGATGCATTTGGGGTTTTATTTAATTTAATTAATTTGTCTTCGAGTGGAGAATATGTGTGTATACATACATTTTTTTTTTGTGTTTCCTATATAGTTTACACACTGGTTGAACTCCTTTTTTCCATATTATATTTGCACGTATGCATATATAAAATATAATGTAATGTAAATAATGTCTTGGATTGTCAATCACAAGAAGTTTCTTCATGCCTAACATTTTCATTGGTTGATTAAGAAAAACTTTTCAATAATAGACAAATCTAATGAAAGCTACTCTCTCTCTCTCTTTTTTTTTCTTTGGGTCTAATCTTAATATTAATATAGTAATAAGAAAGTTGCTTAAAGACGAGTCTTGATGGCTTAAAATAGGAAGAAATTAATAAATGTTACTTTGCTTCTATTTTGTTTTATAAAGTAGTTAGGTGATAAATAATAGTAAAAGAAATATTTAAACTGAATTTTTTTTTTTTTGTTATATTCGGTGCTGTTGAAGAAATCTTCACGATTATAAACCCTAATTCTTTTTGGCTAGAGCTTGTTTAATTTATATACAAAATACAATGTTTTCATAAATGATCCTCCAAATCATCGATATTGATGAGGCCCTCATAGCTTATCTTGTTATTAAACTTTTTAACTAGTAACTATCTATATGGACAAATACACTTGACTTCTAAATTAACCCGTGGAATGAGTTAAGTTTTAGTGTAAATCCCATGCGATGGGCTATCACATGTCGGTCGTTTTAATAATATTTTACGAAAAGAAATGTATGAACAAAGAAAATGACTTAAAAATATGGAGTGGTCATGTAGTAATTTTATATATGTTGAAGCCAAGGTACAAGAACATCATTCAAGGTTTAATGAAATGATAGTTAATGTGAATAAATTTTTTGGATGAAAATAACAAAATTATAACCAATGAAATTAAAATAAAACGATTTACTGTAATCAATTGAAACATTCAATCTGTTCTCTATTTTTTTAGAGATGTATTTTAGTATTTAATTCTCTAAATATTTCAAGAACTAATGTATACGCCTAATTAACACTAAGTTAAAAGACCTCGAATTAAATTTTTGAATAGTTTCAATAGTTTCCCAGCAATCCTTCTGCATCAACATTTTATCACATTGTCTTCATTTGCAACATTTTCATTTTATTAAATTATAATAAAAAGTCAAAGCCCTAACCATAATGTGATTAGTGCGACTCGAATTAAAACTACACTTGAAACGATAAACTATTTAACAATCAAACCAACACACATATTTCCTTTCCTGACAGGCTATACCCATAATAAAAGGGGTTGCAAATGTCATATTAAGAACATCGTTAAATTGAATGTCGGCATTAATGAGGGCTACAGAAAGGAGCTATTGTTCTACAGATTTATAGTCTATATAGTTTCAGAGCTAAGTTTGAGTATAATTAATAGGGTATGGATGTTCAGAAACTAACAATAATGAATCATGTCCAGCCAGTCACGGTGTGGGCCTTGGGGCCGATTGTTCATCTCTAACTCAAAACACTTAATAAGCCCAATTTATGCCATTCATGCTTAATTTAGCACCATCGACGCTGTTGAATATATATATCCCGACTACACTTGTGAATTATGTGTAATTAGAGGCGGGTTTGATCGATTTTTTTTAAAAAATTTAAAATTATTTTCACTGTTTTAATTTTTCTTACACAGCCCTATATCGGCCAGTGTAAATTGCTTTGGGGCAATAAATATTTAATTTATAATTTCATTAAATATTTTGATCATATCTATTTTTTTTATATAATGTTTAAAATTATCTATAGCTCTTTTCCAACTTATAAATAAGAGGATAATGTGCTTCAGAACACTTGAATCTACGTCCTCCTACATTAACAACAATCTTCATACCAGTCGAATTAAAACTCAATTAATTTTATTTATTAGTATCAACCAATGTTGTATAGGTTAATTGTTGAGATAATTGGGGTAGTCTTTATTGAGAATGGATTGAATGCATGTACAATGTTTTGCTTCAAATAAGTCATTAATCATTAAATTCAGCCTATAAATGTGCATTTTTTCAACGTCAGTGACCTTTCACGACCTCAAGATATTACTTTTATCTCAAATCCTTCCTTCATTTAAAAGAGGTCAACCCAAAAAGGTTAGATAGGATACTAAATCGTGTCAAAATCTCAAGTGTTTATTAAAATAGCTTAAAACTTTTTATATAATTTTAGTTACATTTTAATTTTTAAAATGACATTTTAATTTAATATTAGATGTTTATGAATTTTAATATATATTTATAAAAATAATTAAAACTATTTTTATTAAATTAAACAATATATCCGTGAAAATAAAACTTAACTCAAAGTTTTTCATTAGCAAGAACTTACTTCTTCAGCTATGAAAATCATATTGATCGGTTATTTTATCAATATCTTTTCGCACAAAAATTAAAAATAATCGTAACATATAACAAAAATAAATATAAAAATATTTGAGAATATGTTTATTTACTAGAAGTACCAAAATATTTTTTTATAATTGGATTTTTAAAATATTAAAATATATTAATTTAAAAATAAAGAAAATTAAAGCGATTGTCTTAGATATAGATGTTTTAAGTCAAATTATACTTATAATCTCTTTACCAGGTTTAAATTTAGGATTATCTACATATTAATTTGACATAATTTAACCAAAACAATCATGAATAATAACTATTTGAATTGACTAAATCATTGTAAAAGTGGAAAGTCGAATTAAATAAAATTAATATCTGAAGATTAAATCTCAAATATGATTATAATGAAACAATCAAATTGAAATTTGATCATTTATATCTGAAGAACATAAAAAGGGTCTGCATGTTCCATGAAGGAAGGCCTATAGATTATGGATGTTAGGAAATTTTGGTTTAGAAATTTGGTTTGTTTAGATAGCGAAAATTTAAAAATTTTATAAAACTCGAGCTTTATGTTATTTATAGTAATAAATTTTATTAAATTATTATTTGTATTTTCGATTTAGTAAATTTGGTTGTTTCTCGACTTTCAACTAATAAATATTTTCTACTATTCTCAAACCCTCGGTTTGTTTAGAGAGTAGGCTTTAAGTCACAAACCAATGACACAATTAAAACTTCTTTTTTTTTTTTTAGTTTTTCAGTGGAAAAAATTAAATCTTTTTATAGGCAAGAAACCTAACTCGAGTTCTCACAAAATTAAAATTCATTTGAGAATAATAAAATTCACTATTTTCTGACAAGATAATTATGCTTAATATCTGATATATTTGACTTAGTCTATAATTTTAGGAAAAAATTTCAAAGAGTTTGCTTGAATAAGAAATAACAAAATAATAATATCTTAATGAAAACAAACTTATAAGCCCACTAGGACTACATAGTGGGTATGACATGCACAAGTATATCCCAATATGCCACCCACCTTACTTACAATAAGTTATATCGGGTCTTTCATGTATTAAGTCTAATTATGTGTTTTTCAGTTTTCAAATTAACTTATATAATTTATTCAACTCAGTAATCAGTTTTCTATTCCTAAACTAGTATTTATTTAATTAATTAAAATAAATTCAATTAATTCTTTCAATTAATTTATTTTTTCAACCAAATTATAATTTCGTTAAAATCATGATGACTTTATCGTATTAGAAAGTATGAGTAAATAAATTTAATTCTCTAGTTCCATAAAATTGTGATGACTAATTATTTTTATTTTCACTTTAAACTTCAACTATTTAATTATAATCAATTAAATAATAATTCAAAAAATAAATAAATCACTAAGGTATGTCTTGTTTCATGCAATAAAATGCTTTCACTGCAGATAGTGATATATGAAATCTATTTCTCTATTCATCATTTTCATTTATTTAACATATCGGTTGAAATGCAATCCGTAAATGGTTGTGTTGAGCTAGCGAAGGGACCAATTGAACATATATAATTAGCACTAAAATAATTTGTAATTAAGTTCTGACTCTTCATCTATTAATTACTACATTATTTAATCATGAAGTTAATACATTAATGCTAGGTTTGGTCACTAGTGTAACAACATGAGTAAAGAGCTTATTTAACACATATGTTCTACAATAGTTAGACATAAAACAAAGAATAATTAGAATAAATTTAAACATGCAATTAGAAAGATAAGTAAAAATTCTTGTAAAAAATAAGACTTCTTCGAAATAAGTAAAACCTTTTCCTATTCTTTTTTTTGTCATAAATAAGTCATGCAAATGACTAAAATCACCAATTGTGATTAGTTTATAGCTAACCAATGACTAAAACACGTGGAAAAATAATACTCCAACCAATCGTAGCATAAAAGTACCATTACTGAACCCTCTTTTATTGTATACCATGACTGAACTCTTCTTTAATCTTTTTGAGTTAAATTCATTCACCCAATATGATCTTATTTTATCTCATGGTAACATGTGCACAATAATAAAATCATTCATCCTAAATAAATAACTCGTGGTCACGTTTCTTTTCCATCAACCATGCAATGCTAGTGAGAGGATACCTTTTACCTTTTCTTAGACCATGAATTCTACCGTTGTAAGTAAAGTTATGCCATACATGAGTAATCAAGCTTATTCACATTCTGCTATTGCATAAATAAAATCACATATTTCATTTCAGCAAGTATAATTTACATATAATTATAATTAAGTATGTTTATTTGCTTATAAACTTACCTCGGACAATACAAAATTGAACAGGACAGCTAGTTAACTTTCGTTTTCTCTTGATCCAAATTCGATTTCTTTGGTTCTTGATCTTGAATCAAGTTGAGAAAGATGGCCAAACCTAGCTTTTGTTATTTCTTTTCTTTTGTTTCTATTTTCGGTGGATGAACATAATAAAATGATAGCTTATTTTAATCTTATGTTTTATTATAAACATTTTATTACATAATTTACCTTTTTAACCTTGTTTAATTTTACTCATACTTCACCTTCCTATGGCCGAATGTGTCCATGCAAACATCCATGGGTATAATTGCATTATAAACACCCTACATTAAAAGAACAACTACTATTTGGCCCTTTTACTACTAACCTTCAAATTTTCATTTTACGCAATTAAGTCCTTTTATTTAATCGGGCAGCTAAACGACAAAATTAAATCACAAAAATTTTACAGATATAAATTCACACAAAATAAACACAGAAAATAATTTTTAAATATTTTTCTAACTCGGATTCGTGGTCTCAAAATCACCGTTCCAATTAGGGTCTAAATCAAGCTGTTACATTGCTTGTTGCATTGCTTACATGTTTTTATCTTTTCATGCAAAAATCATTGAGAATAAATACAAAATATTATAATATAAACAATGAAAATTTATTTATCAATTTGTTCGAAAAGTTAAAAGCATTAATGACGAAATAATTACACTAAGGGCACTAGTCCATCAATAGATTGGTTGGTTTTAGATGGAATTAATTTGAATTAAATTAATTATGTGAAGTTTGAGTTATAAGTTGAGTCATTACATATTTGGATTTCTTTTCGATTTTGTCCATTTCAGATTTAACTTATTTTGAGTTACTTGATCGAGTTAAATTGTATTCATGTTGTTTTGGATTCGGTAATTATCGAAAGTATTTGACATAAATCTCAAAATTATATATGAATTTTGGTTTAATTTATAATTTTATATATAAAATTTTTATTTGCTCCAATTCTCATGAATTATTAACACAATTATTAATGTAGCATCATTTTATGTTTATATCTTGTATGCACAAATAAATTGATGTATTTATTACTTTAAATGTGTAATTGAATCAAAATTAAAGTTTTATGTACATATTTGAATCACAATCAAAGTTTCATTGGTAAAAGTACCATAGGGGCTCTTATACTAGCAATCAAATTATTTTTTATTGCCCCTTTGCTCAAAAAATAGACAAATTTGTCCCTATATATTAGATCAAATAGTAAATTGATCATTCTGTTAAAAATTCAATCTATTTTTACTGTTAAAAACTAGTCCCTATACATCAGCACAAGGTACACGTGGTACACCAGGTGTAACTGTCTAGTTATTTCATCAGTCACACTGATTTTTAACAGTAAAAATGAAAGATACTTTTAATAGAAATGACCAATTTTGATATTTGATCTAAGGTATATATAATAATTAATTTATCTATCTTTCGAGTAAAAGGAACAAAACGCAACTAAACTCCGAAACTCTGAGTATAGAGACTTTTATGGTACTTTTATCAAATTTGATGTGCATAATTGCACGTGTAATTTTAAATTTTATTTCAGTTTTTACTTTTAAAAAAAAATCAAAATCAGGTTAAATCAATTTGTATTTTAATGGACTGAATGTAGTTTTTAGATTCCAATTAAATTCAGCCAGCCATCGCCTAGCTTTTCGTCTGCCACTGCTCTCAAAACATGGAAAATAATTGTAAAAGGGTGGCACCTGGACTCTTTTGATTGATTCATCCTATTTGGTTTTGGATTTGTCTTTTCCTTTTATTGTTTTCTCTGCGATATTCAGTACTTGAATTTAAATTTACAGAAAAAGGTTAGAAAAGTCTCTTCAAAGTTGTACCACATCCATTTCCATCCACGAGAGATGGAGCAAAACAATGGAAACGACACCATATTTGCAGAAACGTGTGGAGTTAAAGCGCAAGTGAATAAGAAAGGCCTTACCCACTGAAAATGATGGACGAAGAAACGAGCTCCGTCTAGCTCCCTGTGAACTGGGAATTGGATCGTACAAATTTTTATAGTCTTCTTCAGTTTCCAAGCTGCCTGGACCACTATTATTAGCAACATGTGTCCCATTAAATTCATGGTCCTCATTGCAAGCTGAGATGATATTTTCTTTCCTTACATATATTTGCTTAAATTCATCATGTGTGAAAGCAGACCTTTTAACTCCCAAAGTATGGTGGCCACTCTTACTTCCACACCACCATCATTTCTCCCACTTTGGGGAAAAAAACTACCCACTTTTAATCCTACACAATGCCTTGGAACTGGAAAAGAAGCCCTTGAAATCTCTAGTAATGGATACATAAAGACCAACACTACTGGTTTCCCTGAAAAGGGTATTTCAACACGTCCCGGAACATCATCAACTCCTCGTCCGCCTAGGCCTCGCCGGATAATACTTGTACGGCACGGAGAGAGTGAAGGGAACGTCGATGAGACGGTCTACACACGAGTTCCTGATCCCAAGATTGATTTAACCGAGAAAGGCAAGGCCGAGGCCGAGGAATGTGGATGGAGGATAAGGGAAATGATCGAGAAAGATGGAGCCAATGATTGGAAGGTCTATTTCTACGTGTCACCTTATAAAAGGACACTCGAAACACTTCGGCACTTGGGTCTTGCATTCGAGCGGTCTAGAATTTCAGGCATGAGGGAAGAGCCTCGTATACGGGAGCAGGATTTTGGTAGGTCACTCTCTCTCATGCATGCATCGATTGCTGTCATTTAGATAACGCCTTAAATATTTAATTTGCTTGCCATTTTTCGCCATGATTGTGTTTGGCGAAAGGGAATTTTCAGGACAGGGAGAAAATGAGACTTGACAAAGCTCTTCGGCTGCGCTATGGTCGTTTCTTTTACCGTTTTCCTAATGGAGAATCAGCAGCCGATGTTTATGACAGGATCACAGGTAATACTATAGTAAAATATAAGGCATTTTTTAGTAGATTAGCCAATGATCAGGGTACCCAGGGGGGCTGGTACGCACCGGCCCCTAAATGAAATTTTTTTCATTTAAGGTGTTTTAATTTTTTGAAAATTTTAAGTTGGTAAAAATAAAAGTACATTTTAGTCTCTTTAAAAATAATAAAATTTGATTTAATACTTTATAAATTATAAAAATATAAGTTATTCAAATAGTGAAATTGTATTTTATTATCATATAAATTAAAATTTAATTTCGGTTACCTAAAAGATTTTCTACCTTGCCAATGATTAAAGTTTTGTTAAACTTTTTATATGATGAAATGAAACAGGATTCAGAGAAACACTTAAGGCAGATATTGATATTGGACGGTTTCAGCCACCAGGCGAACAAAGCCCAAACGTGAACTTAATTATTGTCTCACATGGCCTAGCCTTGCGTGTGTTTCTAATGAGATGGTATAAATGGACTGTGGAACAATTTGAAGGACTCAACAACATGGGCAATGGTAACTTGATTGTCATGCAAAAAGGTTATGGCGGAAGGTACTTTTTCAGCCCAAAATGGACACACACACACACACACGCATAAGTGCAAGCAATGGTGATCTTCTGTTTAAAAATCCGCAGATACAGCTTATCTATGCATCATAATGAAGAAGAGCTAAGAGAGTTTGGGTTGACAGATGAAATGTTGATTGACCAAGAATGGTAAGGGTCTCTCACACACTCAAATTTCTTGGAGTTTTTTAAATACAGAAACATCCTTGTAATGGCGCCTGTGCTTGGTTTTTTTTATAAATTCAGGCAAAAGATTGCGAGAATAGGAGAACTGAATTATGATTGCCCTATGGTGAATTCCTTCTTTCCTCACTTTGAAGATGAGGGCTGCATAACATGAAACAAGGTGCTGAAAAGTTGAATTATTAAATCATGATTCTACTCAGGAACACGTGATTTGAATGGCAGGTAATGCCAGTGTTGTCGAAGCCATTATTCTATAGGACAATGTAATGAAAGGCCTTGGCAAGGGATATTGAATTAGTTCAATGAGAAATTAACATGCTAAATCTGTCACTTAATTAGCCGCAATTTTATGTAAAAAAAAAGTGGTGGTTGATTCAAAATTCAACTAGTTCTCGGTTTGTGATATTTTTTTCACAATATTATATTTATTTAACCCAAGAATATGCTTGTCAAATCTGAAGTAAATAAAAATAAAATAATTATTTATTTAATATATATAAGTCAAGACTTGCACAGAACATACTTAAACAACACAGATTTAAACCATATTATCCTTCTTCCCTCTTCCTCGATTTATATATCTTGTAATAGAGTATAGCACCACCACAATTTAATCAATATTATGATGTTTTAGGTTTAAATTTCATCATTGAATTATTCTAAACTTTATGTAAAATGACAAAAACGTTCTCATAGTAATGCATATTATTTAATAAAGGAGATGAGTTTTTAGTAATTTCATAATTGAATTGAGACTCGATTAATAGATGATATCGACTCAATTAAAGATATATATAAATCAACTCTTAAATATTTGTGAAAAATAAGTTCAAAATTATACATATGCATGAACATGGAGACAGCTTTGACACACCCTCTAATCTCCTTTTTCAAGTTCAAGAGCAGTTATAAGTGCAAACACAGTGTTAGATACAAAGAAGATTAGAACGATATTTAGTCAAAAACAGCTTGCTTTAATCAATAATTGTGTTTGAGAAACACAGAACACAATAGAGTTGCCGGTGCGATCCGATTCAAGAGGAGAACACATTCATTGGAGTGCAAGATGATTATGATACGAAAAAATAATTCAAACATGATACGAATATACATATTGTAGTTAACTTTACAGAAATTGAGAATCAGTGATTCAATGTCAAAGCCAATATCTTCTTTTCAAAAAGTCCAAAGCCAAAATCCTCGATTAAGGAAAGTATATTTTTGCCTAAAGCTATTCCAAACCTGTTAATGGGTTATACTTATTCCCACAGGAAAACCAGTAAAGAAGTCATTCCCTATGATATCAATGCCAGCAAAAAATATATATTTTAAATATATATACATATATATATATATATGGTACTTTCACCTATGATATCAATGCCAGCAAGCCACCAAAAGTAGTTATCCTCCTCCTCTGGTACCATCTTACAGGATGCACTGCATTCAACAATCAAGAATTTTCATATTAGTTTAACATCATAAAGCCATAAATTTAACACCATCTTGGCTGAAAGTTTCCATAGAGATTAAGAAATGATGGTGTTAGTATGAACAGCTTTTTAATAGATTCACTATTTATGCTTAGGATGCATACCTAGTTGAATTCTAATTTACTAGTTCATATATACCTATATTATATATAAATATGACACTCCAATCATGTTACCTTCCTATGAGAACTCGATTAAACTGAGCCAACGGTGTAGAACGAGGACCAAAGCATTGAAAAAATGAGAAGGAGAAACAAACCCATTATAGTACCACTGGTTCTGCACCATGGAGATAGGAACTTTAAGAGTTCTCGATGGCTGTTGTTATGACTCGTATTGGCAATGGTGGTTCTTGTTCACCACTGCGTCGCCAGAAAGCCCTCCTCCACCAAACTTCGAAACCTCTTTGAATGTTGGGACAATCTTCACCAGAGTTCAAGAATCTATCAAACCAAGCCAGAAAAATCTCCTGTTGCCAAGCCAGAGGCAGAGTGAGAATCGAGTTGCTAAGCCCATCCTCGATTAAATGTCTATCGAGGCCTTTCGATGCCCTCCTCATCCACCCAAAATCATCGTAAAATGGTACCAACCATGTTTGTAATAGCAGCCACCTTACTTCCTTCGATGCCAATAACTGCCCCTTTCCGATTCCCACAAATAGCCGAGCTGTAACTCTGCTGACTTCAAACCTGTGGACAACCGGAACTTTAGAATGAGCACCGGACAATTCAGATTGAGAAGCCCATGTTTTTAGAAACTCTTCAGCAATCTGCCTATCAATCAAAATGTCCAAAATCCAGTGCAAATTATCTGCTTGTCTTGCAATCTGACTCGCATCCTGCAAATCCAAAGATGCTGCTCGGAAAAAAAGGTGTCGAAGCAATTCCAGACAGCTATCGCAAGCTGAATATAAAGACTCTTTCCGGAGATCGTTGTGAGATGAATTCTCGCGAAGCATCTTAAAGACCAATCCTTTCATTTCACGCCTTGCTTTCTCATCTTTGCCTTCAAGAACCACATGCAAAAGCTTGAGAAGCACTTCTTCATTATCACCACCCTCATCAGTTCCATTAGCAACTTCAACGGAAACCCTCTTCAAAACCTCCCCGGCTCCAACGTTTTCGAGGTGGAGCTCCGCCAATAAAGAAGCCACTTTCTCCTCTTCATCCTCAGCCCAAGGAGCGGCTTCCAAATACTCCAAACAAGACAAAACCCCAGCATCAAATCCAATGGCCGCTGAAACCTGACAAAGCAAAAACATCACAAGAACCACCACTTCAACACTCTAAATACTTACTCAAGCCACTAATGGCCAAATCCTTCAATCTATGTTACAAGCTCAGAGTTCAAAATGGGAAATTGAAACTGCTACTGCTAATCTTCATCCAATTCTTAAGTATCCATTTAAACAAAATTGCTATTTTAATTAATTTAAAAAAAAAAAAAAACTAAAACATTACCTTCAAAATTCCAAGAACCTTAGAAACGTCTTCTCTCATTAGCTTCTTCCTCAAATCTTTGCAATACATCAACCTCAAGGTCTCTATATAAACCTCAACGTCATCACAGTCTGATATTTCCACAATGTACGGCCCAGTTGATCCATTCCTCTGCTGCTTTGTCCATCGATCCGATAACCTCACAGCAAAAAACCTACTGTGAGCCATCAGTATTTGCCGGTGAACGTTCATTGACACACTAATCCCGTCCTTGGAACTCAAGGTCAGCTTTATATCACTCAAACCCGGGTCGTTAAACTGGTTCCCAGGGCTCCGGGTCGATAAAAGATCCGAAATTCGTTGCATGGTCAATACCTGCTTATCCATAACAGGCGGGGGTTGATTTTGTCTCGGAGCTGAAATGGGTGCTTGGATCTGAGCTTGGTTTTGGGTTCTTTGATGGATATCGGGCTCGCTAGCCATCATCTCGAAAAGTGTCGGGCTGGACCGTATCTTGTCCGCTGGAGGCGGTGGGGACATCGGGTTTAAGAGACCCGCCGTCAGTGCAGAGTTGAACTTGTTGAAACTCGACGGAGAATGACCATTGGAGAGCAATGTTCCGCCCGTAAAGTCCATGACAGGCAATACGCTTCCTGGAGAATATCGGATCCTGAAGCCCGACAAAGAATCTGTTAACCCCTGGTCCGGGACACGGCGAGCTTGCGGCGGAAGCGGAGGTGGAGAAGGAGGGGGCGTTGGAAGGGGCTTGGAAGCAGGGCAACACCAAGACCTATCAGGAGAAACAATGGTGGGCGAGTCAAGTTTCCGGCTTAGAACTCCATGAACACCACCCGATTCAGCACAGTTGTTCGTAGCACCGGAAGCAGCAGAACCAGTAGCCACCGAGGAAGCAGAGGAAGAAATGGTGGTTTCCTTGCACTTGCGGCGCTTAGGCTTGATGGGTTGGACTTGTACTTTGAGCTGAGCAGATGATATATTTGTAGTTGTAGTTGTTGCCATGAAATGATATTCAATGCAATCCTCTATTGTTTTTGAGTTTTGACTGTATGCTACTCCCTTAGTTTACAGCATTGGCACTTGGCAGAAGCATTTAGTATGGCGGTGGATGCCAAAAAGGAAAAAGGGAAATTACAAGCGGCCAGCTGGGTGAGAACTCAAGTAAAAAACATGACCAAAGAGCCAACCTGAAAATGGGGCATTAAATGCACAAAACAAAGGAAATAGAAGGAGAAAAGATGAGATCTAACTCTTGTTCTGTTTTCTATTGGAGTGTTTTGGATCAGATCAATAACATGGGGGGGCTTTTGCAATTGTTGTTGTTTCAGAGATTAAAAAATGAGAGTGGCAAAGCAAAGAGAGAGAGAGAGAGAGGAAAAGGTAGGAGAAGAAGGGGCAGAGGGCAATCTCACATGGGGGGCCACCATTGTATCGGTCATCGGACTTACTGTTGTTTTTTTTCAATTTATTTTACAGTGGGGTGCATGGATTAGATGGAAAGTTTGATTGTCTTTTGTTTCTAAATTAGTCATTCACTTGCTTCACTAGGCCGCATTGGTATTGTTTTTTGCGTGCGATTTGTGACTTTTGATTTGGGATTTTGCGATTCTTTTTTTGGGGATTATTTTTCATTGGGACGCTCAGCCTGGTCTTCCCCACCTCCTGGAAATAATTATTAATAACAATGGCTGATATTATTTCCTACTCATTCATATTATTAATTTTGTTTTTCTTTTACGGTCATTAATTTTCTCTTTACTAAATTTTATTGGTAAAATCAATAAACACCTTTTTTTTTTCAAATTTGGCATGCTCTAACTTAAAAGTAGGAATTTAAAATTTTCTTCAAATCTCTTTTTATTCAAATTTATTTTTATTTTAATATTTTATTTAAATTCTTTTAAATTTTAAATAAACATTTAAATTTAAATGAATAACTCGATCTTTAAATAAGACCAATTATACTCACATGATATTATGTTATCTTTTAATTTGGTTCAACTTAATTTTCATGTTGCTCCCAAATTCACTTTATGTTTTAACTCAAATAATTCACTATTTATTTACATGAATAAATAGTTTGCCAATTCCATATGACAACTCTGGAAAAGTTGTTCCCAAATATTGATTTGATAATTATAAAGTAAATACAAAATAATTAAAAAGTATAAAAATAACATGATAGAATTTAAATTTATTTAACCAAATTGATATTCAGTTTAAATTCCAAGCCAAGTTGGAAAAGTGTAGATTTGTGCCTGACTAATAGACATGTGAAGCAAGGAAAGGGAAAGGGATCCCCAATTCCCAAAGTCACAAGGCAAATCAAGTTTTGGATTTAATAAACATATATTTATTCCCAAAAGGAGGACAAATGAGGACATGTCTCTTTGTATTTTATTTTATTTTCATCAAAACTTGTGTCATTGTCCTTTGCCCTCCCTTTCAATTCTTCTTATTCATTGGGCCTTTCTTCACTCCACCCCCACCCCCACCCCCACCCCAAACAATTATTATATACACATACATGTATATAATACCAAACTTTACTTATGGATAACATGTGACTTGTATTCATATAGCACTCCTTTCTTAGCCCCCTTTTTTTTTTCCCCTTTCTTTGCTATTTATGATAATTTATATATTTCTCCCATACATTATATGTTATAATCAAGTGTTGAACTAAACAATTTTAATCAAATTAAACAATTATTCTACACATACAATGAACACATTGTTGACCTGTAGTTTATTATTATTAATAAAAAAAAAGTGTGCTTTTTGTTGGATGTTAATAATAATATTAAAAGGACTAATGATTGGAAAACACAGGAGAGTGCCTTACATGCCATGTGTAAATATCATATATGATAGTCAATTTGTGATGGTAGACCTACAAAAGTGGGCCTTGGTTCATATTAATTTTGGTTGGTTTTTACGAGATAAGAATGGACCAGATGGAGAGAGAACCCTTTTTTTATTAAAGATACAAAATCATCATCTAAACGATCAAATTCTAGGCCTGCGATCCATTTTAGTGGGTTTGATTTTAAGCTTCGTCCCGTTTTAAAAATAGACCCATCAAGTCGTTACACATCTAACGGTTCAGATCGGTTGTGAGTTTACCTTTTTACGGTATTTCCTTTAAATTAATTGATAAATAGTAGAGGTTTGTTATGCACAATTATATATATAATAATATGAAGGTTTTTGAGTTTCGTAATGCGTGTGACTTTTAATCCATTTAATCTGTTATTATAATAATTTGATTCTATTTGTAGTTATTTGAATTTGTAATTATATTACTCTTGTTGTATTTAAGCTTTTAATTTTTTTAAAAATAATTAAGTTTTTTTCATTCAATTCGATATTTAAACTTTTAAAATACATTAAAAAATCTCATTTTTTTAAAAAATCAATTAAACCCTATTTTTTACACTCAATTAGATATTTAATCTTTTAAAATGTATCAAAAAACACAAACATTTAAAAAAGAAAAATTAAGCCCTTAATTTTTTTACACTTAATTGAATATTTAAAAAAACTCTTTAACCATTAACTTTAACAATTGACCATTAAAAAAATTAGTCTTAATTTTTCACATTAGAATCACCGTGTCACAATCACCACAAAAAATTTAAAATTTGAGACCAAATAATATTTTATTTGAATAATAAAAAATTGTGTATAAATAATTTAATAAGTATATAAATATAATAAAATCTAAACACTAGGCGATAACCGGAAGGTTGATAATTTGATACTCTCGAAAATCGTACGCTCAGAAAATGTCCCACGTCATTATGAGGATAACTACAAAATAATAGTAGTTCATAAATAAATGGGACCCTTTTTTTCTCTTAAAAAGTGAATAATTAAGCAAACGGCCATTCACCATACCCTTTTCTGATCGAGAATCAGATAAAAATATCTTATTCTACAATATTTTCCGATCAAATCAGGATCCCCGCGAAAATGAACGACGGAGATGTTTCCAGGCAGATCCAGCAGATGGTGAGATTCATCCGCCAAGAAGCAGAGGAGAAGGCTAACGAGATCTCTGTTTCAGCGGAAGAGGTATTTCAATTTTCATTCGTTTTCTCTCTTTTCCCCCTTTCTGGCTTACAATTTTGTGAATTTTGGATGTTCCGATGAATTGATGGTGAATCGATTGGTGTTTTAGGAATTCAACATCGAGAAGCTCCAGTTGGTGGAGGCAGAGAAGAAGAAGATCAGGCAAGAGTACGAGAAAAAGGAGAAGCAAGTCGAAGTTCGAAAGAAGATGTAAGTTGATCTTTTTTTAAATATTCTGCTTATTTTCTCATGTTCTGCTGTAATTTTCAGTATTTAGTTCAACTGATTTATCATACTGGATTTCTATAGTCAAGCTGAGATTTACATTAGTAATTGAGAAGTAGTCAGATTCGGAGATGGCTCTGGTTTAATTTGTAATCTGAAACTATAATGTGATTTGGGTGAAGCTAGTAAATTGAAGAAGTTGATGCTCACAATGATAGTTAATGTGACAGCCAAGAGAATTTAGTTTTTGTTTTGATGCAAAATTGACACGTAGGATAATAGAAGGATACAAATAAGAGTAAGATTTATTCTGTTGCTGCAGTGAGTATTCGATGCAGCTTAATGCATCTAGGATTAAGGTCCTTCAAGCTCAAGATGATGTGGTTAATGAAATGAAAGAGTCGGCAGCCAAGGAACTTCTGAACGTGAGCCGTGATCACCATGTGTACAGAACGCTTTTGAAAGATGTAATTGTTCAGGTCAGTGAATGGCAAGATTATAAAACCATTTTTGCAAATATTTCAAAATTGCAGCATTAGATAAAATCTTGGGAGTTCTTGAATTGAATGATTTTCATGTACAGTTGAATGCTGAAAGTATGTTGTTTATTGCAGAGTTTGGTCAGGCTGAAAGAGCCTGCTGTCTTACTGCGCTGTCGCAAAGATGATGTGCCCTTGGTGGAGTCTGTCCTGGATTCAGCAAAAGAAGAATATGCTTCCAAAGTGAATGTTCATCCTCCAGAGATATTCATTGACAATGTCCATCTTCCTTCTGCACCTTCTCATCACAATGCTCATGGCCCTTTCTGGTATGCATGATTAATTCTATGGAAATGCGAGAGTACATGTTACCGATTGTGAGGATTGATCCTTAGGGACGTGAATGTTTGTCTCGAGGAAGTAATTAAGTGTTGAGTATTATGATTCTAGTAGTTGTATGAAATATTGCTTAGTTGTGCTTTACTTTTCTTTTCTTTTTTTATCTTACCAACCTCCCCTTGATGTTACCCTCTGCCCCTCCCCTACCTGAAATGAGAAGGAAAAAGAAAAGAAGTAAACCGATAAAACTTTAATACTGATCCCTTTTTCCCCTGGTTTGCAGCTCAGGAGGTGTTGTGATAACTTTAATACTGATCCCTTTTTCCCCTGGTTTGCAGCTCAGGAGGTGTTGTGATAGCATCTCGAGATGGAAAGATTGTGTGTGAGAACACCTTGGATGCACGATTGGATGTTGCATTCAATAAAAAACTTCCAGAGGTGCGTTTGGTAGTATTTTTTTGGGATGCATTTTGCTTAGTTCTACCTTGTTTTGCATAGTTACACATTAATTCTTCAAGAAGAGCTAGAAGAAGCAAATTGCTGGTGCAGTGTTGTTATCTCCCTCTCTCAATTTAGTTTATTTGCTCTCGTTGCAGATCCGCAAGTGGCTCTTTGGTCAAGTTGCTGCTTGAAGGGTAGGATTGAGTCATCAACCACAGAGAAAGAATAGCTTCGAAGTTGTTTGTTCATGTATTTCTCATATTATTCGTCCCGGATCATTTGTTTGGTAAAAGTTAGTGAAACTTTTGTTTAGTTGGTGCCCATATCATTTTGAGGATGGTAAAGTACTCTTTTTCTGAATCATAATAAAGTATGATATGAGATGTTGTAGGTTTCTGGCCAATCTTTGACAAAGATTACTCATATTACTAGGGTCTGAACACGGTTTCAAGTATGGTTATATTATTCATATCACTGGTTTCTGCAAAGCGTAGCAGTTGAAGTTGCATCACTTTTAGTGGCTACCTGTTTCTTCAGCATGATGCTGTCGTGGTTTATCGAAGTTATATTTAGGTTTCATGCCTGGTGTTGTTCGTTGAGCGTTTGCTCAAGTTTCTACTTTAGCTTGGCTTTGTTCGACACGTTTTTCATGGCGTCAACGCACCGATATTTTTTTGTTGTGTGTTTGATTGATCAAATCTTACATTTCAACATTATTTCGTTTGGATTTTCAACATTTTAACCATCTCGTAATATCATTTTCAAATAGTGCCAAATTGTCCTCAAGGTGTAATAAGTGTAATCTTATTATGGATTATGGTTCATAATTAGGCGTGTAATTTTAAACTTTTACCAATTCACTCATTATTTTTATTATTTTAATCAATTTTTTTCAAATAAAATTTAAGTCTAATAAAAACTAAAAAACCATGAATTTTATAACCATAATTTATAAATTTAATTATGCTTGGTGATACAATCAATTTTCATGAATTATTATAATCAAAATTAAATTTATAAATTTAAGCCTAATATATCATTTTAATGAATTATCATTAAATTAATTCTAAAACCGAATAAAAATAAAAAT
This sequence comes from Gossypium arboreum, assembly GCF_025698485.1. Lineage (NCBI taxonomy): Eukaryota > Viridiplantae > Streptophyta > Magnoliopsida > Malvales > Malvaceae > Gossypium > Gossypium arboreum. Next base: position 115,770,165 of record NC_069081.1, on the reverse strand, counting down.
TTAATATTATTATCTTCAAGTACTAAAATGTATAGTTTTGTCAAATACAGGTAGCACATTGTAAAAAAAAATGTACCACATTAAAAAATTGTCAAACTCAAGGACAAAATTGTACATTAAGTTATAAATTTATTTCAAAATCCTATATTTTTATTGATATATAAATTAGAATTATAAAAAATGTTATGAAATAAAAGAATAGAGAAAATAAAAACAACAATAAAAGAGAGTAAACAACCAGACATAGGAGAGCAAAGAGAACCTATTTTATTAATGAATAGTGTAATAAAATATTAAACTTATCATGATTTTGGAGTTCTAAAGTACATTAAACTTATCATGATTTTAATGGATATCCATTTTATAATAATATTTAAACACTCCCCTTAGGCTCACTTGTAAATAATTTGTCTTGATAAAATCTTATAAAGATAAAAATCTTGTGGGGAATATTTTTTTACTGAAGGAAAAATAGTGTGCATATTTATAATATGCATAATATGCTATCTCATTAAAAACATCACTAGTAAAATCTAATGGGACAAAACCTCGATTAACGGAAAAATAATACAATGCGTATTTACTCCTTCTTATAACATCACGTAATATCTTACATTCTACGTATTCCAATATTAAATGTTAGCTTTCAAATGACCACTTGAATGTATTTTCTAATTATTTATATCACAATTCTTTTGAAAGTTAGGAGAGAAAAAAAATTTGGGGGAAATATATTTTGATCTCTTAAGGAGTTTCAACAATAATTATAACAAATTTTGATCATGATCCTTCTATAAAAATACATATAGTATTTTGGATCATTTTATAATCTTCCTTCAACTATTATTCACTGAGGCGAATATGTTGAAATCATTTCAATTCATATAAATATTTAGGCAAACATATTGCATAATTTCTTGAGAATTTCTATATGTTTCCAGCCTTTTTATACCTTAAAGGATTTTATTATAAACTTCCACTGCATAGTGGTTTTTGTAAACATTGTAACAAAAATCATAAGGCACATGTCAAATATTTCATAAACTGCTAGACTAATAATATATCTAAATGTTATTGCATCTACTACAAAAGAATATTTTTCATAATCAATGCTTGGACTTAGCGAAAAATTTCATTTATTTTATTTTATTTTTGTAAAATATAATCAATATTTCTACTCCATTGGCTTTATACCTTTAGATGTTTGGACTACTGATCCATAAACTTTATGAATTTAATTAGACTTAAATTATGTCTTTTTGTTTTTGCTAATCTATTCCATGTCTGTATTTCTCAAGAAATTTATTGAAAATCCTCATTTTCTTTCATTATTTCAATAATACTATTCTATGCAAAATCATTGTCGACAATTTTTTGTTCTTCATGATTCCATATTTTTTCGTATTGGCATAACTTACTAAAATATATTTATTTTCACTATTTCCATCTTCAAATACTTGAATCTCTTTGTAGTTTTAATAATTAGTTATGCCTAGGTTTGTTTAGGAACATTCTCCTCCACTATAAGACCATCTTGATTTATTATTTTGTTGTATTAGAATTTTATCTTTGGAATCAATCAATCTACCATGCTTTAGGCATGCAATACTTTCATTTTTATAGCAAGGTTGTCGGTTGAGACTTCAAAATATCAGTTGGTACATAACACTTAGTTATTTTTATCAAGTTAATAAATGTGTCTGGCAATTAAGTTGTAATAAAGTGCATTATCTTCTTAAACTTTTGGTTCAAATTACTTTTTATGAGGATCTAGATAATGATAATTCATCCCAATTAATTTATTTATCCAACTATTATTTCTCTCCCCTAATCTTGGGAAAATTATCAAATTAAATAGTAATCACAAATCATGTTATAATTAAATCTCCAATTTATTTAACACATTTAATAATACAAGAAGACACATAACTAATGTATATTCCCAATTTTCTATAAGTACATATTTTGTGCATTGTGGTGTAGCAACTTAAACATATATCACATATTCTAAAATTCTAAAACGGGTTGTATTTGATTCCTATTGTAATGAGGAGTATTTATCAAAACTTATTGGCATGATGCGTACAAATGTGGATTCATATAAAATATCATATCATTATGCCAATTTTATATACATAAACATCAAGCTTTGTGATATTTACTCGCACCGACAATTTAACATATAATAATCATTGAAAGCTTGAGAATTGAATTCACAAACATTAGTAAGAATTGTGTCAATTGCATAATTTGAAAGTTTTGTTCTTACACTAATCATTAAATAAGTAATATTGTAAACTTCAAGTTGCACACTGATAACTCAGATGTGATTACCTTGTGGATGCATCTACCAGGATCTTATCAGAACATCCATTTATTGGATAAACAAATCCATATTTCTTTCAGAAATGTTAGAGATTTAGTCTCAACTTGAGTTAGCAAGGTTCTAATAATTCATATTCTTTGAGAACAAGCAATACTTAAAAAATCTTTAAAATAAATGATATACAAGTTCTTTAATAAACTTCCATGTAAATTCTCAGTTTTTCTTATCATTATTAATTGAGATAGTCTAATCGATCATGTCAATTAATTAATATATTTAGACTAATAAACTTTTTAATTTACTATGTACGTGATTCAATAATACTAAGATAAACTTGTAGTTACTGTATCATGTGATTTAATCATACAAACAAGTATACTATCATTGTATTGAAAAAAAATCAGATTAATAAGTCTGAAAATAGTTATAAATTTCATCATTGAAACAACCAAATATAAAACATTAAACTCAGTAGCCTAAAACCATATGCATTTATTGGGAATGACTCCACCAATCTTCCACCAAATAAAATTATTTAACCTATCAAACATTCCACCATATAATTTTTACAATGCATAACTTTACATTCCTTAAATCAAATGTTAGGAATGACTAGAGCCTCGTCGCAACATGGTGCCTTTGTCGGGAGGCGTGCACGCCGGCTACCTCCACCCTAGCAGATTGAAGGGTCTTTTGGGTTTGGGCTCCATTTCGGGTCCATTATACTGCCCCAGAGCCCTTTTTGGGCTTTGATCCAATTCACGGATTCTGATAATGGGCTCGTTTCATGTGTTCAGGATATGGGTCTCGTTCACAAATTCGGTTCATGAATACGGTTCATAGGCCCAAGTTGTGGATTTTAGCTTACATGTCCGATTCATGTGGCCTAATTGGGTCTGGCTAGTCGGTCCATTAATGGCTCAATAGGTCCGGTTTATTGGTCAAACTTAAGCTAATCGCCCACAAAAAACATGCATTTCGGAAGAAACAGAATAAAAACATCAAAAACACGACTGGACAAAACATAACCGACGCAAGTGATATAACTTGGTCTAAAATTTTGTGCAATAAATGGTTATATAGGGTTTTTTTTACATGGTTATTTAGTGTATTTAGTAAGGCAAAAGTTTTTATTTTCTTTTTGAACCAATCTAGTTAAAAATTATTAAGTAAAATTAATTTATTATTAACTGACGTATCTTGAAAAAAATATACTTCTACCAAAAAATCATGAAATTAAAAAGTGAACATAATAAATCTAAAATTTAATTTATGAAATTCTTTGAAGAATATTGAATCAAATTAAAATAGAATAAAGGAAAATGGAAAAGTTTAAACAAATGGAAAACTCATTTCTAAGAGGAGTCCTGAGCTCTGATTAAGCAATTCATTACATGTTTTGTTTAATTTAAAAATATTATAACATATTGTGTAACATTAATTACACAAATATACAAAGAATTGCAACTTTTATAATGTTTAGTGCGACACAATTATACAAAAATTGGCTATTTAAACAAATGATTACAACATTCATTATATTATGTATAATTACAGAAAATATTGCCTAATTAAACAAACAATTACAAATCTCATAATATTTTATGTAACACTAATTATATAAAATATTACCTAAATAAATAATTTAGTAAGTATATTTTTGTAGTATTTTGTAACACTTGAGTTTATAGAAATTGTGAAGCCTTTCTTAGAGATTTCCCATTTCCAAAAGTTAATCATGAAATTTGTATATAAATTAAGACGAAAGGACGAGGGATGAGACAAAAGGTGGTGGTGTGTGGTGCAAATAGTGCCAGCTCGTGGGATCCGCATATAGGATGAGCTATTGTCTTGGTGTATTTATAATAATAAGTTCGAGGATTCATTCTCTTATTTACTTTCGTATTAAATAAGAATTCAAACAGATTAATAGTTTAATGCTTCATCCGAATTTGTAAAAATATCAAGCATTTGATCTGCCAGTGGCGCACTATTTTAGGTGTGACAATGACACCAAAATATTTCAAAAGAAAACGTCATACATCTCCCCGACCGTACCTTTGTTTTGGGTCATATATTTAATTACACGCATTTAATTTTATTATACATCAGGTATCGAATTTAATCTTAATAAATGTGACAAGGAACATGGGATATGCAGCTTTAACAAACATTGGTTTATATACCAAAATTGAAGATAAAGTTTATAAATAAACATCAAAACTCAATAGCGTAGAAACATGAAGTAAAAGAAAATTATTGAGAATAAACAAGCTGACAGTTTTAATATTTAACACTTTTTGCTGTTTAAATCAGCTATAAAAAAAAAAGTAAATCACACAATATAATATAATATAAACACTATATATAAATCCCAACAGCATGCAAAGTCAAATTTTATAAAGAATACCAGCTTCATCCATGTCTCAGTAGTCAGTAATCCAGATTCAGGCAATTGAAACCAAAAGGTAAACCATAGAAAGATCACTTAGGGTAACCAGATGGTGGGTAACCAGGTGCTGGATAACCAGCTGGAGGGTACTGATGAGGAGGATATGCGGCCGGCGGGTAACCTTGAGGTGGTGGATAAGGCTGTCCATATGCTGCTGGTGGATAGCCAGCTGCAGGGGGTATTGGTTGATCAAGGCGAGACATCTGCTGAACAGGGGGAATGGCCATGGGTTGTGGACCGAACATGCCATCTCGTTTGTCCATTTCAATCTTATGTTGTGTCTGTAATCAAAGAAAATGTTAAGAAATGGTTCAAAATAAGGATATAACAAAATGTCATTTTGCATGTATTAGAACTCATCATACCTGCATACATGCACAGACCCTGCAAAAGGTAAAAATAAACGGGTCGTCAGTGTATTCTGAATGCAAAATTAACTAGAAGATAGATAAAGCAGAATGGAACAGATCACTTTACGTGCAATAAACCATATCAGCCAAACAGTTCAGCAACTGTGCAGCATCTTGAAGCTCATCACTTCCAACAATCATTGCAACTATGGAAAATATGCAGGCAACTTGTTGCAGGCAAAACATGAAACCCTGTATATTAAGTGAATATGTTTAATCATTGGCCAAGGACATCAGATGGAATTACAGATACTGATATACATTAGGTGTAGAAAGGGATAGTTTACAATGATGCAGTTGTCACATTTTGTTGTTTGAATGTTGAATTCATCTTGCAGCAGAAACCGGGTTGAAGCCACGGAGTTTCCAAAGCAGAGGAAAACCTGGAAATGACAAACACATTATATGAAAATGATAACAAGATACGAATAGAAGCTCACTGCAACTGGCACACCAACTTACAAATTATCTTGAAAGAAAACCACACAAAAAGTTATATGCCTATCACGAAAAAGTAGGTTCTTTAGACGATTTTAACATTGCGCTTTATAAAATAATACAATGTCCCTTCCACCCTCTCCTTTCCCAGATTGGACGTGTTTTTGCGCCTAAGGATTGTTTTCCCCACAGCTAGATCTTTTACCAAATTTTCAGAATTGGACATGGTTTATCTTTAAAACCCTGTAGGTTTTTGTATATTCAGTTCAATCTCAGTATCACTAATATTCCTATAGTTTGTGGGTAGTCTGGAGTAGGGAACCAAGTCTGTAAGCTTATAAATTAAGTTGCATGTTGAAGAAAAAAGACAGCAATAGAGACCATATAGACAAACTTCCTACCTCAGTGCAAAGGCAAAACTCGGGACATTTACTTTCACCACACCTACCACTGCATGGCATATAACCAGCACAACATGTATACCTACAACAAAAACAAAATGACATGTTTAAACCAAGATATCACTTCATAAACTTGTAATGAAAGAGGGACCAAATGTATCGATCACCTTGACATGTCATTATAAAGAGCTCGTTTCCGGAGCATGTAGGATACACATGGGCCACTGCAGTAAAACAAAAGCAGCAATGTATTTTGGAGACAGAAATTAAAGGTTAGATGTTTCCAAAAGGTTGAGCGAAAGAGAAAATTCATCAACATATTGCACAAGACTGCACATAATTTACTAGTATAGAGGCTAAAAGAAATGAAGACCAAGCAAAAAGCGAGTATTTTCAATTTCCACGGTGAAAGTGTAAGTGATAAAATTAAGAAATCAAAACACTAGCAGCAAAATTAGGCATTCTAGGAAAGACATTTTAGCATCCAAATTAAAACAGAAACATAAAAATCACGCAGAGTCAACCAGGTCAATCCAGTCACCACGTCTCGATCTTTAAACCCTAAACCATCACAAATAAAAAAAAAACAGCGCTTATTGCAGCTAACTAAACCAAAAGAAAAAATCGAAAACACAAAATTCAGCAGAGTCAGAATCAGATCTACAACAAACAAAAAAAAGATTCGGAATTACTTACCACCAAAAAGCCAAGCAGCAATCTGCAAAATTGAAATTAATAAACGATAAATCAAACTTTAAAAACACAAACACACACAAAAACACAGAGAGAAAGAAAGAGAGGAAGGAAGAACTACAAGGAGGGTCGCGTTGAATGGTGCTCATGAGATCCGTGTGCCAGAGATTCCGATACTCCTGACGGACCTTCATCTTGTCCAAGTATTCTTGCGACGCCATGATCTCTCAAACCCTAAAACACAACCACAGAAACAGAGAGCGCAGAACAAAAATGGAATGGAAAATGGAAGAGGAAAAGCTTTTTTTGATGAATGAATTGTTAAGGGTCAATGGCAGGCTTTGGCTTTGGCTTTGGCGTTGGCGTTGGCTTTTTGTTTTTTAGTTTAGATTTATCTTAAATACCAAGTCATTAAGACTAAGAAAGACTTTTGAATTTAAAGGAAATAATTAATAAAATTTCAATTTTAAATCGAGACGCCCAAGGAAATGGAGAATAAAATAACGTGATTTGCCTTAATTGCTGACCTCGGTTATTCTATTAACGCTGTTAATTTTTGTGATTTAAATTTTACTTTTTTTGGTTTAAATTATTCTTGTTCATGGGTACAATTATTCGTCTAAAATTTAGAATAATTTGAGAAAAAATATTAGGCCTGAAAAATAAGTTTTGGTAAAAAAGTTAGACTCGTTTAAAATATGAGTAGAGCTCAAGTATAAACATTCAAGACTCAAACCCGGTCGATTTTTAAATTTATAATATTTTGTATTATTTATTTTTATATATCATGTAATTTAGAACACGTTAAAAAATAAATCTATATAAAATGTATAATACTACTCTAATATAAATATTAAAATAATATTAAGATGACAACATAAAAAATTTCAATAAACAAAAATTTATAAAATTGTTAAATATTAAAATAACATAATATAAATATTTTTAGAAAAAATAAAAAATATGAACCGGTTTGGGTAAAATTTTAAACCCATATTTCGAAAAACTGGTCTAGATAAACATAAAATATATTAATATCATACTTAGAAATGACCCAACTTATGGACACTTTTACTTTAAATCACGTTTAATTACATTAATGTAAATTAAATTAACAAATATATATGCTTAGATTCGACTCAACCTATAAAACCTTTACTTTAAATCACATTTAATTACTTTAATGCAAATTAAATTAGTAAATACATATATATAATTATACATATCTCCAAAAGAAAAAGTATCAAAGTAATGATTATGGTTATTCAAAAAATTCCCCACATTCGTGGCTATTGAATTACAAAAATGTTTTCTTTATGTTATTTATGTTTAATAAATTTATGAATTTAAATTCTTCTTATAATTTTGGGGCAAGGACAAGGATGTCATTTTATTGTTATATAAAGGGATGCAATTTATTTAAAACTTAACATTCACAATTAGAGGTATTTTAATGATAAATGTTTCATTTCACCAATAACATGATAAATATTTCAATTTGAATTATTTAACAAATATTAAAAATAATTAAATAAATAACATTGAGACTACAAATTGTCGTTTTAAATATAGACGGCCCTAAAGTCTTACATCATTTATTCAACTATATATGCCTACCAATAAAGGCTTCGCTCCAAAGTTTTCCTCCCTTTTAGTCGTCTTCCTCGAATTTTCTTCGCGTAAGAAAATAATATAAAATTAGTAGCATTAAAACTCATGAAGAATTTCTTACTCTTTCGATAGAAGCTACTAGTACTTTTCAAATGTTAAAAGCTTTATATTTCAATTTTGTTGATAACATAAATATTTTAAAATTCAATGTGTTTACATAGTAGAAACTTCTCATGGATGCTTAGCATTGTCGATCATTAATATCTTATATGCTACATAATTTATTTTGTTAAACTGTAATTGTTACTTATATCTTGAACATATGACAATCATTTGAAATAATTTTATTGAACTGTAATCACTGCTGATACCGTGGATGTATAATCATTTATATTTGAAGATCAATTCATTTGAAGTAACATATATTAAATATTTGATTAGGTCAAACAATAAGACCTTTTTAATAAAGAGATTGGTTTCAAATCTATTTATACTAATAATAAAAATTCATGATTAAGTTGATGTAAAAGTGACCTTGGCACCAACTCAATTAGGAAATTATAAAAAACATGAGATTTATTAATTAAAATAAGTTATATTATTCGATGGTATTTAAACATTTTAAATTTAAAAAACAATAATAATATGCATATTGTGAGATTTGAATCCATGCAAATTACACTGTAGAAATTTTAAATTTACAACTCACTAAAGCTTCTTTTTTATTTTTTTATACTTTTTAATTTTATTATACACACTTTATTATCCCTGTTAATTTCCTATTTGTATCTATATTATTATTTAAGCTTTTACTGAGTTTGTGTCGCCCTCAATCGGGTCACCAACTCGATCAAAAATTTATGAAAATGTCCTTTCAAAAATCTAAACTATTATTTTAAGTGTTCTGTTAATTTTGTAGCACCCTCAACTGGGTCGCCAGCTTAATCAATAAACTATGGAAATGTTCATTCATAATTAAAAAAATTATTATTCGAGGTAATTTTAGTTTTTTATTTAAAAAAATTAAAATATGCGTATGATGAGATTTGGAACCATTAAATGTAATACCCCATATCCGTACCTGAGACCGGGATAGGATACGAGGCATTATCGAAATTTTCAGAATAATTTCAATTAATTTATATTATTTAGTATTCATTTTCATGTTTCATGTAACATCCTTTTCATATATTCAATTCAAAATATCATATAAAATACGATACAATACTTAAATTGTCATATTTACTTGCTCATTCAGGGTATCCGAACCTACCTGACTAAATTGCAGAAATACCAAGATTTAGGGGCATATTGGTAATTTATCATTTTCTCAAATTTCACCCAATCTTAAATTGATAAGTTCATTTAATTTATTAATTTAGATAATAAAACAATTTATTCCTTCAATTTAGTCATTTTTGACATTTTTACAAAATTGCCCCCTAAAGTTTTACTTTTATTCAATTTAGTCCATGAGCTTAAAACATGCAAATTAGCCATGCTAACTGAATATTCATATATATTTTTCCTCCTCCTCCTCTCCATTCCACATCCTTAATGTATATAACATTCTTGTAAGTACGATTTCACAATTTACTTATTAATGCTCACATCAATCTGTTCACACGAGTCATAGTCACTCAATTATTTATAATTCGAGCTACAGAGCTCAAAATTAAGATCCGTAAATTTTCCCTAAAACTAGACTCACATACCATTCCACCATAAAATTTTAAGAATTTTTGGTTTAGCCAATTAGTACAGTTTATTCATTTAAGTTTCCCCTGTTTCACTATCCAACAGTTCTGACCTCTCTTCACTAAAAATTAATTATATCACAGTACAAAACTCGGATAATGTTCCCATTGATTTCTATTAAAAATAGACTCATTAAGGATTCTAAGCATATAGATTTGAGACTCTAATTAATTTTCTCCAATTTTGGTGATTTTCCAAAGTCAAAACAGGGAGCCGAATTCATTCTAACATTGTCTCACAAAATTCATTATATCTCATAATTTACAAATCCATTGCTTACACGTTTCTTCTATAAAAACTAGACTCAATAAGCTTTAATTTAATATTTTATTCATATTCTAATTCTATTTCTACAATTTATGGTGATTTTCAAAGTTAGTCTACTTCTGCTGTCCAATATTGTTTTAGTTCAAGATGTTTATTACCATTTTCCTCTAAATTTCAAAGGTCATACAATTCAGTCCTTGCTCAATTAGCCCATCTATTAAGCTAATTTTTCTCAATTAACATTTTATTCCATCATTCTAAACTATTACACAATCTTTAAAAATCATAATTTTAACACTAAACCTTAATTCACAACTTTTTCACAATTAGGTCCTAAAATCAATTTCTATTGAAATTACTTGATAAAATCATCAAACAACAAAATCAAAGCTTAAAATTCATTTTATTTCATCATAAACAGCTAACACTTATCAATGATAGCTTTTAATTTTGTTCATAAAATCAAAAACTAATGAATTAAACACTTGGACCTAATTGTAAAAGTCACAAAAACATAAAAATCTCAGAGAAAAGGGTAAGAATTGAACTCACATATGTCAAAGTATGAAAAACCAGCAGCTTTCAGACCTCCCATGGCGTTTTTGCTGAAGAAAAATGATGATATCTCTAGATTTTTCAAATTTGTCTTGTTTTATATGTTTAATTTACAAAATTTCCCATTTTGCCCTTGTTTCTCCTTATCTTTTTTGCTGATTTTCTTGCCCAACCGTCCAGCCCATACAATTTGGGTCCAATTGCCTTTTAAATCCCTCCTTTTTAATCACTTAAACTATTTAATCACAATTTAATAAATTTCACACTATTTTCAATTTAGTCCTTTTTAATTAATTGACTAACCAAACGTTAAAATTTTCTAACGAAACTTTAATACTAACTTAACAACACTCCATAAATATTTATAAAAATATTTATGGCTCGGTTTATAAATCCGAGGTCTCGATACCTCGTTTTCAACCAAATTTACCTGATTAATTCTTTTAAAATCGCAAAATTCACTAATTAAAAACAATTCTTTTAAGTTCGCACTTGGCCTATAATTATTATTTGTTAAAATTTCTAAACATACTCGTCGGATTTAGTGATCTCGAATCACTGTTTCCGACACCACTGAAAAATTTGGCTGTTACAATACTAATTGGATTACTAAAACTTTAAATTAATCACAAAGCCAAAACTTCATTTTAATATAATTTATACATTCTTATTTTAATATGTAAAATTTATTATCTCCATTAGTTGTGTGTCTATATACTTACAATTTATTAAGCCTTTTAATGAGTTCGTGTCACCACTAACCGAGTCTCAACTTAGTTAAGAAATTAAATATATATATATATTTTGCAAAGTGAGTTATACGAATATGAGGGCTTTTTTTCGTATTTTATAAATCAATAGAAAATTCATAATAAGATTTGAACTAAGGACACCATGTGTATAAAACTTTTTCATTTACCATTTGAATTAAGTCAATTTTAAGTTTTTATTTGAAACTTTTATATCTATATTGGCATAATGACTTGTTTAGCCGTCCAATTTTACAAAAAAAAAAAAACTCTCCATTTAATTTTTTCTTTTTTTTAGCCTTTAAACTTGTATTGTTTGTCAAATTACCTAAAATGAATAGAAAAGTTAAGAATTGTTAACTTTGATAATGTGGCATACACGTGGATTTTCATGTGACAATTAATTGATTTTTTAAAAATTTAAAAATTATAAAAACTATTTGTAAAAAGTAAAAAAAAATATTTAAAAGATTATCAAAGATATATATATATTTTATATTTTAAAGTTTTTAAAAAATAACTAATTGCTAATGCGATAAGTCACGTGTGTCTCATATAAGCTAGAGGTGTGCATGGGCCAGGTCGAGTTTGGGTCTGTAATACCCCTACCCGTATTCATTGCCGGAATAGGGTACGAGACATTACCGGAGTTTACGAATTAATTTTTTTTTTTTCAATTCAACATATTTTCATGATAGATTCATGCATTTATATAAGATAACGTCATCACATATCTATAACCAGGTTTGTTAACCATACTAATGGCTAACTTTACATTCATTTCACATTAACATTTACTTTGTTAGCTTATACATGCCATTGATTTCCAAAATAAAGTTTCTTTATATACCGAAATCTCGAGGTCGACAGGTGATGATGTCTCCACCAAATCCGACCTCCGAGCTCTTAACACTACAAAACAAGGAAAAAGGAAACAGGGTAAGTACTTTGTGCTTAGTAAGCTCATGTAACAAGAATTATACTTACCTAATATTTTCAATACAATATAATAAACATTCATATATCCATTCAATGCATTATTACCCTAACATGCACAAACTCAACATTCAAGTTAGTACAATAATTTCCATGTATCAATAATATATATATATATACCATGATTGATGTACTCATCAATACCATGATTTTCATTCCCTTATTATTTTTTATATTTATCCCGTTGAATTTATCGAATTTCGATGGATTTTCGAGGTACACATTTATTGTACAATTAAGGTCCGTCAATTCATATTCATGTGCGCACATTTCCATTTCGGAGAGCACACTCACTGAACCTCAAGCTTGCGGTGGGATTACCAGTCGAGCTAAATCCTCGCAATATAAACTCATAGAGTATTGTCGGGATTACCAGTCGAGCTAAATCCTCACAACGACAATTACTCTAATGAACTTGGATCCAATTACAGTCAGGCTAAATTGAGACCCTAATTTGGATTACCCGTCCGGCTAAATCCATTTTACACATATTCTTCGGAGGGCTATATCGAGATAGGATCACCCGTCCGGCTAGATCCTTTTACCGTCAATTCATTTTCGAGATCCATCAATTTTCCTTTCATTCAACCGGATTTCTTCCCATTTTATCAAATATATCAATGTTTCATAAATTTTCATACAATGAACATTCAAATCATATTCATATAAAAACATGCATTTCAAGCATTTAAGAATATAATTCAAGTTACATGAACTTACCTTGATACTTGTTTGTAAACAGTAAAAATCTATTAATCCCGAACTTTTTCCTTTCCTCGATCTAGCTTCGTATTTGAATCTTCTGGATTTGGTACAAAAATTATGAAATACCAGCTTAGAGAACCCTCCTATGGCGTTTTTAGCTGCTGGAATTGAAGAGAAATGAAGAGAAATCTAGATATTTCCTATTTAGTCCTAGTTTTATTTAGTTAATTTTGCAATATTCCAATTTTACCCTTAATTTATCAAATTTTCTGCTGATTTCATACCCTTGCCGTCCAGCCCAAATAACTTTTGGGTCTAATTGCCTTTTATATCCTTTCTCATTAGACTAATAAGCTATTCAATCACTCTAGCAACGTTTACACCTATTACAATTCAGTCCTTTTCATTTAATTGACTACCCAAACATTAAAATTTCCTAACGAAATTTTAATACCACATTAATAACATTTCATAAATATTTATAAAATTATTTTTGACTAGGTTTTACGAGATAGAGGTCCCGATACCTTATTTTACCCAATTTCTTCAATAATTTCTTTTTCTAACTAATCACTAAATTGATAAAATTTTCCTATCAATATTTTCATACGATTTTCCTTATCATATAAATTTTCAAGCAAAAATATTGAAATAAATTTCTCTTTAAATCGGATTTGTGGTTACGAAACCACTGTTCCGATAACATTGAATTTACGCCATTACAACTCTCCCCCCCTTTTAAGGATTTTCGTCCTCGAAAATCTTACCAGTAAAGAGGTTTGGGTATTGTTTCCTCATTGCCTCTTCCGGTTCCCATGTTGCTTCCTCAATCCCGTGCTTTTGCCATAATACTTTCACCAAATTTATCTTTTTATTTCTAAGCTCTTTTGTCTCCGTGCAATATCTTGACCGGTTCTTCACTTTAAAGTCATATCCGGTTGAATCTCTACTTCATCGGAGAAATAACATGTGAAGGATCGATCGATATCGTCGTAACATAGATACATGAAAAACATTATGGATTCTATCAAGTTCGGTGGTAATGCCAATCGATAAGCGACGGTCCAATTCTTTCTATGATTTGATAGGGCAGATAAATCTTAGACTCAATTTACCCTTTCGACCGAATCGAAGAACTTTCTTCCAAGGAGACACTTTCGAAATACCTTGTCACCGACTTGAAATTTAATCTCTTTTCGCTTAAGGTCGGCATATGATTTTTGACGATCGGAAGTCGTTTTTAGACTATCTCGAATAACCTTTACTTTTCTTCATTTCCCGGATCAAATCAACCCCATGTATCTTCCTTTCATCGAGCTCATCCAATATAACGGTGTTCTACATTTTCTACCATACAAAGCTTCATACGGAGCCATTTTAATACTAGGCCGATAAGCTGTTATTGTAAGCAAATTCAATCAAAGGTAGATACCTCTCCCAATTACCTTCAAACTCTAGTATACAACATCGGAGCATATCTTCCAATACTTGAATTACACGCTCAGATTGACCATCAGTCTGAGGATGAAATGTAGTGCTTTGAAATACAACTGAGTACCCAAGGCTTCTTGCAATTTGTCCCAGAAACGAGACGTAAATCGGGGATCTCTATCTGATATAATGGAGACAGGCACTCCATGTAACCTGACAATCTCAGATATGTACAGTTCAGCTAGTTTATCTAAAGAATAATCCATACGTACCGGAATAAAGTGAGCTGACTTTGTCAATCGGTCTACAATCACCCAAATAGCATCTTTTTTCCTCGGAGACAAAGGTAGCCCCAATACAAAATCCATAGTGATTCTTTCCCATTTCCATTCCGGTATAGTAATTGGCTGAAGTAACCCCGAAGGTACCTGATGTTCAGCTTTAACTTGTTGACATATTAAACACCTTGATACAAACTCAGAGATATCACGTTTCATTCCCGACCACCAGTACATCTTTTTCAGATCATTATACATTTTATTACTCCCCGGATGTACAGACATAGTACTACTGTGGGCCTCGCGTAAAATCTTCTGTATGAGCTCTGAATTCTGAGGTACACATACCCTACCTCTGAATAATAAACAATCATCAGAACCAATCTGAAATTCAGAATCATTACCTGACTCACAATGTGCCCGTTTAACCTGTAACTTCTCATCATTCTTCTGAGCTTCACATATTTGCTGTAAAAATGTCGGTTTAGCTCTCAATTCAGCTAGGATTGAACTATCATCAGTCAATGATAACCGGGTATTCATAGCTCGTAAAGCAAATAGAGATTTCCGACTCAAAGCATCAGCTACAACATTAGCCTTATCCGGGTGGTAATCAATAATCAAATCATAGTCCTTTATTAGTTCAAGCCACCTGCGCTGTCTCAAATTCAAATCTTTCTGTGTCATCAAATATTTCAAGCTTTTATGATCAGTATAAATATGACATTTCTCACCGTACAAGTAATGCCGCCATATCTTCAAATAAATACAATAGCGACTAATTCAAGATCATGTCTTGGGTAATTTCTTTCATGTGGTTTAAGTTGTCTTGAAGCATAGGCTATTACTTTACCTTCTTGCATCAAAACACAACCTAAACCATTTAATGAGGCATCATTGTAAATAACAAATTCCTTACCCGGTTCAGGCTGCACTAATACAGGTGCTTTCGTTAATAGGTCTTTCAATCGGTTGAAACTTTGTTGACATTCATCAGTCTACTCGAACTTTACATCTTTCTGCAATAATCTAGTCATTGGAGAAGCTATCATAGAGAATCCCTGTACAAATCTCCGATAATAACCAGCTAAACCCAAGAAACTTCTAACTTCAGATACATTCTTCGATGGACTCCAATTGACAATAGCTGAGATTTTACTTGGATCTACCCTGATGCCTTCGACAGATACAATGTGTCCAAGAAAACTCACTTCTCGAAGCCAAAATTCACATTTACTGAATTTAGCATACAACTGCTTCTCTCGTAGAATTTGCAACACAATTCTCAAATGTTCTGCATGTTCTTCTTCATCCCGAGAATAAACCAAAATATCATCAATGAATACTACTACAAATCTATCTAAGTACGGTCTAAATATCCGATTCATCAAATTCATGAATACTGCAGGTGCATTAGTTAGCCCAAACTGTATAACTAGAAACTCATAATGCCCGTACCTGGTTCTAAAGGCTGTTTTTGGCACATCTGACACCTTTACCCGTAACTGATAATAACCTGATCGAAGATCAATCTTTGAAAACATAGTAGCACCTTTCAGTTGATCAAATAAATCATCAATCTGGGGTAACGGGTACTTATTCTTTATGGTTACTTTATTAAGCTGCCGGTAGTCGATACACAATCTCAAAGACCCATCTTTCTTTTTCACAAACAGAACCGGAGCACCCCAAGGTGAATGACTCGGTCGAACAAAACCCCTGTCAACAAACTTTTGCAATTGTGTCTTTAACTCTTTTAATTCTATAGGAGCCATCCCAGATGCGAGCTATGGAGATCGGAGTAGTTCCGGAATCAAATCTATAGAAAATTCCACTTCTCTTTCGGTGGCAATCCGGTAATTCTTCCGAAACACATCGAAAATTCACATACCATCGAACCGCACGTATCTTTGACTCGAGATACCTTGGTGTCGAGTACATAAGCCAAGTAAGCATCATACCCTTTTTGACATACCTCATGTCGCCATTATCGAAATCATATCGATAACCCTCCATACGATCAGATTTAACCCGGAGCAACTCACCATTCTGACATTTTAACACAATATATTTTTGTTTACAATTTACTACCGCATTATGCTAGGTTAACCAATCCATACCCAATATCACGTCAAATTCATCAAATGGCAGTAACATCAAATCAGCCGGGAAACAATAACCTCTTACCATTAGTGGACAATTTTTACAAATTTTATCCACTAACACAGACTGGCCCAGGGGGTTCGAGACTTTAACCACAAATTCAGTAGGTTCAACAGATAAATTTTTAACAATTGCAAGTTTAACACATATATATGAATGCGTAGAACCAGGATCAATCAATGCAGTAATATCAGTATCAAGTAAAGAAAATGTACCAAGACTAACATCGGTCTCTTGAAGCATCTTCTCTGGCACGAATGGCATATGTCCTAGCAGGTGCTCGTACCTCAGGCCGACCTATAGTATCTTTTGTAGCTCATCGACTACCACTGACATTACCGGATGGTCGAGGTGGTCTGCCCCTCGAAACTAGATTACTCGGCTTCGATATATGTTCAACTTCTTTTTCAACCCTTTCTGGACAATCTCTGAGGAAATGGTCAAAAGAACCACATCGGTAACAATCCCCACTCTTAAATCGGCATTCACCAAAATGAGCTTTATTACAGTACTAGCATCTCGGTTTAGGAGTGCCAACACTGCCAACACTGGTCACTGATGGAGTAGAAGGCCTTGGATTAGTGCGTTGAGAACCTCGTTCTTTGCCCGAATACCTAATGGCTGAAGTAGAACGATCCTGATATTTCTTCAATTTCTTTGAAGCAGAAAACTGGGATTTTCCCATCGGTCTTTTACTAAAAATTCAAGCTTCCCTTTCAGCCTGTTTCTTTTCTTTGCTCAATTCTTCTGCTTTATAAGCTCTCTCTGCCAATGTAGCAAACTCTCGAATTTCAAGAATTCCGATCAGTAACTTAATGTCTTCATTCAACCCTTTTTCGAATCGTTTGCACATTTCAACTTCTGACTGTACCCATTCTCGAGCATATTTACTCAATCGAACAAATTCTCTTTCATATTGAATCTTGATCTATTGCCTGTTTTAGCTCAAGAAATTCTTTTCTTTTCGGTCAAGGAACCTCTGGTGATATATATTTTTTGAACTCGATTCGAAAGAATTCCCATGTAATTTCTTCTTTCAAACAACTGAAGCTTTAGTATTCCACCAATGGTAAGTTGTATCTTTTAGCGGTGAGACGGCACATTTGGACATTCTTCGGTGTACAAGATAATTCTTCCGAACCCGAGTAGTATTTTCTAACCGAATTCAGCCGTTCGAAATCATCATCAATCTTTGCTCAAATTCTTGACCCCATATTTTGAATTTTATCTCTGGAGCTTTCCTTTTACGTGATTCAAGACTGTACCTTGTGGGACCTCCGGAACCTGTGAAGGAGCAGGAGGGGGAGCTTGAACTTGCTGCACTACAGGGTTAGTTCTTAAGTATTGATTAAACCATTCATTCATCATTTGAAAGAAGGTTGTTTTGCCTCCTCCCTCGACCCTCTTTCTGGGCCTTCTCTGCTAGTTTCTTCTTTTTGTACTGAAGCCGGAGCATGACTCCCAGCTTCCTCAGATTGAGCTCGGTGGGATGACATTACTATAAGAAAAACACATTTTAAATGGTCGGAGATATCACACTATCAATAATAATTTAAATGGCATGTATAGCTAATCCAGATTTACTACATCGGTCCTAGAACCGACTAAACCGTAGCTCTGATACCAATAAATGTAATACCCCTACCCGTATTCATTGCCGGAATAAGGTACGAGGCATTACCAGAGTTTACGAATTATTTTTTTTTTTCAATTCAACATATTTTCATGATAGATTCATGCATTTATATAAGATAACGTCATCACATATCTATAACCAGGTTTGTTAACCATACTAATGGCTAACTTTACATTCATTTCACGTTAACATTTACTTTGTTAGCTTATACATGCCATTGATTTCCAAAATAAAGTTTCTTTATATACCGAAATCCTGAGGTTGACAGTGTGATGTGTCTCAGACCAAATCCGACCTCCGAGCTCTTAACACTACAAAACAGGGAAAAAGGAAACGGGGTAAGCACTTTGTGCTTAGTAAGCTCATGTAACAAGAATTATACTTACCTAATATTTTCAATACAATATAATAAACATTCATATATCCATTCAATGCATTATTACCCTAACATGCACAAACTCAACATTCAAGTTAGTACAATAATTTCCATGTATCAATAATATATATATATATATATATATACCATGATTGATGTACTCATCAATACCATGATTTTCATTCCCTTATTATTTTTTATATTTATCCCGTTGAATTTATCGAAATTTCGATGGATTTTCAGAGGTACACATTTATTGTACAATTCCGGGTCCGTCAATTCATATTCATGTGCGCACATTTCCATTTCAGAGAGCACACTCCCGCGAACCTCAAGCTTGCAGTGGGATTACCAGTCCAGGCTAAATCTCCTGCAACGACAATTACTCTAATGAGCTTGGATCTGAATTACCAGTCCAGGCTAAATTCAGATCCTAATTCGGATTACCCGTCCGGCTAAATCCATTTTACACATATTCTTCGGAGGGCTATATCAGATAGGATCACCCGTCCGGCTAGATCCTTTTTACCGTCAATTCCTTTTCAGAGATCCATCGAATTTTCCTTTCATTCAACCGGGATTTCTTCCCATTTTATATATCAATGTTTCATAAATTTTCATACAATGAACATTCAAATCATATTCATATAAAAAACATGCATTTCAAGCATTTAAGAATATAATTCAAGTTACATGAACTTACCTTGATACTTGTTTGTAAACAGTAAAAATCTATTAATCCCGAACTTTTTCCTTTCCTCGATCTAGCTTCGTATTATTAGAAACACAAAAATTACAAGAAAAAGGCAAGGATTAACTCACTTGGTGCAAAAATTATGAAATACCAGCTTAGAGAACCCTCCTATGGCGTTTTTAGCTGCTGGAATTGAAGAGAAATCTAGATATTTCCTATTTAGTCCTAGTTTTATTTAGTTAATTTTACAATATTCCAATTTTACCCTTAATTTATCAATTTTTCTGCTGATTTCATACCCTTGCCGTCCAGCCCAAATAACTTTTGGGTCTAATTGCCTTTTATATCCTTTCTCATTAGACTAATAAGTTATTTAATCACTCTAGCAACTTTTACACCTATTACAATTCAGTCCTTTTCATTTAATTGACTACCCAAACATTAAAATTTCCTAACGAAATTTTAATACCACATTAATAACATTTCATAAATATTTATAAAATTATTTTGACTCAGTTTTACGAGATAGAGGTCCCGATACCTTATTTTACCCAATTTCTTCAATAATTTCTTTTTCTAACTAATCACTAAATTGATAAAATTTTTCTATCAATATTTTCATACGATTTTCCTATCATATAAATTTTCAAGCAAAAATATTGAAATAAATTTCTCTTTAAATCGGATTTGTGGTTCTGAAACCACTGTTCGATAACATTGAATTTACGCCATTACAGGGTCAGACACAACTAAAACTTTAGGCCCGTTTGCTAGGCTTGAGCTTAGCACGGCCAAAAAAATGGGCCTAAAATTTTGCCAAGCCCGACCCTAATAAAAATGCTAAAATCCAGGCTTGACCCAAATTACCATATTAATTTTATATAATTTTAAAATATATACATCAAAAATACTAAAAATATCAAAATAAATATTTCCTAATAAATTGAAAATAAATTTTAAAAATATGTATACTTAAATAACACTAATATAGATGCAACTTAACAAGCAAATATCTCTAAAGTAATAACAAAATTAACAAATGTCTTTAAAATAATAACAAAATTAACAATAAAATAAGTTTTATACAATATCCAAACAATAACAACAAAATAGTAGCAACATAATAGTAAAATGGTAGCAAAATAGAGAGAAAACAACAAGAAAATAATATTTTAAAAAAAACATATTATATTTGTCCTTTAGTGAATTCGGGTCGAGTCGGGCTTGGCAAAAAATGCCTTACTTTAGGCGCAGCCCGTTTTTTAAAACAGGCCTTATTTTTTGTCCAAGCCCATTTTTCGAGCCTATATTTTTGCCTAAGCCCTCTCACATTTTAGGCGGGCTTTTGGGCTGAGCCGGGTGGCTCGACCCATGAGCAGGTCTAATGTCAGCAAAGTTAACAAAAATTAATTTTCTTATCCATTTTTGGGTGTTTTGACAAATAATGTAAGTTCAATGGCAAAAAGAGGCAAAAATTTAAATGAACGGTTAAATGACTTTTTTTTTGTAAAGTTTGAGGGCCAAATAAATCATTATGCCATGTACATTTGTGTTCTAAATTTTCATACATTTGTATCTATACTATTTATTAAGTCTTTTATTGAGTTAGTTTCACCCATCATTTGAGTTCCAATTCATTTAGAAAATTATCAAAAATATTTTTATTTGCAAAGTAAGTTATACGATTATGTGGGTGTTTTTGTTTTTTATATTTTATAAAATTAATAAAAAATTTAGATAATGAGATTTGGACAAAGGAATCAATGCATATAAACTTTTTTATTTATCATTTAAACTAAAGCAGTTTTAGTTTTCATTTGAAACTTTTATAAGAATATTTATGTTCTAAATTTATATATAAATATATATATATATATATATATATATATATATGAATAATGTTGTTAATTGAGTTAGTATCACAAGTCAACCGGTACCAACTCGATTAAGAAATTTTAAAAATGACATTCCGTATTTAAAGTAAATTATATTATTCGAGAGTATTTTAGACATACATTTGTGTTTTAAATACTTTCACAGCGTATGTAAAATAAATTTATCATACATCAATGTGGTTAGGAAGATTACGAAATGTCCTTCTACAATAAAATAAATTATATTATTTGAAGGCACTTTAATCTTTTTATTTAACAAAAACCAGTAAATATTAAAAATAAATATGATGAGATTTGAACTTACACCAGTTGAATTAATAACATCTAATATTTACCAGTCGACCAATTTTTATTTTTTAAGTTTTTCTACATTTTAAATTTAATATGCATAATTTATTATTTTCGTATTTATGTTTTAAATTTGTGATTTATATAATAAGATTTAAAGGGTATTTGAAAAGTATCATGATTTGAAATTTTGAATGATTTTGTTGATATTTTAACCTTGTATTGAGAATTAATGTCTAATTTTTAACCATCTAACTTTGTAAAAAATAGTTTTAGCTTTCTAATTATTTTTCATATTTCCTATTTTTTAACTTTGTATTATTTATCAAGTCACCTAAAAATGAATAGAAAAGTTAACGTGTTAATTTTGCTACCAGACATACACGTGGATTGACGCGTTGGTGTCGAGTTGGCTTGTGCCATAAACTCAATCACACACTTAAATAATAGTATATATATAAATAATGTACCCAAAACAATTTGTGTAATAAAATTGAAAAATATAAAAATATTATATTATAACTTTAGTTGAAGTGTTAAAGAAAATATTTTTAAATGTTGATGGCTTGGTTCAAATCTGAACACTTGTAATTTTTTAAATAAGAAAAAGGAGAAAAGTACCTCGTAATTGTATAACTTATTTAAAGTATGTAAATTTATTTTAGTAATTTTATTAATCGAGTTGGTGTTGAGTTGGCTGTGATATCATCTTAATCACACTTAAATAATAGTAAGTATAGATATTCAAATAATGTGAATGGACAATTTATGTAATAAAATTGAAATGTATAAAAATATTAAATAAAAATTTGTAAACATTGGTTGAAGTGATAAAAAGATTTATAAGATGTTGATGGCATGAGATCAAATCTCTAGATGTCTATTTTTTATGTTGATGTAATAATAATTTGATGTTTTGATTTGTATGGAGTTGTAGTTAAAGTTATTGTCACTTTATAAATTATTGGTAATTTTACATTTTGGTCACTTAATTTTAAAAAGTTACAAAATGGTCACTAAACTATTTAAAAAATTTTATTCAAGTCATTGAACTATTCGAAAATTTTTATTTAAATCATGAGGTTGTTAAGTTTTTTTTTTTTTTTTGTAAAAGTTTAAGTAGTGAGCTCCAAGGATCATTCGACGATTAGTATTCATCGACGAGTAAAAGAACAAATCTTATATCCAAATCAATCTGATAGTTATGGTTGGAGATCGAAGAAGAAAGCTGTTGAATTTTGGTTTGCCGATTTGTGACGCTCAAAGTTGTTTCATGAAAATAAAATGAAGTGTAAAAGAGAAAGGAAAGAAAATCTTTTGATTGTTGCAAGCGTTATGAACAAAAAAGGTCATACAACAACGACTTTAACAATCCAATGACTTAAATGACAACATTTGAATAATTCAATAATCATTTTATAACTTTTTGAAGTTGAGTGACTAAAATATAAACTTACTGATATTTTAGTAACCTTGATGGCAATTTTTCCTTAAAATATTTGTCTTCGAACTTTTGATAATCTGATTATCATCAAACTGATTATTTTGGAGGCAGGGAGCTTACTTACTGCCTTAGACGACAATGGTTTGGGCCTTGGGGCATTCGGCAAGGGTACACCTTGATCTTGTTATAGTCTCCTTTTGCCCGAAACATAGCTTCAACTTGGGCCACATTTACGTCTAGTTTCCCAACATGTTCGAATAAAGGGTTCGTTCGTATATTAGATTAACGTCTCAAAATTCTACACATACATATATTCCATCTCCAGTCCTACATATAAATGCTGTTGTTCCAAGGGCGAGACCCGAGACCCTTTGTCTTGTTCTTCCATGTAATAATGTCGAAGACGTTAATAAACAAACTCAGTGCCTGAGCCTTGTCACCTTATGCATTCTGGCCGTTTCTTGGCCGAACAGAAAAATAAGTAAAATCAACCCAAAACTTTCCTTTATTTTTCCTCTTTGCTCTGTTTTTGGTTTCTACAGTAAAGAAATGGTTTCCACTGATACCATTGATTATCACTCATTGTTTGATCTTCCTTCCTTTCCTCTCAACGATTCTTCATTAGATTATAATAATCTTCAAGCCTTATTGAACAATAAACAAACCCCAGAAGAAAACCCAGTTGTTGATCATCAACCCACTTGCCAAAACCAATTACTTGGAACCCAGTTCCAGTCTTGTTTGTCATTTGGTCCGAATTTGGAACAGGGGTATGAAGAAAGTTTCAACAACTTGAATGGCTTTGAACTTAAAAATGAAGAATGTCAAGAGGTAACAAAGTACTTGCGAAGAAACTTTTCATTTCAACCTTGTTTTGATCCTCTCGTGGCGTCAGAGAATTTTCAAGGTCAAGCTTTGAGCATGCCCCAAAACACCTGCAATGGAGATTTAGAGGTTTGTTACTTCGTTTTGTTCCCTGTTTCTTGCTCTGTTTTTTTTTTTTTCCTAATGGGGATTGATTCTTGTTTTGTTCCTTTGGCTTTAGAATATGAACCAAAAGTCATATGAGGAAGCACAAACACCCTTTAAAGTAGGACGTTACAACCCAGAAGAGAGACAAGAAAGGATTTCCAAGTACAGAGCAAAGCGCAATCAAAGGAACTTCAACAAAACAATTAAGGTTTTGATTTATTTAGAGACCACATTAATTGGATCCATTGTGTTTTAAAAACCCTTCTAAACGTGGTTTGGTTTTATGTTTGATGTTAAAGTATGCATGCCGCAAAACACTAGCCGACAGCCGTCCTCGTATACGTGGCAGATTCGCACGCAACGATGAAGCTATTGAGATTCCCAAAGCTGCATGTTCAACCAGAGATGAAGAGGAAGATGATTTATGGGTACTTCTAATACACCATTAAAACGATTTTTACTTAATATATTTTGGATACTAAAAGTGCATGTAAAATGTAAATATCTCATTTTTTTTTATTGCTTCATTTTGCAGGTATTGCATGAGGTTGAAGATGATGAAACACTAGCAAGAGGAGATTTTATGAACAGTTTCTGTCAAAATCAATTTCAATACCACCATGGCTACTTCTGATAGTGTGGGAAAAAACCTTAGTTTTTTTAGCCTTCTAGTATCTTTAGGATAATCGCCATGGCTACCATTTTAGAGTAAGAAATAATTGTAATTTCTAATTAGTGTGAATAACTGCAGCCATTATATTGAGTTTGAAATATTTTTACATATTATCAAAAGCATTTTCATCCCCAATACTCGAACTTAATATCTTAAAAACTTAATAATTCATATTTAATATTATTATATGATAACATATTTTATGTGAAGTGCCCATAATCAATAACACTTTGAAAGGTTTGAATAATATATATGTATATTTAATGATCATGTCAAGCATCTTCACTTGTTGAATTGGATCCATTACTTTAAAAAAATTGGAAGATAAAATATGGGGGTCAAACATATGTTGGTGGTTGAAAATCTGTTTAATTAATGAACTTGTTCAAGTTAACTGGCTTGGTAAATTGTGTTAGAATTTAATACCAGAATATTGAACATGTTGATCAAAAGTCTCAAATTCCATGTGTTCCTCTGGTTTAAAGGTGCATTTGGTTTTTTTAAGCCTTATTATGGAACATTTTATAACAA
Source organism: Gossypium arboreum (assembly GCF_025698485.1). NCBI lineage: Eukaryota > Viridiplantae > Streptophyta > Magnoliopsida > Malvales > Malvaceae > Gossypium > Gossypium arboreum. The sequence continues at coordinate 115,744,423 of NC_069081.1, read as the reverse complement.
CTTGAAGAGAACTTGATTAATCTTTACCAACTCCTATCAAAATCAATACAGAAACTGTTCTGCAACTTGCAAACTTTTCTTCTTCTTTTTTTACTATAAAAAAGAATTACAGTGATCGGTTACCAAAAAGGGTAATCTTCATTGGAATATGTCACTTGCCAGTAGGTTTTTTTAGGAGGGTTTATGCTACATTTTTTGTCTAAATGTTTGGTTAAAGAGAAATGGTATCTTCCCTTTTCTATGTATATTTATGCCCTTCAATGTTCATCACAGAATGTTGAATTGTTCACACAAACAAAAAGGGTTGTTCACCAACATAAAAATGCCCTTATATAAATCCATAACAGTATAGGATAGAAGAAGAAATTCCAGACGTGAAACTTCGAATTTTAAATCCATTGGATGTTATATCTTAGAGGTGCTAACATGAAAGAAGATTCGAGCCTAAAAGTACTCCGAAAGTCCTTGTATTATGAGTTGGATTTTTTTTTGTCTCTTTTTATTAAAAAACGCTAGATCAAAAAATAAACTGATCATTTTTGTTAAAAATATCATTCATTTTCATCGTTAAAAATAGTTCTTATATGTCAATATGAGGTACATATGCCATGTCACATATAACTATTTGATTATTCCGTTAATTACTCTAATTTTTAATAATAAAATAATTGAAATTTTTAACAAAAATATCAATTTATTTTTAATCTAATGTACATAAACTAATTTACTATTTTTAATAAAGAATATGAAATACAATCTAATGAATGAGACAGGAAAGGAAACAAAGTAATTAAGAAGGAAAAAACCTTTAAAAAAAGGCAATGAAAAGGAAAGGCAAATATATTTTCCTGAATAGAAAAAAAAAAACAGAACTTAAAAATATCTTTCAATAAAATAACAGTCAAAGCAATTTCCAAGTCCAAGGGTAGAGGATTAGTTTATATTATCAAATGCTTTTAACTCTATTTAGTGTAGTCAAATCCAGGGTCTATAATGATTTAGCCTATGGAAAAGCCTTTGATGATTGTAATTCATATGGAGGGTCTGAAATTCAAGGCTGTAAATGATATTTATAGTTCAAGAACTTTAACCTAATGCTTATAGTTATATCTGGAATTTATACCTCTGCATTTTATATTTTGAAAAATGGGAATTCAAAGAGAATTAGACTGGTTGGCAATGGCAGCTTGCAGCTCCTTGTATCAGAAGCTAGAAATTAAACTATAATCTTCTTATTTTTAAAGTCATCAAAAGGGCAATGGCTTCTTTTTTCTTAGAACTTCAATAAAGGTTCTTCCATAGCGCTGCTAATTCAAAGATGAAACTAACAGTACCAAATTCTAAAACAACCGATAAAAATAAGGGTAAATTACATTAATAATCATCTAATTATTAGTATTTTTTTTGTCACAATCTGATTAAGAATGATAATTTTTAAAATTAGCGTAATAGTAATTTTAACCCTCAACATTTATATATTGTATCAATTTAGCTTTGATTCTAAAATATCTAACCTCAACACTTACACATGGTGTAATTAGGTAATTTTTGTAATTTTGCTTTTTTTGAAAAAGTAATTCTTTGAAATATTGTCAAAATGAAATTTTACATTATTTTTCATTTTCTACTAAGCCACATACTTATACTAATACATTGTATGTTAACCGCTGTTAACAGAAAGGCTAACAATCAAAACAAACTAATTACAGCTACTTACAATATACTCTAACTCTTTTTGACCTTTACACCTAAAAACTAAAAGAAAAATTTATCAATTAAATTTAATTGAAAATATATAAAAATAGAACACCCAAAAATCCAATAAATATTTTTTATCTTTTCTCATTCTTTTAAAATTAAACCTCAATGTTATAAAGAAAAGCAAAAAAAAAAAGACAACATTACAGAATGTGTAAATGTTTAAGGTTAATTTTTTTAAAAAAATCAAGACTAAATTGACATTATTTATAAATGTTGAATGTTAAAGTTGCTATCATGCCGATTTTAAAAGCTACTACTATTAGCCTGTCGGTGATCAAAAAAGACAAAATTGATAATTGGATAACTATTTTATAACTTTTCATAATTAAGTGACAAAAAAATACTAATAGATTAACTGACCATTTTATAATTTTTTATAATTAGTGATAAAAAAGAGATTTATTAATATTTTAGTAATTCCGTGTAATTTACCCTAAAAATTAATAAAGCTGAAGATCTCTGCTTTCCCGCAAAAGTACATTGAGTTATTACTGACTTTTAATACCCTTTAAGATCTTTAGTTTCACCTGCTCAACTAGAGAACGACAAGTATTTAGGATTTATGATCAAACATTTTCTTGCAGGATTAAAAAAAAATGAATGAGAGACCAGATAGACCACCCACATTAATGGGGGGAGGAAAACACCAAAAAAATAAAATAAAATCATAATAATATATAGTTTATATATAGGGAGAGAGGCACTAAAAAGGAGAAGATTCTATGCACACTTTGACCAACTCAATATTGGAGAAAAAAAGATTCTTAAAAGCCACTTCTTCAATATCATATCATTGCATTGCAGGCTATAGTTATTTAGATGATTGGTTTGTGGACTTATTAGAAACTTTAAACACACACACAAAAAAAAGGAACTTCTTTCTTTTGGGATGCTGAGAATAGAATCAAATGGCCCTAAATATGCAGAAAAGGGCTTTTGTTGGCTACATATATACTTATTTGCCACAACTATTAAATATATTAGCATATCATAAGTATGCACATGAATGGGATATGATTGGTTGAATGGACCAACCCTTTTCATTTTACTTTACAAGATATCATGCCAGTGATAATGAAAGTAACTTTGGGTAAACAACATAAATATTCAGAAAAAATAAGGGTAAACTACTTTGCTAGACATTCAACTGTTTGGTAAGTTTCTTTATTTTTGAGTTATTTAATTATAAAAATTATAAAATAATTATCTAATTATTTGATTTTTCTTTTTGATCATTAGCAGATGGAAAATGAGTTGGTAGCTTTTAAAATATTAGTCTAATAATAACTTTATCCCTCAACATTTATATATTGTGTAATTTGATCCTTTTCAGTTTTATTTTTCTTTGAAACAATTTTTAGAATTAATACTAAATTGACACAATGTATAAATGTTAAGGATTAAAATTGTTATTATGTCAATTTTAAAAGTTGTCATCTTTTATTAATCTTTGAAGAACAAGTGACTAAAAAAGACAGAATTGAATAATTGAGCGTAAAAAAAAAATTTACCAATAGTTGAAGACTACCAATGTAGTTTATATAAAAAGTAAAGATATTAAAGGCTTAAACCAAAACTCCCTGCCATTGTTGCTGTAATTAGTATGGAACTCAAACAATGGCATCTTTGGGTGATTTCTCCCCACTTTACTGCCTATTAAAGTGTTTACAGTCTCTTGATGTTTCCCCTACAAATGGAAGATGTTGGCTCTTGGGTGATGGTGTTTTTAATAATTTGTTTTATAATATTACTTCCCTTTTTTACCTTGACTGAACTGATGTTTATTTCCTGTTTTTTCTCTGCTATAAAGAATCAGAACCCTACTTTACCACTTTGCTTTGTCTTTTATTCCTTTTGTTGGGTGATGTGTTATAATGCCACCTAGTCCTGGTTGCTTAATAAACTCAATAATTTTTCAAGAAAATGAAGAGGGAAATTTCTCAGATTTGCCTTTTTCATGACTTGATGATGAAGTAAGTTTTTTCTAATGAAAATATACTCATATTAAACGTATACTCGTACACAAGATTCGCTTTTGCTTTTTTTTTTGCTTTTCTATGACTAAAACAGCAAATAGAAGGTAAGGAGAGAGATTCATGCTACAAGGGGAATGTCGCTAAAAAAGTAGTCAAATGCTAGAGAGACCCTAGCTAGGTATTGGTAATGGTTGGGAAGTGAAACTAATAGTATATTGAAGAGTGGAAGAATCCCATAAATTCTCTTTTATATACGTCAAAAGATTCAAAAGTGGTGTTGGTGAGGATGGGGTCTCTTACCAACTTCCATTTTCATGTCTCACTACAAACCTTTCCTGCTATCAATTTGAGCTGTGAACCAAACACAACTGCTGATATGCTCTGGGATGTAAAGCTTCTTTGTTAAAACTTGCTATTCGCCATTGTCTTGCATGTTCTTCAATGCCAATATTGTATATCATTCACCACTAGGAAATATCACTGTTCATCTATTTCAAACAAAAGTCCTTTCATTCTAAAACAAGAAAAGCCTTCTCCGTATACAGCAATACGAGTACTTGTTACAAACTATAACTATCTTTAAAAGTCGTCTCCTTAGTTAGAATTGTTTGATTTAGAATTGAAAGGGTTTGTTTTTGTTGAGTGTTTTTTATGTACTCATTAAAGCCAATTCCTATTTATATGTTACAGTTCCATGATTTGATATACTAAGATTAAGTAGGTCTTCATACAGGTCAACACGTATAGGTTAACATGTGTTTCTTGAATAAGGGTTTACCTGCATGGTGATACGAACACATGCAAGCGAACTACTTAGTGGCAAACTATATATCAACGAGCTATACATGCTGGTTTGGTTGTGGGTTGGTATGAAAGCTGTGCCGGTCTAAGAATTGAGTAGAGGTGAATACCATAACAGTTTTAATCACACATAAGCATATGTAAAAAGATAATTTTAATGGTAAAAATGTCATAGTAGCAAAATAAAAATAAAAAAACTTTTGAAAGGCTTTGGTTTTTAGACACATTTCAATATCATTAAATTAAAGGTGGGTTCATTAAATATGATTTAATATTCAATTCCATACATAAAATTTGATTTTATTCAATGTAATACATAAATATTAATTTTAATTTGATTTTTACAAATCATTAACACTATACTCGATATAGTATATCATTTTATAGGTTTACTTTTTGCATATACAAAAATTTTTATTTACCTAACATGAAAATTATTGGATTTATTTATTTTAAATATTTATAAGTGAATCAAAATAAAATTTTAAATATATAATTAAAATAAATTAAAGTTTACATATAATATTACACGTTAAATCTAAGTTAATGTGTAAAATTGATATTTACTTCTATAATTAACATTGATTGTATCCAAAAACTATTGTTTGATTAATATGATTTCTTTTTTGCAATGTTGAGTTAAACTGAGTACCTTTTGTATTATATTTTATGTGATTAAAATATTATATTTGTATAAAACATTACATGTTAATAACTTATTTAATATGGATTTTAATACGTCGATATATTTATGTTGTGTTCATGCTATTTTTATATTGTGTATAATTATTTTTCATGTGTTTGTGTTGATATCTCAATTACATTTCGTATAAATTTATCATAATGATTTAATTGTTAAATTTAAATAAATAATCTACCAATTTTAAGGGCCAAGACCATTACCTAACCTTTTACTGAATACCTAAAATTATTCATAGCTCCTCCCTAACCTATAAATAAGAGAATAATGCGTTTCAGTGTATTCAAACTCACATTATTTTACATTAATAATAATATTCATGCCAATCAAGTTAAGGCTCAATTTAGAATACATTTCAACAAAGTAAAATTAAGCACAGTTCTTAGACGGGCTGGGCTTTGTTCAAGGCTGCAAAAAAAGCCCAAGTTTAATCATTAACGTATGCGATTTTTTTTTACTTTTAAGCTTTTTTTTCTTTCAATTTATGTACAAAAAGTGAGTTTTTTTTTTTTTTTAATGTAACCATTCATTTATGGATTCCCTTGTTTCTCAACATAGACCAGCCTACTGAGTTGGGGCATCTGAGTTGACTCAGCAATTCTCTCCGCATAATAGGTAAATCTTCAATTTTTATTCCTCTATTCCTTTATAATTTTAGATTTTGACTGTTTAGAGAGCCTCGCCAGTTTAGTAAAATATCGTTTTTTAAAGAAATAAATCTACTCTATTTCCAAGGATTTTCAGTGATTTTATTGTTATGAATCTGTGTTATGATTTTTATTTTTGCATGTTCTGAAAATTAAGATTCAAGAAGCAAAACTCATAAATTTTATGTAATTGATAGCGGAATCATGAATATTTTATTGTTTATCACTTAAAAGGCTGAAAACTATTATGTTTGGTTGCTGAGAAAATGACCGATAGTGAAGAAAATAATGAAAATAAATATAAAAAGAAAGGAATGTTTAAAATCATTGAGGTAAGGAAGTGAAAATTTTAGTGTTTAAAATCTTGAATTTGTCTTTTGCTGTATTGGCAGATGTCATATTCAAGGAAGGAAGGTCAGTTCCCCCCTTTTAGGTCATTTTGTTTTGATGTAAGTAAATTGAATTTTCCTTCAAACTGACACTTTCAGGTCGGTTTCTCCGGGAAGAAGACGTCAGCCTAGGTCTGGTAGGAGTCGCTCCAGGTCTAGGTATATGAAAGCTTAGTTATTTGTTTGTTTTAGTATATTAGTATCATGTATTATCTGCCTTTTACAGTTCAAATTGTTTGTAGTGATTTAGTTTTTATTGCCCCAGGAGCCGTGAATCTCAGGATGCATCCAATCCAGGAAATAACTTATATGTTACTGGGTTATCCACAAGAGTTACTGCCGGTGATCTCGAGAAGTATTTCGGCAATGAAGGAAAGGTATGGAGTGATTGTTTATGGAGACAACATGCTTTGTTCTTTCAAGTGCTTCAATTTCTTTTATGTCTCTCGATAAAGAGGTAATTTCGGGGTTGTGCTTCAAGTTGTAGTATGAACCATCAACCTTGTTTTCATTAAGAACCTCCATGGTAGTGGAAAAAAAAGTATAAATCAATATAACAAGAATTCCCTTAGGATCTTAAGTGAGTGGAGGATTTAGATCGGATGAATTTTTCTTCCAGGTTTTGGAGTGCCATCTAGTTACTGATCCACACACCAAAGAATCTCGTGGATTTGCTTTCGTGACCATGGAAACTGTTGAGGGTGCAGAGCGCTGCATCAAGTATCTGAATCGTTCAGTGCTTGAAGGCCGATTAATCACTGTGGAAAAGGTATTAATTTATACGAAGGATCGACTTGTTAGTCTATACCGAAGCTAAATCGTTTACATAGAATTTTATCTTAACTTCTGCTTTCTTCCGAAGTGTTGCCTGATAAATTTTGGCAGCAGGTCTTGTATGTGTAGCTTCATCGAAAACTAAGCTCTTAACAGTTCAACCTGTACCCTCTCACGACATGAGTTCTGCATCGACATTCCAAACTCATGGATTCAAACTCACTATTTTGCAGAAGGTTGCATGCCCTTTTTTCCTTTTCCACAACAGTAACAGTATCTGGAGAGGCTGTTTATTATTTTTCAATTTTGAAATACCCGCCTGACATGCATGTTTTCATCAATTTTTTTGGTCTTTTCTTGCTTGTTCCGTGAAGGTGAATATCCTATCTTATTCATTACAATAAAGATCTTGCATGCTTGTAATATTTTAGAAATTTTTTGTTGGTTATGTAAACCTCTTGTGTATGTCAATATCATGTAATGTAGGCAACTGTCTTTTATTTTCGGATAAGGGGAATGGTTTAGTGGTTGTCCAGGAATCAAACCCGAGATTGGTGTTAACTGAAGACTTAATATTTAAGTCCTCGCAACTCTACCCATGGTTCAGTCTACGTAGGGAACTTTTTTCACTTTGTGATGATAATAACTATTTTGAGTAAATCACCAGTTCTCGCTGTATCTGCTATATTTTAACTTTTGAGCTAACAATGCAGGCAAAAAGGTCCCGAGGAAGAACACCGACACCTGGGAGGTATCAAGGTGTGCGAGATAGAAGAGGTGGATACTAGTATTTTTTTTTTATTGCATTTTTTGGAAATTCTTTATGATGTTTTCAAGTTTCACCCTTGTCATTTATTCTTATATGTTAATCAACATGCCAAAATTACGCAGGACAAGGCCACAGACGGTCTCGTAGCTATTCACCTCGACAAAACAACAGATATTATCATTCAAGGGGTAGACGAGGGAGATCCCGTTCTCGTTCTCCATATGGTAGGAGAAGAGATGATCGTGACTTACATAGGAGGCGCAGAGAGCGCTCCTTGTCTGGTGATGGCGGTGGTCATCGTAGATGAGAAATTTCATTCTCCATATTGAGGGAGAAGTGATAAATATGACTTTATATAGGGAGGGCACGCTCAGAGGGCACTCCCTTGTGTGGGATCATTATGAATGTCACCCTTTTATCTCATCTATCTGAATGTTTATTATATTTATGATGTGCCCTAAACTTGGCTTTGTTTTTTGCAATTAGATATGAGTGATTCAAAGATGAAAAATAAAAAGGGTTTCTCCAAAAACCACTAGAGCATGTGAAAGTGTGATGAACATTTGGACTTTGATTTTGAGTGGACAGCAAGCAAAGCCTTTAACCAGTACTACTCCTTTTGCCTTTTGCTTTATTTAGTAGAACATGTTGGGATCGATTTTTGAGGGAAAATAACTTGACATATTGAGGTGAGACAAATGTGTCCAAGAATTTATTTCTGGAAGAAGTTAATGCAAACACACCACTCTTGGCTCTGCTTTGTAAAAATATCCATAAGCAAGTAAATTACTATGTTAGGCCCAGAAGGATTTTATTATTTTATAAAATTATTATGCCTGGTAAAAATTAAGTTATTACATTTATTTTAATTTTTTAAATCTAATATTCTTGAACGAGTGGAATATTACAAAGTTTGTGATCTATATGTAATTAAGATTAAATTTAAATGTATTTTGTTAGGTAATGAATTAAATTTGTAGGTAATATCTTTATCATATGAACCAGAAATGATGAATGATATTATGATTATTAATATAATAATATTATAAATAGTATATTAATTAAAGATAAAATGTATCCAAATTAAATTTGTTAAGAAACCCCAATTTAGAATTAAAAATTAAAAACAAAATTGAGGGCCAAAAGACAAAAAGAGCATGTAAGGTTAGGAATTAGGGTAATGGCCCACACTTTGGGAAAAAATCTGGAAGTGAACTCTGGTTGAAGGGCGGACTTCAAATCAATTTTTCAAATGTATTCATTTCAAAACTTCAAAAAAAAATTTATTTATTTGGATGAAAATAATAAAATCTTTCGAATTTTGTAAGAAAGTTCCAAGTGGACTTGCTTAAATACCGTATTTAAATCCTACCTGAAAAATAATTTTTCAAATTTGTTTTATAATTTCATTTCATTTAATTCTAAAATATATTTATTGAGGGAAGGTTGGATTTATTGTGAAAATTTTTAGAATATCGTTCGTCTGGAGTTAATAGACCTCTCAATAGTAGAGGTATTGTGTGTAGGTTGTTTATGTTTAGTTTCTCAAATTTGTCTTCTTACCAACTAATGTCATGTAAGGGTACGAATTTAAACCCTACTATGACCAAATAATCACATTTCTTTAGTAGGCGAGATGCTCCCACTCTGTGAGCCCATCGAAAACTCTTCGTAAAGTCGAGAAACAAACTCAAAGATAAAATTGAGCACAAACACCCTCGGCACAATACCTCCATCGTTAAGGGCTCTATTTGCTCCCAACATATGACATTTTAAATACATCTTTTAGAGTGAGTCTCACCTCCTCAAGTATTACCATGATTAAATATCCCCCACCAAGGTTAAGTGCTCACATTTCCTTGGTGGATGGGGTGCTCCCACTTTGTGAACATGTCGAGGTTTTTCGCGAAGTCTAGAGAGAAAACTCAAAAGATAAAATTGAGTATAGACACCCCATACACAATACCTCCATCGTTGAGGGTTAAACTTTCAACGAAAGACATTTCAAAGATTTTTTTTAAAACAAGTATGACTTCCCCAACAATATTTTTTTTATATTCTATGTTAGTGAAAGTACTTATATATTTATATTGTTTATTTTTAATACCTATGGTTTTTTTTTGGCTTAATACACACTTTAGTCCTTGAAGTATACCCTTTTTTCACTTTGATCCTTAAAGTAATTTTTGACCTACTTTAATCCTAATGGTATCAAATGCTCTCGGTTCAGTCCTTTTGATATTAAAAAAACTAGATAATCAATCATATGTTATCACATGTCATGTAAATTACATTGTTGTGACGTTATCATTCTAAAACCCTTTAAAATATTTAAAAATTATAAAAATTTATTAAACAATAGAAAAAATTATAAAATTATAGAATTGCAAAAAAATTAAAAATATAAAAATACTAAAATACATTTACTAGAGCTTGAATATGAGATCATTGTCATACAAGAATTATTTTATATTTCAATAATTGAAATTTATAGTTGATATATTTTTAGATGATAAATTTATTTAGCGAACTTAATTTATTTTAGTGATAATGGTAAATTTTCTTCATTTTAAAATATCTAATGTAATATTTGAATTTTTATCTTGCCTATCAATTTGTTACATCTCTCTATCATGTCAATTTCTGGCAAAATTTAAAACGTCAACCAACCAAATAATGCCACGACACATTGTGAGCCAATGAAGAAAAACAAAACAATCAAAAAGAGACTTACAAAAAAGTTTTACTTTTCCATTTTTTTAAAAGGTCAAAAGCAAAAATATATTAAATAATAATATTACTCAACAGTGATAACATATATATAGTTTATTTTAGAACCCAAAATAACATTATTATTTAATGCATTTATAATATAATTATTTTTTTCCATTGTTCATTTTTTAATCATGATACATATTTTATTTATCTTTTAGTGATTATTATTTACATTAATTATGTAAAATTAAAATATTATTATTAAAAATAAAAAATACATATATTTATGAACGTATTTAACCAAAATCTGGTATTTATACAAGTCTGTACAGGTGTAATAGTACCTAATAAAATATGTGACAGCTGGATCTCAAACACGTGTACTTCACATGCTTCTCCTTTTTCTGGAGCAACCGGTCATCGGCTTGGCTATGCATGGGAACAAAATCGGCGGCTTGGATATTAGATGTGCTAAACTAAATGACAAAGTTGCCCACTGTCAGAATAATCAGTTGAATCCTAGCCGTTAAAAATCGCTGTCGGACATCTTGTAAACAGCTCTAGGAATAAAGATATCCAGCAAATTAAAATTGCTTAATATTAGTATGCAAAACCCTCTCAATAAAAATATTTTTCAGTTTATATTTAATTGAAAATTCTTAAAATAAATTAATGTTATTTTTAAACGTAATAAATAGAACTTTTGGACAAACTTGTTAATTAAATTTGTGAATATACTTTACATATTTTTTATTATTATAGAGATTGGATTAAATTAATTTTAAAATTAATTTTAAATGAATAAATTTAATTTTTATTATATTATTAAAAAGAATCAAATAATACTAAAATAAACATAATTAACATTTATTGTTTAGAAAATGTAATTTATTGTATAATAAAGTTATATTTTAAAGTTTTTTACGGTTATGCAAATAAAATATCTAGTTTGAAATAAGAAAAGGGATGATGTCACATTGGTACATGTACTTTCATAAAACGTTTAATGTGATACTTGAATTATTAATATGTGTTCTATCATGGTACCTATACTTTCATAAAATGTCCAATGAGACACTTATACTTTGAAAATGTCCAATGTAGAGGTACCATGGTGACATTTTATGGAAGTTCATGTACCACATTGGACAATTTGTGGAAGTGGATGTGCCACGTTAGATATTTTATAAAAGTACAAGTAGCAAATATGACATCATCCCCAAAAAAAAAATAATTTTCATATCATTTTTTAAACAAAAAATTTTTAGCTTCATTACAATTTTATCTTATTTGGATTTTTTTAGCAATAGATGGATTAAATTGATACATTTAATGGTACGAAGACTAATTTGATTCAATCTTTGTAATAAAAGGACTTTGTAGGTACTTTTGTCACAGACCGCTGATCAATGTCCGTGATGGATGCATATTGGAACAACCCATTGAGATCCATTGATTAAATGAGACTCATTTGACCCACTTGAATTGGTCTGATTCATGTAACATATGGAGAAGTCCATTTATTTGAAGTTTTTATGGCCTAATGAAACATTTTAGTAAAGTAGAGCTACCATGATGAATATTGTAAATCTTAAGGGATAAGATTGTAACGCCCCGTACCCGAGACCGTCGCCGGAGTCGAACACGAGGTGTTAACAGACTTAATTCATTACTTAAACAGCTCAAACAATTTATTTTTAAAATTTTTAGTCAAGCTAGCAATCTGCGTCACAGTCGCTTAAAAATTCATATCTCGAGTTCCAAAACTCAAAATCCAATTCCATAAATTTTCCCTAAAACTAGACTCGTATATCTATTTACTAATTTTTTTCTAGAATTTTTGGTCTAGCAAATTAGTACAGTTTATTAGTTAAAGTCTCCCCTGTTTCAGGGTTCGATTGCTCTGACCTCTGTGTATTATGAATCAGATATCTCCTTGTACAGAGTTTCAATGACTATGCCGTTTGTTTCTAATAAAACTAGACTTAATAAGGAATCTGTACATATAAATCATGACTTATAATTATCTTTGAAAAATTTATGGTAAATTTCCAAAATCAGAACAGGGGATCCAGAAATCGCTCTAGACCTATTTCACAAAAATTTAAACATCTCATAAAATATAACTCATATACCTGTTTTGTTCCATCCATATGAAAATAGACTCATAATTCTTCAATTCCTTATTTTATTCATCATGTAATTGTATCTCTACTATTTTTAAAGATTTTTCAAACTCACATCACTGTTGCTGTCTGAATCTATTTTATGGTAAATTTTACCTATTTCATAGTTTCCATGGATTAGCTAGCAATTTAGCATACATAACACCAAATACGATCATGATTAGCCATTCCAATGGCTAATCATTACCAAGCATTTCCATACCACTCAATAACCATATCATAAGACCATATATACAAAATGATTATAATGCTATACATGCCATACTCAAAATATACAAGCCATTGTGCCAAGATGGTATACGGATAGTGTGAGTGTGCCTCCGACCGTTCCCGATTTCCGAGCTGGCTTGTCAACACTACAAGGAATGAAAATGAGGGAGTAAGCATAAATGCTTAGTAAGCTCACATGCAAATAACAAGTAACACAACTATATACGCAAACATAAAACATCATTTGCATAATCATCACCGAGACATTCAAATCACATTTTCATTTATCATCTTACCATATTGTTGTTATATCGAGTTTTCAACCCAAGGGTTAAGTACATACCTGTTCAAAGTATTCATTTCACAACACTTACCAATACGTCCCTTTCATCTCGAGTATTCCTCCATTTGAGTAGAATTTTACCCGTTGAACACATCGGAATATAATTCGGATACATAGAAAGTTTGCACATAAGTGCCACATATGTAGCCAAGCTACCATGTAACCCGCCCATAAGTGAACTCGGACTCAACTCAACGAGCTCGGATGCCTAGTTACATCTCTCGAACTCGGACTCAACTCAACGAGTTCGGACATTCGCATCCATAAGTGAACTCGGACTCAACTCAACGAGTTCAGATGCCCAAATATCCTAGTGACATGTCACTTGTATCCTAATCCATTCCTAAGGTTCAACGGGACCTTTTTCTCAATCACGTGTCTCAACCATCTTCTACGGAATGCCGTTACCGATACTCGGTAGTATTTCACATTTTCCAAGTATATCACATAATTTGACATATTAACAAACAATTATCACAGTATAATATTTCATAATAATTATCATATCATTTAAATAACATTAAAACATTTAAAATAATAACTATGTTACCAACATTTACATATGAACTTACCTCGTATGCGAAAATGGCTACTTTTACCATTTCATCCACAACTTGGTATTTTTCCCATTTTAGCCCAAATTTTAGTTTTCCTTGCTTTATAATTTAAAATATAGTCTAATTAGGACTCACATTATTCAAATTGACCCAAAATCATATTTTGGCAAAATTACAGTTTTGCCCCTAAACTTTCACATATTTACACTTTTGCCCCAAAGCTCTTAAATTAAATTTCAGCCTATTTTCTTATGTTTTATGACATGCTGATCATTTTTCCCTTCTATGGTAACATCAAATTCTCACTCTAACATGTACTTATGACTATTAGGTATTTTTACCGATTAAGCCCTTTTGCTCGTTTTCACTTAAAACCGAGTAGTAAAAGTTGTCTAACATAATTTAAAACCTCATATTCTATCATAAAACACCAAAATACACAAATTTCACCTATGGGTATTTTTCCAAATATGAACCTTCGGTTGAATTATTGCTAGCATAAGCTTAATCAAGCTACTAGGACTCTAAAAACGTAAAAATCATTAAAAACGAGGCTAGAACGGACTTACAATCGAGCTTGGAAGCTTGAAAAACCCTAGCCATGGTTTCTCCTTGCTATATTCGGCCATGGGGTTGAAGATGAGCAAAATTGGCTTTTAATTTTGTATTTTAATTCATTTTACCCCTAAATGACCAAAATGCCCTTACTACTAAACTTTCCAAAAATTCCATCCATGTCCAATTTTTGTCCATAGACTTAGAAATTGGTAAAATTGCTATTTAATACCTCCTAATTAATATTTCAAAACAATTTCATACAAAAACTTCTAGAATGCAAGTTTTACAAATTATTCGATTTAGTCCCTAATTTCAATTTAAGCACTTTATGCATAAAATTTCTTCACGAAATTTTCACACAATCATGCAATCATATCATGGACCTCAAAATAATCATAAAATAATTATTTCTATCTTGGATTTTGTGGTCACGAAATCGCTATTCCGACTAGGCCCAAAATCAGGATATTACAAGATTGTATAGTGTTTAAATCCCTTAGTACTTGCATATTGTAGATGGATTTTAATATTAGCCTCAATGTAATTTAAACTATACTGTTAAATTGGGAGAGCTCAACTATATAAATAGAGGCATTCTCCCTCATTTGCAATAATCTCATTTAGAGTAATTGAATACTTTTGAGAGCATTTAGTCAAACACTAAGAGTTCACTCTCGCTAAATTTCAGTGCCTTTTGAGAGTTAGAGTGACTTAAGTGAATTTGAAGCAAAGTTTTCACCTAAAGCTACACAGATTGTTAAATTAAAGTTCTAGCCCCGTAACACTTTTACCCAATTAAATTATTCTGAGTTATTATGAGTTAAATAAAATTTGATAGAATTAATTTGAATTTAAATTTTTTTACGGTAAACTACAAAAATAGTCACTTTTGTTTGCCTCATATTACATTTTAGTCACTTATGTTTAAAATGTTACATTTTAGTCACTTATGTTATTGTTTTGTTACGAAGTGGTCACTCTATCATTAAGCTCCGTTACCTCCTTAATAAGAATCATACGTGGCAGTCCAAATGGGTTTTAAATGCCAACTTGGATGTCAAACTGAAACAAAAATAGGTTTTTAATTAAATAAATTTAATTAATTAAAAATTTTAAATTAATTACACTTTAAACTGAATAGAAACCATTCGTCTCATTTTTCTTTTAGTTTTCTTTTCCATTTTGATTGGAAAACTATTCTCATCCCAGTTAGACATCCAAGTTGGCATTTAAAACCCATTTAGATTGCCACGTAACATTGTTGCTAGGGTGGTAACAAAGCTTAACAATAGAGTGACCATTTTGTAATAAAACAATAACATAAGTGGCTAAAACGTAATATTTTAAACATAAATGATTAAAATGTAATACTAGACAAATAAAAGTGACTATTTTATACTTTACCCTTTTTTAATAAATTACTCAAGGTTTGAATTAAGTCATTTGGGTTTTAGAATTAGATTATTACGCATTCAAATAATTTATAGTTATTTGTCTAAATTATTTTAAGTTTGAAATACTTCAAATTCAGGGTTTCTCTAATTTTGAATATTTAAAATTTGTATCAATTTCATATTCGAATCCATTCAAGTAGAAACGGATGAGTTTAAATGATTAATTTTCACAATTAAATTAAAATAAATAAAATTTAAGTTAAATTTTAATATTAGTCCATGTACTTTATAAAAGTCGAGATTTAATCATTATATTTTTCTTTGATAAATTTTAGTCTCCTATATTCTTCAAATTCTAGAATTTTAATCCCAACTGAAACAATAGGAGTTAAATCTGTTTGATCAAATTCAATTATTGGAGCTATACTATACATACAATTGCAGATTTAGCCTACATACTACAATTGGATAAATTTATGTCCTTATACTTTTTGAATTCTGAAATTTCAGTATTGCTGTAAATGACCACCGTTACTCTATTACATGAATCTTTAGTGAGTAATATGTAAAAATAACAAACTGACATGGGATTATACATATGATAATATATTC
Organism: Gossypium arboreum; assembly: GCF_025698485.1. NCBI lineage: Eukaryota > Viridiplantae > Streptophyta > Magnoliopsida > Malvales > Malvaceae > Gossypium > Gossypium arboreum. The sequence continues at coordinate 115,728,031 of NC_069081.1, read as the reverse complement.
GCGCATTAGATTTTGAAAATATCGTAACTTAGGTTATGCTTGATAAACTAAAAATTAAATGTTGAAAAATAAGTACTAAAAAATAAATATTGAATTTGAGTTATAAAATATGTTTAGTGTTTTATTTAAAATTGAGCAATAAATATAATTAAATTATTTGATAGAGAATAATATAATCTTAAATGAAATAAAATAAAATAAAATAAAATAAAAACCATTAAATTTATTCTCTATTAAGTGATGTGTAGGAACTTATCTACTTATCATTTTATATATATATTTTTTTGTAGCAAAAATCTATTCAATTGGTTTCATTGTGGGTTATCAAACGCGTTTGAAAAATTAAGTTATGAAAATATTAATTCATAGTTGATTGATTTTTCTTCAACACTTTATCAAACAAAATGAATTCAATAGTTAATATTTGGCGAGGACTATAAAATTTTAAAGGATAAAATTAAAATTGATCAAATTAAAATATAAATACTAAATTAACAACCTTTGTAAAGTATAAAAGGGTCAAAATTTGTAATAAGACCCCGTACTTTGCATAAATTGTAAATTTTGTACATGTACCTTAATTTAATTGATTTTAGCTCGTTTACTTTTCGAATTTTGAAATTTTAGTATTGATCTAATGGTAACAATTAAATCCGTATGTTTAAATTATGTCATCGATCAGATATTTTGATTAAAGTTATAATTTAGTCCGCATTTACATATTGGATCATTTTTAGTAGCTATAATTTTTGAATTTCAAAATTTTAGTTTTAATGTAAACGACTGTTGTTAAATCTATTAACTAATTTTTGTGAGTAATGTGTGAAAACAAATTGACACATTAAATTTCAAAATAATAAGACTTAACTTAATAAATTTAATAGTTATTATTTAATTAGGAATAGAATTTTCAAATTCTAAAATGACAAAATTAAAATATAAAAGAAAATAGGAGGTGTAATAACAAAACTTTACAAAAATAATAGCAGAATTTAACCTAAAATAGGAATTCAAACGAATCAAGGTAGGAACAAAATGAAGGGATTTAAGCTTATGGGGTATGGCGACACACCACAACATTTAACGCAGTCATGAAGAATTCGTGTGCGGGAGAGTGCGTAGGTAAGAATAGGAACCATGCAAAACCATTTCCTCACCAAACGAATTAATCCAATGGGACCCACACTATCACTTCCATATCACTCTGGGTCCCACATCCATTAAATACCCCCACTCCGCTTATTATAGCCGTTAGCCGAGCCATTTTCAACAAAATAAAACACAATGGCGTGTTGCATTGCCCGGTTACAAAAGGAAAATGAAAGGACCGACCGTACGACACCATGGCAGGTCGTTTCCCATGGCAGTTGATAAGCATTCACTGTGCTTTCTCTCTCCCCCTTTCCCATTTTTCGATTCAAACTTTTCTTTTCTCTCGAAAACCTCTGCATTTACAGTTTCTCTCTTTGCTCAACTAATAGGCGTTTTTCTTTCCCCCTCTTTTTATTTTTCTTATAAAGAAATGCTTACAAACCCAATTTTCTGAACCCGAAATCCAGTATCCCCGACCCGTAAAACACATTCATTGTATTGTACTGTGTTTTTCTTCTTTCTTTTGAATCGTTTTGCATTTTTATCGTGTTCTTCAGGTACCATCGGAATTTTTTTCCTTCTAAAATTGGGGTTTCTTTTATTCTATGCAAGATTCTTTTATAAAATAGCCTTTTAGGCTTTATGTTTGAATGGATTGTATACCAAATAGTTTCTTAATTCTCACTTGGGTTTTAGCTGTTTTGTTTATTGAATTTGAGCATAACGTTGAAAGTGACTAATAGCGTTCTTTTTCTTTTTAAATGCCAAAATTCTGACCTTTTTCAACTTTTGTTTTACTAAAGTTTCCTCGAAGAAAATGCGGCCAAGAGAATCTTACAGCTTCTTCTGTTCTATCTATCTCTTTTCTTCTTAGATTAATGGAGGGTTTTAGAATGTAACCAGTTTTTATTTATTTTTCTGATGCTTCCCTTAAATGGTTCATGAGTGTTTTATTTTTTTATTTATAAGTTTTTGTTCTATAGTTAAAATTTCTAAGCAACCAAACATACTTGTCTTCATTGGTCTACTTTTTCTTGGCTATTGATATCTACAATCCAGCTTTTTAAAAAGTTTTTTTTTCCCACCATGGGTTGGTGATTAATATATTGCAAATTGGATTGTTTTCAACCTTAAAGTTCTTAATACAAAAAAGGGTTTTAAGTTTTAATCCATTTCTGCTTGTTTCAGGTGATATGAACGGAAGCTTAATGATGAGATAGCAGTAGCATCGTCTTCTTTTTCGTGGGAGTTCATTTATTAAGATCAATTAAAGTCTCGCGAATCAGTGATCGGTTTCTCTGAAGACAAAACCCGCATTCATTTCTTCCTCTAAATATTCGTGTCAGTGATCAAACTTTCTCTTCTCTGGCTTCTATTTAATTAATCTTTACGATTCTCTCTGTACTTCATTAAAAAAAAACCTTGTCCTTTTTTACAGAATCATAACCTAAGGCTCAGAATCTTCCATTAATAAAACGAAAACAAACGTGGAAACTGATGGAGCTGATGGGGTTTTTGATTAGCTAAAGTCAGCTGCTTATTCCCCTAAGTTAGCTTTGTCTCGACAATTGTTAACAAAAATGTTGGAGCATGAACTGTGTTCTTCTCGGGTTCTGTCGCCGTTCAGGGAAGAAAGCGGCGATGAAGAGCTTTCGGTTCTTCCGAGACACACAAAAGTTATTGTCACGGGAAATAATAGAACAAAATCTGTATTGGTTGGCTTGCAAGGCGTGGTCAAGAAAGCTGTGGGCCTAGGTGGTTGGCACTGGCTGGTATATTTTCAGCTTTACTTTCATTTATCATTATTGTAGTCTCTTCTCTTTCTTTTTTCCCCTTTTAAATTCCACTATTTGATGCAAATTCTCTCCATAGTCAATATATATCAATGGTTAAGTTGTTTTGCACACTGATTTTTGTAGCTTTAACTTTTGATTAGTTTTCTATAGCTTTTAGTCCGACAGGATGGACCAGACATCAACTTTGTTGTGTTTATGATGTTGTTTCCTTAATAATATTGTTTATATATGTGATTGAAGAATCTTGTTTTCTGACCATTTTCAAGGTTTTGAAGAATGGGGTTGAAGTTAAGCTTCAGAGGAATGCATTGAGTGTGTTGGAACATCCTACGGGGAATGAAGTAGGTGATGATCATGATTTTGATAACTCGAGCAGTGGATCGGACATTGGCGAGAAGGACCGCAATTTCCGTAAGTCAAACGAATGTTCTCAACCTTCTGTTTTGTTTTTTCATGTTAACAGATCATGCCCCTTCATGTTTATTTTTTTGCTTTTGGACAGCTAGTAACATTGAGTTCCACAGGCCTGCCAAACCCAGAGTTCGAAATACAAAACCATGGCTGCCATCTGCATCCATGAAATCAACGAATCGTACAGGTTACAGAGATGTTCAATCCATTATTCATGCAACACAATCGGTTAGTATAAGCCAAAAATTGTAGTATGTATCACATATGCCATTGTTTTATGATTCTAAATATACTTGTATCATGTGTTCCTAATTTTGAAGGTAAATTTGGCAAGACTCGACACTGACTCCTTGCGAAGATATTGCAGGCACTTCAAACTTGTCGGTCCCTACTAACTCTCGCCGTCAATGAATTATTATATTTATAGAATTCATGGGGTTCTTTTATCTTTATTTTCAGGGAAGCATCAGTGGTTATTCACCAAGGGAACAAATACTTAATACGGTGCAGCGGCATTTTGTGTCACAGGTCAATTATCTTCTCTGTTAAGAGACTCATGCATACATACAAATGTGCTGTATTTTCACAGCTTTCCTTTCTAACATCCTTTATTTCGATACAGCCACCGCTAAATGAGGTTAAGGTGATCTCGGAATTCGTCACTGCTGCTAAGAGACTGAAAACCGATGACGCGCAGAGTGAGCAACCATGAATGTTTTCATCAATGTATGTAGGACATACATATTTTAGCTCTAACCTTAGATTAGAAAAAAGACTAATTCGGCAAGAGTTGTCGATTGACCGACCGGATATCTCCCCGGTTTTCTAACTTTGTAATATAGGGCTTATGCCCTTTGTTAGTTTCCAGTATATCTACCATTCCCATTAGTTCATATATCCTTATATAACCTATCCTTTAATGAACTACACTAAAACAATTGCTGCTGAAAATAGTTGATGTGTTATCAATTGCTCATATGGGGGGTGGCATAACATGAAATAGACGGTCAGATCATAGACCCTGAACCCTATATATATTTATATATATCGACATATCTCAACCCCATTAAATCATATTATAACTCAAATAACATGATATCGTAATCAACACATTTATCAAATAATTTTCAATATAAATAGCATCACTTTATCACAATGCAGACAGTTATATACATATGTTGGCGTAATTTGAACAAATTAAGTAAATGAGTGTGTACGAACTTTGATTCATGTTTGACATCATTATTGTTGGATTATATTTAATTATTTAATAAAATATAAATTAAACTCAAATTATAAGAGTACAAATAGAGTTTATTACCCGTTTTCGCCTTTGATCCTTGATGTCGCGATCTCATCGATAACTTGTGAATTTTGGATAAGCTTGAAAAACTATCAATTTTTTTATAATGGTCACCTCTCCTCTCTCCCACTTATCATATTATAAATATATACTTAGTTAATTTAACATTAATTAAACTTTTAATTTATTAGTTAAAAATATGGTTTAATGATGGTTAATGGACTTTGATGATATAATCATGCGAAAACATTTCTATGAATTATAATTGGTTTAATTTTTTCATAGTCCTTGATAAAATTGCATATTAAAGACTTTCAATTCCCTTCAATTAAATCTCATTAATTTAATAGCTTAATCAATTTAATCACTCAGTATATTAATATTATTATTTCCTACTGAACACATAATTATTTTAACTAAATTTTCAATCAACTCATTTTGCGGAGTTGGATTTCAAATTTGAAGTTTCTGGCACTGAATAAAATCAGGTCGTCAGACACTGCTCGTTGTTATTATCGGTAGGCCACTTGTTAAGTAATAGCTGGATTCGACCTTTTCTGTATTTTGCTGGTTGGGAGACCCACGATAGTTTCCAAGACTTGGAGCTCGTCATTGGAGTAGGCTGGGCTGCTTGACCGCATTTGATTGCTAGTTTTACTAAGGAGGTTAAAGTGTGGAATCGGGATCTCTTTGGAATAATAGGTAAACACAAGAGGTTAGTTGTTGGACGTCTAAAAGGGGTCCAAGCTGCTCGTAAACGTTGCTATTCTACGAAGTTGGTTAGTCTGGAATCTAAACTTAGGAGAGAACTGGAGAATATTTTAGACCCTGCGGAGCTCTTTAAGCGTTAGAAATCTAGATCAGATTGGCTACTCCATGGGATCGTGATACATCATATTTCGTAAGAGAGCGATGGCCTGACTAAGTCATAATAAAATATGTGTTTTAAAGGTACAAGGTGAGGAATGGTGCTTTGATGATGAGGACCTTCAAGAGTAGAGGTGTGCATGGGTCGGGTTACCCGGCTCGGCCCGAAGGCCCACCCGAAAAATGAGAGGGTTCGGGTAAAAATATAGGCTCGAAATATGGATTTGGGCAAAAAAAGAGGCCCGTTTAAAAAACGGGACGGGCTAGGGTAAAACTTTTTTTAACCCGGGCCCAGCCCGAATTATATAGTAAATATATATTTTTATTTTTAATCATATTTACATTTTATTTTCAATTTTAATATAATCACTTCTTATTGTATTTTTAATTTGTGTATTATTTTAAGAATTGTTTTAGTATCATTTTTTATTTGTTTCTTATTTTAATATTTATTTTTAATGTATTTGATTTATTATATTTTAAAATTTTTTTATTTAATGAAATAAGTTAAAAAAAATTAATATGGGCCGGGCCGGGTTGGGCTTAACAAATTTATTTCGAGTCGGGTTTGGACAAATTTTTAGGCTCATATTTCGGGCCAGGCTAAGAAAACGAGCTTAAAATTTTGTCTGGGGCCGATCTGGGCTTGGCCCGAACCCAAACCGGCCCATGCACACCTTAATTCAAGAGGAAGCTATTCGATTTTTCCATGATTTATATTCGAATAGTGTTGTGAATGGTGATTTTCCTATTTCTGCGTGTTTTCCATTTTTAAGCTAACAAGATTTGGATTTTCTTTTGGCCAAGATTACATAAGAGGAGATTTAATATGCCTTATTCGAGATGGCACCTTTCTAGTCTCCTGGGGTCGATGGCTTGCATGCTCATTTCTTTCAATTGAGTGGGGATCGTTGGTGAAGCTTTGTGTGATTTTGTGAAATTGTATTTAGTGGGAATGATATTAAAGGTTCTATAAACAAAACCCTGATTGTCCTCGTTTCGAAGACTTAAGCACATCATGCCTAAACTTATTGGTCCTAACCAAGTGAGTTTCATTGCAAGGACATCGATAACTGATAATATTTTAATAGCTCAGGAGGTGGTTCACTCTATGAGGACAAGGAAGAGTAAAAAAGGTTGGATGGCCATCAAGGTGCACTTGCAGAAGGCATATGATAGAATCCAATGAAATTTTTTGGAGTACTCTTTATACGAGATAGGACTATCATGTCATTTGGTAAGATTTATAGTGCATTGTGTCTCGTCGAACTCTATGCAAATATTTTGGAATGGTAGTTTGACTGAAGAATTTAAGCCATCTAGGAGTATTTGCTAAGGTGAACCTCTCTTACCTTATCTATTTGTTTTTGGAATGGAGAGACTTGGGCATGATATTGTGAAAGAGGTGAATGAGAACACATGAAAGCCAATTAAACTTGCCAAGGATGGACCGCGGCTGTAGCATTTATTTTTTTGCTGATGATTTAGTGTTGTTTTGTGAAGCTGACGGATTACGAGCCCATAACTTGAAAGGAATTCTCGATTAGTTCACCTATTTCTCAAGGACTAGCAATGAAGTAAGGCAGGAGATGGAATCGATTTTGAGCTTTAACCAAGTGGAGGACTAGGGTAAATATCTTGTATTCCTCTCTCCCACAAATCTGTTCTAGCACCTACGCCTTTTTGCTTGACGAAGTTAAGAGTCACTTGAGTGGTTGGGCTGTTAGGGTGCTCTCAATGGCCAATCCTGTTACTTTGGTGAAATCGTTACTACTTCAATTCCGAACTATTTTATGCAAATTTCTATGATTCCGTCTAGAGTGTGTAGAGATATTGAAGAAAATGGCTAGATAGTTTATTTGGGGGACTATGAATAATGGTAGAAAGATGGCCCTTTGTTTGGAGGTCAATCACTTTAGTCTGGGAGGAGGTCAGGTGCAATGTGGTTTGGTTAATTGGTGATGGCAAATCTGTTGAGTTCTGAACTGACCATTGGATTAATGATATAGATCCACTATAGGAGCTCTTTACAAACTTAATTGGGGTCGACAAGCGCTCTATGGTAAATGAGATGGTAGATTTGGATGGTAACTGGGGTCTGGGCATGGCACAAACTTTCTTTATGGTTGGATCACTCCCTGCTGTCTCGGGTTGCTAGTATTCTGCCACCCAAAGTGACAGATGGGGATGATCGCATTAGCTGGAGGTGGAAGAAGGATGGGCGTTCTTCTGTTTCGGATGCTTACGACCGATTAAGTAATCTCAAGATATCTTTTGGTCAATCCTGCGGCACTTAAATTGCCTCCGAAGAGTGAAAAATTTCCTCTGATTGGTTGCTAAGGAGAGGATACTCAGTAATGCTGAGAGATGCAAGAGAGGGATTGCTATGGATGCTTCTTGTTGTGTGGGTCGGTACCCGAAAGAGCTCTACATGTTATACGTGATTGTTCTTTTGCCAATCAGGTATGACAGCGAACTGTTTCTCATTCAAATCAGACGCAATTATTTTCTCTTGTTGTATTTGAATGGTTGGTTGTTAATCTGAAAAATTCGAATGAACTAGCATATATTGGTGCTCCTTGGAATACTCTTTTCGCTATAGCTTGCTGGAATATCTAGAAACAGAGGAACACTTTGATTTTTCAGGAATCAAATTCTTCACTAGAGGAGGTCATTGGTCGAAGCATTTGTTGGGCACAAAACTGTAAACTGTAGAGAGTAATATGGTTCTGAAGATTACAGTGGGTGCATGTCGGTTGGAAGCCTCCACCCCCAGGGTGGTTGAAGATTAATTCAGATGGGGCGAATCTTTCTAGTGGTCAACTGTTTTCTTCTGCAGGGTTATTAAGGAACAACAATGGGGACTTGATAGCGGGCTATTGCAGGAAGTTTGGTGGATGCTCGACCATTCGGGCGGAGCTTTGGGCGATTCATGACGGGCTTCACATGGCATGGAAGAGAGGATACAAGCAAGTAATTCTTGACAGTGACAGCAAGATTGCAGTTGATGGGATTATCAAGGCTCCGGTTGGCACTACCAATGATCCGCTTATTCGGAGAATCAGGGAATTTTACTCCATATCTTCCGTGAAGCCAACTATGTGGCAGACCTGTTGGCTAAGGTGTTTGATGGGAGAGAAGTAGTGTTACACGAGCTGCAGATGGTGTGCATATGACCTTACTTGCAGATAAGCTGGGGGTGACCAAGGAGAGGAGGCATAGAGTTCTCTTTATTTACTAAGAAGAAAATCAGATACTCCACGTTTTTTACCTTGAAATACAAGACAAAAGGAATTCTATTTTTAGTCAGTAGCCAGCTAGCTTAGCCACATGCGATTTGCAAAATAAAGGAAAAATAAAACAAACAAATAAAAGTTTGTTATTTATAACATGAAAAATAAATTTCAATGTATTTTCTTCTGGCTAATCCCAACTGTCATCACCAAACGCTCACCAACTCTGTTAAAACAAACATTATCAGTTTGCCGCCTTTTGTTGCTCATAAATACGGTGCGTGGAATAAACTGAACAGATTAGCGCGTGGAGATAAATAAATCCCGAAAATAAACATTTCTATGAAATTCTGCAGTAGTGGAATCTGTTTTTAAATGGAGGCTTGGCATTCGAAAAGTCCTCCTTTCCCACTGAAAAGCCTTTTCCTACACGAAACAAACTTAAACAAATTGCTCTTTCAAAATGAATGATTAAAATTTTATTTTTAATCATCGAATTTTCTTTTCACTTGGAATTCTTGGATTCGTTTCCAATCCAGCTTTCAATCTAAAGGTGAATTTCATATCCTATTCAACTTTTTCTTTCTTGGAATTTGGCTCGTTGTTTATTGATTAAATTATGGTTTTCTCTAGGGTTTTTACTCAGCATAAATTGATTTTCCTTTTTCTTACTAGCTCTAGAATTGTTGAATTGATTATGAATTTACTTAGGTATCTTTCTCAACTTTATGATATTTAGTTGTTTGTGTTTGAATTGATTTTGTTTGTATTGTTTATTTATTTAATTTCTTTTTCTAGTTTCTACTATTTAGCTATTTCCATGCTAGTTTGTTATTGAATAGAACCTTGTTTCAGGTGCTAGTTGATGAAGAGAACTGAAGGCAGCTGATTTTTAACTGATTTCTTATTGAATTTACATGTTTTATTTGTTGTTCTTGTTTCACCACATAGGTTAATTAGATTTTGTCTAAAAAATTGTGGTTGATCCGTGATTGTTAGAGGGTTTCGTCCTGCTCTTTTACTTTCTTCAGTTATCAGAATCTTGTTTGGGTTTTAATTGGCTCAATTGGTCTACTTTGATTAATTTATGTTGAAATTCTGGATATGGGATTATAACAGGACAATTGAACAGATTAGGGGAGAAGTTTTTTTTTTTTTCTGAGAGCAGGAGATGGAGTAAGGGTTATCCAGGATGCAATCCTTGGACCTGATGCCTCCAAGTTCTATTACCACATCAGTGGCTTAGTTGACTAGGGGGAAGGTTTTTAAACATTCTTTGTGTTTGACAATCAGCAACAGATTCACTTTTGCTTTTACATCTATAATTCTGCTACTACTTGTATTTCAGAATATAATAATATTTGTTGTATGTGATCCACTAATAGGCTGCTTGGCTTTGGTTTAGGGTATTATTTGTGTTTTCCATTATCAATTTGCTTGTTAATGACAAGTGTGAGTGAGAAGCCAGAAATAGTTTTGTTACTTTCTTTTGGGTTTTACCTTTTCTACAAGAACTTCATACTTCGATTATTTTTCAAAACTTTCTATTAGGAATTATGCTATTTGTATATCTAACTGCTTCTAGCTTTGCTTTTGTATTGATGATATCTTTTACATTTTCATCTGGCATTTGGCATGAATATGGTTTATTGAAAGGAATGGTATGCTTTTTATATCTTCAAGAGTGATTTTATTTTTTTTCTTATAACAGATTTTCTCACCCTGTGATGTTACAAAGTACCAGTAGTGTCATATGCGTAAGTAAAAGGAATGGGGGGTTGCTGCTGTTGTTCTTCTAGAGGAGTTGAAAATAGTGCACCAGCAGATTATTGTGTTAGTATAATTTCTTCCTCCATGGAATTTTTTTCTTTTATTTTCCTTTTAATCCTCACTTTTCATGGTGTCTTTGACCTCTTATGTTTTGAATTTGGCTTCAACCCTCGTCAAGTTCAGTGTAGAGTACTGTGTTTTCTATTAAGTGCCACAGTGCAAAATTTAGGGTGAATGTTACTAAAGAATGAGTTAAACTGGACTCTCTTGTGCACTTGACAGGATCATAATGTCTCTTAAATGTGTGAAGTGCTGGGGCCTTTTCATTTCTATCTTTCCTTGTTTTACAAAATGGACGTCTGGATGCAACTAAATACAAATATTTCCAATTGTGAATTCTCTATTACCCTTATGTTGCTCATAAATCATGATCTGATCCCCATTACTATGTTGATCGTGAGTAATGATCTCTATCTGCGTATACTTTTTATGCTAACTAAAATGAGCCATAGTTATACCGTAGAACAACTTGAAACTAAAAATAAATGCCAGAATTTCTTGTTGACCTTTCTGCTCTCATACTTATTAGATATTATAAAATGGCTTGCTTAAATACTTATACAAAGATAACCCTAAGAGGTAACTATATTGAACAATTATTTATCGTATTGAAATCATTTTCATTATCTTTGTTGAGTTAATTTCTTTCTTTTAACAGAGCACAAGAGCCTCAGATAGGCATGTTCCTTTATCTTCTTGCAATGCTACCGCCTCTGCCCTCTCCACTGGGCTGCTGGTTGACACAAATCTTGAGGTATCAGTTCCTGATGCTTATCGATCTCCTCCTGCTCCAATTCCATTTGATGCAGCTTTAGGACATCCTCTAACTCCTTCAGCTGCTCAAGGAATTCATAGCAGTAAGAGCGATGAAGCAGTGCAAACAACAAATTTTGGTTCTGGCCAAGAAACAGTTGCTGTAAACACTCAAGAGACTTGTATAAAATCTGATGATGCAAAGGAATTGGACTGCAAAGCACAAGATACTACTGAAAACGAATCTTCAAAAGAGCTAGAAATAGAACTTTCAAAACCAGTTGGATCAATCGTGCCTACAAAGGAGGAGGAAGATTGTTGTCCAACCTGTTTGGAAGGTATGTCTTCCATTTGCAATCTATGAACTTTTCTGCCTCACTGCAAGAAAAGATGTGTTTTTTATGCCAAGTCGTTTTTCCACTTCCAAATAGAAAGGTTGTTGATAGGCCCCTTTTCTGTTCTTTCCTGCAGAATATGATGAAGAAAATCCAAAAATTATCACAAAATGCGAGCATCATTTTCACCTTGCATGTATCTTTGAATGGATGGAAAGAAGTGAGACATGTCCTGTGTGTGATAAGGTTTGTCTTGAAACTATTTTCATCTCTTATAAGTCTTTAAGAATTATTGTATATAACCTAAGCAAATAACAAGAGGGCCCTAATTATCTTCTGATGCAGGAAATGATATTTGACTTGCCCACCAATTAGTTTCCTGGTTTTGGACTCAGCTTCGGCTGCTAGAACTTAAGTTTTGTTGCAAAGGTTACAACTTACCAAACCCTTCAGAATTTCAGTTTTACTCCCCCCTGGCATTCGTCATCATATATTTAGTGGCTCCTGCAGATTTGGCAAAGTTCAGTTTTGAATTTCTTTTCCTTCATCCCCCCCCTTTCCTTCTTTCATTTTATAAAGGAGTCTTGGTCTCATTGTGCTTTCACCCCTTGGAAACTTTTGAAATTGAATAGAGAAAGAAGAAAGAAATACAGAAAAAGTATCACAGAAACAAGTTTGATACCATTTTAAAGTTCAATACTTGATGGCCTATGCCTGAGGGAATACAATGCTGTTATCCTGTTTTGTAGTGCCTTGTTTGTACAGAGCTGCTCAGCAGCACATTAACTCTTTCTTCTCTCATTCATTCATACATACACACATGCATGCATGCATACATATACATACATATCTTTTTTATTAGTCTGGAAACTCGGATCTTCTGAACCAATGATTGTCTGCTTTTGGGGGGGTTACTTCTGTAAGTGTCATGTGTTTACAATCATCTCCAGTTCATCTTTATGTGCAAAATTTGTTTGATGGGTGGGACTGGATGTGATAATGAGTTTGTGAACTCCTTAGAATGATGGGAATTTTGTTTCTTTTATTTTGTGTAAATAATTTTCCTTATTAAGAGACAGGAGGGGATAAACTGAGTAGCCATTTCATTTTGTATATAACATGATTCGTGCCCATATATATAAAAATTTGATTGAAGGTATGATTTTCACATCGAAGTTTTGATGAATTATGTATATTTGTCAATGTCACTGATTCCCTTTGGTGCTTTGGTGAGCTTGATCTAAACTTGTTCCCCTCTACCCCCGCCCCCCGGGATTCTGAAATTTACATGGTAAAACTTATATTATTTATGTATGATTATGGGATTATAAAATACGAAGTTAATATCAATGTTGTCTCTAGCGTTTTGAGTTTATCGTTATTGTCATTTTTATTTTATATATTTATTGTCTAATTTTAATTTTTATTAAAATATGCATAATATACATGCAAATATATATTAGCTACATAATATAAATATGTCTATTCCGAATAGAAAATTTAAACAATCCAGAAATCTGTTGCCAACTTTTTCCTGGAATAGAAGTGCTTATTTTTCTTATTGAACAAATAATGCACTTAAGTAGCAGTGTAGCACTCACTTAATCAACATGTTAAGTGAGTGTATCTTTCATATAATCTCGATTATGTTCATTATCTTTAAAACTTTCTTCACTAAATTATCATTTTTCATTCTTACCTTTCATCACAACTATGCTCTCATCAAAGCTAGTTTACTGTTTATTTAAATGGAACCTTAAGCGGTTTACATTCATTACAATCACCCCAATTTTAATCATTTCTAGCCACTTACCATTTTCATTACAATCATTCGCCATTTCTTTTCTAGGGGTGGTTTGGCTCAAGCCATCACATTTTCGGTTCCAAAAATTATCTTAAGTTTATAATTTTATATTCTCAATAATATCAAAATATGATAATATAATATAATAATCTCAGTATAACATATTCCTTAAATAATCTCAAATTCACCTTATAAACAAAAAAAAAAAAAAATCGTTGATGGCATTTGGCTTCATAAAAATTGTATCTCTTTCCTCTGGTCATTATGCAGATTAATTGTAGCATTGAGTTATCTGTGTTTTGTTCCTTTGAGTTTATGTAAAGTTAATGTGATTATTTGTTTTGTGATCAATTGTCTGATTCATAATTTTTTAGTTGAATAAGATTTTTTTGTTTGTTAAATTAAATAAGATTTTTTTCTAATTAAAATGGAAACTTTAATTTAATGTAGTTGTAATAAATATTCCTCTAGCATATATAATTTTAATTTACATGCTATTTTTTATCGAATATTATATAAATATATATACTAAAAATAAAATTATGATATAGAAAAACACAAATAATAAATTACAATGTCGGCTACGCTGAGCCAATGAGTGTCGATATCGCTTACTAATATTCAACAACGAAATATGATAAAAATAGTGTAAAAAGTTTTAAGTACGAATATGGAATCTTGGTGCTCCAAAATGTTCTGTCTGACCTAATCTTATCTTTATAGTTAATTAAATGTTCCCCAAAGTCTATCCTTTTTATTCTTCTACCAAATAAACATAAACAAATATATATAAAAGCAAAATCTTCGATATATTTTAGATTATCCATGATGTGAGAAAAATATGTAAAAATATATTTTTAAAATTTTAAAATTATTATTAAAAATGATAAAGTTGAAGGTTTAACTTTTTTATTTTAAATTAAAATCCTATTTTGTAAAAAAAAGAGAGATTTACTGAACGTGAAACTAGAATTACTGCGGTAAAGATACACACGTATATAAGGTATTTGGGTTCACTTGTTGGCGTACGAACTACTTTTGTGCTCTGCCACTTTTGTTTGTGAAGAAAAATTTCCTATCTCTTCTTTCTTTCTCCTCTGAGAAATTCCCTAAGAAAAAAAAAATGTCTTCTCCAAGTAAACGCCGAGAGATGGACTTGATGAAACTGTAAATTATTTTTCTCTTTATTTTGAAAAAAATCTGTATCTTTATTTTAGTTTGATTTTTTTTAATTTTTTGTTGGATTTTTTTTCTAGGATGATGAGTGACTACAAAGTGGAGATGATGAATGATGGCATGCAAGAATTTTATGTTGAATTCAACGGACCAAAAGACAGTAAGAATAGTTTTCTTTACTGTCTTCTTCTTCTTACGAATCTATAAGCCTTTTTAAATTTTGATTTGTAACTAATTAAGTATTTGTGTTGATTTTTTGTTAAGGGCTTATCTAGTAAAAAGGAAAAAAAATGGAGGTTAAAGTATATTTGGTTAAACTAGAAGTTAAGGGAATTATTTGGGCGCAATGGAAGTGTTGATGTTAATATTTTATATTTTAATTATTTATTCTTATTTGAGTTGCCACTGTTTATTTATGTAGTTCATTGAATTTTTCTGAATGAGGATAGTGCTTGTTGATAGAATTTGATTTTGGTAGTTTTAGACCCAAATGGGGATAGTATTTGTAATCATAGATTATCTGATATGGAATTTGACAGGTCCTTACCATGGTGGTATGTGGAGGATAAGGGTAGAGCTCCCAGATGCTTATCCTTATAAATCTCCATCAATTGGATTTGTGAACAAGATTTACCACCCAAATGTTGATGAAATGTAAGTTTGTGGATGTTAAGTCCTAAATTTGGCTGTTCTAGCTGTCTTAGGGCTGATATTAACTTGTATTTGGTAATTTAGAGTGAGTAACTGGTTTCAACTTTTAAATGCTTTATTATTGTTAACTAAAATATCTTTGAACTTTGAGTTTTAGGTCTGGCTCAGTTTGTTTGGATGTCATCAATCAAACTTGGAGCCCTATGTTCGGTAAACCTTGCGCATTGTTTCTTTGTTTCAAAGTTGCTGCTAGTACTATTGGAACTTGATAAATGACGATCTATACTTCTCTTTTTTCTTTTTTTTTTGCTTATCCTTGTGTTCAATTTCAGATCTTGTTAATGTCTTTGAAGTGTTTCTTCCTCAACTCCTTTTGTATCCCAATCCATCAGACCCATTGAATGGTGAAGCTGCTGCTCTTATGATGCGTGATCGTACTGCTTATGAAGAAAAAGTGAAAGGTAGCATTTCTACATAAGTTTTTATATCTTAAATATGCATTTCTTTCTCTTAAGAATGCCTCTCTCAGCGAAGGTGTTTAGTTGGATTTCTTGTCGTGCTAAATCAACTAAGTGATATCTGCTGGCTGATGGCCAATTAATCAAGTATTCAAGTTGTCGACAGGATTGAACTTTATCATTAGTCTAAAGTAGGTTACATCAGTCTTGAACTTCATAGTTTTAGTTATAGTTTCTATATGCCTTGGCATCAGAATTTTGTATTGATACATTTTTCTTAATCAAAGAGGTGGTTTTAGTTTCTTGAAATTAATCCTTAATTCCTCTTGATGTAATCGAGGTACTACTTCTTAAGTGCTCAGAGAGTCCTATTTTCTCCAATTATAATCTTGCCAACTCTCTGCAAAAACATAAAAAGGGGCGTGAAGCTGAAGCTTGTTACCTATCGTCATCGGGAGTCCTTTCTTTGTAATCAGGCTACGTTTTTTATAAGGGATTAGAAAATACGTTTGAGCTGACTAGTTTCTATGTTTGTATTTGGAAAGAGGAGGTTGCAACCTACTTTGTTGTGGCTGTAGCATTTCACCTACTCTCTCGGTTCTTATATTGTATTCAAATGAAATCCATTCTTTTCAATAGTAATTCATTGTGGCAAACCGCATTTATCATCCTCGACAAGACCCCAAGGTGTTTACTGTTTACTATCGTTGCAAGTACTGTTTTTTTCAGAGTGTGCTCTGGCAATTTGACTTATGTGGCAACATACATTTCACGTCTTCTTTTTGCAATGGCATTTTAAGGATGCCTTTTTTTTCTTATTCCTAGAATGCTTATAAGTTATGACTCTTTTTGTGTACCAGAATATCGTGAGAAATATGCCAAACCTGAAGATGTTGCAGGAGCAGAAGAAGTGAAGTCAAGTGACGAAGAACTGAGTGAAGATGAATATGCTGCCTCGGATGATGAGGAAATCGCCGGAAAACCAGATCTTTAGGCAGATATTATGCCCTGCATACTCGCTACGAAAATCATCTTGTGTTGTACATGATGTTCAGCTCCAGGAAAATTCGAACACAACAAAACTGGGGAATATGTGGAAAAATTTCTATTTACCCCTTTTTATCATTACTTTCCAGGGATGTTTGTGTAAATTAATCCACTGTGCAATAATTCAAATATTTATCCACTGCTGAGACTTTGAAAAGCAGTTCTCCCATATGCTCCTGTTCCTTGTGTTCCTGCTTCAATTATACTACTATTTATTATGCTTTGTTAGTGTCCATTTGCACATCGGTTGATCTAACTTTGGTGATGACTTGTTTGGCTGCTGATGGAATTTATATCTCCCACGTCTGCAACACTTTATGGTGGAAATTCATTTTGCGTGGCTTTTGAATTGGTCTACAAATTTCTGATATTTGGATAAATGATATTATGCAGTTTATGGTTGGATTTATAAGATATGAAATTTATATATTATTTCCTTAAGCGGAGAAGCCCCTATAGCTCAGTGGTAGAGCGTCAGTCTTGTAAACTGAAGGTCCGTAGTTCGATCCTGCGTGGGGGCATGCTTAATTTACATCTTTTTGCAATTTTTTTTAAGTAAATTAAGGAGATCTGTAAGTAACATTAAACTTGAGACTAATCTATGATAAATTAGGGTTGGTGTCTTATTTATTATCTTTTAGTTAATTTTATTCAATATAAATTTTTTGGTGAATTAATTATTTATTATCTTTTAGTTAATCTATGATAAATTAGCGACTCGAACCTAAGTTACATCTAGCGTGATGAACACCTTAATTATGAAGTCAATATATAAGATTTTATTCAATATAACTTCAATTATTATTTAAAAAGTATGATTATGATAATTAATGGATAGGTTTTACGAATTTAAATAGGGTGATTAATGTATTAAAATTATCGATGAAAAATATTAAATTAATCCCAACTTGTTAAATTAAAAGCATTCCCAACAAATATACTTTTAAAATTTTAATGTATGCTTAGCATTGCAATTTTCAATTCTCGCTTATTAATCAATACATTCTTTTATTATTATCATCTTTCTTCGTTTGAATGAAACTTTAACTACATCACTCTTGTAGCTTTTCATACTTATCGATGAAATAGAATTGTTTAAAATATTTTATTTTAGATACATTAATGCTTTTATTATATAAAATTTCAACATTTATGTGACATCTATTCTTTTATTATTATATGATGCTTTAGGGTAATTTTGGTTATGTTTGATAAAGTGAAAATTATGTTAAATTTAAGTTGTAATATATATTTGGTGTATTACGTAAAATTAAATATTAAATATAATTAAATTGTTTGATAAAAGATAATATAATTTTAAATGAAATAAAATAAAATTAAAAAATAATTGAATTTATTCTCTAAGTAGTTTACACACTTTTTATGAAAAAATTTTACCTAGTAGTTTACATGGCAAATTATCAAAGTTAAGAAATTAAATATCTTCAGTTGATTGGATATTTTTTTTAGCATTTTATCAAACAAGATCTTAGAAATTGCGTTGGCGTTGAACATAAAATTAAAATTCCTTTTTTTAGTATTATAGTGATGATTGATTAGGAGAAAGAGAAAGGCATGAGAAATCTAATTTTGGGGCCAAAGTCCAAAACTCAGTTATCTTGTCGCAGGTAGCTGCCATTGTTGATTCTCTTTCTCGCTCAATCCAACCTAACATGATTGCCTTCACCTTCTCTAACTATCAATCAACTTATTTACTTCACACCATTAATCTTGAGAAAAGTCATTCAATTGTCACGTGCAAAGAGATGGACGTGGCGAGGATGTTGAAGAGTACAGCCGATGAGAAAGGAGGTCAGGTCAAAGGTCAAGACTAGAAATTTCGGATTTACAATTCCACCCCCGCTAATTGAATTGGCTGGCTCCCACTTACAGTCACCTAAAACAAAAACGTTTTCTCTTTTTTCGTCAATAGCCATCGCTCAGTTTCCGCACGTGTCGACCATCCATGACTCTGGCAAATTTCCTTTTTTATTCTTTCTCTTCGCTTTCGTTAGTCCTTGTCTCCTTGCCTAACTTAGGTCTCGGGTCTTATCTTCTTCATCATCGTCGCTTCGCCTTTACTATTATATTACTACTCAAAATTTAGACTACAAAAATAGTATTATAAGAAATTTACAAGATAAATTTTTTTTTAGAGATCGCTAACTTCAAATATTAAACTTTTTAAATTTTTTGTAAAAGTGATTCGATAAGGGTATCTCATACATTTAGTCCAATTTAAATAAAAATTAGATGAATGTTAACGTCTTTAGAATAAAATACATAACAATTAAATTAAGTATGGTTTAAAAATAATAATAATACAATTTAAGACTTGATATGTGACATTTGTGAAGTCTTTATTTAAGCACTTAAAAAATTTACCCTTATTTCATTATTTTGAAATTTTTATTTCTATTTAAATTTTTAAAATTTTAAATTAATAAAAATAAAATTACACTTTAACTCCTTAAAAATAATAACGTAAAATTTACAATTTAATTTTAATCACAGAAAAATTTAAGATTTAGCTACTAAATATATATATATATAAATTATGTTAGTAATGAGTATATTTAAACAGCAACCATTCAACTCCATTAAAGGGTGGAAAGAGAATAACAAGAAGATTCCTTTTCAAGATTATTAAGAATATTAAAAGAGAAAAAAAAAAGTTGTAAACTTTGTTTTGTTAAAATAAGGTCTCATACTTATCTACAGAATGTACTGACCTTTTCTTCTTCTTCTTCTTTTTCCCTACTTAAAAGGCCTCTTCAAAGAGATAATAATTGTGATTAGAAGAGAGAATTAAACTACCTTTTTCATGACCTAAAAAAGTTTGACTTAAATGTTAATAATTGGGAAATAAATATGACAACTTACTAAGAGATCTCTTTTTCTTTGTTGCTTATTGCTTGGTCAAAAAGTAAGGCATTACTTTTCACCTCACTCTTTTTCTTTATTTTTCTTTTTCAACCCACAATTTAACTTAATTTTTTTATTCATAAATCATATATTATTTTATTTATTTTCAGCTTTTCTAAAGCCCCTCAATTTATGTGCATATAAATAAAGCAAAACCCTATAGCAAATAAAAAAGGTGAAGATCCCACCAGAGTATGCTAGTGTCAAATCTAGTGCTACTACATATTATTGTGAAAACCAAACATTTAGACTGTCAAAGCTAGGGCATAGTTTTACAACCAAAAGCCACTTTTCCCTGCAGTCGACTTAGATTAAAGGGGACTTTGGGCCATTGATTTCACAAATATTAAAGAAACTAGAAAAGGGCAGCTAGATAGGTAGGCAGGCAGCATATACTTAAAACTTAATAATTCCTGTCTATTTGAGTACTTGATTTTATCATGTATATGAAAATGATGAGATGAGAGATTGTGGGTATAAATTAGGTTTATTTGAATTAGGTTAATTGAATCAGAAACCGGTTAGAGATTAGTATGGAAAAATATATTATTAGACCAGTTGACTTAAGAATTAGTATGAATAATTTGAACTAAATATTTGAATTAAAATTTTATTTTTATAAATTTTTAATAATTTATTTAATCGAATCAGATGAATTGATTAAATTGAAAAATCAATAGTTAGATTCATTTGACTACTATTCTAATTTTAAAAATCGTGGCATAAATTTCATAAATATTAAAAAAGGTAAGGTAAGTTTATTAAATGCCACCTATATGGTAAACCTTTTTGCCCTTAAAAGGTACAAGATCATTAAGTTGATAAAGAGATGGGAATAAAAACCATGTCTTTTAACTATCTTAAAAAGAAAAAAAGGATAAACACTTTTTGAGAAAGTCACTTTGTTTGAAGAAAGGTTATAAAGGACTAATATTTTTTCAAATTTGAATGTTGGAAATAGGGTTACTTTAGTTTAGTTTGATGTAAGTGTTTAATATTATTGTTAGAAAACTATTTTTTAAAATATAAAATGTTTATTTTAAATAATGTATTGTAAAATAATAATTATGTATTTAGACAGTGTTTAAATTTATTAATATTATGATATATGAAATATTAATTTAAGTTATAATAAAGAGCAATTATTTAATGCATGAGTTTTTAGATTCTTCAAGTATGTTAAAAATGTGAGAAGTATCGTATTTATTTATATATTTAATTTTTATATATTTAATTTTTTTAAAATTACCGCACCCTATAAAACACTTGTCATATCCTCACTTCAGTGGCGGTGTATGAAATATTTTTCTATAATAAAAATATAAAAAACAATTTATTGTAGCTCGATATTAATAAATTGATATACGAGAAATATAAATTTAAATAATTTTTAAACAATTAATGTAAATTATTTGTAAAATTTACTTTAAATATATAAATCATATTTTAGATATTAAAATATGACAATTAAAAATTCAAATTGCAGTTAGATTTGGTATGTTCTTCTACTCGTCAATGAATACTGATCCACATTATTGTTTATCAAATTATTGCTTGAAGCTCACTGGTGAAACTTTTTAAAAAAACTCTAACATTCCCATTACTTAAATAAAAACTTTTAAATGATTTAATAACTTAAAAGAAAATTTTGAATAATTCAATAACTAAAACGAAAATTTAGACATAATTTATTGAGTAATGATGAATTTACCTAATTCTAAATTTAGGAATTGAAAGATTAAATAGGAAACATGGGAAAAAAAGTTATAAACATATGAAATTTATAGCAGCACTTATGATAATTATCACCATTAAATGAATAATATAGTAGCACTTGCGATAATAATCACAATTAAATAAATAAGACAAACTAGTTAGTTAAAACTATTAACAATACAATTCTATTTATTGATTGAGTTTTAATTCGATTGGTGTTAATATTATTGCATAAAGATTTAAATTCAAGTGCGTTGAAGCACCTTTTATCTTTTTGATTAAGGGTTGAGGATGAATTATGATTAGTTATACATATAAAGAACACAATTTGATTTTAAGCTCTTATTAGTATTACTAATAATTATTATATGAGTCGGCTAAGTCTTAACTCGGTTGGTATCAGCATTTATTAGTGCAGAAGCACGTGGTTCTAGCGCATTGAAACACATTTATCTTATTATTTAAGAGTTAAAAAAGAATTACGGTAAGTTTTAGACAACTGTTTTAAAAAATAAATATATGTTTATATTAAAAAAACTATTAATGTTATACCAATTAAATGTTTGGATAAAATTATAAAAAATAAGCTGTTTCAACTTGTTCAAATTCATATCTTTTTATATCAATAGCGAATATCAATATTAATTGAGTTAAGCTTTAATCAATTTTATTATATTGTATTATTAAAGTTGAGATGTTTTATAGTTATATGAATTTTGAAAAGTTAGTGTTGTGCTTATCTTAATTTATTGAATCGAATGGTCATGATGGTACTTTTCATCGTATTTAAAAAATTATATTGTTCTCGTGTGATATTAGAAAAATTAGGGAAGAAAATGTTGTGTGCTGCTCACGTTTCATTATTTTAGATAATATTAAAAATATATTTATAGTAATATATTTATAATTGAAATTTTAATAAAAATAATTTTATTATTGAACTAAAATTTTGTATAAAAATTCTAAATCGTTTTATGTTTTTCTAGACTAATTAATATTAATTTTTGAGGTAAAATAAGATGAAATTAATAGATATTTTATGATAAATTATTTCTAAATATATATATTTTAATAATTTTATTATAAATTCTTATTATATTTATATTTTTAATATAAGACTTAAAATTATTCATAGCTCTGCGTTTCATCATACTCAAATATATATTCTTTTGTATTAACAATAATATCTATATTAATTAAATTAAAATTCAATTAATAATTTTTTAAAATACTTAATTGAAAAACGGTTTATTTGAGAATAAAGTAAGCCTGAATTATATGCAGTGAACATTGCTCAAGTAAATCTATCGATAATATATTGATAACTAAAATAAATTTCTGTATAACACTTACCCTTAAAATAAAAAACAATGGGCAATAAAAGATGGGACCAACGGTGGGAGGTTGGTCGAAGCGGCAGGTAAAGGGGGAGAATTTTCGAGGAAGTCGATGGGACCCCTTTTTCTCTTTTTCATTATTATATTATTATGCGGTTGGGTAGGGGCGCGCACGAAGCCCATCAAGACGTGGATGAGCACACGTGCACACCTTGGACAACCACTTTATTTATTATCCCCTTTCTTTTATAATTTCACTCCTAACAAAATAATCTGCTTAAAATTTACATTTTTTTTTGTTAAAATTTATCTTTAGTTGGATAATTGTATTTTCTTATTTATTTATATATTATACTAGAAAATTTTAAATAAAATTTAATTATTATTTATTATTTAAAATCAAATTTATCATTGTTAAAAATATTAATAGTTAGTTTTATCATATTTTGTTTGATGAAATATTTAAATTAATAATTATCTTTTACATAATATTGTAAAATCTCTATATACTACAATCATATTAGTAAATAACTGTGATCAGGAAGGGCATATTAGTAAAATGGAGCTAATAATTTAAGGAATTTTATAAACTTTAACCTAAAGTCGGGTCTTTTCGTTAATCACATCGAATTTATAGAAAATCAAGTGACTGCCGTGTTTGACCTTAATTGCTTTTGCTTATACATATATTTCACACGATATTAGTTATCTACTAAAAGAAGGATTTAGATTTAATGACCAAAAAAAAAAAAAGAGTTCAAAATAGGTGGGGAAGCTTCGTCTATAAATCACAGTTTCCTTCTCGCCGATCACTCTCTCTCTTGATTTTTTCTTTCTCGAGAAAATTTGACAATTCCTAGAGGAAGATAATTTTGGAGCTGTTTGGTTCGTCGGAAAAAGAAGAAGCAAAATACGTAGAAATGAGAGGCGCAAATGGAGAATCTAGAGCTATGAATAACCCTTTGGAGACTATACATGCTGCGGCTAACGCGATCGCTTCAGCTGAGAATCGTGTCCCGCAATCTACGGTTCAGGTAAAATTTATATTTTCCTTCATATGTATTTTTTTAATTACTGTTGGTTTGTGATTGTTTTAATTGAATTTAGATCAAATTGGTTGAGTTCCAGAAGTGTTTTTAAGCTTCTTTGGTATTCATTTCGTGATCTGTTTTTGTATGATTTTTTCCCTTTTTCTTCTTTGATTATATTCTGCCGTGATTTAGTGAACTTCGATCTTTAATCAAGTTTAGGATTATTTTTTTGGCTCAGGAAATGTCAAGTTAAATCGTTGTGATTTTAGGCTTAGATTTATTGAATGTTGATTTATTCCAGAATCAAGTCTTTTAACTGTTGCTTGTGGTTTTGATATACTTATATTTATAAATTGTTTTAAGTTTTTGCATTTATAAATTGTTTTTTTTTTTTTTTGGTACTTCCAAGTTTAGAACATACAGGTATTTTACTTTTTGAACTTGGCAGTTCAGGAATCTGAGAATAGTCAGTGTTGATGAAACAGTGTTTATTAGTCTGTGTGGGTTCTCCAGGAAAAAAATGGTTCCTTATTTACCGAGAAAACACCTTGGGGTTAGATGATCTTCCTCACGTCATATTTCTAGTTTTACTTTCATTCAGCAGAGGTTCCTAGATCAGAAGTAAAAAACCAAAAGAATTATACAATTTGGAACCTAAATACAGTTGTTAAATGGATTTGTATCATGGTCTATTTATGGCCATGATATTGGGATAGCTAATTAGAAGGTTTCAAATGCGTTCAGATTTTGGAAACTATAAACTTCTGTAGATATTAAGATCAGGTAATCCCATTTGGACATGCAAATTCAAGGTGGATAGCCAGTGGTTCTGAATAATAGAAATTGCTTTATTCCTTCTGTAGGTATAATCTCCTTGTACTGGAGGTCTAGTTGAAAAATTGTAATTTATAATCACGAAGTTGAAGGCTCAGAAGTACTTAAAAAAGGGGCAGGAAAATTACCTCTGCTCCTTGAACTTAGATGTTAGAAGGGTTGGTTTAAATTGAGTTATCTTGTTGGTTAAAACCTTTTCAATTGGAAAAAAGAGCCGTGTGCTCATACTCTTTCTGCCAAAGAGCTGAAAGTAAATTTGTAGCATGGTGTCCTATAACTTTGAGCATGTATGCTTTAATATGTTTCATTACTTGATACACTTCTGTAAAAGCTTCAACGAGGGTGGGTTGTATTATTGTTGTAATATGGCTGTCTTTTAGAACCAAGGTTTTTGCAGTGTCATTTAATTGATTTCTTTCTAGTTAGATAAGGATTTGGTGTGATTTCCCGTATTAATCCATTTCATCTTAAATTTGGTGACATCTAGAAAAAAAGATGGGGTGGTTGGTGGAGCAAATATTGGTGTTTCAGATCTTACAAACAGAAAAAGCGAATTGGACCTGCTGTTCCTGTTTCTGAAACGACTTCTTCCCGTGCTAATATACCTGCTGCTGAAATTCCAACCCAAGCCGTTACAGTGACACTTCCCTTTGTTGCACCTCCTTCCTCTCCTGCATCTTTCCTTCCATCTGAACCCCCTTCTGCTACTCAATCTCCAGCTGGGTTAGTGTCTCTCACCTCTATTTCTGCCAGTATGTACTCCCCAGGGCCTGCTTCAATTTTTGCAATTGGCCCTTATGCTCATGAAACTCAGTTAGTTTCACCACCTGTTTTCTCCACCTTCACCACTGAACCTTCAACTGCTCCCTTCACTCCTCCTCCGGAGTCGGTACACTTGACCACACCATCCTCGCCCGAGGTGCCATTTGCTCAGTTCCTTGGCCCTAACCTCCAGTATGGAGAGGCTGGACAGAGATTCCCAATATACCAGTATGAATTTCAGTCCTATCAACTTCATCCTGGGAGCCCCATTGGGCAACTGATCTCACCAAGCTCAGGAATCTCAGGTTCTGGCACCTCATCTCCTTTCCCTGATGGTGATTTTGCTTCTGGTTTACGTTTTCCTGAGTTCCGAATGGGTGACCCTCCCAAGCTCTTGAGCCTTGAGAAGCTTTCCAACCGTGAATGGGGATCAAGTCATGGTTCTGGAACTTTAACCCCAGATGCTACAACGTCCACCCCCCGCAATGGTCTTCGTTTGGATCATCCGCTCTCTGAAATTGTGTCACATCCGAGTTTGGATAAACAAAACCCAATTGATCAAGTTGCAGTTAATCATAGAGTTTCATTTGAGTTGACTACAGAAGAAGTTATAAGATGTGCGGAAACTGGGGCAGCAACATCATCTGAAGCTGTTTCAGAATCTCTACGTAATGAAGCAACAAAAGAAAGAGAAGAAAACACAACTAAGGTGGCAGATGATTATGAATATCGTGTCGGTGAAACATCCAATGAAAGACCAGAGAAAGCTCCAGCAGACAGGGAAGGCACACCGCAGCACCACGAGAATCAATCCTTAACACTCGGGTCAGCTAAAGAATTCAATTTTGACAACGTCGATGGAGTTGATGCCCATAAGCCTATTCTTAGTTCCGATTGGTGGGCCAACAAGAAGGTGGCCGGAAAGGATGATAACGTAGCCAGGAATTGGTCATTTTTTCCTATGATGCAACCAGGAGTAAGCTAACCGGTACGCATTTTAGTCGATGCCTACTGATTTTCAAATCATTTTAGGAACATAGGTGTGGCTTTGGGGATCCAGAGTAAACAATTTGGTAACAGCAACAGGGTACAATTAATCAACCATATCATTGATAATTTTAGGGGGGGTTTGACACAGACGGCGCATATTGCAATGTTTTCGGAGGAAACAGGGTCTTATGGGCGTAGTTCTGTTGTTTAATATATGTATTATATATCTCTAATTTAGGCAGAAAGATACGAAAACAGTCCTTTTGATTTGTGCCCCCATATTTAAAATCCTAATGACAGGATAGTAGATGGCAATAATAATAAATAATAATAGCATTGCCGTTAAAAGAAGGGGAAATTTTTTTATCTATGTTTACTTTTTCTGGTATCTGCAAATTGATGGGTATTCAATTCGCTCTAGTGATATTGTTACCTGAAGATGCTTCGATTAAATTTTTTCTATATCACTAAACTCAAAAAAAAAAAAAAATTGTCTGTCATTGTCAAGCTTGAATGATTAAAATAGTTAATTATTTAAATGTTTGGTTTAAATCAATTCAAAATAAGAATTGAAAGTTGTTTTGTAACTCAATGGAAAGCTGCAGCTGGAAATCAGAATCAGCTGCCTAACTTCTTATCCAACTTATCCATCAACAAATCAAAGGCCAAACTGAAACTGGGGAACCATTTTGGTCTGTTGGGCTAATTGAAATCTATACTGAACTGATGGGCTGATGGGGGGATCAAAGTTATTCCATTTTTCGTTAAATTGATCTCTAAACATCAATTTGATTTAAATTAGATTTTACAAATATATGTGTTCTATTAGTCTGGATTTTTTTGAATTTTACAAACAATATGATTACGCATTTAATACATATCTATAACTTAAATTGTATAAAATCATAATTGATATTAATATTAATATTAAATTGATATCTATATCCATTAAGTGATAATTAATATTAATCTAAGAAATCCAGGTTTAAACTTTTTAATAAAAATTGAAATTTAGAAAACTGAATTAACAAATAAAAGAAAGACAAAATAAAAATGTTCGCATATAGTCTGAAATACATTTCTTTTTGTAAAAATATGAATTAAAAAATTAAAATATTAGCATATTGTCTAAATTTATTTCTATTGTACAAAAAGGTAAATATTGGTATTGTTGTGAGGAATAAATATATGGTCTGAAAGAACTAATTAATATTGTGTTGTCTCGTAAAAAGGCCTTAAAAGGTAACAAAAAAATACTTCCAGGGAAAAAAAGACAAAACAGCATTCTCGTTCCATTTTTGTTTTTTCTGTGCTTCTAGAAAAAGAAACCAAACAGATAGTCAGACATGCAAAAAGCTTGTCAATGTTGGACGGCTCCTTTCATCAGTTTCAGGTGTTTAGTTATAAAATATTCAGTTTCTGTCAAATATGCATTCAAATGCTCAGATTTCATAATCCGTCACTGTTACGCCTGCCCGCCTTATATTACCTTATTGCCCACATCTCCTTCTCCCTTCAAAATTAGAGTCCATCTGTCTTTCTCTCGCAAAAAATCTTGCTCAAATTTTGTGTTTTGAAAATAAGGTAAGAAGGTTTTCCCTGAGACAATTATGCCATCATTCGATATTTGTTGTTTGGAGACAGAACCGGGGTTGAACAGTAATGTCGTGTCGATTAATGTCGGCGGTCGGATTTTCCAAACGACCAAGCAGACCCTAACCCAAGCGGGTCCCAAATCCCTTCTTTATCGACTTGCGGAAACGGGTTCGGATCGTTTCGTGGACCGGGACCCGGGTCAGTTCCCGCTCCTCCTCTCCCTCCTCCGCAGCGGGACCCTTCCTTCGAAAGTCAAAGACTTTGACCTCCGGGACCTCATCGAAGAGTCCAGATTCTACGGCGTTGAGTCGCTTTTGACTAGCTCTTTAAGCGACCCTTCCCACTTTGACGCTTTTGCCCTCCGGAAGTCGTCTGAATTACCCTTAAACGGCCGCGACACCCCTTCTGCGATTGCCTCGACGCCGTTTGGGTCCCTGCATGTTTCCCACGGTAGCAAGATCACGTCTTTCGATTGGTCGCTGACAAGAAAGTCAACGATTTTGACCCAATTCGCCGCCATCGATTCCTTGCTCGCAATTTCCCCGGATATCGCGGCGGCCGGGGCCACCGACTTTTCGGGGCTCCAGATTCTCGATCTCCAAAAAGGACGCGTCAAACAGGTTCTCAATTGGGAGAACGCGACCCGATCCGGTTCCACGGTTCAAGCAATCGGTTCATCAGGCGAGTTCTTGTTTACTAGCTTCGAATCCAGTAGGAGAAACTCCAATTCAATCCTGGTTTATGATATGAATACATTGAACCCTGTTATTGAAATTGCTCGCAATGAGATTTTCGGGGCTGATCTCGATTCAGCCATCCCAGCTACAAAGCTGAGATGGGTTTCGGGTTACGGGTTACTCATGGCATCCGGGTCGCATAGTGGGTTATCGGGTGTATCGGGGAACATTAAGTTCTGGGATATAAGGTCGGGTAATGTAGCCTTTGAATTGAAGGAGAAAGTCGATTGCTTTGCCGATGTTTGTGTTTCGGATAATATGAATGTGCTTTTCAAGGTTGGAGTGAGCTCTGGGGAGGTTTTGAATGCGGATTTGAGGTGTTTAGGGGCTGTGAACAATGATGCAAATGATAATAGTAATCCATGGATGTGTGTTGAGAATAGAAGGAAGGTAGTGAATGGGAAGAAAGAAGGGTTAGGGTGCAAAATCGAGAGCCATGGGAATCAAGTGTTTTGCAGTAAAGGAGGGGATATCGAGTTGTGGTCGGAGGTGGCGGTGGGTTCGGGGGGTCGATTAAAGGGTAGGGTTTTTAGGAAGAATGTGATGGGGAGAGTGAAGGCAATGGGAGGCTTGAAGGTAACCAACTTGGCATTTGGTGGAAACAAGATGTTTGTAACCCGAAAGGATCAGCAAGCTGTTGAGGTTTGGCAAGGTTCAACGGGAGGGTTTTGATCCTTTGGCTAGCTGTTGTAATTATAGGACAGTGTTGTATCTTGTAATTGTTTTATGGCTATTGATTTGATTCTTGGTGATCGAATTCATTATATCAAACAACAGATTTTTTTAATTAAATATTGAATCATTAACAAGAAGATGCAAGCCTTTTCTGTTAACTGAATTGCCACTATTGCTGTTGCGTTTGTGATTGGCTTAGGATCTTCTTTCTTGGTTTTGTCTAAAAATTATATGATGTTTCGCTAAGCCGCGGAGGATGAGTTTTTCTGACATATGGAACCCTTTTCCTCTTAATTTAGACCAAACAGTAACATAACATGTGCAGTTTATGTTATAGGCAGAGAAAGCATTATTATTAATGGCAGTAGCAGTATTCTGACTTGTGAAGAAAATAACAGTGGCAAATATTGGTGGGTGTTTGAAATTTAGAAGTTTGCCTTTTTGGCAATGACAATCATTTAAGTGAGCTTCACTCTGCATGTATGCATTACTTTATCAAGAACGGCGGCTTCAGCATTTGCAACTACACTATGTCTTTCTTTATATAAATCAGGTCGTACCATTAAGAATGTTTGCAGATTTCTAAATATTCAATTTCAGTAGTTTAAGTTTAGCTTAAACAACAAAGTGGCACAGTGATATATATATATATATATATATATATACAAATGGTACCGAAATTATATTAATTTATTTAAATGGTACATAAATTATTTTCATTACCTAAATTACATTGGCTATTCAAAAAATTAGTCAATTACCTTGTGACATGTAATAATTTTTAATAAAATTTTTATTAACATAAAACTTGTAAACATATTCTTCTATTTTATCATTTACTCAATAACTCGATGATAAAAGATTAAAAATTCGTGAAAAACTCATCCAAATCTAATTTTTCGATAAAACTTATATTCTGACAAGTTTTTTTTTTGACCTTGACTTTGATTTTTCTCATCTCCAAATTCAAAATTTATTTTTATTACTTCTTAAAAGTAACTTTTCTGTTCTTTTCTATATATTTTGCATAAAATATGTTAGATGAATTTTATAATGAAAAAATTCAGATAAAACATAAAATTCAATTACAAAGAAGAAGTAAAGTAGAAAAAAATGGTAAGAGGGTTGCAAAAACAAAATCAGTGTAAGAAAATCAGTTCGATGTAGTCCAATAATTTTTTTGTATTTTAAATAAAATAAAAATATATTTTTAAAAAGTTATAATGTTTTTGAAAAATAAAAATTATGAGATAAAAATAAAACTCTCTAAAAATAAAAATGAAAAGTAGAAATGATTTTAAAAAATAAACAAATTTTCAAAATTCAATCTTATCTAGATTGACCACTCGGATAGGGAACCGATTGGGATATCAGTTTAATGAGAGGTAAAAAACCGATTGATTTATGAACCGGTACAATTTAATTGAACTGAGCTACAAAAATTGATTGAACCGACTACTAAATTCAAACTAATTTGAACAATTGGTTCCTAGAACGATCAACCAAATCAGTTCAAAGGAAAATTATTAAAAAAAAAAAACAAAGTATATTAAAAAAAATATAAAAAATTAATTCAATTGTCAATTTAACTTATTTTTTAGCACAATTCAACCAGTTTGTACAGATTCTGGATCTACCAGTTTTTAAAATTTTAAACTTTTTTAGTCCTCAAAATTTATGATTTTTTATCAAATTGGTCCATACCTTTCTTTTCTTATTTTAAACAAAAAAATAAAAAAGTTTAAAAATTATAATTTTTAAAAAAAATGAAACAACCTTTAAAATTAAAAAAAATAGATTTTTAAAAATAAAAAAATTCAAAATTCAATGTTATCTAAACTGGATCAAACTGATTGGACCAATAATTAGCTTGGGTATCGATCCAGTCAGAGGTAAAAAACTAGTTGACTCGCGAATCTGTATGGATTAGTTGAACCAAGCTAAAAATCAATTGAACCGATTTTTATAATTTTTATTTTTGAATTTTAATATTTTGTTTGCTTGAAATCACCAATCATTTTAGGAACTAATTGGATAGGCCAGTTTGAAATCGGTTCAACTGCTAGTTCAATCAATTTTTAGCTTGATTCAGTCAGTTTGTACCAATTCAGAGGTCAATTGATTTTTTACTTCTTGTCGGATCGATATGTCAATATGTTCCTTATTCGAATGGTTTATTTGGTCTAGTTTAGATAACATTGAATCTTGGATTTTTTTATATTTTAAAATTTATTTTATTTTTTATTTTTAAAATTATAATTTTTTAATTTGTATATATATTAAATATGAATGAAATTAATTTTTAAAATTTTAATGTACTTTTAAATGGTAATGACCAAACTGATAAAAATTATAAATATTAAGGGATAAAAATTATTTTACCATTAATACCGTTAATTTTAACAATAAAATTAAGTGAAAAGACTAAAATTTATAAATAAAAAAATACAGGGACTCAATATTTAAAAGTTACAATTAAATTTAAATTTTCAAAAAAGTACAACAACCTCAAAGTCAAGCTGCCCCAAATTGATTTCTTTACATATTTGACCTTCTGTACAATAGACTAACACTGACTAATACCTGACTCTTTATTAACCATGACCAATACCTGTCATATTTTGTGTCTTTTGTCAAAAAATATCTTACGAGGTCGGTGAATTTGTTAGAAAACGTTAAAAGGTTCAGTCTTCTAAAATTTATTCTATTTTCGGACATTTTGTTGGAGGTGTTTTATTTTGAAATTTTTCAAATTTTTAATTTATTTTGATTAAAGAAAATTGTGTATATTTGTTAAAGTTGTATAATTCAAATTCTTATTAAATAAAATAAAAGATTGTTTGTAAGTTAAGTTAAACAAAATAAATAAACTCTTTTATAAATTTAGGAAACACACTAATTAAAATATTAAAACTCATAACACTTTTGGAGAATTTTGTATTTACATTTTTAAAGTTCTTTGTTTACGAGGTTTAGTTTTGATTTTCATCTTTTGTATTCTTTTGTTTTTTACTATTATAATAAAATTATCATTACCTGTGATTTTTATCCTCTTTTAAGAGAGTTTTTCACGTTAAATTTGTGTGTTAAATTTCTCAATTTTTTATCCCCAACAATATGCCACATGACAACATATGTTAAAAAAATTAAGTCTACTCAAAATATTTGAAGGAAATAAAAATAAGTCTTATAACAAAAATAAAATACACTCGATATCCAAATTCATGATTCTTAAAAATTAAACGATTTCATAAAATAAAATTTATTATTTCTAAATAAAAAATCCGAAAATAAATATTTACTAGCAATAATTACATTTTATCTAATTAATTGTGAGCTTAATTAAGGGCTGTAGATTTAGGTTTGGTTTTGACATTGAATTTGTAAACAGTCGACGGTAACATGATGAACTAAAGTCCAATTCCATGGACTTAGCTGTTGATTTCATTTAAAATGAAATTGAAATTTGTTCTGTTTTTTTCTTCCATGCTTTGACAGAAGAAATCCATGTGACTGGCAATGATGGAACAATAACAAAAAAAAAAAAACCATGAGCTGGACAAGTTTTGAAGAAGCAGTTCATCCATGTGTTGTTCGGTCCTGCACCAGCAAGATCAACATGGCATTTGGGGTAGTTAGGACTTGACTTAGCCTAGCCAGCCTTGCCTAAAAGGGCTTGATTACATTAAATGCTGGTATGGTGTTTTAGGTGAGTTTAAAGCTTAAAATATTGACAAAGCCTGTCAAATATGATTCCCCGCCAAATGATAAGGACATTCAAGTGCTGAAACCATACATGTTTGGTCCATCTGGCTTTTATCCCTTTCCATGTCTTTAATGAGTTGCCGTAAATTGCCTTTGAGAAGTTACCTCGTGAAATGGGGATGCATTTCTTCTTTTTGGTCTTAAATTTGATAATTTTGAATATAATATAATTATTGTTTACAACAAAAAATTTGAGTCGTGGAAGTGTGAACTGTGAAGAGTTGTTAGGGTGAGAGCAGTCTCTGTCGTGGTAACTGCGGAGAGCCATTAGAGATAATGGTCGAAGAAAACAAAGTTGTTATACAAACAAAGTTTCTGCCTTGATTGTTTGCTTCACCTTCTTCTTGGAGGAGGGTTTTTAGAGACGGAAAATGCTTAGAGTGGACCTTCTATGATGATTTCAGTTTCGCTAAATAGAGAATCTTTGTGAAATTGAGATCTTAAATCGCCCTGTATATATAAAAATTATAAAAATCAAAGTTACAGTTCTAAACATAATAATTTAATAAATAATTTAGGATCCATGTTAGTTCGATAAATAATTATTATTGTTATAATATTTTAATAAGAATGACAGGAGTTAATACTTAATAATCAATAATTAAAATAAAATATGAAAAATTAATGCACAAATAAAAATATGTAAATTTAGGTTGAATCAATAATGCAATCTTCTCTTTTAAACATAAGTTCATCATTTCAAATGTGATCTGAATTTGAATAGTATTAATCGTATTAGTCACGTTGTTATTGGAGATTTACTCTTGTTTTATAATTCACCAAAGAAAAATAATATAACCTCCTCTTCGTTAAAGAAGTTAAAATTGTTGGCTGCATTAGTTAGTAGCAATTGAAGATAAAAAAATTAAATTAAAATTGAATTATAAATTTTGAAATGATTTAAATGTAGTTTTAGTGTTTGTATAATTTTATTATTTTTAAAGATGCTAAATGTATAATTTTATCATGGGGTGTTATCAAATCCCAAGAAAATGCTATGCTTTATCAAGAGCAATTATGGTTCCATATTGGAGACTTGGAATAAGAAAATAACCTTCTTTGAATGCGGTCAATCAAGGAAGAGACAAATGTAGACGGTAAAAACTTAGGGTGGATAAGGGAAAGGAGATTTAATGTTCATTGAAGGGAGCGGAAGTGACAGTTTTGGTGATGCAACTATGGTGAAGGATAAATAAAACCATTGTTTGTAAATATGGGTGAAGTAAGAAAATATTTTAGGAAGGGTTGAGATGAATTATAAAATGTTTGAGACATCGTATATTAATTTATAATTTCATTATTTTAAAAGGACTAAATATAATAATTTTATATTTTAAAGGGTTAAAATATAATTTTATCATAAATTAATTTAAATTTTTAATATTCTTAAAAGATTAAATTGAATTTCTTTTATTTTTAGAAGGCCAAGGATAGTACCAACCTTCCTGACATCACCTCTATTTGTAAAGTATTATTGAAAAAAATAATAATCTCGCTCTCTGGAGTAGATGTGCTCATGGATTAAGTCAAGCTAAGGCTAAGCATAATATTAATATATTTATTTTTTGTCAAGTTTAATTCAGCCTAAAATGTATACTTAAAATTTTGCCCAAATTCATTCATATTTGTAAAATACTAACCAAGTTCGTTTTAAGCCACTCATATTATTTTTTAAAAAATATTTTATTTTATTTTATTTTATTTTAATAGGTAACAATTTTATACTTTTTTATTTATTGAAAATTTTTATAATCATTTTAACATTATTTTAATATTTACATTAGAGTAGTATTATATATTTAGTATATATATTTTTAATGTGTTCATAAATTACATCATATATATAAAAATAACATAATGTAAAATACTACAAACTAAAACATGGGTCGAGTCAGGCTAGGCCCAGGCCTTGTATGTTCAAAGCCTGAGCCCAACCAATATTTTACATGTGCCTAATTTTTTGTCTAAACTCATTTTTTAGGTCTATTTTTTTTAAAATTTAAATGAATAGCTTGGCCCATAAATAAGTATACTCTAAAATTGGTAGAAAGGGTTTAGATTTTAAAAGTTTGGATTTTGGAATAGGACCCATCGATTAAGTACTATATTAAGTAAGAGAGGTAGAGTGAAGGTCTTTGACAAAAGTCGATTAGATGTCACTTAAAGTAGAATCAAGATTTCTTTGTTATGAAAAAAAGACGAAGACAAGTAATTAGTTACATGGATAAAATCAAATATTTTAAACTTATAAGTAAATCCAATGTATACTACCACGTATAAAAGAAAGACCCCTAAGGACTTCTTGTCCCTTTTTCCTTTTACAATAGTTAATTTTCAGTTTTAATCTCTTTTTTTTAAAGATTATATAAGTATACTTAAATTTTAATTTTGATTCATAAATTTTATTTAAATTTAAGATTTAATTTTTTATTTTAATTTTTTACATAATTTAGACACCTTCATATTCTTTTTCTTTTCTTTTATTTTGATACTAGAAAATAATAGCTAAATTTCAATTTTAATCTCTATTTTTTAAGATTATACAATAATGATTAAATTTCAATTTTGATCTTTATATATTGCTCAATTTTAAATTTTAATTTTTATATCTTAATTTTGACATAATTTAGTCCCTCAAATGTTATTAATTAATCTAAATATTTTATTCTAATTAAAATGTTTATGTGAATTTCTAAGAATTGTACTTAACACGGTTAAAAATTTTCTATTAAGTTCAAGTCCATTACAATTTTTTGTTACATGGATATCAATGAAATAACATTTTTTAATTTTAAAATGTCACACCAACAAATTTAACATAAAAATTTTAACGGTATTAACAAATAACCTAAATTTAAAATTTCAAAAACTAAAAGGATTAAATTCCAAAAAATAAAAGTATGAAGATTTACAATAACTTTGAGCATATTATAACTTTTTACACTATAATTTAATTAAAAATAAATAATCAACTCAACACAAAGCACAAATGAAACCATACTAATTTTATATTAAACTTGAAATGATTTCGTTAAATAATCTTATTTAAAATTAATTAATTACCATTATTTAAAAACTTTCTAATTGAAAAGAATTTGAGTAAGTTATAAAAGCAAAAATTAATAATAATTCATCTCAAATTTAATATATATACACTAACAATTTGAAGTTACAAAAGGAAACAATTTCTAGGTGGCATGCTTATAATCTGCCATTTGTCAATATATTATTTTACTATGCGTAATTTTTATTTTATTTTTAAAAGAATTAGTTAAAGGTAAATTTTTATTAATATATACTGTCAAATTTGGAATAAAAATTTCCTTTAGTAATCGTATTCATAACTAAATAAAATAAACTATATTTTTGAATAAAATAAATTTTAACTTCGAATTTTCGAGATTCTCTACTTTTTACTTTATTTAAAAAAAAGATTAGAAATTAAAGTATTATCCCGTTTTGTATAAAAGAAATATTAGGCTATATATATATTTATTTATAAAAACTGATTAGAGGATAAAATTCCAAATTATTAAAAATTTGCAGGTCTCAAATTTAAATATATGAAATATTTATATAGAAAATTTCATTTGAAAAATAAATAATATTTTAATATACCAACAGCTTCAAACCTTATCTGTTTTTATTTATTTATTATCATAATGGTCTTGTACGGTTTTAATAATGTTGTTTGTAATCCTCCTAAATTTTTAAAATTTTTATTTTAATCTTTGTAGGTTATTAAAATTTTATTTTAGTCTTGTCTAAATTAATTTCTGTCCCAAAGTTTTCTTTTAATTTGAACTTTTTTATAGAAAATACAAATTGTTTGATAAATTTGGTTAAATTTTAATTTAATTTGGTAAAATGAGTAGTATTTATATATTAAATTGGTAAAAGAACTTAAATAATTGCAATATTTAATATATAATTTAATAAATTTTAGTAATTTTTTAAGTTTAATACACAAATTGCCCCTAAAGTATCCTGGTTTTCTCCGTTTGCTAACCCAAAGAATTTTGCACAATGGTTCGGGTTCACCCCAAAGCACCAACGCTGTTAAAAAATCGATCGTCTTCTTTAATCAATCAGAATTTGCCACGTGTTGCATCATGGTAAAACACTTAAAATTATAAAAATCATAAAAATATAAAATATAACTGCTAGTATAAATTCAAGTCATAAATTTGAAATTTAATCATTTTATTTTTATTTTCAAGAATTTAATATTTCTATTTTCCAAATTTTAAAATTCAAATCCAATTATTAACACCATTAAATTTCTTTTGTTAAATTTGTTGCTGGACTTTTTATAATAAAAATTCACTTGATAGCCATATAATTAAAAATATGACTTTTTTAAACTTGAATTAACAAAATAATTTTAAAAGTGTTAAGAATTGAATCAATTTTGAAATCTAAAAAGTAAATGAATTAAATTTTGAAAAGAAATGTACAAAGAATAAATTTCATATTTGTGAAGAGTATAATAACTTATGGCATATTTTAATCTATATACAAATAGAAGGTATAATGATAAATCGATCCCTAACATTTACATTTTTGTCCATTTGACCCTTACTTTTTAGCTAAATTTAGCCATTAGTATTTTAAAAAAATCAAATCAATTTTTCTTAATGAAAATGCTAACTAAAATATTAATTTTTAACAATATTGGTGTGACAACATACGTGGCAATTCACGTGTATTTCATATTGATATATATTGACATGGTACTATTTGTCTTATATGTCACCATATCAACAAAATCATTTAAAATTTATAAAAATAATAAAAATATAAAAGTTCATTAAGCTTTAAAAATTAATATAGGGTACATGTGGATTACACTCGGCTTTCAAGTTTAAAAATTATAATATTTTATTTAATTTTTCGGTTAAAAATAATAATTAGAATTTTTTAGAAAATATTAATTTTCAAATTTAATTCTTTTTAAAAGTCAAATTTAACTAAAAAATAAATTGATAAAATATTTAAACACTAACGTCTAAATTTATCAATTTAATGCTTATATGAAAATAGTATGTATATATCGACATATGTAAGGAGTATGGTTGCTCAACCAATCTTATTGTTCCCGTTTACATTCATTCAATGCTAGCTGCTGCAATGGTTGGAATTTAAGGACAAGCTTCTTCCTGCAAAATTAGGTGACCCCTTTTCTTCTCTGTCTTTCTGAGAGTGGGGCTACGTGGGTATTTAATTTATACTTGCTTCAAGCTCGACTAATCTGGTGGCTTAGGGTTGTGCTTTTTCCAACGACCCCAGTCGGCCATTAAAGGCTATGAGTTTCCATTTACAGTCTGAATTAATCAGGTCCATGCACTAATAAAATACTAAAGAAAAGAAAAAAGTGGAATCAGTCAGTTTGAAAGACCGAAAGGGATAGCGAGAGAGAGATATTCTCAACAAATTTAGCTGCAAATATTAATTGCATGCTTTGGCTTTCTGTGTTATTTCCTCTCTATATAACCCTTTTTGTCTTCTCTTTCACTCACACATTCACAGGCTTCTCGTCTCTTCTCCCTTTTCTGTACATTTAGGGTTTTATTTATTTTTCGCCATTGTCGTTTCAATTTAAGAGCTCTCATGTTCGTGCATTAACAGCTTCAACTCATATATTATATATAGAGTGTTACAAAGCTGATCAAATGGATGCATCAGTGGCTTTGATGATCCTATCAGCCGTGGTGGTTTATTTAGTATGGTTCAAGTTCATCGCACGGTCGCTCAATGGACCACGTGTCTGGCCTTTATTGGGCAGCCTTCCGGGGCTCATTGAGAACTCCAATTGTATGCATGAGTGGATTGCCGACAACCTACGAGCGTGCGGCGGCACGTACCAGACGTGCATCGCTGCTATTCCCTTTTTGGCTCGGAAGCAAGGTCTCGTGACCGTCACGTGCGATCCGAAGAACTTGGAGCATATTTTGAAGGGCCGGTTCGACAATTATCCCAAGGGGCCGTTTTGGCAGGCTGTGTTTCATGATTTGCTTGGTGATGGGATCTTTAATTCTGATGGTGACACGTGGCTATTCCAGCGTAAGACTGCCGCGTTGGAGTTTACCACCAGGACGCTTCGCCAAGCCATGTCGCGGTGGGTTAACCGGGCCATCAAGCAGCGGTTTTGCCCGATTCTTGAGACGGCTCAGCTCCAAGGGAAGCCGGTTGATTTTCAGGACCTGTTGCTTCGGCTCACTTTCGATAACATATGTGGCTTGACATTTGGCAAGGATCCTCAAACGGCATCTCCAGGGCTTCCCGAGAACGGCTTCGCAACGGCTTTTGATCGAGCCACAGAAGCCACGCTCCAGCGATTTATTTTGCCCGAAATCATATGGAAGCTGAAAAAATGGTTGGGGCTTGGAATGGAAGTGAAGCTGACCCGAAGCCTCGACCACATGGATAAATTCTTATCCGAAATCATTAATACACGCAAGCTTGAATTGCTGAGTCAGCATCAAGGTGAGATCCCACACGACGACTTGCTGTCCCGTTTCATGAAAAAAAAGGAATCCTACTCAGATGAATTCCTTAGACACGTGGCTTTAAACTTTATTTTAGCTGGACGTGACACGACTTCGGTCGCACTATGCTGGTTCTTCTGGTTAGTCAGTCAAAATTTAAGGGTGGAAGAAAAGATCATCACAGAAATTACTAACGTTTTGATGGAGACACGTGGCACTGATACTTCCAAATGGGTAAATGAACCCCTTGTATTCGAAGAAGTTGACCGATTAATATACCTTAAAGCAGCACTATCTGAGACATTAAGACTCTACCCATCAGTGCCACAAGACTCAAAGCATGTAATAGCAGATGATGTCTTGCCTAATGGGACATTCGTCCCTGCTGGATCAAACGTGACATACTCTATATATTCAGCTGGTCGTATGAAATTCATTTGGGGTGAAGATTGCCTGGAATTCAAACCAGAAAGGTGGTTATCCGAAGACGGCAAAAAATTCGAGCCAAAGGATTCGTATAGATTTGTTACATTCAACGCGGGACCCCGAATTTGTTTAGGAAAAGATTTAGCTTATCTTCAAATGAAATCAATAGCCGCGGCGGTGTTGCTCCATCATCGACTTACAGTGGCGGCAGGGCACCGGGTAGAGCAAAAGATGTCATTAACGTTGTTCATGAAATATGGGCTTTGCATGGACGTGCACCCAAGAAACCTCAAACCTGTCCCAGAAAAGATGCACAAAGCTGATGAAGAAGTGTATGTTTGAATTATATATTGGCGAAAGATTTTGTGAATAGGATATGGTTGATGCAGGTATGATATAAAGCATATTATTATAAGCCATCTATAGATGTAATTTTGCAAGTGAAATAATAATAAAGAAAAACTGAATGCCAAATTATACGTTAAATAGACTTCCCAAATGATTGAAAATTGTGCAACTGTTACAATGCTAACATGCATAATTGCTTTAGTTTCTACTTTGGTAATTTATGCTATAAAACAAGTTTTGATCTTTTACATTTAATTATTTATTATGGGTTTCGTATTTGTTAGAAGAATTTAGAAATTCACAATTTTATGAAATAGAAATATATATATTTATATCTTTCATCTTTATTTACGGTTTATGTTGGGAATTCTTGATTATCTTTTCTAATAATAATCTTTAAATTTCAAACATGCATTTTTTTTTTACAAATTATATTTCTTTACCACTTAATTTTTAGTTTTTTTCCCTTAGTTAATGGTTTAACTATACAGTTACATCAATTAAACCAACCACCTTATCTAGTCTTTGAACCTTTTCAAGACTTAAATATGTGAATGGTCCACATAATTAAGCAAAGCCTTCAATTTTGTTGGAGGACTAAGATTGATCATGGTGAATGGTGTTATGAAAGTGAAATTTTGAAAGCTGACGCAGTGAAGTTTTTTGTGCAGCTATACTCCCTCGAGGTTTCGTTCTCAGGAGAGTTCCCTTTGCGCAACAGCTTCCCTATTTTGGGAGATGAAGACTTTGCGGCCTTGGAAAACAGTGTTTCGGAGGAGGTGAGAAAAACCTTGTTTAGCATGGCGCCCTTAAATGCCCCATTTATTCATGGATTTTAAGCTCGTTTCTTTCAATCCCAATGGGTACTTGTGAAGGATCAAATTTGTCAGCTGGTTTGGATGCGCTTTGAGGTGGCCCGAGTCCTCCTGAATTAAATCAAACGCTTATAGTATTGATTCCCAAGGTGGAAGGACCTAAACTTCTATGATAAGTCTATGTACAGTCTTATTTAAAGTGATCACTAAAACAATTGTTAACCGGTTAAGACCACTTATGTCAAATGTTATTGTCATTGTTAAACCAATTTTAATTGTCAATTTTATTGCCATCGAAGTGTTTATAATAATATTATAGTGGTGCAAGAAGTTATTCATACTATGCGTTTGTATAAAGAAAGAACATCATGGATGGTCATCAAGGTTGATCTAAAAAAAAGTACGATAGAATCAAGTGAGATTTTTCGAAAAATTTCATGAGAGAGACTGATCTCTCAATGAAAATTATCCGCTTGATCATAACTGTGTCTCTTCTTCAACCATGCAAATTCCATGGAACCGTGAACTTACAGAGGAGCTCAAGCCGCAGCGTGGTGATAGACAAGGGAGATCCACTCTTACCATACTTATTTGTACTTGATATGGAGAGGCTAACACAATTAATCTCTCAAGCAGTAGAAAGAGAAGAATGGGTTACAATTCAATTTTCTAGATGAGGATCGGCATTCGGCAATCTCTCATCTCCTTTTTACTGACGATCTTATTCATTTTCGTAGAGCGGATATGGAACAAGCAT
This sequence comes from Gossypium arboreum, assembly GCF_025698485.1. Taxonomy (NCBI): domain Eukaryota; kingdom Viridiplantae; phylum Streptophyta; class Magnoliopsida; order Malvales; family Malvaceae; genus Gossypium; species Gossypium arboreum. The sequence goes on along the minus strand of NC_069081.1, from coordinate 115,686,073 downwards.
TGACAGTTAAAAAGAATTTTGGATGTTTTTTTTGTCTTTTTTTCATATCATCCGGTTAGTGCTGCAAGAATGCAAGTATATTTCTCTGATAATATGGGATCTAATCTAGCTGCAGAGATATGTGGTATGCTATAATAATTATTTTATTATTGACCCCATGTTTTTTTATTCTTGTATTATGGATCATCTCTTTTTCTAATTAGTACAATGAAGAAAATTTATATGAAATGGAGATATTATCCACTTCTGATAATTTAATGTCATGTCAATACTTTCATATTGAATTTTAGGATTTTCATTTGAATTTGATTTTTTCAGGATGAAAATATTAAAATTCTAGACTAAAATACTAACATGATATTAAATTATTGGAAAAATGACATAGATGATGTAATGTTACTGTTTCATACAATTTTTGTTATAGTATTTATGTCATTTTTCCCACTTTTAATCATCCATAATGAAATTAATTTTAACAATTTTACATTAAGGTTATTTATAATTTTTATAATTTATAATAAAACCCTTACTATTTTTTTTAGTTTTTCCATTTAAAATTCAATCTCAATGCTTAAGGTTTATTTTTAAAAAATATTTTCACATTAAGATTATTAATAAATTTTAAGTTTTATATAATTAAACCCTTTATAATTTTTACAATTAAGATTATTTATATTTTTAATATTTTCAAATTCTAAATGAACGACACATTATCTTTAATATTCAAATTTAGGTAGGACTCATCATTAATTACTTTACAAAGTCATTTTTAAAAATAGTTTTCAATAACATTTTAATTATTTTCTATAAACATTTTTATAAAAATAATTTTAAAAAATAATTTTATTCTACATAATTACTTTTAAGTTTTAATAAACCTTTTTTATTTTTTTCAAAATCAGATAAAAAAGTTTTTATATTTTTTTGAAAAACATAATTCTAAAACTTTTTTAAAATTAGCAATACATTAAATATGCTTTTAATAATTAAAAAGTTTTTAAAATATTTTAAAAATAACTATACAAATTGTCAATTATTATTTTTAAATTAAAATAATTAATTATAAAAATATTAGATATTAAATACAATGTTTAACTTGTAAGTCTGCATGGGAAAGAAACTAGTTTTAACCCAATACATAATAAACTTTAAACTTTTAATTCCACTATTTTAACTAAAACTACACTTGTTTTTGCATCAACTTTTAATAAATATATTTATTGCATAATTTTTCAATCTAGTATTATTTAAATAGAAAAGTATTTAAATCCATGCTTAAAGTTCATTTATTAAATGAAATTTAAATAAAAGGTAATTTTATCTTGGATTAATATACTATTTACCCTAAAGTTGCTCCTAATTATCACTTTGATACTTAAATTTTTATTTTTATTTTTGGTATTAGTTTGGTATTTAAAGCTTCCAATTTGTTATCAGTTTGCCCCAGCCATTAACGAGATTAAAAAGGTTATGTGGCGCACCACATCACCCAAACTTTAATTTTCAGAAATAAATTAAAAACGAAAAAGGGAAAATAAGAAAATTTCTCAATTTTGTTTAAAATCAGAAAAATATATAAATTATATAAAATCCCAGTATTAAAAAATATATATATTTAAAAGTACATAAAACACAAAGTAGAGAGAAAATAAAAAAATCCAAACAAATTAAAGAAAATTAAAAAAGTTTAACAAAACAGAAAAATATATGGAAAGTTATATAAGATTTCCAGAAATTAAAAAAAAACTGTTTAAAAAATGCATTAAGTTAGAAAAAGAGAGCCAAATTACAAAATTGTCAAAAACTTCAAAAAACCCAAAATTTTAAAAAATCAGAAAAATATGGGAAGCTTTACAATATGTGAATGAAAATATAAAATTAAAAAAAAGGTGTGATTTTGGTTTTTTCTTTATTTTATATCAAAACTTTAAATTCGATTATTAGATTCAAAATCTTTAAAAATATATTACAGTATGGCAAAGTGAAAAAAAAGTTTTCAATAATTTAAAGCTTTCCATACTTTTTTCTGATTATATATATATACTGAGTCTTTTCTAAACAAAGTTTACACTTTTGTATTTTTGAACTTTTAAACTTTATGTATTTTTAAATAGAAAATGTTTTTTAATTTCTAGAAATTTTATATAACTTTCGATTTTTTCTGATTTGTTAAATTTTTTAGATTTTTCTGAATTTGTTTGACAATTTTTTGTATTTTATTTTAAAAAAATAAAAATAAAAACTTTTTAAATTCTAGGGTTTTGATATAATTCTATATTTTTATTTTAAAAATTGGGTTTTTTATATTTTGCTATTTTCTTTTCCTTTTTTCGATTTTTAATTTCTTTCTGAAAAATAAAGATCAACATTGTTAACAGGGGCAAACTAATAACGGATTGAAAACTTCAGAACCAAATTGATACATAAAACTTTTAGGTACCAAAGTAATAATGGGGTGTAACTTTGGTGGCAAATATACATTAACCTTTTATCTTTTATTAATTTATAATTTTATCTATTTTTATTTTTCATTATACTATTTATTTTATTATTTTTAAATTTTATATTCAATAATTTTAATTAAAAATAATAAAACTTATTAATTATAAAAATATTTTAATTATTCTTTTTCCAAGTAGTGACCTTGCCGTTTAGTATTGCTTGTCAATCAATTTTCGTGTTCTTTGGATAGTTTGCTTCTCTAGACTGGAATCAGATTTTCAAAACTCATCTTTGCCAAAAAAAAAAAAAGAATTGGTGATCAACGCGGAAGATATACAAGAAGAGTGTCGAAACCATTTTTTAAAAAACGGGAAATCAACTTTTGAAAACGAAGATACGGAGTCGCCACTAATTCTTTTTGTGGTGTGATTGGGCCACCTTATAAAACATTTTGGTCTACGAATTTTGAGAAAATAGGCTCGGGAGTCAGTTACGTATGAGGAAAGATTAGCACCCCCAATATGCCCAAAATCGGTACTTCATTGATTAATTTATGTCTTAATGTCGAAAATTAAAGATTTGAAAATATTTTAAAGTACGATCATCATTTTTGAAACATTTGAGTAAATTAAACATGAGTTAAAGACCATCTCGCTTCAAGGTAAAACGTCACGTCCAATACAGTAGGACATATCGTTTTTGACCCCCGATTATGAGTTTGTCTTTTATTTAAAACATTCGAGCACTTTATTTTTTTTTTTAAAAAGGTATTCGGATATTTAAATCAAACGTAAAGCCACAGCCTAGTATGGCAGGGCATGATTTTTCGAATTTTTTTAATATAGAACACTGCCTGCACTTTTCAAAACTTGGAGAAATTCAATAAGAAGGATATTCGAATGTTTGAATCGAACAAAAACCGAGACCCAATACGGTGGGTACAATTTTCCGAGCTTCCAAATATCGAAAATTGCCATTGTTTAGGAGAAAATTTAAAGAATAAATTGATTAAGAAGGATATTCGAATACTTAAATCGAATAAAAAACGAAACCCAATACGGTAGGGCACGTTTTTTAAAAGATTAAGTATAGAAAATTGCCTTTATTAAAAACTATTTGGGAACAAAATGTTGAATAAAATACTTAAATCGAATAAAAAAAAGACGAACCCAATACAGTAAGGCACTTTTTTTTAAAACGATTAAGTATAGAAAATTGTTTTTATATTAAAACAAGTTGAGAATACATTATGGAATAAAAGAACTAAAACGATTAAAATTTGGGGAGGAAAAAACGATAAATAATGATGGATGACATAGAAATGACAATATGCTAATCATGCTAACCCTATATTAATATAAAAAAGTTTTAATAAATAATAAAAATGGAAACAACGATAGTCATAAATATGATAATATAATAAACATGACAATAATAGCAATATATCAATAGTATTACTCAATATAATAATAGTAAAATTAAAATAATATGATGCTAAAATAATAATAAGTGTAATAAACTATATTTAAAATAATTAACTTTTAATAAAATAGATAAAAAATGAATATCATATAAAGATAATTTAAAAAAAAGTAACCCAAAATAATAATAATGTACAATAGTAGTAAAAAAATGATAAAAATAATATAATAAATTAATGAGTTAACCGCCAACTTAAAAGAGGTTCCAAGCAAAATACCCAAATAAAATATCAAGCTTTAAAATAAAATGAACAATATGGAAGATAGGAAATTTTTAAAACATTAGACACTACTATAGGGGTAACACCACTACTATAGGGGTAACACCAAAACTTTTAACAAATAATGGATATAAAACTTAAAAAACATAAATAAATAATATATTAAAACAGTATCATACGAATGAATTTTAAAATCAATGTCATAAAATAAATAATTTACATGGAATTAGAAATGTACAAAAAAAATATATATTATATAATAACGCATAAATGAAGTTTCAAAATGAATAATACATAGGAGTAATATACATAGTAAAAATATACATGTATAATATATGAAATGGAAAAAGCCTAACATAAATAATATATATATTAAAGTACCATAATACATGAAAGTGTTTAAAACAAACAAATACGTACATAAAAAAAAAAACTAAAAAAGAGCAGTGTGAAATCAACAAAAAATGTTTATTCTTTAAAAATAACAACTAAGACTTAATTGAAAGAAAAACAAAATCAAAGGGACAGTTTATATACAAAACAAATCATTAAAATAGAATTGAGGACCAAAACGCAATGCGTGTGAATGTATAAGGATTGAAAACGTAAATTATCCCCTGCCCCTGAACGCAGCATTTCAACATGGACCAAACTGTAATAGCGCATAAATCCCAGGGAAAAAAATTAAAAACAAAAGGCATGCAAAAAGGGCAAAAATCAAATGAGGACACAAAAGCGAGGAACCAGATGTGAAATTTACCCATTTGGGGTAAAAATGCACAAATTCACCCATTTAGAGCGCCGTTTGACTTGTCTCTTTTTTAACCAACAATATATATATATATATATATATATTAAAACTCATTTACTGCTTAAAACAAAGGATGTTCCATCTTTGAAACCCCCCCTTTGAGCCAAATCCAAGAGAAGCAGCTCAACCGCCATTTTGAGCCAAGCTTCGATTTCAGAGAGGGCTTCTCCGACGCCGCGACGGTGGGTTCAGGTATGATCTTTCTCCTCTTCCTTTTTTATATTTTTGTATGTGTGGAAAGAAAGGAAAAAAAAAAAAGAATGAACTGAAGTAATAGATGATCAAAATTAAAGGATCACCTTTTAAATTTCCTTTGCACTTATTTCTTTGGAATTGATTTTGTGTATATTTTATATTTCGTGTTCTATTTCTCTGAAAAAAAAAAAAAAGAAAGAAAAGAAACCCCCCCATCTTTACAATGAAAAAAATGAAGGCTTTATAGCCAAAATACAAACAGTTTCTTCTTATCTCTTTGCTCAAGTCGCAGGTATAATGGACGTGGGCCGTGGGCCGTGGGTCGTGCTTCACGCTCGTTGGCCGGACATGCGAGGTGGAGTGCGTGGTGGTGGAGAACGTGGGTAGTAGAAGCATGGAGGCAGTTGGAGGATAGGGTCTTGGCTGAAAAATGTTTTTGGGGTTTGTGGGTTAGGGTTAAGTATTTGGGCTTCAAAATTGGGTCTGTTTTTGGTTTAAAAATTTGGGCTTTAATAGTAAATGGGCCCGGGCAAAAATTGGTACCCACAAAGAGGAGATGGACTATGAACTTTGTTTAGTCGGTAAATTTTAGGGTTAAAGAGTAATCAATTTTGCAGCGATGGAATGTGGATTGTTATCCTTATGTAGAGCTATACAAGAAGCTAGTATCAAACCGATTAGGGGTGGTTTATATCTGATTCAATTTTAACCATCTTATTGATCTGAAGAAGGTGATCTCAAATGGGTCTCGGTCATTTAATAATTGTCTACTGCTAATTCACAAATTAGTGAAAGGGCAGAATCCTGAAGGCACGAGTTTTTTTTCGCTGATTTCTGGGTACAAGTCCAGGATTTATCACCGGATTTTACGTCAGAGAACTTGGCTTTCTTCATTTCAATTCCAGAAAATCAAGAACAAATTCACTCTTTAATAAAACATACTAGAGGTGATAATTGGCATATAATGGAACCCCATTTCAACATTGCAGCAGGTCATCCTTGCCATTAAAGATGTAAATGAAAATTTTAGAAACAACAGTGTGATTTATTCTTCAGATTCTATTCTACGGTTGCAATTCTTTGAAGCTTATCAATGCACGCTTTCTTTTGTCTTTTTTTTTTTTTTGAATGATACAGACTATTGTTAATTGATAACATGCCTTGTCTTCAAAGGTCATCAAGATTTATGCTAGAGCTAAATTAAGTTTCCAAATGAACAGCCTCAGCCACACAACAATTTCTACAATATAAATTACAGAGAATGGGTCTTACTAATGGTTGTCGTCGTCCAGCTCTTCATGATGTTGGTGTTCAAGTCGAATATGGGGACAGGGTCTTTCGGGTTCTCCTCTTGTCCAGAGAACTCTTAGATCACCTCTCTTTTTTCCTAGGGTTAAAAAGGTTCCTGCAACAAGGTATAATTAAATTTTCGTAAACGAGACTGCAGCTTTCAAGTTAGAAGAAAACTGTCTTTTAGTAACAAATATTACCTAGTGTAAAAGGGACAATGTAAAGGAGTGCTGGTTGACCATGTCCATCCATTAAATTTAGAGCCACATATGTAATGAGAAGACCTGCCATGGGTGAGTAAGGAGTTGAAAACTGTCATTTGTAAAATCCAAGTGAATGATGGGTAATGGCTACATACTGAAGGGAATTTTCACAAGTTGTATTTTAATCACTTGTCTACAAACAATGTTTTAACAGTCACAGTAACAAGAAAATTACTGTTTTTTTGTTTGTTTGTTTATGGGACCAATATGATTGCATTGTCGACTCTTACCTAAGCCGTAAGCAATCATTGCCCACAAGAAGTAGCCAGCTCGAAGAGTCTTGTTAGCCAGCCAATCATACCTGTTACACGAGTGATTCAAGTGAGTTCTAACTTCTGGGTAAATAATAAAAAGGGAAAAAAAAAAGGATCGTTCTTTCCGATTAATGAGATGGAGGGATAAATAAAATTTCAGATAATCCTTGACCGGGAAATTGATGCATGAATTTTGTATTTGTAGCCTGAAACATGAAATACTCTATAAAGTATTCCATCAGTGGACATTGCACTTGTTTTCTTGACATGCTATACTATAGAACCAATTAAAAACACATTGTTTGAACGGGTATGGAAGAGCATTTTTCTTGTAGAAGAAAGGTATGAATATTTAAGGGCCAAGTTTGCATGTGCAGAACAGCAACATGAATAAAAGATTTAGCAAAAAGAAGAAAACAGTTCAGACCTGAGTGAAAATGTTATCAACAGTCCAGGTAAAAGGATGTCACCGAATCCTATTATGCTATAACCACCCCATGGATCAAACATGCGTGGGATCTTCAGTAGCATTGGGATGCCATCCTCTCCGCTTCTATCCCCACGAGCTACCTATGCAATAGACACGAGTAAATCAGTATTACTTTCTAGCCTTTCATATTTTGAATATCCTTAATAGTATAAAGACTAACCTTCTAATTCTGATATAGCACACGGACTAGAGTTGGATAAGACGGATTACTTACCACAATCATCACGCTTTCATGGAACAACTTTTTCGAAACAAATACCCAAAAGATGTCATATAAGAAGGCACAACTGAGTAGAACTGTTCCCACCTGATTCAGAGATATGTCAGAATAAAAATTTGTTTCCTAGATATAGTAGAATTGATCAAAATCATTGAATATTTGATTATTTGGGGCATCCAAAGAGAAAACTCGAGGAATATAATGGCGATTCATACAAGTCTAAAACATAACGAGATGAAGTAAATAAAGTTGTAATGCTACCTTGAGATTAGGTACATGGACAATTTGCAGAACTGTGATCATAAGAGCAATTCCCTGAGCAAAAAACAAAATTATATATTGAACTCCGCCATGTTAATCTTGCATCAACATCTTCTTAAAAAAAAAAAGGCGAGAGAAGCAAAAGAACTAGGAATAAGCCATTTGTCTCATATCCATCCACCTAAATGATGGTAGAGATCATTACTCGTTAATGTGGTGTTGGAATACAGGATACTTAAGATAGCTCCATATTGACTGGTTAGAGAATTCTAAATTTACTTGGAGTGAATATTCTAGCAAAGCCATAGGTTTAGGGAAAACAAAAGACATTGTCTATTAGTTGAAACATAAACTTGTCTTAAACCTACTCTGCCATTTATGTGAAAGAAAAATGTTACTCCACAAGATAAGGTACAAATGGTGCACTAAGATAGGCACATTCTATTGTTGAAGCACATAGCAACCGAACTCACTCTCATGTATGGTTGCTAAACTAACCCAAATTTTAGTGCATCAAACAATTGAAAGAGTAAAAATCTAGACTGAGAAAAGGATTTTTGATCGTTCACATAACTGAACTTCAACAATCTTGAACTATATTAGGAAAATTAACAAGAAAGTATATCCTTACTAGTATATCTTGACCTATCCAAGCAAAGGAAACATTGCGGTAAACAGCCCAAACAACAGCAAATGCTATGCAGAAAGGGGAAACAGCCAATGTAAGGTATGAGAGAGTTCCAAATAAAGGCACTTTAATGTATGATTTTCCAGCACGCTTGAACCACCTGTGAGATATAAAAATTTATTCACAATGTTGAAAAGGCAAGTCAATTTACTTAACTAATGAAGGTTGTAGAAATAGAGATAGAAACTAATAAATCATAAACATCCATAGCTACAAACTCCAACCATTTTTCTTTATCTATTGATGAGATTGACCCCATTGCGAACAGATAAAAGTTTTCAAACTAAATCCTTCCATTCGACTTCCCATAATACTTTGATGTTATCATCATCCTCACCATATCATGCAAAAAATAAAATAATAATACATGCTCAGCAGTAAATATTCAAGAATCAAGCAACAAGAAACCAACAAGTGGATGACTTGGCAGAACTTTTAATGTAAACTTCTCATAAGATACTGAGTTCATACTAAGAAAGAAATATAAAATACCTTGACAGTAAAGCAACCGAGCAAGTTTGAAGACCCTGCAAATATATTAGACTTTAGAGTTAAAAATTTCATTGAAATATATGGCAAAAAGTGAGAATAAAAATGGTAATGTTATAGAAACATGTTGTGCATGTAAAACTATAACATGAATTAAGCGAAGCTTCATATGCATGCATGCGTAGATGAATAATGAAAGGAAGTTGTACCTCCACACCACCTATGCAGAAAAGAACCACCAAGAGCTCAACAAACCAATATGACATAAGTTTGTAAAGCATAACCAAGAAGCAAGAAGCAACAACAACAAATAAGATGGCTGATGTAGTGTTGATGTCCACAATTCCACCAGAACCTACAGGTCTGGTGTCTGGAATTTCATCCAAGGCATCCTGCATTTACAAGATAAGGTCTACAAATTAATAAGCATAATATGGCTGTAAACATGACACAACTCTGGACATGCTGCATGGGAAATACGTGAATTTAACTGATTCCGACCTTTAATAGTTTGTCCTGCTCAATTGCGGCTTCTCTTGCACTCCATGCGGACCAATATGAAGCACACAATATGGTACCAACAGCCATCAACCATAGAAACACTTCAGCTATGTCAACTAGCGGTCGTGTCGGAGAGTAAAGCTGTACAGACACTGCAAAAGCACAAAGCATTTAGAAAGAAACATTTATTGGTCTTAGTAGGGTGATAGTATATGCCGGAGAAAATTTAAAGAAAAACAAATACAGAATGGAAGCTTACCTGATGAATTACTAATCAGCATTTTCTCCAAGCTTGTACCAGCATCTTGTGGGAGCATGACAGCAGGTATATGTATATCTAGATCAGTTTCATCAGGCTCACATACCATCTTGTAGAGTTCTGCATGGAAAGTACGAGTTTGACCTTTAGCAATGTAATTGTCCTCCAACATGTCATCTTTATAGGTCAAACTACTCATCCAACAATTATTTAAAAAGTGAGTTCTGCCAACCACATTTTTCTATGACAATCCAAAAGGGTAAATTTTGGAAAAACGACGAATGTCCATTTTTTTTACAACAATGCACTTACGAACCCCAACTAATTAACACATAAATCAAATAATGACCAAAAGCCTTGATTACCCTTTTGGTTATTTATAATGAGAATAGCTGAAGCATGAGCTGCCTGTGCATGGTTTGCCTTGGTTGTGAATTTGCAGTGACCTCGGTCCACCATAATGACATCATTAGCAAGCTAAGAAAACCATTGATATTAGTAACTGAACTTACTACTATACTTGCTTGTTGTGCATGTCATACAAAGATGTAAGGGTAAATCAGTAATAAAATAAACAAACCTTATTCTTCGGGGCACTACAACAATCGCGAGGGTCAGAAAGAATGAGGCGTCTTTGATTTGCATTTTTCTCCTTCGATACTATAGTAGTACCAAATCTGGCACCTACACCGACAAACTCGGCATCCTCTATGCCATCGACCCAAGTTTGAACTTTGACCTATCAATTTTGAGACAATTGAGAGTTAAAACTCTATTGACAAAAGATAAACAAGGATAATGCTCAACAAGATACAACAGCTGCACAAATCAGTTCTGAAAAAACAACTCCACTCCAATAACATGGAAAGCCCTAAACTTATAAAGGGGAAACAAAATGACAGTTGACAGAGTGCAGGAAATCCCATATGACCCATCTCATTCCAACTTGTAGAATTTTTATAAGATAAACCACTAAGACAAACAGCAAGTAACTATCAATCTCGAAATGTAATATACAATAAGAAAATAAAAATTCCAAGGGGAAATAACTGCATAAAAATCAGCAAATTACAATTGCATCAGAAAAGAAAAAGACACAGGTTCAGCCACCTTGTTAAGACTATAAAAACATGCTGTATCTACTAATAATTTACCAAAATGAAGCTAGATTACTTTTTACAGACAAATTTGAGTCATTCAAGAAATCAAAAGCCAAAATTCAAGCAAAACCCAGTTGAGAAAACGAGGAAACAAGAACTGGGTAGTAGCAAAAGAAGCAGCATTCTCGAAAAATTAATACCAGAACGAAATCGTTCTCACAACCCGGCTTCTTTGGAGCTAAATCATCGTCGTGCACTATATCACCGGCTGTAACAGAGCATACTTGACAGACAAGTGAAATCAGGGCTGTAATTAAGAATACCCTGCAAAAAAACTGCAAATCCATTGATGGGGTTTCCGTTCTACTTCTTCTAGTTCAGGGACTGTTTGAAGTTCCCTTGTTTCTACGCATTTCAGAAATCTTTGCTTTATGGTATTGTTGGCTTTTTTGTTTTCTTCTTAGTATTTAATAAAATAATGAACAGGAGTAAGAGCTGTAGTAGTTAATAAATGAGCAATGGATCTGCTAGTTTTGGGAGAGAAAAATGAGCTAATAAGCTAAGCAAAAGCAAAGCAACCGTCAAAAGGCTCGAATACTCAAAACCCAATATGCATTATTTGGCCATTTCTCAAATGGAAAGACGATTGTGATTTGTGAAGGAATCACATGACAGTTTTTCTCCAAAAAAAAGTTTCTTCTTTTCCATTTTTTAATCTGTTATTGTATAGTACTCATTGAATATTTGACTATGTAGTGTAAAGTTAAAATTTATTCACAAATTCCAAACCCATTTTTTTCCAAGTTACAGAGAATCCAATCAAAGTTGAATTCATTCCCCTTTTTAAAATCTTCCATTCAGTGGAAGAAAGAAAGATTCTTGATTGGCTAATCTAACTCGTATTGCGACAATGATTCAGTACAAATGAAATACATAAAAGGGATCACTTTCAATTACGATAAAGCAGAAATCATTGAGATTTTCTCCCAAAAAAAAAAAAAAAGAAAACTTATTATTTCTCCATGTGTCGGTTGTCTATCTTTCATGGCTTCAAGTGTTGGAACATCAAAACGTTGGGGACGCGTTTTCTGTTGTTTATTATTGGACCATGCATGTGGGTATGTTTTTCCCTAATTAATAAAACTACCACATCTAACTCATCGACAAAGACCACACTTTCTCATTTATGATCACTAATGGTGTAATATTTTTTCTTTCCCCAACAAAAGTCTCAGCTTGGATGGAATAAGTAAAAGGATTCAAGCTTTAAATTTAGATACTTTATTATGAATATTTGACGTATATGTTCCAATTAAAAAATATAAGTATTTAATTGAAAGAAAAGCGCTTAAATGGATCAAAAAAATTGTTAATATATCATTTGGCATTTGAGTTTAATATTTTTTTCTAATGTGGTACCTATGTTGTTTTTATCTAATTTGGTGCTTGAGTATCCAAATGTAATGAAATGTTAACCTTTTAGCTAACTCTTTTGTATTTAATTCAAGTTTTAAGGTTGATTTAATGAAAATTAATTGTTAATATTATTGAGTTTGAAATTTCCATAATTTTATTAATATAATAAATTTATTATTAATTGTGAATTTATTTAATTTTATATTTAATTTATTAAATACAATTTGATAGATGTGATTTAATTTATATTTCAAATTTAATTTGATGAAATTTCATAATTAGCACTAAAATTAATCTGAATATGAAAATATATATTAGCCATAAAGTTTGTTAATAAAACCGACGGCATTAACCGAAACAGACAGTGTAACACCCCTCGCCCACATCCGACGCTGGGGCGGGGTTCGAGGTGCTACTGACTTTTACTAACACTTCCATACTAAACAGGCCATGAAATCTCAAATAATTAAAAACTTTTCTTTTCACATGCAATCATCCCTTATGCGAGCTTTTAGGCCCAATACATGCATTCAGGCGGTTCGGGACCCAATCGAGAACTCATGAAAACTTAGAAAAATCTCTTGCGTTAAGGCTTCACACGCTTATGTGCTCGGTAGTGTGGCGAAATAGGCTAATTATCAAGCCTTTTGTCACTCTCACACCACATGCATAGATACATACTTATCCAATAACATACAACGTGGCATAAATGAGCTCTTAAACATCTACAAACATGTTATGCTCAAGTTATTTTCTTATGCAATAAATGTTATAGAATTTGCCCATATCATTACCACATACTAGACATAACTATCATTACCTCACAAACCATTCATGAAGCATTATTAACTATTTACCAATCACTTAATCCTGCATTAGTTACTAGCTCATCAATGAATCTCAATTCAATCTCTAGGCATACATGTTGTAAGCCACATCACAAGAGATAATAACATACATGCATAAGAATAATCATATGGGTCCATAATGTCATTAGCCACATAGGCCAATTTACATGACTAATACTACCTTAATAACAAGCCAACGCCTTTGGCTAAATCATAATATTACATACTCACATTAAAACCCTATACATGCCATAAACTCAATCACTTGAGTTTACTTACTCGATAACGTTAACTCGATAGGGTGATAATATCTCCGACGGCCTCCAACCCGAGCTAACCTGGAAACTCTAGAAAACATGGGAAAGAAGGGGGGGTAAGCTTTCGCTTAGTAAGTTCATATGAAAACAATAAGCAACTCATTAACTTGTTTTATCAATGTTTACAACATATTTTCAAGTTCACTACAAGCTGTCTTTCTGAGCAACGGTCACTAAATTATTTATATCTGAGCTACGAAACTCGAATTAAGTTCCGTTAATTTTCCCTAAAACTAGACTTATTTTCCTTTTTCCATAAAATTTCCAGAATTTTGGTTAAGCCAAATAGTACAGTTTATTAGTTAAAGTCTCCCTGTTTCAGGGTATGACCACTCTGACCCTGTACACTACAAACTGAATTTCTCCTGTACAAAATTCCAACGACCATGCCGTTTATTCCCCATAAAATAGACTCAATAAGGAATCCATTCATGTAAGGTATAACTCTTAATAATTTTGTACAATTTTGGTGAATTTCTAAATTTAGAACAGGGATCTCGAATTCATTCAGACCCTGTTTCACAAGAATTCAAATATCAAACAATATGGAATTCTTTTTCTTTCTCTGTTTCTTTCATGTGAAAATAGACTCATTAAGCTTTAATCCCATACTTTATTCTGCCTCTAACTCATTTTCCACTATTTTAGTGTATTTTCAAAGTTACACTACTGCAGTAACTCAAATCTGTCAAGGCTAAATTACTCATTCATGATCATTGTTCATAATATTAATACAACACCATTTTATCCATCATGGTAAGAACACATATTATGCATCATAGATCATCACATATCAAGGCATTCTCATAGGATTAGTATACATACTTGCACAACTCGTAACATAACTCGAGTGCATACTCACCAATGACTTACCTCATTGAGACCATCATTAACTCTTTCCTTGGATTGCCCGTTGAACACTTGGAATACTAATTAGATACTGGAAAAGCCTTTGCACATAAGTGCTTCAATTGTAGCTAAAGCTACCTCATATCTCATGACATTTCAATGCTCACTCTCGAGCTAGTCATCTAGACTCATAATTCCTAGTGACATGTCACTCGTATCCTATTCTATTCCTAAGGTTCAAACGGGATTTTTCCTCGTCTATTAAGGCTTTGTCTTATCATATTTCTATTAATTACATACACATTAATATCTGTACAATTCATGTAATGATAACATTTAAATACATGTATAGCATGGTATTGTTTACATACTGAACTTACCTCGATACCACAAATGTGAAAAGGACATACTCGTCCATAAATCGATTTCTTTCCGTTCTAGGTCCAAGTCTCAATTTTCATCATCTATAACATCACATTTAGCCTACCAATCAGTCACAATATTCATATGGGTCTAAAATCATATTTTTACAAATTTTCATTTTGACCCCTAAACTTTTGCATATTTGCACTTTTGCCCCAATGCTCGTAAATTAATTTTATTCAATTTCTATAAGGTTTAAGACATGCTGAACATTTTTCTCTTCTATGACAACTCCAATTTTTCACTAATTCACACACTTATGACCAATTTGTAACTTTCACAATTTAACCCTTTTTGACATTTTTACCGAAATTCATTGAATAAAACTCATATTTAACACATCAAACATTCATTATCCACTATAAATCATCAAAGCACAACCATATCATGAATGGGTAAATTTTAAACTCTAATTTCTCTTCAATCAATTGGTAGAAATAGAAAATTTAAGCTTCGAGGATCTCAAAATACGAAAATCATTAAAACGGGACAAAAACCATACCTATATAAGCCATAAAAGCTTGGCCGAATGGAGCTCATCCATGGCTGCTATTTTCTGTTCTTTCCACGGTTGAAGAAGAAAGAATGAAAAAAATGATAGCTTTTATCATTTGTCTTATTAGGTTATTTTAATTAATTTACAAAATTACCCTTTTATTTCAACCAAATTTCAAAAATACCAAACAAATATCCATTCACTAACTTATTAAAGGAATAATTGTCACATAAGGACTTTCAATTTAAAACTCATAACAATTAGGCACCTCATATATAAAGAACTCAACTTTTGCATTTTTACAATTTAGTCCTTTTGACTAAATTGAGTGCTCAAACGTCAAAATTTTTGAATAAAATTTTTACGAAATATTTTCATAAATTTATAGACTATAAAAATATAATAAAAATAATTTTTTTTTCGTCGGGTTTGTGGTCCCGAAACCACTGTTCTGACTAGACCCAAAATCGGGCTATTACAGACAGAATCCGGATTCACAGTTGTAATAGGAAGTGCTTTATAAGATGAACAAGGTTGTAGCTATTAAATTGAAAATGATGGTGGGATGTCATTGTTTAAATTAAAAAAGTACTAATAATTATCCAAAAAGTGTCCAAACTCCAACATGAGGAAGCTAGGAAGATCCTCTGTTTAATTATACAGTCACTTATGGTAGACAGACATGGAACTAATTAGAATCAATATATAGTGATTCCATCCACATTCAATGAACACCCCCAAGTCAAACAAATACTTTCTAGAAGCAATACTCATTTTCAGTTCCTCACTCTATTTGGTTTCTGATACATTCATCAATATCCAACATGTTGGAATGTTTACTGCCATGTTATAAAAAGAACATCAACTCAGGTTTATAAAGATCAACGGATGAGGAAAACAAAGAACATGCTGATGATGAACATCATGGAAATGAAAAGACTTTGTTCCTGGTTTTGAACTAAATTACTGTAGGAAAAGATGACCATCTTTAAGGTTTTGCATCTGATATGATATAAGTCTTCCATGGCTATGGTGATTGTGTGCAGCATTATGTTCTGGTAAATTATAGCTTCCACTAGAGAACTTTGTAGCTCCACCATTCATCTTCAAGCCCAGGGGTTTGTTAGTTTCTTGTGAAAGATTTTGTGGGCTGACTTGTTTTGGATTTGGAATGCTTAAACCAAAATCTAGACCCTGATGAAATGGGAAAGGAAATCCAGTTCCAATACCAGAAGTTGGGGTGCTGGATCCCATCCATGCGAATCTTTGAATGGTTTCGTCTGGTGGGATAACTGGAAATGATCCTTGATTAGAACCTGGTTCCAGCATTTGGTTCACTCTTGGTACCACATGGTTGTATGATGAAGCATCAAGCCCCTGATTTGCAAATTTTGGGTCATTTAGAAGAGTTGGTAACGTGGGATATATTGCCCAAGGTGCCTGACCAAAGGGACTAGACAGAAAATTTTGAACAACCGATGATCCCGGCTTTTCTATGTTAGTACCGGCGCCTGCGGTTGTAATGCCTTGGCCATGGCTCGCTTGATCTTCAGGTACTTGATGGTGATCGCGGAGATCAACGGTCTCCTTACCTTTCGCACTCCTCTTCATAGATCCACTCTTGGCTTTTTGAGCCTCTATGGCTAAAACAACACCAGTATGACAATGGACTTGAACATTTTGATCAGTATCACTTGTTTGAAGATTAGGATTCGCAGCAGCTATCAACGAGCTATCTCCTTTCCTTTTTGATGAAGTAATAAGTTCAACAACTTTTCCAGGCCCGAGTCGATCTCCTAATGTATTGAAATAATCAGTAGAACCAGTAGCAGTATTACCTGTAGGAAATCTAATTAAAGATCTATCCATGCCATATCCGAAACCATTCTGATGCTGCTTGTTATTGCTCTCCTCATCTCGAATCAGTACCTGCAGCTTGTTTTGCTGTTGGACTCGAGTGCATTTGTCAGTCTTACTCGAGTGTCGAAGTCGCGTGCTTTCCATGTGAACTTTTCCATTTTGATCTTCAACTTTTTTAGATTTTTTCCTTGTCTGCAATTGAACCTTGTCATCTCCAGGTTTTTTTCCCCTTGGATGATCAGTCACCAATTTTTGCATTTCATCCATCAACCATTTCAATAAACTTTCTCTTGTAACTTTAAGATCTTTTAACAATGAATCCATGAAGTTTTTAAGATCATCCAATGGGGCATGGTGATCATAACCACTTGTTTCACCCTTCTGCAAATCAACTTTTTCAACAGAATCCTTCTTCATTTTGTTCCTGCTGCTCATATTCCTAGTTTTCCTTTTCTTAACCTTCCCAACATTAATTTGATCCTCTTTTGCAGGATTCTCATTGTCCTTCTGCTTAAGTCTACTAATTTCACTACTTTCATCATCATCAAGTGAAATCAATCTTGAGACCAGCTTCTGCTTTCTGATAAGTGACCCGTCACTCGATACTGAATCATCGAATGAAGAATCGAGTTCATCATCGTTCCTCCTGAACTCCCAACGCTGCTGAAATTCCATATCTCCCATTTATACTAGGGGCATCACTATAAAACTGAACATTGCAAAAAATTAGGACAATAGTAATGAAATGAACATATCTTTGAAGCTTCAAGTCACCAAATCCATCCCCCTATATAAAATTAGATAGCTATCCCCATTTGTCCCCAGTGTAAGAAAACATTCATACAACTATGACAGCTGTTGTGCTGCTCATATCAAGACCAAATCTGATACTTTTTTTAGTACAAAACACAATAAAAAATCACAATAAATAAATAAATGCCTAGTAAAAGAATTTGAAAACAGTATCAGCAATAGAGAAGAACCATGTAGAATAGAAGATTTGTGTTCTAACCATATATCAGTCGAAAACACAGGGTTGAATCCAGGATGATACGTTGTTAATATGTATTAAACAATGCATATATTTTAGCTTTTAAGCAATCAAAACCAAGGGCAGAAGTTGGCTTTTTTTTTTTTTTTTTTACTTTTCCTGTTTTGGATTTTCACCAAACTTTCTATATAGTTTTTGATCTGTTGTGAAATAAAAGATTTGGCTTACCATGTATAGCCCATGATAGTTCTTTGTCCTTATTTGGTGCTTTTATCCCATACATTGATTTCCTTTTACAGAACTTGGCCGTATGCCAAGTTCCAGCTGTTACAGATTGTTCTTTTTCTTACACCAATGTTTCATGTGTGAAATAAATGGATTTTTCCTATTTCATGATGATTTTCTAGCTAGTAATAGTTTTATTTTTCTTCTCAAATATGTAAAAAAAAAAAAAAATCTTTTTGCATTAATAAGAAGAATTTGCTTTGATTATCTTCTAATTATGGCCTCTATTTACATATCCAATTTATAGAAGATGATAAGCTCAAAAATCAATATTATCTAAAGAATTTAGAAAGAGAGTTATTGCATTAAGCCAAATAAGGGTTAACATAACAAAATATGAGTACGTTTACTTCTAAAGATGATTGACATCTTATATAGTCGACAAATAAGGGAAAGAAGTAGAATTTGGGTGGTAGGTAAAGAGATGTACCAACAAATAAAATTACACTGCAAGATATATTGCAGGTTGTGGATTCATTGGCATTTTTCACAAAACCACTGTAATAATAAAATATTTTCATAACATCATAGTAATAACTAATAAGTGAATTAACCAAGCAAATGTAGAATCATTTAATTTGAACTGGAAACCATTATTATAGTACTAGCATTATACCATGAAGTTTAACTCTCCCTCAATCGAATACTTTTTCTTTTTCTTTTTTTCTTTTTAAGAAAATTCCTGTTAAAATGCTTTAAACAAATTATAAACAATGAACATCATCATGCTAATTCTAAGCAATATCATATTAAGATTTTAATATGTAATTAGATAAGTGACATAATAAATAAATAAAAAAACTAATGAGATTTATTCCTTTTAGTAGTAGCAATAACGGAATATAGCTATTAGAAGCATCTGTCCAAACTCCACCATGACTCATTAAGTTTATTGTCTAAAAAGACAGAAGCATGAGATTCACTTGAAGAACCTATATACACTTCTCTTATCCCTATGTAAAAGAAAACATTTGCCCAACTAACTCTTCATAGATCTTCACTCTCATACTTCACAATTGCTTAAACATCATCATGTTAATTCTAAACAATGGCATAGTAAGATCTCAAAGTGTAATCAGATAAATGACATGTAGACATAAAACTAATGAGATTACGGACTATAACTATTAGAGACACATGTCGAAACTCCATCATTACTCATTAAGCTTATTGTCTAAAAGGATAGTTCGCAACATGGGATCTACTTGAAGAATCTATATACACCTCTCTTGTCCCCATGTAAAAGAAGACATCTGCCCAACTAACTTTTCGTAGATCTTTACTATTATACTTTACAATTGATTAAACATCATCATGTTAATTCCAAGTAATATCATATTGAGATCTCAATATGTAATCAGATAAGTGACATAACAGATATAAAACTAATGAGATTTACTCCCATTAATAGTAACAATGACGGATTATAGCTATTACAGGCACGTGCTCCACCATTACTCATTAAAGCTTATTGTTTAAAAGGATAGTTGGCAACATAAGATCCACTTAAAGAACCTATATACACCTCTCTTGCCCCCGTGTAAAAGAAGACATCTGCCCACCTAATTCATAAATCTTTACTCTCATTACTTTACAATTCCTCACATAACTACCATGTGAATTGTGGTTAACTATCACCTTAAATTATTTAAATCAATAAACCTTAACCATAATTACAAACAATATAATTCAAGTAATTATAACATGAATCAACAATATAAAACATCGAATTAATAATTAAAATATACCTAGATCTAGGACATAACAAATGTGGATAAAGCTTACATGTGATGGAACTTAAGTGTAATAAATTTAAACTAAAAGCCCATATATGATAAGATTCAAATCTTAGATCTCAAAATTTTCAATAGCCTAAAAATTCATTGATAATTCATTAAACCACAAATTTTCTTTTCCAACATAAGATCTTAAAAGTGGGTTCTTATCCAAGGAGATGGATTATCGGCAAATTGTGTGGTACAATCAATATAATCATGATTAATTAATTTGTTCATGTAATCTATATTTTTGTGATGGATTATAAGTATTTTGTTTATGTAATCGGTGATACAATCATTATAAATCAAGATTAAATATTATATTTGAGCCAACAAATATAATCATAAAGTATTATTTGATTAATTATATACATTTTTATCTTCCTGTTAATTGTGACTGATTTACATTAACAGTTCGAATATGAAACTTATCAAATTTATCAGGGTTAATAGATAGTAGATAAATTTATGAAAATTTAATATATGTTATAATCAATAATTTTCATAAATAGAAGAACTCTTTGCAATATATATATATATATATATATATAATTTTATTGAAAACAACATTATATAATATATTTAGAGTTAATTTCACGTGATGAGTTATATGTAATGTTTTTACTAGGTTAATATCACTTGTTTCGCACACTAACTTGGATAAAAAAATTGAAAATCAAATATTAATTTAAATATTATTATAAAATAAATAAAAGAGAAAGTAAATGAATAAGAAATACGAGAACAAGAGAATTTTATTGATCAATAAAAGTGCTTACAATATTTAAAAAAATTATATTTATTATGTTAATAAATATAAATAATATAAAATTCTACTTCTAATCTTATAAAAGGACATGTGACATGTTCATTAGAGTTGTTTTAGCAATTTAATTTTTAAATAAAATTTTTTCACTGCCAACTTCTTTTATTTTCATGCTTGAAAAGAAAAAAACTACTTTTAGTACCCAAAAGGCCAAAACTGATCACAAAGTTCAAGATCTTGGACTAGCCATCCCTTAGAAGGTATCGTTAAAAGATCATCAATTCCTAATGAAATGGATGTAGCAGTGGCTTCTTTGGAAACCCGAGCTTTTACTTGATCCAGATGTGTGATGTATATGCCATTCAAGTGATCTATTAATCGCTAATAAGCCGTTTAATGGCGCTTCCATCTATCACTTTATTGTGAAATACCGATTGGCCTGCTCGCCATAAATACCCCTTATTCCGCCGAGTGGACTTCGCCAATGGGTTTGAGTCAATGATTGGAAAACTTCCTTTCTCGATCTTGATTTTGGTAGAAAGTCGGTCAGAACTGGGTCCTAGTTGAACCGAGAGACCAATTCATATTGGTGTCATAGAATTTTTAGCTTAGATACCATATGATTGGGTATCATATGAGTAGGCCCGAAAAAACCCTTGTATAGCTTCTTCGATTTCTCGGTAAGAGAAATATGACCAACAATGGTTCAATGTATATACAAAGAATTTTTTTTAAACTTCTTACTATTAGATAATGTCCATAAATCTCATGATAGGTACCAAGATTCATAGTGAACTTCGATGGGAGCTTCTCTTGAAGCAATAACGCATTGCTCTAGTCGCCACCGGAGCCATTGATAGACGTTGACTAGTCATAACCGATTATTGATCATCGTTGACCATTTACGTGATGTTATTAGGATGTTTAAAATGTTAAAAACATATATAATATATAAATAATTTAAAAAATAAAAAATATTTTTTATAAAATATATAAATATAAATATTAAAAATCAAAATAATATATAAAAATTAAAAAAGTTTTATAAAAACTAAACAAGTATTTAAATTTAAAAAATGCAAAAAAATTCAAAAATATATATTCAATTTTTTAAATATATCTAAATCTAAAACAATTTAAGTTTTTTTTCTAGAATATATTTGAAAATTTAAAGGTTGGATTGGTTTAAGAGAAAATTCTCTACTTTCATATTTTATTTTTGTAAATTGAAAATTATATTTGTTAAATGAAAGTAGAAATTTGTTTTAATAAAATCCTTTTTTATTTTTTTTCATTTTCTTAAAACATTTTTTATTCTATAATTTTCACGTATTTTTATTTTTATTTTCTAAAAATATTTTCAATTTTTTAACAAAACATATTTTCTAAACTATTTTCATTTTTCATGAAAATGAAAATGAAAATTACCTTTCTTTCCTGAAACCAAATGCACTCTAAGTTTTCTTTTTACAAAAGTACTATAACTTTTAAAATGTATGTTTATATCTTTTAGAATTTTATAAAAATATTTTTAAATTTTTTGAATTTTATATATTATATATGATTTGTTTAATTTTAAATTGAAATAATATATAATACTTAAAAACAAAAGTGACACGTAACGTATCTTAACAATATCACATAAATGATCAATGATGATTAACGATGATAAACACTGATGGTGAACACTAGTTGATACTAATAAGATGAATAGTGAATTAAAGGTAAATGTGATTTTTTAAAAAATTAAATTTAAAATTTTATTTTATACAAATTTAATTACTACGTGGCATATTGATTTGATTAGATATGTTACATGATGCATTTTAATTCGCGTCACGATAGTATACTAATTCGGAGAAAAAAAAAAGTACAGAAGGGTGAAAATCAAGCATTAAGCCATAAATAAACGAGTGATCATAGGACTAGTCTAACTCAAAATCAAATATTATCAATTAGGTTAAAAAGCCCGTCTCTCGTTTATTTTTCTTTTTGTCCTTTCCCCGGCTTGATCTTCTTCTCTCTTTTCTCTATTTGCAGCTTTGATTTTTTCTTCTTTTCCAGTGCTTTTAATTTTCTGATCGGCCACCACCACTTGTTCGTCGTCTTCTTCAACAGCCAATAGCAGTTTCGGAAGGATCGGACATTTGTCCCTTGTCCTTACTCGCGTCGTATCGACACGAGTGGCTGCCGTTCAGGTGAGTACGAGCAGCAGAGGATTTTTTTCCCAAATTTTCAAAGAACATATTTTTGAAATTGATTGATACTTTCGCTGGATCAATAAGATGGCTGGATATTAATTTATTTTAGTTCGAAGTGGTGAATAAACTTGATGTTCTTTTCATTGAGCTTGAGTGATATTTTAGTATTTACAATGCAATTATCTGATTCTTTATCGTAGCATCTTTTACCCTTTCATATTTTATAATTTGTGCGTTCTATTTGAATGCTTACACTTTATAATTTTACCTCTATGTTCACTTTCAGTTTTTGTTTAAGCCATTGCTTGTTTTGGTCCTGTTACAATGTCGGGTTCCGGCAACCTTCCTCTTGATTATGAAGCTCTGGCGGAGAAGAAGCGCAAAGCACTTGCCGATATGCAGGGGTAATTCCGTCAATTTTCCTTTTCCTCTATTTTTTTTCCCCTCAAAAGGCTAGAATTGTACTGGCTGACATATTTTGAATGCATTCCTTTGATCGGATAGAGAGAAAGGGAAAAAAAAAGAGGTGATTCTTTTACATGTTGATTTCAAATTTGTTTTTACAGCAGTGAAGGATCATCAAAGAAGGCTAGAAAAGAGGATATTTCGGAAGGGATTATGGATGAAATAATGCAAACTTTGAACTGTGGTCGTCGGAGAAAATCAAGCAAGGTTCATATTTTTTAAGCAGTTATTCCTTCCTTGCTCTTTTTAACTCACAATATGATAATAATCATAATTACAGTTGTTTCGGGTGGCTTATCAAATTCTTTTGCATGTCTTATTTGTTATTTGCAACTAATGCGGCATAAGAAACGAGGTAGGCGAAAGGGAAGAGGGAATAAACTGAGCCCCCAAATTCAGAGAATTGTTGGAGATGCTACAGTTCACTATGGAAATGGTCGTTTCAAAGAGGTATGATGTTTAATTAACAAGTCCATCTCTTTCTGGGGGGTATTCATGTCAGTTAAACAATAATTTTGTGCTCCCAAACACTCACTGTTGAATGTGATATTTTACTTATTATTTTTTGCTGGAATTTGGATTGAGTTGGTGAGAATGATTTTGAAGCGAATATCCTGTACTTTGGCAAGTCCTTGTGCTAGTTTACACGCTTGGCTTTAAGAAGTATGTATAGCAGTTTATAGTCTGCCAGAACTTACATGTATGATCCTGTCTTTTTTTAATGCCCTGAAACATATGATCCTTCTAGGAATGGTTTCTAATACATATCTTTATTATTATCACCATTTGTGTTTGCTAAAATGTTGTCATCTAGGTTGTCTGATTTTAGTTTCTTCTTGTACCTAAATGTAATTTTATGTTGTATCAATTTATGGTCTTTATTTTGGATGGATTTTGACATCTTCAGCCATTAAGCATGAAGAAATTCTTGCTGATACAAAAAGCTTTTTTCTTTTTTTCTTTTATTTTTTAATTAGAAAAAAATATACTGAAGTCTTCTTCCCATGTGGTGAATTTTTTTTATTGATTTTGTAAAGGAAAAAAACAGTTATATTGCTTCTGTTTTTCTACTAATTGCCCTATTTTTTTCATTATGTTTTTCTGCTTAGAGCCTGCTGCATCTTCTGCTTTTGGCTAGGTTGTACTTAATGCTTTTAATCATGTTCTTTTCTGTGTTTAAGTCCTAAGATTGTTGAATCTCATTGCTTATATCAGAAAAAATCAATGCGAATGAGGAACAATCTTGTTGAAGGCTGAAAAATGAAAAAAAAAATAGTAAAAACGTTTCACATGGTTTCTTGCTTTTTTGTTTTGCCACATGCTCTTGCATCGATGCCCTTTTACTAGATATTCAAAGTGTCACCTTGGATTCTCTCTTTTTGATTAAACTACGGATCTCTTCACAGTTTTAGTTATTTTCAGCAGAAAATATATATATATACATGTAACACCGTCAGCATTGATCAACGCTTCTGGATTGTCCTTGTATGTGCTACATTTGTGTTCTTTATACGGTTCTGTTTGCCCTTTATATTTTCTCTCTCTTTTAATTTAAACACTCTTTTATCTTTCTCATTTTTAATTAACACACTTGCTGCATGTTATGTTGTGTTTTTCTTGATAGTGATGAGGTTATAAGTTGGCGGAGAAACTATTTGCTATGATGCCCAGTTCAATCTGTGTTGGTTGAGCTTTGGAAGATGGTAGTCTGTTTACTTGTTAGAATGTGCTTGTACTTCACTTCATTTTAGAGTTAGGTTCCTGGTGTAATAATTGTTTGTTGGATTTGGTTCAGTTAAACAACGTGTGTATGGGTGTTTTTTTCCCTCCACCCCTTCAAGTCTTTAGTTTTTTGTAATCATCCCTGCTAAATCTTTCCCAAATATTTTTGTTTACAGGCCATATCTGTTCTGAAGGAAGGTGTTCAACTTGAACCAAAATTTCCTCATTTATATCATATGCTCGGGCTTTCTTATAAAGCCCTTGGTGATAATAAAAGAGCTTTTCAATTCTACATCATAGCTGGACTTCTTAAGCCAAAAGATCCTGATCTGTGGAAACTGCTTTTTACCTGGTCCATGTAAGTTTCTTGTCTTTTTCCATTTTATCACTCATTGTTGCTTGACCCAATGGAATAAGTTCTTTTCACCTTTTATGATGTTACTGTAGTTTTGTTGAATACTGACGAGATTAATTTTAAAACTATTATCTTGTCTCTTAGTTAATACTCAATTTATTACTAACTGGTTTCTTAGTTAATGCTCAATATGTTACTAACTGGTCTTTTCTTAGCCATTGATTCATTCTTATTTTAAGGTCTTACTGGAATAAAATATGCTTAGTGTAGTTGTTCTTGGCTCCTTTCTTAGAATGTATAAAGAGTACCATCTTTGCAATTTGTTGTATCCTGATGTTAGTGCTTAAATGGATATGCCCATATGTTTTTCTTTATAAAGTTGAAGTACAGTCCAACTAATTCTGTTGATTTTAGGAGCTCTAATTTTTCATATCAGTACCAATCTTGATTCAATCCAATTAACGTCAATGATCAAGATAACTTTTAGTTCTTTAGTTACATATGGATGTAACTATACTAATGGATGATGGTGTCACTTTAAAATGTCAGATTTACCATGTCATTTTAATTACCTCTTAAATAGAGAAAGTATGTGTGTTATCTTTCCCATTTCCAGTGATTTGGGACAGATTTTGGGGAGGTTTGCCTAATTTGCCTCTATGGGGGGTTTTGGAATTGAAAGTTAGGGATTTTATGCTTGTTTGTTTTTACAGAATTTTACCATTCATTGTCCATAATCCAAGCTTATGCTTTATTCAAAGAATGGGTTTTCCTTGGAATAGCCATTTAGTCTTTGTTCCTTACAAGGCCTGAATAGCCATTTCTGACATCTTTTAAAGTGGATATTTGGTGCACTGTTAGTAATGCCTAAAAATGTAGTTTTTCCCCAGAAACAACCCTTAACGATTTATGAAAGCACAACTTTGACCTTTGGAATATTTACAAATCCTGACCACCTCAGTCCACAACCTACTGTTTGTTTGTCTTTTCCCCTCTCTCTCTCTGATGGCACCCCTTTCCATTCAAATGTAGTGGCCAAAATTGATCATAAAAGCCCTGCATCTTGAGGCAGTCTCTGACTCCAATCACTGAAGTGTGACTTCAGTGCAGCAGTGCCACCAAATTTAGTTCAGTTAAATGATTTTGTCTTGGTCAGTGATCGAAGCTTGCCACTTCTTCCTTTAAAGCTGGCCACAACTGCCATTTCTGGTGTAGGGAGAGAGCATTGTTCACTAGCCTACAGAGCAAAAAGGGGAAGAAATGCAGAAAAGAAGAAAAAAATAACATGCTTGGGGAGTGATAAAGAGAAGAGTGCACTGGTGGCAACTACTTTGGCGTCGGGGAATAAAGCAAAACTAAGGTGTCTAGAGAGAGAGAAAAAAGGAACAAAAAAAAAAAGGCAAAAGAATATTGTTTTAATAAAAGGAAAATTAAGTAAAGAAAAGAGAAATAAAATTGAGTTGAAATTTCTTCTTTTTCTTGTATGTTTGTAAGATATTTTTATTAAATTAAATGATGAAATTATATTTTCATTAGCAATTAAAAACAATTTTAAAATTTAATTTTTATTAAAAGGTAGAATGGCATTTTCAAAGAAATCTAAAAATAATTTTGACACTCTAAATACTATATTTTAATGGAAAAATAGCTTTTCATAGGTATTCCTTGTATATTCTTTTATATGATTGTAGCCAACCAAACATTAGTATAATCTTCCTTTTGTATCCCATTCAAATGAATCAAATTATAACATAGTAATTCCTGCTCTATCCAATTCCTATAGTATTTCATTTTTGTAGGTATTTAATTTCTCTCTTTCCATGGCTGCATCAAGTAGGCTGAGCTCACAAGTATGCTTTGAACCGTTTCTCCTGTATGTGTCATTACAAGATAGAGGATTTAGACCACAATAGAATGTACCAGCCTCTTTTCTTGTCTGTTGTTAAATGCTCAAATATTGAGAAGTAGAGAGTTTGATACTATCCCCTTTCTTGCTAGTAAAGGCACATTAATGAGAAAAAGCTAAAAGTAATAGAAATTAAAAAGGACTTCAATCAGGCAGTTTTTTTTTTTTTAATGTCTATTGCCTTACAAAAAAGCACACCTAAGTGCACCAAGTGTGTTAAATGCACCTGACCTAAAAGGATATGAGGCTCATTAGCAAGAGGATTTAATTCTTCTACTTGTTCTCCAGAACAATTTGAGATTTGCAACACATTGACATATTTCAGTTGCCGCTTTATCTTGGTTTAGTTTAATGTCAGTTTGTTTACGATCTATTACATTTATCTGTTACAGAGAGCAAGAGAATGTTAGTCTGACCTGCCATTGCCTTTCTAAAGCAATAATGGCAGATCCTACAGATATTAGTTTAAGATATCTTCAAGCATCACTTTATGATGAGCTCGGTGATTACCAGAAAGCAGCTGAGTCATATGAACAAATTCAGCAAATCTCTCCTGACAATGCTGAAGCATTGAAAAGTGGGGCTAAGGTGAACACTGTTTTGCTCCTTTAATAAAATATTAACTCTCAATAATTACCCAGTTCTTAGCTCTTCCACATCTTTTGTCTATTTAGATTGGAAAAATTCGTGGTTATTTTCCCTCTATATGATCATCAGAGTCAGTTGATTCCATTGATTGCAATGGTTCTAATGTTAATTGCTAGCAATGTAGAAGGTAGTTGAGTTTTTGGCTGGAAACGAATGTTCATGGCCTTTTCAGCAGCCAAAGGGGCTGTGAAATTTTAAGATTTTCATTCTTATCTATTAATGTTCATCTTCAATATTATCTTTCATTCTTTCATCACATGTGTGTATTTATAAGCAAAATTGTGTCAGCAAAAATCCTGGATTTTTGGGAGGGTTATACCTAGGGTATCGTCCAATTGTGGGAAATCTTCGCTGCGGATCTTCAATTATTGAGCGTGCAGATAAAAGATGAAAAGATAGACTGGTCTTTTAGGGGCTTGGCTTATAGGATCTAAGTAGATGGCCTTGTTTTTGGGAAGCCATGAAAAGGGGAAAATGAAAGAAAAAGCTGCAATACTGCAGCAAAGAGTACATATTTAAAAGCATGTCGGGCATATAAGCCTTTATTCTGTTCATAAATTGGGGTTAGGCTTGTACAAAGCCATTGTCATATGGTAAGTACCTACGTGTACTGATCTGTTTATGTGGCTTCTGTGGCTAGTTTTAAGAAAATAAGTGAATTACAAATAGAAAAGAGTGTATTGGGGAGAAGGGACAAGAAGAGGGAGTAGGCAACCATGAGCTAGTAAATCAATAGGTAATAGTTTTCATTAGTTGATTATCTATATTTAATCAGGTTTATAAATTAAAGGTTTGGTATGGAATAAAATGAAGCTTATCGAAGGATTAAACTATTTTTTTTTCTTTTTTTGTTAAATTTTTATATTTCTATCATCAAAATTTTAGTATTTATTTAGTGCTTCAGATTTATATTAAGATTTATGGTGTAACCTGAAAGTATGTATTTTGTTCCAAGTTTTAATAGTTTTGAATTTTGTGTATTGAGATTTTGAGTAAAGAGTTTGGAGATTTCCTTCTCCCTTGGTTCTACCAGTTCCTTTGCCGAATTTTTAGGTCGGTCTCCTAAATTCCTCTTTGTCTTCCCTATCTCATTTATTTCCCCAGTATTTATTGTTTAATTTTCCCCTCCCTTGTTTTAAATTAAGAAGAGGGAACAGAGGGAGAGGGAGGTAGTCTGGTTGGGCACAGGTGGGGGTGGGGGGTTAAAACTCCCTTAATTTAAACTTTGTTCCAATGATAAATTGAAACTCCAGTGTAAATCTATTTAAACTCTTGAATCTTAACATGAGTATATTGGTTTAAGAAAAAACAAGAAACTGCGGTATTTTGCTTTATGTCTACATTGTTTAATTATAATTTTCTATGCTTGGATGTTGACCGATTCATTCTAAATCATGCATGGGAGAGGCCAAATATTTGGTTCTGCAATGCCTGTCTATATAAAATACTGAATTTTTGCCCCTTGGCTGTTATTTATTCATTTGTTTTTTTACTCTAATTCCTATATAAAATTTTATTCCATAACTATGTGTGAATTGCGGGGACACACTATGCCAAAAGAAAGGAAAAGGAACCTCTCTCATTAGCTGGAATAGGCTGCATAAATCTCATTCAATTTCCAACAGCCTCAACTCTTATAGAATCCATCATCATAATGGTCTGCTCTAACCTGAGATTGTAATTTGTTGTTTCATTCCATCTCAGTTATACCAAAAATGTGGTCAGATTGAACGATCTTTTGCTATTTTGGAGGGCTATCTTGAGGGTCATCAAGATGAGGCTGATTTGAGTGTTATTAATCTTCTTGTTTCTATGTTAATGCAAAATAATGCATATGAAAGGGCTCTTCGGCAAATTGAGCAAGCCCATGCTATCTACTATTCAGGAAAAGAACTGCCTATCAACTTGAAAACAAAATCAGGAATTTGCCACATTCACCTGGGAGATATAGAGAAAGCAGAGGTATACACATTTTTATCTTGTGCTGGTATTTTGTTTTCTCTTTTAATGGCAAGTGCCCAATAAAACTTCTTTTCATTCTGCATGTTTCATGGGCATATTCTTCTGGCTTATATATACAGCGTAGCATCCCTAATATCAAGATATTGCTAACCATAATGGAATTAATGTTTCTATTCAAATAACGGCTCAATTGAGCCTAAATAATTGGTGAAGGGCTCATTTGATTGCAATAAAAGCATATTGTCTCAAATGATAAAGTAATCAGGTAGAGAGTTTTTTATATAAGCCAAATTTCAAAGCTGTTCATAGTGTTAGAGATCTTGTAACAGGATGCACAAAGGTAATCTTCAGGTTGTCAATTCTATCCCACCTCACTGGTGTTAGATTTTCAGTACTGTTTTTGTTTCTTAAGCCTTTGCTTTGACTGGAATCCTGTTAAAGTCCATTATCTTTCCCATGTCAGCATCTATGTGGCCACCATCATTTCCATGTAAGCATTCACATGGAAAAATATGAAAGTTCATGTGGTATGCCACATTAGCATCGACTGAGACTTTATTTTGTCACATATGTGCCAACAGCCATGTAGATGTGGGAAATTTTACTAAGCGTGAGGGCTCTTTGAGTATTTAGCCTTGTGAATACTAGTTCTCCATATCATTGAAATTCAGGGTTTTAGGGGCATGCATTTGGAATGTATATGTTAGAAGTTTGAATTTGATCTGTCATACTCCTTAGTTGTCTCTGAATATTCTTAAATGTCCTCCAGGTGTTCTGCAGTGTTTTGCAATCCATAGCACATGATCATGCTGACTTGGTTACTGAGGTTGCAGATACATTTATGACTCTTGGGCTTGTTAACTCTGCATTGAAGTATTACAATATGTTGGAGAATGATGATGGAATTGATGATGTAAGTCAACCTATTGTTTCTTTCACTAGCTCAAATCTTGTTCTCTTTCTCTCTATATTAGCTTTCTTCAAAATGTAAAAAGTGAT
The DNA here is from genome assembly GCF_025698485.1 of Gossypium arboreum. NCBI lineage: Eukaryota > Viridiplantae > Streptophyta > Magnoliopsida > Malvales > Malvaceae > Gossypium > Gossypium arboreum. The sequence goes on along the minus strand of NC_069081.1, from coordinate 115,654,821 downwards.
TGTTTGTCTATTTTTCTATAATCCTGTATTTCTTTGATATAACTCCAGATTTATTTAATTATATTTGCTATTTTTTTTGTAGATGCAACACATTCTTTTTGCTTATTGGTATATTTGAGTTCCATATTTGTTATAGTGCTGATTCCTATAGTTATGGAATCTGTATGATATCTTGGAAAACTGGTTATTTTTTATTTTATTTTATTTTAAAATCAACAGTTGTCTAATGCTTTGTGTTTGAGTTTTAGTGTTCTTAACTATGCTTTCTGTTTAATGTATGTTTGTGTGCTTTTAAAACTTTAACGTGGTCTAAGACATTTTGCAAGAGATGAGAGGATTAGGACTTTGCTTGCCTGTGTTTTGTAGGAGTTGGAATTATTTGAATTAGAAATTTTATACTGATGCTTTATGCAAATTCTGGGCAATTTCTGCATCGTGTTAAGGTCCCAAGCTCCCACCTTTGTGTCCCATCACTCTTCTTTGCTTTCTTATATTTGCTTTGACATAGATGGAACTATGCCTTTGGTTGCATTAATAATGGATCTGGTGAAGTTAGCTGCATCTGTTCAGTCTGTTCTTGGTGTGTGACACCTTTGTCATAGAATGTGGATACCCATGCACATAATATGGAGCATACCTGTAATTTTTGCATGCGCATATAAATCTGTTTTATTTGGAGTAGGACGAGCCCTAGGTAGCAAATCAGTGTCTTTAGTTTTTGTTTTCAAAATTAATCAGCGGTTTTGAAATTTTCAAGAAATCGTTGTTGCTATAGCATGAAAATGTAGAGTGCTTGAACTCTAGGGAGGGGCTTACTTTTTTAAGGAACAAGAATTACTCCACATATAAATGATATTAGATGTATCAGCAATCAAAAAGTGACCTGTCAGCTTAATTTTAGGGTAAGTACTTGGGTATCCACTGTTGAATGTTTGTAGTTCTCTATCGATGAGGAGTGAGGACTGTTGAATGTCTCTGCATGAATTTAGACTGTTTACAGATTCTGTCAAATTTCTTGACTTTTGTTTTGGTATTTGAATAGCTTGTTTAATAGAAACTTTGTGTTGGATTCAGGACCATATTCTTGAGCTTAAACACAGATGTAGAAACTTGAAGGTTATGAATTTGCAGATCATATGGGGTTTAGTAACAAATAGTAAACCAGACCAAGTAATAGGGACTAATAAGGTCTAAAAATAGGCCTTGCAATTTGGCAGTTACATTGCAGTTGCTTTATGGGTAACTACTCTAGTTTGATGACAGGGGGTTAGGTTTGTTGCCTGTCTTCTAGGCTTCCATTACATAATTGTTAAAGTGAAGTTTCATTTCCCTTAAATATTTTTCAATGGATGTTGATGAGGCTGTACATTGCTTCTCTCATGCTTGTGGTCCTTTTGGTATTAATTTTTATAACTTGCGAATATCTGTTTGTTTTCAGCTGAGCAGGTTTGTCTCTATATTTCCATGCACCTATTTTATTTTTAGAACACTAGAGTGCCGTTGCTTTCTTATTTTTATTTCCTATTTCCTTCGACAGGACCATTTACATCACAAAATTGCTCAGTGTTACATGTCCACGGGAGAAAAAGTGCTAGCAATTAAGTTCCTTCGAAAAGGTATGTGAACAGATAATTCTTTGGAAGCATTTTTGGCCTATATGTTCACCTAGTAGTTACATGTTTGTTCCAACTTAAAAAGGGCTCAGTTCAAAAGTCTTTCCCCCAAGTTGTACTTGATCAAAATAAGAGTTCAGGAACCATTTTAGGTGTCTCAGGCGCACTTGCCTTGTTGGAACATTTTCCTCGGAGGATAAGTTCCAACAATTCAGGGTGCATATGTGGAGAAAATTTATTTTGATTTCTAATAGATTGTTATGAGGAATTGAGGATGATGGATCCGGTTAAATTAGTATTCTTAGGGTCTAATGAAGAGTCAGATTCCAAGATGAAATAATCATGGAAAATAGAAAGTAAAATATAAGAATAATGCAGAGAATTTAGGAGGAAAAGGGGAAAAAATGGTAGGTTTTTTATTTTTTAAGTGCAAAAGGTGATACTCCTATAAGTGCTATGAGTAAATAGCAGAGCTGGAATCATAAGTGTGTATGTGTGTAGGTGTGCATGCATCGAGTTTCCTGAATCTAACCTGTAATGATTCCTATTATACTTCTTTGTTATATTGAGGTAAACCTATTGTTTTGATTGCTGTTCGACTTGAATTGTGCATTATAGTCCCGGTTTAATATCTTGACTGTTAACTAGTGTGGATGGAAAAATTAAGAGAAGCAAGATTGCAAGAAATAACCGAGGTTTGACCATGTTAAATATTGAGTGTGAATGTGTGTGGATGGAGAATGCTAGAACACCAGAACACAATATATATATATACACATGTTTCAGCCTTGATCTACTGCCACCAGAGAAAGACCCAAAGAGCTATGTTGTTGACGCTCTTGATTTCTTGAGAAAGAGCACAGAGGAACCTTATTTACACGGGTCTTGAGACAAAATATGAAAACAATACTAAGGATGATGATTGATTACATTTGATTTTAAACATATGATTTAAATCAATAATTGCTTTATCAATTCCATGGTAGAGTAAGTGAATTTTTTAGAAAAAATACTTGCCTTCTGCATGTGGGAATATCATCATAAAGCTTGATGATAGTCTTAATGAGCTGCCTATTGGAACATCTCTTTACTAGCAAGTTCATTCTTGCACTCAAGTTCTCTCTTTTTAATGGTTGATAATGGATGTGATTCAGCTCTGGAACGACTAGAGAACAACATCGACGCCCGTTTAAATTTGGCTTCCCTGCTTATTGAAGATTCTAAAGAAGATGAAGCCATTTCTTTGCTTTCTCCTCCCCAAAGTTTTGGTAAATTTTCTCATGATTTTTCTCATCCTTAGCATGTAGGGCAGTCCATAATAATCCTTTCTCTTTAATTTGTGGCATGTAGATTTACAGAATATTAACAAGAATTCTGATGCATCTAAATTGTGGTGGCTTAATGGGAAAATAAAATTGAAGCTATGCAACATTTATAGAGCTAAAGGGATGATGGAGGATTTTGTCAATACCATTCTTCCATTGGTACAAGAGTCCCTTTATATCGAATCTCTTGGGATAAAGGTAATGAGAAGTCTTTTTTTAAATCTTGTACCATTTTCTAGATCTCTTTTGACCAAAACTTAATATGGAGATCCACAATACATCCAGATTCTAGCTCTGAATCACCAAAAATTATCTACAAGAAGGTAGTTTGACTTGATGTTCACATTCAAGTTTACTTTGGAATCAATGTGTGTATAACTCTGATTTGTACATATCTACTGCCTAAACATGTTTACAGTCTAAATTTGAATCTTCTAGGGTATGTGTTCATTTCGCTTCCCTGGTATATGCTTTGAAGTGTAATATACTTCACAATATCAAATGGCACATGCTAGAGTATATATCAGCTCCTCCTATTAAAGCACTTCTAAGTTAGTAATCTGGAGCTTTGGTGTTGAGACTTACGGTGCATGTTTGATGTTTGCATATATCTAACATGGGTAACTTCAAACATGTCTATGACTTAACTTATGTGGAGGATCCATACCCATTTTTGTAGAGGGTATCTGTCACTTACGGGTACTCCAAGGCATGAAAAGTTGTGAGGGACATCTGTGGTGTACAGTGATCTGAGCACATTGGATGTATAATCTAAGATCTAAATTCCTGTTTCTTTGTCTTTAAAAGAAATCCATGTGTTCCGGTTTTCTCATTTACTGGATATTCTTGGTCAGATAAAAGTTAGGCGCCGCCTAAGAGATAGTGAACTATTTGAAAGAGTCAAAAAAGTTGATGATCTGCAAACTGATGGTGTGTTTTGTGGGTCAAGACCAATGGTAACTGCAGCAGATAGGTGAGTAGTGAATTTCATTTTCAATTCTTGGTGTGAGCACCTCCCCATCCAAACTTTTATACTTTCATAAATATTCCTATGTATTAATGGGTGGCCTATAGAATTATTGTTTTTCATAAAATTGCATATCTCGCTTGCTATTTTTGGTGGTTCTTATTTTGCCTAATGAAATTGGGGGAAAAAGATATCTTGATGTTCTTTCTTATAGATGTTAGATCTTAAGTCTTTAACAACATGCAAGTTAAATAATGGAACTATTCTTGGCTATTAGGACTCTGGTGGTTGAGCTCAGCAGATTACCTTCATTTTCTAGCCTTGCTTGTCTGAGCTTTTATTGAACTCAAGCTCTAATTCAATTTGAATTTGTAAGTACTTGTCAAAGTGCCAAGTTGACTCGAGCTAATTTGCTCCAATTTTGTTTAAATGAGAAGAGCTTTCTCTTAATTAATCTTTGCTTCTTCTTTATTTTATTAAATGAGCCTAAATACAAGAAGAAAGTTTTTTCTTTAAGTGAAAAAGAAAAAAAGAAAAGAAAAGACCTTGACCTCTATTAAACTTACCGCAAGATGCTTGGTTTGTTTTTAGTCCTATTTAATTTGGCATGCCAAGTATTTCTATATACCTCCATTTGGATAGTATCTTCAATCAGCCGCATATAACTTGCTTAACACTAAGATCCAATGAAATGGAAAAAGTAAATGAAGGGGAAAGATGGAAAAAGAAGTCTACCAATTTAAGTAGATTTTATTTAACCTAATTTCAGGAGCAGTTTTTGAGTATTTTAGATCTTAACTTCGTCTTTTCTTAGGAAGGGGCAGTTCTGACTCAACCTCTGTTCTCCATTTGGCAGAACAAGAAATCCATTATACTGAACTTTTTGTCCTATTGAGTCAGACTGCAGTCATTTCCTACTGATCCTTTTATCCTAAATATTGGAATTATGAAACAATCTTCTGAGGGAACTTATTTCAAAGATAATGATATTAAGGTTTGAGTCAAAGCTTGTGTTATTTTCATTTAAAATTAGTACATGACTTAAAGATATCTTGTTTCTTTTTTTAAAGCATCAATCAAAGTATTCTCACGCAGTTGCCCCCCCCCCCTGTTTTCTTTCCCTGCAAATATAGTGTATATCCTTTTCCTGGAATCTGTTTGTTTTGGGGATTTGTTCCTTCTCTCTCTTCCAGTGGAGATGAACTAACTTTTTGAGAGTGATGTTGGAGGATAGGTTGAAAGCTTCCAGAGCAAGAAAGCTGCTACAAAAGAAAGCAGCTTTGAAGGAAGAAAAGAAAGCTGCTGCACTTGCTGCCGGACTTGATTGGCATAGTGATGATGCCAACAATGAATCTGAGGTAACCCTTATGTGTATATTTATTTAACAAGAATTTAAAATTTTAAACTAACGAGACTGATTTCAGTCTTACCTACTTGTACATATATTTTATTGTTTGTTGCTGCAGGAAGAACATTTTAGAGAACCACCTCTGGTTAATCTTCTAAAAGATGAGGAGCAGCAAGACCTTATCATAGACGTTAGTACACTTCTTTTTATTTCCCTCTTGCTGTGATATCTTTGAATTTTAAATCTTTTTCCTCACTTCAGTAAAAGTTTATGACTCTGAAGCTGAGTGTTACAATTGGATTTCTTTTGACCATAAATTCTTTTACATGATTCCTTTATTTCCTTGGATCTTTCAGACAGATAGAAGATATTTTATTCTTTCTTTCTTTTTTCATACTAAATAATGGTTCTTTCTGCTAATTAGTTATGCAAGGCATTGGAATCTTTGGAAAGGTATTATGAAGCATTGGATATTATCAAACTTGCATTAAAATCAGGTCATAACTTTTTCCCTGTTGAGAAGCAGCAGCAGCTTCGATCACTTGGAGCACGTAATTCCTCACTTTACCTAGTGTTCATTCTTTTAGATTTGGCCCATTACATGTTTTCTTCATCATTTTAGATTTTTGATGAATTGCTAAAACTTCATGTTATTTTACAGAAATGGCATACTACACCATGGATTCCAAGCATGGGTTTGACTGCATAAAGCACATTGTTCAGCAGCACCCTTACAGTATTACTGCTTGGAACTGCTATTACAAAGTACTCCCAAGGTATTCATTCCCCTATGTTTATTCCATTCTTAGACCTTTTTTTGTCAATTTTTATGACTTATTGTTCGGTCTTTTCTTGGGAGGAGAAAATTATGAAAATTTTCTTGGTTGAGAAAGGTTTAAATTGTATCCACTTATATATATATTTATGGTAAAAAAAAAATTATAGATAATATGCACATTTTGCAATATTTATATAATTTTAATCAGATCTTGGACCTTTTCTAGAAATTTGAGACAGATTTAACAGTTATTTAAAAATTGTTGTGGAAGTCTCTTAGGCAAGCATACAAAAATGATGAAATAATTTAAGGGAATAGTAATAGCAATTTATATGCTTGATTGTTTCTGAATTATTTTCTTAACTAATATTTTCTTAACATTTAGCTACAGGATTGCTTTTTTTTTATTGCTTTAAATTTCAAATTCATATCATATATCCCATAATATTATGAAGTTGGAGGTTAATTCTTATTTTCTAATTTAACAGGCGTGGGGTTTCTTAGGTTAATTAATTTTGCTCAAAATAGTAATCCCAAATATCTGGAAAAGACTAGTTGAAAAGAAAATTTAAATTGAATTATAGTACTGTAAATTTAACAATAAATTATTTATCTGAATTCTGGTTGTGGAAAAACCTTAAAATATCTTAAATAAAGTTCAGTCTTGTTATTTCTAAAACATTTACTAATATTCTACATCACACTTTCCATTCACTTGCATGCGCAGTAGCATATTGCTGAGTTGCCATCTGTGCTAGGTTAGCTGTTGTTTTTGTTTGAAATAACTGTAATATATATATGTTATAGAAAGTTTTGAGTAACATAGCTTGCGACTTTTGCCATCAAACTAGTCATGGTAAAAGGGACGTTCAAATGATCTTGGACCACTTTTTGAAGCTTATAAGCATACCTGGTTATAACTTTTAGTTGCTAAGCATCATTTGAATATAATTTGTATTTATCATGTGGCATCATATGTTTTGCTTTTTTTGTCATCTTGACTTATGCACATATTGGTTTTTCTGAATACTCTAGTTACTAAATTCGGTTTACTTCTACTGTCTCAGATCGGGAAAATTTTATTCAAGGCATTGTAAGTTTTTACGTTTTTTCCGTAGCAAACACAAAGATTGCATACCACCTATTGTCATTTCTGGCCATCAGTTTACCGTGCTTAGTCATCACCAAGATGCTGCTCGAGAATACCTTGAAGCTTATAAGTTGTTGCCAGAGAATCCTTTAATTAATTTGTGTATTGGTATATTTTCTCTTCTTTTTTGGTAGTTCGCCTAGGATGCTTATATAAACGCATCTTATCACGTCTCATTGATGTGAAATTTTCATTTTCCCTTATAGGGACTGCATTGATCAATTTAACCCTTGGACTTAGACTCCAAAACAAGCATCAGTGTATTGCACAAGGTTTAGCTTTCCTCTACAACAACCTTCGTCTTTGTGAGAACAGCCAGGTTTGGTTTTCATCTCATACTTTATCTTGCATTTTCCTGTTATAAATAAAACTTGTTCAAATGAATGTTTTGGAATTCAGTCATCGAAATGAGTATGTCCATGGATTACTTCAGTTAGTCAGTTGATCTATTTTGCTCTTTTACTAATTCTTGTGATTCAATTGGTTGGATGCAAAAGAAATGCCTCTGCTGACACAACGTTGTGCAGGAAGCACTGTATAACATCGGACGGGCATGTCATCATGTCGGACTAGTGACCCTGGCGGTTTCATACTATGAAAAGGTGTTAGCGATGAAGGAGAAGGATCATCCAATCCCAAAACTCCCCAATGAGAACTGGGATCATGCGGTGGAGAACCACAAAAAAGATGGGTATTGTGACCTTCGCAGGGAGGCAGCTTTCAATTTGCATTTAATCTACAAAAAATGTGGATCAATGGATCTTGCTCGCCAAGTCTTGAAAGATCATTGCACCTTTGATTGATATATTTGTATTAGGGTGTATATATATGTATATAGATTAATGATCTGTGGAGTAACGTAACACTCATCAGCTCAAAATTTAGCTGTTAATATATCATAGTATATAAATTGTTCAATTATATTTTCTTGTATGATATTGTTTGTTTATCAATTCAATTAACTAAAAAGAAATCCGTAAAACAAAAGAATGAATATTAATATGGCGGTGCTTTGTCTTTTTACTTTTCTTATATAAAACAACTACAGATATAATGTTCAAATATTGGACTCAAATCCAAAAAGGTTTGTTCATTAGTGGTTTACCATTTTACAGACAATTCAATTAGTACTTCTTTATAATATAATTTTAACTCATATCGAAAAAGATAGTGATAAAATTGAAATTTAGAAAATGGTATTCTTCGTGCCCCTAAATTTTGAGTCAAATGTGTGCCTTAAATTCATTATAGAATCAATAATTAATATCTCTGGTGATGGATTATGGATAATATGCTCATGTGATAAGTAGTAATGATTATAAAGCATAATTAAGTTTTTATGTTGAAGCCAACAAATACAATTAGCTGCTATTATTTGAATAATTCATTCTTATTAAATATCTCAATCTTTAATCGAATTATCTAATACACTACATTATCTTATTACTTTTCTCTTAGACATTAGATCATAAAATTGGGATTTTCTTATCCAATGAAAATATATTTCTTGTCATGGGCTATGGGCAAATTGTTTGCAATTTAAATTTGGTAATACTTTTTAAGCATGTGTATGTTTATTTAATGCTTACTCTTATTTCTAAAAAATCTATTTAAAAAGCTTTATAATATTTTTAAAACACTAGAACTTTATAATTTGTTTAAATTTTATTAAAACTTTATAACGTTTCAATTTTTTTAAAATTATATAACATGTTTAAAACTAATTATAACATTTTCAAAATTTTATAAACTTCATAAATAATAGTTATATTTTAGAATTTTCAATTAAATTAACTGAGAGGATAATTAGGTTAAAAAATGGGAGACCTAAAAATAGGAGTATTTTGGGTACTTCTAATTAATTTAATTTTTAAAATATTTAGTTAAATTTTAAAAATTGAATTTAAAATTTTAAAACAGAATTTGATTAGTAATATAATACAAAAAATTGTATTTTTAAATAATAGAATTAAAATCTTTAAAACAATGATTTTTTCCTTAGAATATAGTTTTAAAATTTTATACACTATTCATACAATATTTAAAATTTTACAATATATAGTATTTAAATACATTGTTTTTACTATATGTTTGCGGTATGTTAAAATATTGTTTAAAAGTTAAAATAAATATATTTTTATAAAATAATATAAATTTATTTTTCACAATATTACTTATTTTAATTTTTTAAATAATATATTTTAATCTATATATAAAATTAGTTTATGCATCGTATGATAAGAAAGCTAATTTAGATATATTTGCATGTATATATAATAAATAATTTATTTTATTAAAATAATATATAATTTATAAAGAAACTATAAATATATATATATATGTGTGAAAAATAAATAAAGTAATAATAAACTCAAATTAATACATCGAAACATGTCGATCTTGATACGTATTAATATGAAGACAAAAACAATGCACAAAATAGTATTCACTACAATTTGCTCATGTAACAGGTGGTATAATAGATTAACAAAATGACTGATTTTGGATGGCAAAGCATGTAAAAGTACTTCTCTGTTGTTTTAGAATTAATGGTTTACTTGCAAAATTAAAAAGATTAATATATCCTGACGTATTTTAACTTAGCAACTTTTACATGTATCTAAAATTTTTTAAACTTAGAAACCATGAGCCAAAGTTGATACTTTTTATTGGTATTTAATTAACACAGTTAGATTTTGGATTTATAACCAATAGAATGTTGACATGTGTGATAAAAATACACTTCTTCAAAATTAAAAATTAGGGATTTTATTTTTTATTTTGCATGTATAATAAATTTGAGCAAATGATTGTTTAGATTCATTTTAATTTTTATAACCATTTATCTAAGTTCATTCTAAATATTAGCTTTTTTCTCAATTTGAGTGATTATCTAATCTAATTAAACGTTAAAAATAAATTATTGCCTAATGTGGTAAAGGTTTTTCTCATGAGTAAATTATCAATTTTTTTATGAGTACTAATTATTAGTCGTTCCCTTTATGGGTTAGACATGAATGTGTAGAAGAAGCAGTATATTAATAAAGAAAATGTATCTTTTCCAAAATCAAAAGAGAGCCCAAAATCAAAACAGTGATTGGATTGAAAAAATAAAAGATTTTTAATTGTCTTCTTATCCTATACCGAACATAAATAAATTAAATAATAAAAGATATGATAAAGAATCCGTTGATGAATCTGTCTGTCTTCAAAGTATCTATTCTTTTCCTACTATAATACTTTGTTGTTTTAGTAATTTTATATTTTCATAATTTAAAAAAAAATAATATAAAATCTTGTATTTTATAAAATGTTCAGCTTTTAACAAATTAAAGCCTCTATTTACATATCCAATTTAGAAGATGATAAATACAAAGATTAAGTTCATCTTAAGAACTTAGAATGAGTAATATAATTTTTTGTCTTTGAATTTTACGGTTGGGTCTGTTTTTGTCTATAAACTAGGATTCTGTTAAGATATAATGATATAATTAGTGTTTTTAAAACATAATTGGATTGATCGATTGGATCGAGAATCAACAAGCATATTAGTCCAAACAAGTTGAATTAATTGAATAAAAATGGCTTGAAAGAAGTAAAAATTAAAAACCAGGACATAAATCAATAGTTGAATAGGTTGAACTAAGTTAATTTTTTTTATAATTTTTTAATTTTTCTTGGTCTAACATTTAAACCGATCAAACCGACTGAATCAAAATGGTCTAACCATTCAATCACTAGTTTGATTATTAAAATATTATACGTGACACTCTAAGATTGTATCATGTAATTTTTGAAAATTTATATATATATTTTAATTTTCAAGTGATGATATGAAATAATTTCAAAGTATCATGTCATAAAATATTTATATTTTTCAAGTTTAAAGACGAAAATAAATCTAGTTATTAAATTTATGTACTAAAATTGATAAAAGAAAAAATACACAAATGTCAAAGTAGATTCAATTGTCGAATTCAAAGTTCAAAATTTTATATTATCTCAATTTAGAAAGAAAAATAGTGTATTAACATAACAAAATATAAGTACATTTACTTGTAAAATTATTGACATCTTATATAGTAGACAGATAGGGAAAATATTAGATGATCAAGTCATCAAATGTCGCCCCTCCAAAACATCATGCTTACAGCAGATTTTGGATCCTTACATTTATATCCGACGCATATAACAATATAATCTTCTAAATATATGAACACATGATGTGAGACAGACACGTATTTATATCCAACAGTAACTTCTGTAGGGGGCTTCGAAATGCATGAACTAGTGTTTATCCTAACAATATCAAACCCTGAAAGTGAACATAACATGCTTGCTTTGGTTCTGTAGTACAGATGCGTCTATATATCACAATGACGGGTTTCTCTCAAATAGATTAAACTTGTTATGCCATCATTTACTTTCTCTTCACCATTGGCAACAACAATAACATCAAATCATTAAGAAGCCTATCCTTTAGAGCTTTTTTTTTTTTTAAATTCCATCAGATTAAAAAAGAATATGCTGTTGCACCAATCCAATCCGTAACACCATTTAGAAAGTGTGGCATCAAGTTGACAGAATCTGTCATCATTACACAATTTCAGAACAGTTATTTTACATATACACAAACATAGTCACTCGGCATACAAAGGCGTACATTCATGTCTGTTAGCCGTCTTTGAAATGACATCAAAACTGGCAAAACCTGGACAAAAAGAGTTTAAATCAAGAAAAAAATAAAGGGCAAACTCATAACTAACATTCACAAGGAGTCCTACAAGAATTCAACGAAGCTACATACAAAATTACAAGATTGCGCGGTGGAGCTCTTACTGTTCTTTTTTTAGCAATGACTCTGCAAACTCATGCCCTCAAACAGCCTATATGAGTTCCTGCACCAGATTTGTAGCAGTGTCATGTTTTTCAGTACGGACCAAAGTGCAGGATTTTGATCTAAGGGTACTATTCCCTGCCATAGTATTGACATCAATTTATCTGTACACTCGTGGAAATTAATGACTCTCTGGTAACCTGTTCACATAGGAAAGGAAGAATCATTAGTATTATAGTCCTTATCAAATAAAACCATGTCATACCATTCTTTTCTTCCATTTCCTGTAAGCTTGCATTGTACACAGCATCACATATAATAAAGACATGATTCTTATAATTTGCCGACCATGAAACTCATTTCCACATAGGAAATTGTCCGGAACAAGGCACACTGATCAAAACAGAAGTATTCTTCGTTAATTAAGCATAAGTAATAGAGAATAAACCTACCGCCATGGGAATTCGCTGGTGTCTATTCCTGCTTGATGGAGTTCATCAACATATTGCAATGCTTCCCGGCATTCCTCGCGGTCATCAAAGAACTCTTTTTTGTCACCTTCAATTTGATATGTTTCATGGCCTTTGCCAGCAATCACCTGCAACACACAGCATCATTTTAGCAAATATACATATCAACTAGTACAAGCAGAGAAGGGCATGATAAAGGAAAGGCATAAACTACATGATTAACACAAGAAACCTATGAGAATTAACTAATTTAAATTTTCAACAAATTATATATATATATAGGTAGGGCAACTCATTTGTGATGTGTGAGGCTGTGAGCACTGCAGTTACATTAGGTCAATTGCAGAATAGTAAGACACTCATTTACAAAAACATATGACTATACTCATGAAGATTTAGGTTTTCTAAATTATTGGAATATAGAAACAAACCAATTCACTTCAAGAAACTTACAACCATATCGCCTTCTTCTCCCATAGCAACAGCACAACGTAATGCTACCCGCCTAATATCATGCAGAAAAAGCCGATGACCATTTGGGAGAGGAGGATAGTAATCATTTTCTCCATATTTCAAATAATCTTGCATTGTCCACCCCACGCCAGCTAACATGTCATCCAAGATGTCCACTGATCAAAAGATGAAACATGTAAGTAAGTAGGTTTGCATTTCTAAGCAACTAGCAATGCAGCTCATGATATTTATACCATTTTCTTATACTTACATGGATCTTCACTCTTCGGATTATCAGATGTCAGCATTGTCACTTCACTTTTATCTGTTGCGATTTTTGCCATCATTGGTCTCTTTCCCCGGTCACTCTCCCCAGGACAACCGATAACTTCATGTAGGACAATCTTGTTAATAGGTTGAAAAGAGAGGGAGAGGGTAAAAAATGATAATGACTTAGAGGAAGTACGGTTTTCTTAAGGAAAAACATAAGCGACAAGCATACCAGTAATAATCCTCTTTGGTCCAAGCTCTCTTACAGAATCAAGCAGTCTAGATAAGGCATCAGGTGTGTGAGCATAGTCCACAATGACTCCAAATGCCTGCTCCTCGTCTATTAACTCACACCTGCCTGGAACAGCATCAACCTCTTCAATCCCTCTAACAATGTCCTCCAAGGGTGCCCCAACAGCAATCCCAACAGCCACAGACGCAAGAATATTATAGATATTATGCCTTCCAAGCAAACCTGACGAAATCTCCAATATCCCATGAGGTGTATTAACCAAGACCTGTGTCTCAAATAGTGACAACTCAAACTTCAGGGGATGAACATCTGCATTCTTATTCTCCATTGCAAATGTCACCACAGGAACTTCAGGGTTACCTTGCGCAACAAAAAAAGGTGCTTGAGGATCATCAATGTTAACAACTTTCCTGTGCCTCTCAGGGTCCACCATCCTTGCAAACAACTTTGCTTTAGCATCCCTATACTCTTCCTCAGTCCCATGAAAATCTAAATGATCCCTAGTCAAATTGGTGAACACTGCAATATCAAAATCAACCTCATTACACCTCCCTAAAGCTAGTCCATGGGAAGAAGCCTCCATAACAACAGCCTCAGTTCCATTATGCAACATCTTAGCCATCAAATTCTGAACCAAAACAGCATCAGGGGTCGTATTTGGCGATTCCAACTTATTATCACCATGTATATAGTAAGCAACCGTGCTTAGCATCCCAGTCCTCAAACCCATGGCCTCATACATCCCTTTTATCAAATAAGACGTGGTTGTTTTGCCATTGGTCCCAGTGATCCCAATAACAGCCATATTCCTTGAAGGGTGCCTATAAAACGATGCAGCTAATGCAGGCAAAACCGAATTAGTATCCTCAACAATGACCAATGCCTTGCATCCCAAGGTATCCTCAATATCAATCTCTTTACTCGCTACAACAGCAACAGCTCCTCTCTTATCAGCTTCACTCAAATACAAATGCCCGTCCGTTTTTCTCCCAACACAACAAACAAACAAATCTCCAGCACTAACCAACCTAGAATCATGTTGTATCCCTGTTATCTCAACCTCTATATCCCCGTAAACCGAAACTGGCACCACTTTACTTTCATCTAAAAGCTCAGCTAAACTCATTTTAAACTTAGGTTCCACAATTCTAACCTTACTCTTTCCAAAACTATCTAAATCTAAATCAAATGATGGATCCAACAAATTAAATTTATCATTCTCTCTTTCTTTACCTTCAGAGTCACTCAAACCGACATCGAATTTCGAAGAATCTTCATCATCTAAATCTTCATTTTCTCCCTCGTCCGAATCAGAAGCAACAGTCAAACCTCGTAATTTGTCAATTTCTTCCAAGTCAACGACTTCATCAGGGTCCAGCTCATCAATGGCTTCCGCCTTTTTAGGGGCTTGTTCTAACAAACCTTGCTTGACCATCTCTTGCCGTTTCATGGCAATGGCTTTATCGATTTCACCGAACAAATCATCCCCGTCGTCGTTTCCCGTTTTCTCTTTACTCAATTCGTCTTCGTCCACGTCAGCAATGGCAGAAAGGTAATTTGACTTGTGTTTGTTGAAGTCTTCTTCTTGGAGCTTGCGGGCACGAGCAGCTTGGCGGTGAATTTGCTGAAACTTGTCCACGCCGTGCATGGAATCCTCGGGAGCTTCGGGAGGGTCATCGTCGGAGGGAGTCGGATAATACTTCCCGTCGGGGCCGATAGCCGGAAGGCGGCGGAGAGAAGGAAGACGAAGATGCTTAAAATGGACACCGCGGTGCCGGTGGTGGCGGTGGACTTTTAAAGAGTTATAAGTGGGGTGAGGAGTGAGAAATTTGGGAAGAGAAAGAAGAGAGAAAGCCATTGAAGGGTGGGGAGAGAGAGTAACAAGTCGCAGTGAGGTTTTAGGACTGTGGAGGGGATAGAGGTTTTAAGATTGGGAGTTTTGCTGCTGCACGGCGTCGTTTAAAGGTTGAACCGTTTAGACATGGATACCGTTTCGGCTTTTCGATTCCAAAACCACGGTTAATTTTGGACCTGAGGCCCATGTAATAATTGGGCTTAAAGCCTTAAAAAATTTGAATACAACGATATAAGTTGAGTCTAATTCTGCTCCCAACACCTATACTCTTTACATTTTTTAAATTTAGTCCCTGTACTCCTTTTATTTAATAATTGATAACACCGTGAAAAAAATTTAATTAAATTGGGTTATGTGACATTCTTAAAATTAAAAATTTACTTAGGAGGTCAATATTACATGAATAAAAGACTAAATAAGCAAAAAATAGATATTGATTTTGGGGTCGTAAAATGCGTCATTCTAAATCTAGGGTAATCTACAAAAATAGTCACTTTTGTTTGCCTCATGTTACATTTTAGTCACTTGTGTTTGAAATGTTACTTTTTAGTCACTTATGATATTATTCTGTTACGAAGTGGTCAACCCTACCGTTAAGTTCCATTATCTCCTACACGACAGTCGAACTAGATTTTAACTGCCAACTTGGATTTCTAAATGGAATGAAAATAGATTTTTAATTAAATAAATTTAATTAATTAAAAATTTTAAATCCTAAACCTTAACTAAAAAATTGTTCATCTCCTCTCTCTTTTTAATTTTTCTTTTGTCTTTTCTGTTTTTAGTTTTTTTTTTCATTTTACTGGAAAAACTATTATCAATATCAAAATAATTGAAATCAAATTGACTATTTCATAAAGATAAATTCAGTGAAAGGTCTAAGTATGTCTTCTTTACATTCCTCTATCTCTTGTAATTCAATACGGAAAAACAAAAGATTAAATTTTTTATTATTAATGAAAACCTTAAATTAAAATTCTTGATATTTTCTTCGAATTTTTGAAATTATTTGTGAACATGTATTTTATTTTGCGTTGGTAGACATCCCATAGAAGAATGCAAAGAAGACATATCTGGACCCTCTATTGAATCCATCTTTATGAAGCAGTCAATTTAATTTCAACTATTTTGATCTTGATAATAGGTTTTCCAGTAAAATGAAAAAAAAAAACTAAAAACAGAAGAGATTAATAAAAGAGAGGAAATGAACAGTTTCTTAGTTAAGAAAATTAATAAAAGAGAGGAAATGAACAATTTTTAGTTAAGGTTTAAGGTTTAAAATTTTAATTAATTAAATTTATTTAATTAAAATCTATTTTCTAACCATTTAGAAATCCAAGTTGACACTTCAAATCTAGTTGGATTGTCAGGTAGAATTACCGTTAGAGAGATAATGAAACTTAACGGTAGAGTGATCACTTCGTAACAAAATAATAACATAAGTGACTAAAACGTAACATTTCAAACATAAGTGACTAAAATATAACTTGAGGCAAACAAAGTGACTATTTTTATAGATTACCCTTAAATCTAAAATTGTAAAATTTTTCAACATCGTTTTAGAGAAGTAGAACAAAACCTTTTTTTTAATTACATAGCTTCCTTGTAATGTAAGTAATGTTTGCGCAGTGCTATATAATTGAATTTAACCTTAGAATTTTGAGGTTGTTATCAATTCCATTTTAGTTATTAAATTAATTGAATATAAATATTAAATTGCTGTTATTAAAAGTATATAATACTGAAACTGAATACATAAAGAACTGTATAAATTTACTAACAAATGCCTTAAATTCCAAAGCAGTACTTAAAAGATTTTGGTGGGGCACATTGACTCTTCTAATAAATTCATTGATATTTCGAGTTCTTTAGTTTAGGTAGTGGTACTTTATTAGCATGTTAACAATGTACAAACGGAAACCGGACATCATTAGATCTACAGATTCAAATTCAAAATCCAAATGCCAGATTTCAATGTCAAAACCTAACTTAATTACCTACCAGACCAACAAACATAACCATAATAATTTATTTCAATTTGTTATGTCCAGTCACACTGCAATTAAGTGAACATTATGCTGTAATTTTAAATCATAGTAGTTTTTTTCTTTTTATTGTATAATTGCTGTTGCCGTATAGATGGTCGTGGATTGGGTGCAAGCAGCAGCAGCGGACCACCAGTGGTCCCTATGGTAGTTATGTCGGGGCCCGATTCAAAACGGTCCCCAAAGCCCAATTGGTCGAAAGATATGGATAGTTAACTGAAAATGTATGGAATTGAATTTATTTATTTTTATATAAATTCGAATAGCAACCAAACCAGAAACCATCCACAGATGTTGTTTTTAAGCTTTGTTTGACTGTCACCAAATCTTATTTGGTAGCTCAACATACTGGAATGACTAACATAACTTTATTGTGTTCAAAATAAGCATTTAAACTTGTTCACAGGCACAATCAACAAGGAAGATATGGATATAATGGTGGTAGTTTACTTTTGATTAAAGCGGAGAGCTATTAGTTTTGATGGATTGGATGGTTGTTTGGTGGAATTGTTCTATACGAGTTTAAGTGTCTTGGTTTCTCTCTATCGCTCTGCCTTCTTCGGTGTTATGATTCAGGGGTAGGTATTTGATTTATTTGAATTATATTGAGTAAAAGTTTTTAATTAATCGAGTGACGAATTTTATTTTAATAATCGAATTTAGTTTGAAATTTTTTCGAATTGAATTAAAAAATTTTGAGTCAAGTTGAGCCGAGTTAACAAATCTTATTATTTATACTCGATGTTGCGTTTACGTTAATTGATTATTTAACTAGTAGACGAAATACAAAATTATTTAATTACATAACTAAGGCTGATCGGTAAACATTTATCAAAATGACATAGCTTTACATTTTTTTATTCGGATTTTCAGATAACTCGAATTGTATAATTTATATTAGAGTTAAATTAAAAATTTTAATTTTTTTAATTGAGTTTATCCGAATAACTTGAACTATTTAATTTAAAATTTAATTTTTTTATCGAATTTTTTGAATAGAATCGAATTTTGCTCACCTCTATAATATAGTTAGACTTATTTATGAGAGACAATGAACTCCATGCGTTCTAATTTACTAACAATAGAGCTATACATTATTTGATTGGAGTGATGGTGATATAATGTCCATATGGTTTCTTAGCACATGTGCTCAACATAGGCCCGTTCTTGATATTTTTGGAGCCCTAAATAAACCAATATAATGGGGTTTTAAGTTTCTTAAAAGTTGAAGAAAGATTTTTGGGTCCCTTAAAAGTTGGTAAAAAAAATATTGGGCTCTTAAAAGCAAAAAAAAAAAAAATTGGGGGGCCCCTTAAAAGTTGAAAAACAATATTTTGGACCACTGTTAGCCTTGGACCCTAAACGGCAACACTTCCAGACGACCCCAGGGCCGGGCTTGGCTCAACAAAAATGGTCTTGTAAAGGTCTGTCATAGTATTGACAATGGTTTAAGGTTCACTCTATAAACAATTCATTCAACAATAACATGTATATAATATGTGGTTATTAAAAAATAAAATATTTAATATATTACGAATTAATTAGACATTAACTCAATCAATATTTATTTATTATTTAATTAAAATTATATGGAATTATTTGAACGTATTTTAGGGGGAAAAAGGAGAGTATGTTTTGCATTAAAAAAGATCATTTTGAATTAAGTGTGTTAATCTACCAGTAGTGGTAAAATAAGCATGCTGAATATTTTAGGCCATTCATCATTAATAGGCATGAATGCTAATACTAATTGAGCCTACATAAAGAATGACAGCAATCTTTGATGTTTGTCCATATTTAGAATTCCAAATCTATATAACGTCACTAAGCTAGTTCAAAAAAAAAAAAAACCCTTGAGCTTAATGTAATTAAATAGTTGATTTTTTAGAATTTACAAGTAAAATAAAATATAATTATAAATATATATTTAAATAATTATAAAGTAAAATCAAATTAATATAAAACATAAAATGTGAAAATATAACCCACCTAATAATGAAATAACTCTAAACTTTGTTATGATTGTATCCTATAATCAATGGAAGTTATTATTCATCAGACTAAGTAGGTAGTATTATAATTATACTTTATTTTTAAAATAATATTATTTTATTTAAACCATCATAATTATATCTATTTTATTATCAAAACAATAAAACCAAACCCAGAATTTTTAAATTTAATTCACCATTCGTAGTTTGAAATCATCTGCAAGTCAAATTGAGCACTTATTATCCTTTCTTGTGCAAGTGAAAATACATATAATAATATCTTAACCAAAAAAATACATATAATATAAAATTGAAAATATTTAAAAAAAAAAAAAGGGGTTCAGCTGAACCCAAAAGCCGAAACTCATAAAAAGAGATAGCAAAATTCAAAAACGAAAATCGGAACGTAGAGACAAATAACAATGTCTCTGCACCTTCCATCAGACAGCAACGCCTCTGCCAAAATTTGTAGTTTTTTGAATTTCTTACACCATAACGTCCAAGATGCTGCCGTTTTCAAGCACGAATGCTTCAACTCCTTACCATCAAACTTACTTGCCATTTTAACCATTTTTCATTTTTACATAATTTAATATATTAATTATCATTTCAACGCGGCAAAATGTTATTGAGCTATTTGTACCATTGTGTTAGATTATATTTTGTGTTTTTATTAAAATAATAAGTAAATTAGTCAATATATCTTAGATTAAAGAGTAAATTAGTTTTTTATTAAAATTTTATCCATTTCTATTCTTAAAAATTAGTTTATGACGTCAAAATGAAGTACATGTAATGTGTCACATGTAATCGTCGATTATCTTTGTCAACTAAACTAATTTTTAACAATAGAAATTAATAAAATTTCTAACAGAAAATTAAATTTCTCTTTGAACTAATGTATAAAAATTAACTTATTTATTTTTTAATAAATAAGATAAAATATAATATATTTCCTAATACAAAGATCTTGTTATACTTTTACAGTCAAAATCTCATTAACTCCTACCATCAAAATTACTTCTCATTTTATCACCCGATTATAGATTGTCAAAAAAAAAAAACCTTACCATTTTAACTTTTTAATTCAAATTATTATTCTCTTAGTCTTTATATTTTTTCAGTATATTTTTTTTAAAATTCAGGAATTTAGTTTTCTCCATTAATTTAGTAATTAATGTCGATGGATAATATCATTAAAGAACTTTCGTTAAATTAAATTAAGTGATAATTAAAAAAACTCGTAGCTAATATTATATACGTTGAAGGCCAAATAAACAAATAAAAATATTAAATCTCATTGTGAGGTTTTTTTATTTATTTTGATTCTCGGATTGTAATATTCATCAATATTGTTTTAAAGGAGCGGAGTGAAAGTTAATATGTATTTTTCTTACACAGCTTTCATACGAAAACCACTTTAAAGCTACCATATAATTTAATTTAAAAGAAGTCATTGAATTAAAAATAAAATGACTAAATTAGGAGCAAAATTTAAAATTTAAAAATTTCGAATGAAATTTTCCATTTAGATTTTGAATATTATTTTAAGTCAATAATTTTATATTCCCACTATTTTAGTAATCGAATTACCATCTATTTCTTAAATAACATAAGGCTCAGAAAGAATGATATGCATATTTTTATGCTTTTTTAAAAAATGTTTTATCAAATAAAAATAATAATAACCAATTCATTTTGTATATTGTAATGAATATATGCAATCTCTTACATATTTTACTTTAATCATAAAATACAATTTTAATTTTAACTTTTATTGACCAATATGAATTATAGTTGTAAAAGATCCAAGGAAAAGCTAGAATTTATATATGTTTAAGATATAAGCTCATTTTATTTGCAACCTAATCAAGTAGGATCACGACAACCTTAATTGTTATTAATCGATAAAATTTAATATTTATCTATGTATATTTTTATAATTAAGGTATCTTCCATGTTATTTTACTATCTATAAACATTAAGTCTTTTGAAGATTTATGACGGCCTCTTCTCAATAATATTATCTCTAAAATTGAATTGTGTTATTCCGTTAATTATATATTTATATTATATTAGTATTTTTAGCATAATATTATATTAATTTTAATTTATTATAAGCAAGTTTTTCATTATTTTAACATTTTGTATATCATTATTGTATTGATTTTGTTCATAGTTAAGAAAAAATAGTAAAACATGCATTAAAATAATGTTGCTTCCGTTAATCAAATAACAAAATATTATATTTCAATTAAATGAGTCAGATAGGATAATATGGCACACCGATAATGTACTAAATAATATTATTATCAAAGACAAGTTGTTGCATTTATGCTACGATTTGTAAGAATTTTTAAGGTATGACAGTAAGATATAATATTTTCAAAAGTATAATACAATAATAATATCTAAACAAATAAATATACGAATGAAATATTTTTCAATTACAATTCATTAAATATTAACTCATATTTTAAAATTAAAAATAATATTGACAAAAATAAATAAATTATTTCCTTTTAAGCCAAAAACAAATTTGTAAAATATAAAAAGAAAGTAAATTTTTAATTTTTAAATCCAACCATGCAATATGTGGAAAACAAGCAGTGATGATGGTTGAAAGATTTAATTGCAGAGAGAGAAGAAAAAGAGAGGGAGAGCGATAAAGAAGACAAAGGATTCAAAGATTTTGCTTCATTTCAAAGTTTATAAAAACTTTACCCCATTACCGTGTGTTTGTAAATATTTCATACATCTCTCTCTATCTCCAAACCTTATTACTGTATTACTTGTCAATGTCATATTAAACTCTCTGCCATTCTTGTTTCTTCATCCTTGAACCAGGTTTCCCACAAATTTTTTATTTTAATTTATTTGTTCCCTCTCCTTTACGGCTTTGAGTTAACTCTCCCTTTTTTTCTTCTATTCTATGGTTTGTCTTTAATGCTACATTGACTCGTGATTATGAACTCAGTGCCAGAATAGCACTATAATAAGAACTGGCAAGTGCTCATGTGGTAGATGAAGATACTAAGTTTTCTTTTTCTTTTCTTTGTTTGGGTTTTGATTTGACTTTTGGAGATGATGAATAATGCATGGAATGGGTTTTTCTTTTTCTTTTGGTTCAAACATGAAGAGAATGATATAGTTTTTACTATATTTGAAACAATGCTGATTGATTCTCTCTCTCTCTCTGGTTCTGAGTATTTATCTGTTTAGCAGATTTTTACTTTCTCCATTTTCATTTTCTGGGATCTTAAATGGCTTTGGATGTTCTACTTTTATTTTCATTATCCTCTACATTTAATTGCCAGTGAGTCTCATGGTTGCTTCACTCAGGGTCTTTTGCTGGGTTATGAGTATGAGATGATGAAGATTACATCACATTCAAGTAGATTTACCTTAGCAAAACATTCAAATTCAAATGTCTTGTCGTTTTTTTTTTTTGGTGATGTCATGTGCAATATTTGACTGACAACTTCACTTGATATTTTTTTTTCCAGGTTCTTATGCTTAGATTTCTGAATAAACACATAAAAATGCCTCACTGTTAGCACCCAAAATGGATAGGAGATTGCCTAGGAGCCCAGTGCTTAAGAGCCCTTTGCTGTCACCTAAAAGCCCTGCAATCTATGAAAAGTACAAGTCAGGATGTGCCTGGGGGTTAATTCACTTCTTCGATTTTCGCCAAGCACATTCACATGGGAAGCTCATTTCCGATAAGAAGCGTGGTAACAGGCAGGCTAAATGTAAAGAAGCCCTTTTATCTTTTGTTGAGAATGAAGTATATTATCATTTCCATGCAGATCATATATACATATATGTTCTTTAAAGTAGGTTAATTATTCTCATTCTTGATCATGTCACATGCATTTTTCAAGTCTTACAGCTGCCAAATACACCTAAGTTCAATTATGTCATCTGCAGGTGATGGTCATGCAAAGAATAAGACTAGATTTCTTACTAATGAGGAGAAGGGTCAACACATAGATGTGAGTTTATTAAGCTGCTTTTATGATAAAATTCAATGCATTTTCTGAGTACCATTTGTTCTTTCTTTGGTACAAAATTTGCAACAATACTGAGCTACAATTTTTGTTAAGCTTATCACGGATTTCGATTTTTGCATTTCATGGTAGCTCTTTTCTTCTTTGTCTGATGCTTCACATACATCTGTTTTGAACATTTTCAGGATGCAGTTGATAACAGGAATGTTGCAGTAAATTCTAGGAAGCCAGAAGTTAAAAATGATGTAGAAGAAGTGATGTCTGTGAAGCATCTGACAATGAAGAAAAGAGTCATTTGTGAATTGCAAAATCAACAGGTTAACCCCAAACTTGTTGGCCATGCAAAGAAGAAATCCAGTCGCTTTCGTGCTCGTGGTTGTAAAGCAGCAATTGAGGGGTATAGCCAGCCTTCAGAGCGAAATATGGCTGAGAAACCTTCAAATAACAACTTAGTATCAGTGACAGAAGCATCTGATAATGATGTGAGTACTAGCAATGGAGGAAACCATAGCTGTAAAAACATTGGAGGTAAGAAGCATGGCCATCAGACGGAGATTAATCTTCGAGTTGAAGCTTTCGTAAATCAAAAGTTAACTGATGGGGAGAACCTTACTATAAATGAGGTAGCCAACCGACCTAATGATTTTATAGAAGCATTGGAGGTTTTAAATTCCAACAAGGAATTATTCATGAAACTCCTACAAGACCCAAATTCTCTGCTAGTGAAACATATTCAAGATTTAAGGGATTCTCAGACGGAGAATCAACCACCTCAATCTTCCTCCAACGCCAAAACATCACAGTGTCAGCCAAAAGGAGCAGAGGAGTGTGAAGGGTCAGTAGACGCTGAAATGGTCATTTCTAAGGGAAGTGATATGCCTCAGAGTTCTAATGCCACAGTAGTCTTGAAATCAGGCAAACAAAGTTATCCTGATAAAATCAGTAATTGGCCGTCGCCACCGTCTAGTCATAGCTTGAGGAAAAAGGAGAAAAGTGTTAGGCAGACATTCTTGTCTTTTGAGCACATGAAAAAGAAGTTGCGGCACGCTATGAGGGTGAACAAAAAGGAGCATCGCCAGATGTCCCTAGATGATATTCGTAAATCCCTTCATGAATTCAAACAGATCAAAGATGATATTAAAGAAACGAGCAGGCGGGCAAATGAAAGCATTTCTTCTAGTAAAAGCTATCACGATGTTGGAAAAATGTCTGAATTTTTCCGTGAGGTCAACAGAAGAGATGGGATAGGCCAAACGGAGAACATTGTTACAGGCATTGGAAGCAAAGCTGCTTCATCCACAGAGAGCTGTCATAGAACCTCAAATATGACTCAAAGGTATCTCAATGGAAAATTTCATCCTAGTAAACACCTTTCAGATATGTTAAATAGAGGAAATGAAGATTTATCGAGACAACAGAAACTGAGGACTTTAATGTCATTGCCTCCGTATGACTTGTTGCCTAGACCTGCACCAGTAAGAGATAAGGAACATCGGTTTGCATCACCACAAATGAGATTTTCACCATACAACAACTATTCAACTGTTAATGGATACAAGTGGAGGGTTCAGAAAGAAAAGAAAAGCAGCTACTTAATTTCTCCCATTAATACTTTGGGCACGCAGCTGGTGTCTGATAACAAGAAGCCAGATAATCAACTGCAAAATGCAAAGAAGAGTATCAATGGTGATTTATCTCCTGCCACCAAAGTGATTCGAACTGTGTATTCTGTCAGTGATGATTTTAGTCACAAAGGTACTTCTCCGTTTTGAAAGAGAAAATGAAATCCCAATCATCATTTGTTCCTCAAATAACAATTTATCTTATCTGAGCAGGTAATGAAACCTCTGTATGTCCTGGGAAAGTCATGGAAGAACATCATGCTGTCATGTGGGACGAATGCAAAAGTAACGCTTTAGGTGTCATTTTGGAACCAAATGGTGTGCAGAAATCTGACATGACCCAAAGAACCGAACCAGTACATCAACTATTCATCTCTTTCATTCATGTCTTTTGTTTCTCTTGTTCTCCTTTTGTTTAATTTTGTTGTCTTATGTGCTAAAATTATGTTCTCTCTTGGTCACTCTGGTTTTTCCAGAATTCACCATCAGGGGATCGAACATCGCCTTGGTCAATCGATGTTTATTCATCAAGCCCTTCAAGCATTCAAAGAGCAGAAAATTCTGATAGCGCAGGTGATAGAGAAGAGCAGCCAAGTCCTGTATCTGTTCTTGAACAGTTCTTTGTCGAAGAGAGCGTTAACTCTCCTAGCACTGTATCTCTAGCAGGTGAATGAATCCCTTTGGTAGAAATTGCTTATTATAAATAGGGCATATGTTTTCTTTTTGATGGTGAATTAACATCTGAATCTTGTGCAGCTGAACCACTGGTCGAACCATTTTGTATAGATATCGAAGAACACAATGCAACTTCGCTATTGGAATCCCAGTTGGATCTGAAGAGTACTGCAGGTACTTCCAAGGATAAGCAAGGATCTTTGTCTGAAAGCATAAGAGCAGTTCTCCAAGTTTCTGGTCTCAATTGGGGTGAGCTCTCTGGGAGATGGCTTTTGTCAGACCGAATGCCTGATGCATCCTTGTTCAATAATGTTGAAGTATGGCCTGAGAAGTCCTATACCGATCGTAGGCTGCTTTTTGGCTATATCAGTGATGTCATTTTGGAGATATATCAATGTTATTTTGGATGCTCCCCATGGATTTCGCTTCTCTATCCACGACTTCAACCGGCTATGTTATCAAAAAATCTGGTTCATGAAGTGTTGAGACATGTCGATTGGCAACTCCTCTTGGAGCTGCCCCAACAGACATTACAGCAACTTGTTGAAAAGGATTTGCACAAATCTGGAATGTGGATGGATAACCGACTCGATATGGAGGAAGTTTTCACAGAGTTAGTTGACAGCATTTTAGAGGATTTGGTAATTGATGCTGCTATTCGACTGCAAACCTAAAGCAGCACATGCTGCTTCATGCATTTCTTGCCAAACTGCATCTGTGAAAACAGAGGCAGTTTTTGCAGGGCAACACAACCAGTGTTCCGTGTTTATCGAGACATGATTGGCCTCTTTCAGTGTTCTAACCTTGTATTCACGCTTAACTCGCTATTTCCTCCTCGGAACAGCATGACGACCCTAGAGGAGGTGTTTTTTGCTGGTTTTCAAGTGGTCATCAGTCCAGTGCATGGATTGAAACAATGGTGTTGACACTCCTACATACATTGTTTACATTAAGCCCAAACAATAATAATCATTTATAGGTTAATTTTTCAGTTCCAAATAGATTTCCAGTGGGACTGGATTAGCCAATATATAGCAATATTGGGTTTACAGTTTGTAATTACCAAGTAAATCATTCAGTCCACGATTTTATAAATTTCAGATAGTTTATCTTCATGCCATTACCTGTTCTCTTCTTCCTCTCTGTATGAATTTTCTTTTAAGGTGAAAATCCATTCTTCCTCTCAGGTTGAAATTTTATTCAAGTGAATATGACATGTTTGATCTTTCTGGTACATGAGCTGGGTACCATACATGTAATATGTCAAGGATACATGGTTAAATGCATCCTGAACAGTCTCATGGGCCGGGCCAAAGATCAATTATAAAAGTTTTTTCCAAATCTGGTTTGATACGCCTAAAAAGATCGTATTATTATTTAAATATTTTTATAAATAAATTTAAATAAAAAAGATTTAAAAAATTTAAATTTAAGTTAAACTGGCTTGTAAACAAAATTTTTTGTCCAAGTTGAACCAAGTCGGATCGGGTCCCTTAACACACTTTATATATATATATATTAATAATCTCATTATAAATTCAGATTATATCTGCTTTTTTTTCACATAATACTTAACAACACCTATAGTTATTTTCTAACCCATAAATAGGAGGATAATGCGCTTTAGTGTAGTCGGACCCATATCCTTCTGTATCGACAATAATACTTATCCCAATCGAATTAAAACTCAATCAACAACATTGATTAATAATAAAGCTTCCTGCTTTGCAACAAAAGTTGACTTTTTACTGTACTAATGCTAACAAAACAATTTCTGACCGGAGTTCAACTAAATTAAGGAAATGTTTAAATATATATATTTTACAATAATGATTTAAATCAGGCTTTCTAGGAGCAGACAAACCAATCAAAAACCACAATTTTAAGTTATTAAAATTTTTTTCTTTAAATAACAAATCTTATTATAAAGATAATTATGACATTAAATATTTTTATAGAATATGTATGAAAAAAATAATATGCATGAAATAACAATCTACTTTGCACATAAAAATTTATGTAATAAATTTATCTTCCAATTAATTAGGTTAAAATATGTCATAAGTTCTACTTTTCGTAAATTTTGGAATTTAGTTCATATATTCTTTTAGGAACTATTTCTTCTATTTTCAGAAATTAAAATCCAAATCAATTGTTAACATTGATAAAATAATTTTGTTAAATTCACATTTATCACAATGCTATTATTTTAGTTACATAATTATTAAGTGAGTTTTTTTTATTTCAAAATGCCACGCCAACAAATTTAACAAAAATATTTTAACAATTTGAAATCTGGAAAATAAAATGCTAATTTCTAGAAAATAAAAACACAAGGACTAAATTCTAGACTTGTAAAGTGTTCAAGGACCTATGGAAGATTTTAACCAAATTATTAAGAAAGTCACAAGAGCAGAAACCAAACGTATGAAGGCGGGAACTTTACTCCAAAGTCACTAAATTAAAACAAAAAGACAAATAAATTTAAAAACGTTCGTTATTATTATTAAAAACAAAAACACACAAAATCAAGCCAAAGAGAAAATTTAGAATTACACTCTCGAACACTTAGCCTTCCACTTTCCAACGCAACAAAAAGTTTCCTGCCTTACCATTATTTTCTATTTGTTCCTTTGCCGAGTACAAAAGTAAATACAAAAAGCTTGGGCGGTTCGAGATTTCGAAATCCGCTTTGGTTTTCATTTTAATTCTGTGTTTAATGTTGGAAAACAGTTTTTCTTTTCTTTTTTTTTTCTTCTGAGCTGTCAAATCCGTAGATCAGTTGGATCTTCAAGACCTTGCTCTAGGCTTATGTTAGAATCCTCAGGTTCGTGCTTTACCTTACTTTCTGTTAATACATGTTATTTTTCTGTAGAATTTTTTTTAATCTGAATGGGTTTCAATTCTTTTCTATATAGTTTTTCTCAGTTTTTTTTTTAAATAATTGGTTAAGAAACTATACTGAGCATCGATAATTCAACATGATGTTTGGAAATTATGTTTGGTTGCTAAGAAAACGGTGAAGAGTTTTTCCTTTTCTTTTTTCCTGAATTTTATTGTTTGTTCGAGAACTATTACTCTTAAGGCTAGTTTAGCTTTTGTTGTTGGAGTTGAAGATTGCTTTGAAAAAATGACGTTGATTTGGCTTCAAAGCACTTTCTAGAAACATTTTGGATAGCAAAAAGAATTGTTAGCATTGCTTTTGGCTGCTTAGTAGAGTGGTTTTATGATGTTCACTTTATTCAGATGAAGTGTGAGAAAAGAAAAGAATCTCTATCCTAATATTTTTTTCTTTTAAAATTTTGAACAGCTTTGTTCCTTCACATTCCGCCAGACCGCCACAAAACAAAGGCTTGATATTGAAAATGAGTAATATTTTTTTCTTTCTCTTAGTTTCCATCTTAATGCGAGCTAAATTTGTTGAAAACTAAAATTTCATTTACAGTTATCATAAAGTTCCAAAGTACTATTACATAATGTGTCTTTGCCTTTTGCATTTAACTGTGAATAAATTAGTAATGCAATATATATCTACCTTTTCACTAAGATAAATGTTATTATTCCCTTTTAGGACTGGTTCCTGTGGTAAGAGATCTTTGAGAAGTCACTGGACTTTAAACTAATAAGCAAGATGAGGGGAAATAGTACAGCTAACGGCTCAAATGGAACTCATGATGTAGATATTGAACAAATGGAAAGTTTTGAAGGCCTAATTAGTGGTAAACAATAAAATGTCATAGCCCTTTCAATATTTTTACTTATCTTCCTATATTAAACTTTGAGTCTTGATTTTGCTAGGTGACTGGCTGTCTTCATTGGTGAACTGGTTAAATGGCATGCTTCCTGATTTAAGGTTGCCTTTGGATGCAACTGAAGAGGAGCTCAGACAGTATTTGATTGATGGAACCATCTTTTGTACTATTTTGAACAAGCTGCGTCCCAGTTCTGCTGAAATGGTTCGATCACTCTTTTTTAATACTTTGTTTTGTGTTTTCTTCAATTTAATTCACTTTTTTCTTTTAGAGTTAATTTTGCTTGTTTGCATCTTTTTCTGGATGTTGTACTTCACTATCTAAGCATGTTTCTTCTCCAATTTCAGGATGGTGGTTCCAAATGTGGCTCTGTAAATGTCAAGAGGTTTCTGATGGCTATGGATGAAATGGGGCTGCCCAGCTTTGAATTATCCGACATAGAGCAGGTACCAATAGAATTGGAGGTAGTCTTTTCTGTAAACGATCATAGAAAACGGGTTGCCTACAAATTGATCTTAGCTTGTGCACTGTAAGGAGTAAGCTAAGGTTGGGTCAGGTCTGGGTGAATTTTGGTACAATTCTGTTTGGTATGTACCTAGTAAAAGTGAATCTTGGTACTCTTCGTTTTGGTGATACATCAATTGCTGTGAAAAGTATGAGTGAGTTAGCATGTAATCTTCCTATTTCAAAGTTCAGACCCTTGATCTCAATTCTGGACTGTTTCTTGGTTGGAGCAAATCTTCTTTTAAAATTTTAGATGGATCTGATCATTTTATCATGGAACGAAAACCTCTATCTGGTTTAAGGTGTATGATGTACCACTCTTTTTCCCCAGAATGAACTATCCTAGTTGACTGGCCTTGGCTATGAACATAGTCAAAGTTTAAGTTACAGAGTCTGCTGCCATTTTCTTTTTACCTTCCTGTTAATATTTTGGAATATACACAGGGTCATATGATGCCAGTTTTACAGTGCCTTAAGACACTTAGAGTATGTGTCAATTCTAATGGTGAGGCCAATAACTTCCAAAATCCTTCAAGGAAGACATGGAATCTTTCCGGTGAATTTGAAAGCATCCAATTGAAGCAAGGATATAATGCTGATCTTTCTGATGCAACAATTTTGGAATTAATGAAGCCAAGCAGTTTGGAAGTAAGACCCTGGACTCCTTCCATGCATGTATCTGTATTGAATTAGATTCTTGATATGAACTCTTAGTTTAATGCATGCTCTTGCTTTTACTGTTGCACAGAATGCCTCGACTCAGTCACTATTCAGCATGTTGTACCGGATTATGGATGGAAGTATTGAAAGAAATAAGAGAGATTTGCCTCATGTATGGCATTCAGATTATATGCATATTCTGTATTTCCTTATCATGCATGGATACTTTTCCGCTTGTTTTCGTTTTCTGACACTGCTCTTCATTAACTGTATTTCATTTCTTCCTAGTACCCTTTTTTTCTTTTTTTTTGATTTCCTAATGTTGCTTTTTTCTCAGTATGTGGCATGTCTGTTGAGAAAGATTGTAGAAGAGATAGAGTGGCGAGTTTCAACTCGTGCAGAAAACTTAAAAAATGTAAATTGCGTTGGAACTTTTTCCCTCTTACAGAATGTTTTCTAATATACTGTGCATGAATAATGGATATTTATATTCTTGAAAAACTCCCTACAGCAAAACAACCTCTATAGGGCTCGGGAGGAAAAGTACCAGTCAAGAATAAGAGCATTTGAGACCCTAGTAAAGGGAACTCTGGAGGAAAATAAGGTATTTGACAATTAGTTTAGGTTATGTGTGTTATTTTTTTTCGCCTTTTGTTGTTTCCCATCTAAATAATTCTGGAACTGTTCTGTTTGCCGCAGGTTGCTTTAAACAAGCTACAGCATATAAAGGTGTGATTCTTATGTCTCTTTTACTTAATTTATGGCTTACTGTTATTCTTAATTTCTTCTAGTTATGTGCATTTAATTTTCTAAAGACTCCCATTGACATAATATTCTATCGGTTTCATGTATTTTCATCTTTCATATACCAGAAACTCAAAATTGCACCTAATTCTTCGAATTGCTTAACTTATATTTACTATTGTTTAAATTTCCTAGAAGGACAACATACTTTTTCTTTGCATGTTATTTCCACTTATATCTTGTATGAAATTCAACTAGTGATCAGGAGTGATTCATTGATACTAGGGAACTTGATAGTTAAAACTTTCTTGTGAAGGAATAGCACTTCAGTTTAAAAAGAAAATTTGATGGATGATTTAGTTTGTATTATTTAATTTAGAAAATTTATAATAGGTTTGTTCTAATCTATCTAAAAAGAAATGATTTTGGGTCTTTTGCTTAAGTACTTGCCTTGAGCTGTGATACTTTTATGTTAGCTTAAATGCTTAATAAGGCAGGCTTTTGGAACTCCAGACTACAATTTAGAGAAGACTAAATTTGTTCCGTTTGGTTGAAGTCAAGCTAAGATTGACATGGCCAAAATTTGACTAAATAGTTTATTTTTAATTTTCATTGACAGCCTGAATACCATACCACTTTGTGGTGCTTTGCAAGGAATTGTTGTTTTTATACCAAAAAGACAGATTTTTTCCATAGGCATTTTTATATAATTGCTTTGCATGTTTCTTGAGAATTGCAGATTGAAAAGAGCAAAGTGGAGGAGATGGGTAACGTTGAAAAGCAGAACTTGCTTCAGCTTAAGAAGAACAATATTCAGAATGACCTTGAGATTTCTAGGCTAAGAAAGGAACTAGAAAGCAGCAAAGAGATGCATGAAAGGCATTGTCTACAACTGGAAGCTCAGGCTGAGGGTACCAAAGCGGTGTTAGAAGTGAAGTTAAAAGAACTTGAGAGTCTTCTAACTGATTCAAAGAAAAAAGCAGATGATCTTCAGTCATTTTCTGAATCCACACAAAAGAGATGGAAAAGTAGGGAGTGCAGTTATCAGAGCTTCATTGATCAACAATTCGGGGCTTTAAAAGTTTGTTCTGTTGCCATGTTCCTTCAATCTGATGTTCATGGATGGCCCTCTAACACGAAGTTTTACACTGTTTAGGGATTGAGGGAAATATCTAAGTTCATCAAGCGTGAAGCGCTAAAGACAAAAAAGAGCCACTCAGAGGAACTTAATCACTTAGGTAGTGTTGGTTTTTCTGGCTGTTCTTTTGGCTTGGTATGCCATCTAGATTTCATGTTCTTTTTATGTTGGGTTTGAACCATTTCTCATTGTGTGAACCCTTTCCTCAAGTAGGAAAAAAGCTTAAAGGACTTGTAGATGCTGCCAGGAATTATCATTTGACTCTTGCTGAAAACAGAATATTGTACAATGAGATTCAGGATCTGAAAGGTATATTGTATATCTTAGTTGTTTGGGCTTTGTTGCCAAGCAGCTGAATTAATTTCTTGTTTTGTATAGGAAATATTAGAGTCTATTGTAGGATAAGGCCATTTCTTCCAGGGCAAAGCAAGAAACAAACAACAATAGAATATATTGGCGAGAATGGTGAACTGGTTGTTTCAAATCCCTTAAAGCAAAGAAAGGATGCTCATAGACTCTTCAGGTTTAACAAGGTCTTCAGTCCAGCAACTAATCAAGGTTTTAAATTTTTGTAACTTTCTTCCTTGTCAATAATCAATTTCATTGCTTAATTGCTACATCGTCTTAGCCATGATATTCAATACTGCACCTTATATGTGTACACTCTTCAATTTGGTACGTCTTCAGAGGAGGTATATTTAGACACCCAACCATTGATTCGATCTGTTCTCGACGGGTACAATGTTTGCATATTTGCTTATGGTCAAACTGGCTCAGGAAAAACTTATACAATGGTTAGTTACTTATTAACATCTTTCCATTTGAAATATGTAATCTATTTTAAACTTTTATGCTAAATCTTATGCATTTTTTTCTCTTTCCAGAGTGGACCCAATGTGTCTTCTAAAGAAGACTGGGGAGTCAATTATAGAGCACTGAATGATCTTTTCCAAACCTCTCAAAGCAGGAAAAGTTCCATTATATATGAAGTTGGTGTTCAAATGATTGAGATATATAATGAACAAGTTCGTGATCTACTTGTCAATGACAGTTCTCAAAGAAGATATCCTTTAGTTTAATCTTTTGGATCTCATTTGTTCTTTAATTTCTCAGTTCTGGTCTGAAAATTTGGTTTCATAACTTATCTTTTACCAAAATTTATCATTATGTTACCTTCCTGATTTACAAACCAGCCATCCTCATTCTTAATTTTATGTATTTGGTCTCATAGTTACGCGTTATTCTTTTTCACTTTTTTCCTGTTTTAAATATATATATTTTTGTTTCCTTTGACTTGCACACACTTGGGATTTGGAGCACCAGCCAACCAAATGGGTTAGCTGTCCCTGAAGCAAGCATGCATTCTGTAAAATCAACCACTGAAGTTTTGGAATTGATGAATATTGGTTTAAGGAATAGGGCTGTTGGCTCTACAGCACTAAATGAGAGGAGTAGCAGATCCCATAGGTTATAGTTTCACTTACTATTTTGTATCTAATATGTCTTGTTATTTGGAGTTCTGTGCCTAATGGGTTTCAGTAAATTACTATGTGCAGTGTTCTCACAGTTCATGTCTGTGGCACGGAAATAAAGACTAATGCTGTTTTGCATGGTAGTTTACATTTGGTGGATCTTGCTGGCAGTGAGCGGGTAGATCGTTCTGAAGCATCTGGAGATAGGCTTAGGGAGGCACAACATATAAACAAATCTCTTTCTGCTCTTGGAGACGTTATCTTTGCTCTGGCACAAAAGAATGCTCACGTACCATATAGAAATAGCAAGCTGACTCAAGTTCTCCAGAGTTCTCTGGGTAATTTCATTTCTCAAATTTTAATTTCGCTAGTGTGGCTTCACAGATCATTCTGCCCAATAATATTTTACATATTTTAAATGATCTTTTATTTTATCTTGCTGACATTGTCCTTGTTTCATAATATCAAACTTTAGGTGGTAAGGCAAAAACACTTGCGTTTGTGCACCTTAATCCTGATGTAGATTCGTATTCTGAAACCATAAGTACCTTGAAATTTGCTCAGAGGGTTTCTGGCGTTGAGTTAGGTACTCCACAGACACACAGAGAAGGGAGAGATATCAAAGAACTTATGGAACAAGTAACCGTCTTTTCTCATTGCCCCCTTTTCCCAGAAGTTAATGTAGCATATGTGTTGGAACCAAGTAGCAATTGTTAGTACACAATGGAAATATTCTCTGTTTAATAATCTGCCATTTCATTTCTGAACTACTATTTATCTTGTAGGTTGCATTCCTCGAAGAAACCATCACTAAGAAAGATCAGGAGATTGAGCATTTGCAGTTACTTAATGGCAATGGTATTAAGCATGGTATGAGCTCACTTAGGGGACACTCTAGGGGGAATCCTCAACAAAGCCAGAGCCTCTCTAGACAGCAAAACATGGAAAATTATGAGAAAACAGCCTCTGATGTGGACAAGTGCTCAGTTAACGGTGATAAGCATTCTGAAGCTGGCTCTCATTGGTCGGTAGATGACTCAAAGCTTAATAATGAATCTTCTGCTCAGACAAACCTTGCAGGAACAGATTTGGGTCAAAATACCAGTGATGATATTGAACTCTTGGCCTTTAGAGATGGAAATTCGGAGGAGAGATTATGTGATACATCTGATGGTGATCTACCAATGGGTGGTAACCAAACTGATGGCTCAATCTGTAGTGCTGTACAGTTGACTCTTTTCCCAGAACCATCCAAATCTTCTGATAAACAGGAGAAGGTTGGCAAATCAGACAAAGCTGAAAAATCGGATAATACAAGGAAGTGAGTATCCTTCAATTCCTTCAGCTTTTATTGAGTAGGATTTTTGTTCTGGATTGAGTTCTAGGATTTAGTTTGTAATCAACTATTTTCTGGATCCTGGAAACTAAAAGTGCTTATAATTTCCTGAAAGTAGTATCTAATAAGTTGCTTGAAAATAGGTCCACCATCCCAACAAAGCTTCCACAGCTGTCCCAGAAGGTGGTGCAAACACACGCCACTTGATTGTCGATGTTAATAAACTCCTCAAAGGTTTTACCAAGTAGGTAAAATTTAAATGGTATTCTATATTTGAACTGTTTTATTTGCCATTTTCTCATTATGTTAATTATTTGGCCTTGGTGCTTGAGCACCATCGGCAGCAGCTAGCCTTGGTCCTCTTCTTTTCATGTTCTTACTGTTTGGCTTTCTTGCAATGCAAATTAGGTGCTAAGGAAATTACTGCTGCAAGCACTGGCAGTTCTTTGACTAAGCCCCTGAAACGACGATAGTGATTCAAATGTATGATTATAACTTAGATGGTAGTAGAAATCTGAGTCAGCCTAATCTATAATTATAGTTACAGCTTTACTATGTTTTTATTGCCTGGAGGTTGTTAGTAGCTTCCATTTACGTTATTGGAAGGT
The DNA here is from genome assembly GCF_025698485.1 of Gossypium arboreum. Taxonomy (NCBI): domain Eukaryota; kingdom Viridiplantae; phylum Streptophyta; class Magnoliopsida; order Malvales; family Malvaceae; genus Gossypium; species Gossypium arboreum. The sequence goes on along the minus strand of NC_069081.1, from coordinate 115,618,945 downwards.
AAATTTAGAGAATTAACAGTTCACTTGTAACACAATACAGATGTAAGGGGTCATCTTCACTTGGATTCGCATCATCTTGTTTGTATATGTGTCTAAATAGGCTAAGAATTCTTAGTTAATATTTTAATTTTAAAATTTTAAGAATTATCTATGCATTTTAGGCTAATACCATATATATTAGTTGAGAAGAAAACGCCAACCATTTATTTCATTTGATATTTTTCTCAACTATTTTCTTCTCAACTCAAATGCAGTGGCTTTTCTGGAAAATTATTTAATACATTATCAGTAAAGTTTTTAGATTTCATAAACAGATTGAATGTATGACAAATATATTATAAGTGTAGTAAAAATAAAAAATTAATTATATAAATAAATGTGACTTGTTACACTCTCAATCCACTTGTGAACCAAAAATTTCACTAGCAGTATATTAAATAATTATCATTTTATTTTATTGCTTTTCATAGTAGTATGAAAATATATTTTAAACTAGTTTAGGATTATTACCCATCATATTATTTTTATTAATTAGACCTTTTATATGTTAGCCGATTATTATGTTATTTGCTAATCTCATTTGCAATTTATAATAATTTATTGTTTTATCAAAGAAAGCAAAATGAATAACTATAAAAATATCACAAAGGATCGGAAACACTAATATGAGAAGATCAAATGAAGTTGAAAAGCTCAACTGCTCGATCACGTCATCAAAGAAGTCTGGATGGTGTAGTTGGTTATCATGCTAGTCTCACACACTAGAGGTCCCCAGTTCGAACCCGGGCTCAGACATTTTTCCCCCGTTCTGTAAAAACAAAAGGACAAATTAATTACAACATGACAAAACCTTCAAAATCCCATTTCCTTTCAGTATTGATATAATATCAACTATATAACAAGAAATCATTTGTCTGAAAAGAAACATCTTCCTAGCTACTTCCAACAACAAAAAAATGAGATTCTAGAACAAGGGTATTTCTATTATAATATATATATATATATATATATATATATATATTTGTCTTTCAAACAACTTTGAATATTATCGATAAATGGAAAGGTGTAGCAATTTCTTAATTACATAAAGTAGTACAAAATTCCAACCTCTATTTCTGTTGAGAAAAAACTCAAAACTGGAAGGGGTAGTTAGCGAAGTAATATGGTGTTTATGTTATGGGAATCCTTAAAAGATAGAATCAACAACTTAACATGTTCCAGCTGAACCATAAAATTTGTCGGAACAAACAGAGCTGCAATTACATGATTCAAGCGTGGCACCATTTTAAAATCCCTTTGGCGATAGATTTGCATGGAGGGTTTTATGTTTTTCAAACAATTCATGCAGATAGTGAATCATCTCCAAATTTATTTCCCCAGCACAATCTGTGTGAACCCAAGCAGCAGTATATCAAAGGATGTAACCCCATACCTTTGCTTTCCCACAAGCTTCAAAAAAATGTCATCATATTTGGATTTGGGTGGTTGTAGGAAGAGAAGAAGAGGAGGAGAAAGGGTTTTCAAGTTCAAAACCTTTGGTGAGAATGGTTGTCCAGTTGAGTTTGATGGGTCATTTAGGGATAATGTCAAAGCACTTGTTGAATATGGGCATTTAGAGATTAATCTCTGCGGCAATGGGGTTTTTAGCTGGTCTTTTCAGCTTGAAGTCCATCGTCATCCTCCTTTGCATGTAGTGTTGTTTATTGTTGAAGAACAAATCCAGGCATCTTCATCATCATCTATCAACCTTCATTGCAAGCATTGTCAATATGTTGGTGAAGTCTAAACTCCCATTTCCATCATGTTTGCCGGGAAAATTACCATAGAGTTAGCTTGCATTTTGCTTCTTTTATTTAAAAGATTGGCAAATTTCCTATGCATTAGATTAAAGAGTAAATTGGTCATTTTTGTTAAAAATTTCATTTATTTGTGTTGTTCGAAACTAGTATAATTGACGAAATAATCTGATAGTGACACATGACATACCATGTGTACCAATTTTTAATAATAGAGATGGATGATATTTTTAACATAAAGATCAATTTGCTCTTTAATCTAACGTACAATAACTAGTTTACACATTTTTGAGTAAAAAAAAACCTAAAATACAATCTGACTCTTACTACAAAAAATTCTATGATACTTTTACCCATGTTTGCTTTATTTGTTTGTTAGTGATTTTTTTTTTGTTGATATAGCACAGGCTGGGGGCACCATATGATGTGCAATAAGAAGTATCATTTTCTGCTACCATCTAAAGACACTGTAGCTGCTTGTTTCAACTGTGATGAAACCAGCTTTGATGACCCAAATCCAGAGAAGGGTAAGTTCAATTTAGTGGAATTAAAAGGCCATATAATGCACGGTGTGTTTCATTCTAATGGATTTGGGCATTTACTTTGTGTCAATGGCATGGAGATGGGTTCGGATCAATTGGCTGGATATCAGATTATGGAATTCTGGGATCGTTTATGTACTGGTTTGCAAGCCAGGTTAGCTTGTTTCTTGATTTACAAGTTATAATTCAAGTCCCCCCCCCCATTTTATTAGAGCATATTCCAACATTTTTTTTTACCATGCATGATTTTCTTAGGAAAGTGAGTTTAAATGATACCTCAAAGAAACGAGGTATGGAATTGAGGCTGCTTTATGGAGTAGCATATGGTCATCCCTGGTTCGGTCGTTGGGGATACAAATTCGGACGAGGATGTTATGGCGTAAACCAACCGATTTATCAAAAAGCCATTGAAGCAATCCAGGGGATACCTTTGTGCTTGCTAAATCATCATCTCAGCATTTCAAATAATGACATTTCTGTCATTTTCTCTAGGTATCAAGCATTGTCTGACCATTCCATGGTGACTCTCGGTGACCTGTTTCATTTCATGTTGGAGTTGAGGTCAAGACTTCCAAAAGAAAATTCGATTGATTCATGTAACCCTTCAACAGTAGAGACTAACTGCAGATGGTCACCGAAGAGAGTTGAAGCGGCCACTCGGGTGATCGTTGAAGCTCTAAAAAAGGCCGAGTTCAGGTGGGTTTCGAGGCAAGAAGTAAGGGATGCTGCAAGAGCTTATATTGGTGACACAGGGTTGCTAGATTTCGTTCTCAAATCACTTGGGAATCACATAGTGGGGAACTACTTGGTTCGTCGTTGCTTAAATCCAGTAACTAAAGTGCTAGAATATTGCTTGGAAGATATTTCCACTGTGTTTCCCAACTCTGAAGCCCTCATTATAAACAATTCAAAAGCAAAGCCTAGATGTAAGATCACAAAGGTTCAACTAATGAAGGACATTGCATATTTATACAGGCATATCCTGAAAGATCAAAAGGCAACATTGAGTACAGGGGTTTTTTCAGCAATACCGATGGCAACCCGGATAATTCTCGACACTAAATTCCTTGTTAAAGAATATACGGAAGAGCTTTCCATGAAGGGCAACTCGAACTGCTCAAATGGGAAAACATTCAAGCTCTTGTGTACAGTTATATCGAGAAGCGATGAGATAGATGAAGGGTTGAAGAAGCCGTTGCCCCCATACGAGTGTGTATGTTTAAAAGAAAACGCTACGTTTGATGAGCTCAAACAAGAGGTGGAGAAGAATTTCAGGGAAGTGTATTGGAGGCTGAGGAATTTCGTTGTGGAAACAATAGTGAATTTGAGTGTGAAGGGATCGGATTTGGTAATGGGGTCAGTCGAAATGGGTCAGAAACTTGTTTTCATTGTCAGCAACGAAGATCAGATAGAGATGGACGACGGTAGTGGGTCAGGGATTGTGGATTGCCTTTGTGGAGCTAAAGAGGATGATGGTGAAAGGTTGATATCGTGTGATATTTGTGAAGTTTGGCAACATACAAGGTGTGTTAGGATTCCAAATAATGAAGAAATCCCACATGTTTTCCTCTGCAAACAATGTGAGGAAAAGATTGTGTTCTTGTCTTCTTTACCCTAAAATCAACCATACGGATACATGTTCCTTAAGAATAGTTTATATAAGCTTTGTTATCATGCTTGGCTAATGCCAATGCCCCTTTAAATAATATAAAAAATGGGTTGTAATAATGATGAACCATCACATTATTTTCAAACATGTGAACCACAATAAACAAAGCTTGCACACAAATTACATTAGGTAAGTGAAGATTTCTAATTAAAAATATGAACCTGTTTGGGGGGGGGGGGGGACATTGAATAAGTTGTTGGTAGTGACAAAAATTCCTTCCTCTTCCATGTAATGTCATACAAACAATAAGCTAACAACAACATACCAAAAAAGAGCAGCCAATTTCATCTCAAGTGAGCAGCCAGAATCAGAACTATACATAAATTACAAACATGAAATCTTCCTATTCACCCTTTAAAAAATGCAACTTTAAACAACTAAACCCTTCTCTACAAATATATATATTCTGTTCCCTAATTATTCCCCCTCAGGATCATCATTGTGTTGAGATATGTCTGTAAGAGCGAAAACAACAGTAGATATAATGGATTTGTCCCAATACCTGTCAAACTGACAAAATCCAACCCACTTCCAGTGTCATGTAACAGAGTGTTTTGATCTGACCATGAACCAAACCAATCTTGCAGTCGAGGAGCAACGTTGTATGTGCTCTTTATGTTCGAGGTTTCTTTTGAAGTTTAAAAGCTGTTCTTTATCTTACCCGAAAACTGAGAGCGAGAGGCTTTTTTTTTTTTTTGCCAATGGATGGGTCATCTGGGTTGATTGGAGAGTGACTTATTTTAGCTTAGATCACTGTCAAGAAGTTGCATTCTTTTTATTTTCGAGCTCAGTAGCCTCCCTAAGAGCAGCTAGTGCCTCATCCTCCTTTCCTAGAGCAAGTAGAGCAGACGCTTGCAAGTAGGATGCAATATGCCAAATAGGAGATATTACTTGTGCTTGCACTGCATCATTGAGGGCTTCTTGAGGCATGTTGCTCATGAGGTAAGACAAACTACGCCGAGCATAAACCGTTGGGGAAACCACGGTTCCAACATCAATGAACTGGGACATGAATTTAGTAACTGTCAGCTCAAAAATGTATTATCAGTATCATAATTTACACCCTTTTAGATCCAACCATGACACCAAAAGTACCAAAATTACTGTTCTCTATAATTTTCTAATGGCATTAACTCAACCCTAGTAGGATGATGATAAATATCACAATAGATAATATAAAGCACTGGAAAAAAGAGCATTGATCTAAAAAAATGATGTGCAAAAGCAATTCTGGCTATTTCAATCTGCCTCCAATAAGTTCTACTTAGCAAGAAGACATTGATAGGTAAAGCCTTTGACATTGAGAGAAGAATCATAAACTAATTCTAACCTGGGTATAGCATTCAAGAGCAGCTCTAAAATCCTTATGCCTAAAAGCAACATCACCCTTTTTCTTTGATGTCAGTGTTTCCTGCATCTGGTTTGTCCACATCTGGAAGGAAAGCTGCAAACCATAAATATAGCAGTGAGAAAAGCACTCACTATACAGCTGAGAGAAGCAACACAACCAGTAGTCATTATACATGAAAAATTTTGAAATCGATACAATATTGACAAAATAGTATGGTACAAGATGTAAATAAGAATTCTGTCATGTCCATGCATTATAATGAACAAGTCCAAGGGTGAAACCGGAATTTGAATCTTGGACCTTATACCTCCCAAGGAGAGGTAAGAACAACTATGTCAAACCTTGATTTGTCAATTTTGAATGTCAAATAATACACAAAAAATGTTCACTTCTAAGACAAGAAAACAAACCTCAGTAGCAGCACCCTCATCATCTTTATATCCAAGCTTTTCTAGGACATCATGAATGGCAGTCAAATCCATTCTTAAGCAGGCTTCCCCAAGTGGTGACAAAGGAACAGCATCAGTTCCATGAAGTATGCCCATTAATTCATGAGAAGGAACCTTCAAATTAATTGAAAAAGGAAAATTCTCATTAAAGGCAAAGTATTATTCAACTTTATTATAGAAAAGACCTAATAACTTGGCATATAAAATAAACATCTACATCTATTTGGAGTTCAGTAAGATTATATATGTAGGATGACGAGATGCACGCCTGCCCCCCCTTCTCTCTATCTCTCTCTCTCTGACTGAACAAGAAAATCAAAAGAAACTATAATTTCTATTTTCAAATAAATGTAAAGGCTTGAGAACAGAATATGACTTCCGATGGCAGCCATAATGTCCAAATGATTTTAGGAGTGTAAATTTTGGAAATTATAAAATGAATTTACTTGAGAAAGAGAAGACAAACAACCTCAGTGTCCCTCTGAAGAGGAATTAATGCAGTAACCAATGACTTTGGATTTGGACGCTCACGGGGCTCATATTGTAAACATCGTGATGCTAGACGCACTAACTCAGTGCCATCATCATTTGAAAATTGCCCTTCCAAACAAGAATCTGTCAGCATCTGAATGTTCCTGTCACGGATAAGGTCCAGTGCCTAAACAAAGTAATAAAACTAAATGTTAGGGCTACAGCAGTTAGTGTAACTACCGCGTCCTAGAATGGAAATACGAGCAACAAAATTATATTATAACATTCCTGGGCTACAGCAGTTAGTGTAACTACACTGTCCTAGAATGGAAATACGAGCAACAAAATTATATTATAACATTCTTGGCGAGCATAAAGTGGCAGTCCCATACGAACAAACTCTGAATAACCAGAAGAAAAACTACTTAAAAAGTTTCATTCCATCACCAGCATATCTAGAGAAAAAACCAACCTAAGTGGTATCATTCACAGGTTTCAGCCTGAATCTTAACAACAGTCCAGAAATAAACTTATGATTTAGTATTAGTTCAACAAAATTATCTCCAGAACCATTATTCAAAGTTTAGTTGTCTGTCTCACATTCTAAGGATCTCGAAACAGAAAATCTAAAATATCAATTTAGAATCCTAAGATTGACAAGCACTATCCTAAATCACAAATCATGTTTTGAACAGAAAATAAATAAAAAACTTGATACCTCTCTTCATGTTGGACTAATGAAAACGCCATGGAAAGATAATATAAAGAAACATATATTCTGCAGGAAGTCTGTTGCATCAGAGTGGTTCCTAATATACTTACATGACTTGGAGGAATATGTTTTCCACTGAGAAGATCAAGCAGAAGGGTTCCAAAACTATACATTACACTTTCTGGTGTTACTCTTCCTGCATAAAGAACAAAACACAAGAATAATTTGGAATACTGAACTATCCAGAAAAGGTGAACGATAGTACGCAGTACATCAGCTTAAGAACAGATACCTTCTTCAGCATAGTCTACTTCTCATATAAATCAACAGATAACAATATAAAAGAAAAGTACTTGCATGAACAGAGGAAAACGATAGTGATCTATAGGTAGTCCACTAACGTATAACATATTCCATAAGGTAACGTAGAACATCAATAACTAAAAGAATCAAATAAAGGGAAGAGAAAAAAGGTCACAGGGAAAAATCCTATTTTAACAGCCTGATTCATTCTAACTAGGTTTACTTCATGGGCATTCAACAGCTGAGCCCATAAATATAACCATCAAATTTCCAAATATGATGCTAGTCAATAAAGATTGGCATGCATTTAAAGAACCTTATTGCTTGTTTAAGAAGATAAGCACCTGTCCTCAAATACTCAGGAGGAGTAAATGCCAGGTTTGTGCTGTAACTTTTCCCATCTCTACTGTTCTTCATCAGACCAAAGCATGAAAGTCTAGGATTCCCCTCCTGAAATTAATATGCTTAAGTAATGAACTCTACTAATTTCTATGGATAAAAAACAAGTAAATAACATACTTACATCATCAAAAACTATTCTATAAGCATTTAGATCATGATACAAGGCACGTCCCATGCTGGTGCAGTATTCTAGAGCTTCTGCAAGATGCAAAGCAACCCTTAGTCGCATTACCCACTTCATTGGTTGTGCTTCCCCTGAAAACCCATAAGTGCAACAATAAGGTAAGTATGAACTAACATTTCTTTTTATAATAATCCAGTCCAGGCATAGGGAATGAAAGAATCAAAACTAATTGAAAAAAAGGAAAGAACCATAATTGAACAGATATTAACGAGTTCAAATTTTATTTGACCCATATATGGCAGCTGTTCAAAAGACAGGGAAAAATGAAAAATATAAACCAAGTGCTGAAGCTGAAGCAAGGGAACCAAGAATGTACATACAATGGAATAGATGCTTTGCCAATGTCTCATTGGGCATAAATTCTGCAACAAGTAACCTCTCATCACCTTCACAGCAACAACCAAGTAAGTTTGCCAACCTGTGATTTCGGAGCTGACCAACAGCTTTTGCTTCTTCCTAAAGTTATAGAAGCTAAAGTTAGAAGGCACAAGTTCTACAAAGCAAACTTAAATTGCAGCCATTTACACAAAATTAATGACAGTAGGAAGAGAGAGATTCTAGTTAGAACAAGTCTTCTTGAAGGTTACAATTACAATTAAGAGACATTCGATATATGCATGCATATACAACCTATCAGCATCTTAACTGAAAGAGACAAATCCCTCTAAGAAGATAATAACCCTCAAAAAACCTAACTTAATGAGTCCAATGTCTAATGCAAATAGAAATAGAGAGGCTTCTCCTTTTCCTCTGTTATTGTACTTTTCAGAGATGAGCAATTAAGGGATGACTAATAGGAAACCTTGAAATAACTGACTACATGTTCAGCATTTGCTTACCAAGAATTGTCGGGCATCAGGCCATGCAGACCTATTAAAACGTTTAACAGCAATACGCCTTTGATTTTCCAACTTGCCCTTGTAAACTACATTAGGAGCCTTCTCACCATGTTCTGAAACTATATTCTCCATGGCAAATCCAGATGTAGCCATCTGGAGTGTTTCAATTGAGTATTCACGGAATGCAGGCAAATCATCTTCTTCACCCTTGTCTTCGTTTTCTAGAAAACAACATAATTTTAGTATTAAAACCACTCTCTGTTAGAATAACCAATAACCATAATCCATTACTCACAGTCACACTTACCAACATTATCAGCTTCAGGAATTGATCCATTCTGATCCAAACTCCAACAACATGCAGATAGGTTTGAACACCCACACCCCATCCCAATACTTCGACGGGTCTCCTCCAACACTAACAAACCGAATGAGGGTCTAAAGTTTACCAAACTTTTTCTATGGTTTCAATGTGTATGCTCAGCTTCACAAACACTCTTCATCCTAGCAATTTCCACTGACTCAATGTAAATCAAAAATCCTTATTTTTCCAAAATGTTGTTAAAAGAAAACTCCCAATTCACTTGCAACAGTAACAAATTGGATTACAATATTCCATTTCGGCAATCCATTAGAAAGAATAAAGAAACTGAAGATAAGGATTCGAATCTCATATGTCGCATTCAATTCTATTTTTCCACTACGAATCTAAAACCTATAATCAAATAAAAAAAATATATTGATTCTGGTTAAAACCATGCCCGTTTCACTCAGCTCAATTTTCCACTTCAATCCACCGAAAAAATAAAACCAAAAAATATATTTATTTGATTTAATTAAAAATTATTTTCAAAACATTTATCTTCAGCTTAACTTTCTCAACAATGAAACAACCAAACGAAATAGGAGAAACAGAATATTAACGTTACCTTTAGCAGCAGCGAGTTCTCCACCGAGTCAACTCACTTTCTCCCCTTCCAGTCAGTGAAAGCTTATCTTCGTAAAGACTTCAACTTCTCTGTAATCTCGACACAATTCCTCTAATCATTCAAAGCTAAGTAATACAAACAAGAAAAAAGAAGGGGCAAAGAAACATTTTTTTAAGAAGAATCTGAATCAGTTAAAGAGAATCTCGATTCTTTCAAAGGGAATTAAGTAAAAAAAAAAAGTTTTATTTTCTTTGTTAATTTGTTCCTTTAAGATTCACTTATCTTTGAATCTGGGATCCTTTGAGCCGTTTTATCAGTGTTCAGCTCTCTCTCTCTCTCCATTTCTCAGAACTTTGCGAATGATTTTTTTTTTTTTTACAGAGCACCGAGATTTGGATTAGAAAAAAGAAAATATGGATATAAAAACTTATTCAATTTTAAAATTAAATATTTTTTATCGGTTTTTAAAATTAAATTAAAATTAAAGAAATGTTGTTTTTATTTTCATTTTATTGTTTCCACCGACATGACCTCTTCTCCACCACGCCTATAAAGTCCCCACAATCAATAGCCTACCCATTTTCTCCTTTGAAAATTAAAATAAAAACTCTTTTTATACTTTTTTTTCCTATTAAAAGACAAATGATAGCAAAACCTTTTTCATGAACCATTGAAAATGTATATGATTTAAATTTAAATTTAAATTTTAATCATTTTATTTTTAACTTTAAAATATAAATTTAATTATTGATATTAATAAAAAATTATAGTTCACTATAATATTATTTTCTTTATTTATAATAATTTAATGTTTATTTTATTTTAAAATGCCATATTAATGAATTTAACAATATTAATAATTAAAATTTTTAATTTTAAATTAAAAATAAATAATTTGAAATTTAAAATAAAAATAAAAATCAAATATTAAATATTAAATATAAAAATACAAAATACAAAAAATTGAAGCAATTTTAATTTAAAATTTATTGCTCCTAGTTGAAAATTCAGGTAGGCAGCCATGCTGGATTTCAACAATTCACACCCCATTTTAGAAAAGTTTAAAAGAAAATTGTTTTAAAATTAAATGATGAGATAAAGATTAAGACCAAGATGCTAAAGTCAGATAAAAGTTATTTTTTTAATATTAATCTTTATCATATTTATTTTTTATATAATGTTTAAAACTATTCATAATTCCTTCTTAACTCTTAAACATCTTCCTACATCGAAAACAATTTCGATACCAACAATATTCATGCTAATTAAGCTAATAATATAATTTTATTTTTATTTGAAAATTTATATTATTTTACCTTTTTTTCTTTTAATTTTAGATTTTAATGATACGATGAGTATATACATATTAATTTCTTTTAACCATGAAAATAAATCATGTGATTATCAACGTACAGAACCAAACTTGGTGATTAAGGTTGATTCATATCATGACTTTAAGCAGAATGTCTAGATTCCATGTCTTGTGTGGCATTTTTGTGGTTGCTTATTTGTCTTGACTTGCTTGCTATACCCTTTGTGACTTGAATATGGGATCCTTAATCAAATGAAAGTTCATGTGATGATTTTTTATTTTAATGCATTTAATTATTAGTGTTTATTTTATGTTTAAACAACAAATAAATCATATTAAATCTACTTTATTGGAGGTAACTTTGCTGGATTTCATAATACATGTTTCATAAGTGTAAATATTATATTGTTGTTAATTTGTTTTGTGTTATGGTTTTTGATTAGCGCGTCCTTTAACAGTTGAAAAGGAAAAGCACCAATGAACTGAAGTTGATGCGAGTGATGTTCTAATGTTAAAAGAGGTGAAGCTGATAACGAAAGGTGAAAATAAATAGCAATAAATTTCAGCAAATGGATTACACACTTATATTTATTAATAGATTTTGCAATCCTCAAAACACACCGCCAATTGTAGCAATGCTAATTGGTCTTACATTCATATTATAAAAGTTGCCTCCACGCATCACGGATGTATTTGTTTTTATTGAAATTATATATATATATATATATATATATATATATTTTTTATGTTTAAATCATTCTATGTTATAGTTTTCTCTAAAACAAATACATTTATATTAAAATTGAAAGTAAAATTTTTAGAATTGAATTATTAGTTGAATCGGTTGGATTGTCAATTCAATTAAATAAATTATTAAAAATTTTATAAAAAAATAAAAATATTAAAAAAATCAGTTCAACCGCCGAATTCAGTCGGTCCATACTAGTTATCAAGTCAATCAATCTATGGCTCTTCTTCAAATTAGTACCCTGGTTGGTTCCAATCTAACTAGTCCAACTAATCAGCCCGGCTCGATACAAACAACTATTGTTGAAAGAGATCAACGAAGTTAAGTAGGATTTTTAAAAAATGTATATTTATAGGATTAGTATTTGGTATGCTAAAAGTGTACTATTTTTATTTCACAAGCAACTTTAGAAAATTACCACATCTCTATTTTTTAAAATATTGACTTTTTAATAATTTACTATATTCTTATAAAATATTTGTTAATCCTCGATCCCGCTTATAGAATCTAAAACTCTATAAATACTATGCTAACTATTTTCTCATAGATGATAACAATTGAACTTATATTTTAAATCTAAAAATAAAATGATTAAATTCCTTGAAATAAAAATAAAGAAACTAAATTTTAAATATATAAAGAGTACAAAACTTAAAATATTATTGAGAGATTTTCGATTCCTTAAAAGAAAAGACTTTGAAGTATCATTTATTCACTGCTAATGAGTACCTCAACACATTTGTGTTATTATGTTTTAAAGCTAATTCGTTATTTATTAGCATTGTTGAATAACACAACTCAAAAAATAATAATTAGTAGTATTAGCATTAGTATTATTACACACCACATTATTGGAAGAGATAAATAAAGATAAAATGAGGTTTGACAAATACTGATCTGTTATTGCATTGTCTTTGTGGGTAGATAATGACAAATAACCCAATCACGCAAGGGGGCTTTACAAATTAAACCTCCATGAATCCTTGTCTTCACTCTTCGTCTCTTTTCTCTTTCAATCCCGTTACAATGTTAACGGATGTCTTGTCGGTCTTCAGTCTTCTTTTTGAAGGGTTAAGGTCATAAATAGTATTTATATTTTATCAATTTTTTAAATATTTATTTTAGTACAGAATTTGAATAATTTATTTCGGTATTTAAAGTATCAATTATTGTAAATAGTCTGAGCCAACGCCAATACTAAACTGCAAGTCAACCGATTAAATTTCAAATTTCGGTATACATTTTTTATCCATCCCGCCAATTTTATGTGACAAAAATAATAACACGTGGCATTTATGATTAATTTTTTGGAAAACGAGTTACTTTTTTTTTTTAAAATGGTATTACAGCCCGCAGCTACCGATAGGGAATGCATATAAGGCGGTTAAATGGACTTTACTGATAAATTCGAGTAACTTAATTTCGGTTTAAATAGTTGTGTAGATTAAATCAAATGTAGGGAGAGTTGGTTAATTTAGTTATGTTGGTTGATTATCAATTATTTAATTTCAAAATTAAAATAATTTGATTTAATTTTAATTTTTAAATTTATTTTAAATATATTTATATTTACATTATTTTGAATATATTTATTTTGAAAGAACAATAATCAATCTAACAGGCGGGTAGAGCCGTAGAAGCTTTGACCCTTAAATTGCAAAATTGCTTTTAAATCCCTTAAAAATATTGCAAAATTGCTCTTAAAAAATTAAAAATATATAAAGTAATATAATAGTCAAATTACTTTCGACCCCAAAAAGTTATAAATAAAATTTGACCCTAATTTTTTTACAGGCCTTCGCCTGTGCCGGCAAGTCTCGCATTTTGAACCCATTAGATTTGCATTGAATATACTATGGAGGCCATTAAAAGAATTTAGGAAGCCATTAAAGCATAATATTTATATATAAGATGAGGCTTGAGGCTGAGCCTTATAGGATTTGCGAGATTGTTCCCTCTAAAAGTTGAAAATCCTCAATTTGCATTGAATGTGGGTTGCTTTTACTCTTCCTCCAATAACACAACCCATTAATCTGTGTGTTTATGCTTATATGCTCAGCTCCTTGTAATAAAAGGACGATTTAAATGCTTTTTTTATTTATAATTATTTACAATAAAAGGGCATGGAAATTCATTAGATCTATTTGGACCATGAGAGGTATAGAATATGTTCTTTATTGCATCTTGATCGGGAAAGTTTAAATGTATATTAAGAACTCATTGTTTTAGATCAGAACTATCCTTTTAAAAACATATCCATAATGTCTCAAGTTTACTACATAACTGCTAATTTTTTAATGCTTTTGACGGATGTACATTCTCTAAATTTGTGAAACCAAACCAAGAATGGGACCACGATCCGCTTACATTAATTGCTTTAACACATATTAATCATTTCATTCATTCAATTGGTTTTTGTAGCTTAAGCTATTTTTTTTTTTGGCTAAATAATCAATAATGGTCAAAAATTTTAAGCTCATGATGGTTCAACAACTTAGTGTTGTTGTTGGGCAAAAATCTTACAACTTTAATAATTAAAACAAGGTGACAAAAATTAAGACACGAATTAAATTGTTATTTTGAGATGATAGTTCCTTCTCAAATAAGTTTTTTTATACATTGTCTGTAACGCCCCGTACTCGAGACCGTCGCCGGAGTCGAACACGAGGTGTTAATAGACTTAATTCATTACTTAAACAGCTCAAACAATTTATTTTTAAAATTTTCAGTCAAGCTAACAATCTGCGTCATAGTCGCTTAAAAATTCATATCTCGAGTTCTGAAACTCAAATCCAATTCCGTAAATTTTCCTGAAACTAGACTCATATATATATTTAATAATTTTTATAGAATTTTTGGTCGAGAAAATTAGTACAGTTTATTAGTTAAAGTCTCCCTGTTTCAGAGTTTGACTGCTCTGACCTCTGTGTATTACCGAATCAAATATCTCCCTGTACAGAGTTTCAATGACTATACCGTTTGCTTCTAATAAAACTAGACTCAATAAGGAATCTGTACATATAAATTATGACTTCTAATTATCTTTGAACAATTTATGGTGAATTTCCAAAGTCAGAACAGGGGATCCAGAAATTGCTCTGGCACTGTTTCACAAAAATTTAAACATCTCATAAAATATAACTCATATACCTGTTTTGTTCCATCCATATGAAAATAGACTCATAATTCTTCAATTCCATATATTATTCATCATCTAATTGTATCTCTACTATTTTTAATGATTTTTCAAACTCATGTCACTGCTGCTGTCTGAATCTATTTTATGGTAAATTTTACCTATTTCATGGTTTCCATGAATTAGCTAGCAATTTAGCATACATAACACCAAATATGATCATGATTAGCCATTCCAATGGCTAATCATTACCAAGCATTTCCATACCACTCAATAACCATATCATAAGACCATATATACAAAATGATTATAATGCTATACATGCCATACTCAAAATATACAAGCCATTATGCCAAGATGGTATACTGATAGTGTGAGCATGCCTCCGATCGTTCCCGATTTCCGAGCTGGCTTGTCAACACTCGTATGCGAAAATGACTACTTTTACCATTTCGTCCACAACTTAGTATTTTCCCCATTTTAGTCCGAATTTTAATTTTCCTTGCTAATCGAGCTTGAAAGCTTGAAAAACCCTAGCCATGGTTTCTCCTTGCTATTCGGCCATCGGGTTGAAGATGAGCAAAATTGGCTTTTAATTTTGTACTTTAATTCATTTTACCCCTAAATGACCAAAATGCCCTTACTACTAAACTTTCCAAAAATTCCATCCATGTCCAATTTTTGTCCATAGACTTAGAAATTGGTAAAATTGCTATTTAAGACCTCCTAATTAATATTTCAAAACAATTTCATACTAGAAACTTCTAGAATGGAAGTTTTACAAATTATTCGATTTAGTCCCTAATTTCAATTTAAGCACTTTATGCATAAAATTTCTTCAAAAATTTTCACACAATCATGCAATCATATCATAGACCTCAAAATAATCATAAAATAATTATTTCTATCTCAGATTTTGTGGTCACGAAACCACTATTCCGACTAGGCCCAAAATCAGGATATTACAACTCTCCCACCCTTTAGGGATTTTCATCCCCGAAAATCTTACCAGAAAAGTGGTCTTCACTTTTAATCTCATATTCGATGTCGAAGAACTTTCACTTAGGCTGTACCTGTAACGGCCTAATTTTCAGTGGTGTCGGAAATGGTGATTTGAGATCACTAAATCCGACAAATAAGATTGAACAAGATAGTAATTTAATATTTATGAGTCAAGTAAGAATTTAGAAGAATTTGTGAAATGGTGAAATTAGTGAATTAAAAGAATTTATTAGGTCAAACGGGTCAAAAATGAGGTATCGAGACCTCGAATTTGAAAATCAAGCTATAAAATATTTTTATAAATATTTATGAAGTTTCATTTAGCTAGTATTAAAGTTTGGTTGAGAAATTTTAACGATTAGGTAGTCAATTAAATAAAAAGGACTAAATTGTAATAAAAATAAATTTTGCTAAAAGGATTAAATAGCTCAAGTGTTAAAAGAAGGAAGATTTAAAGGGAAATTAAGCTTAAAAGTGAATAGGCTGGACGGCAAAGGCAAGAAAATCAGCAGAAAAATAAGGGAAATAAGGGCAAAATTGGAAATTTTACAACTTTAACATATAAAATAAGAATAAAATTGAAGAATCTAGAGATCTCTTCATATTTTATCAGCCAAAATGCCATAGAAGGTCTGGAAAAAAGCTGGTTTTTCATATTTTACATCATATCAAGAAAACGAACTGAATCGTGGAAAGGAGAAAATTCAAGAATAGTCCCTGAATTTCTACGACTTTTGCAAATTAGTCCAGGTAAGTTCATATGGCAAAGTTCAATGTTTTGATATGAAAATCTTATGATTGTTAAAGTATTTTATTGTTGATGAATACTATCAATTTGCATTAACTAATAAATAATGTGTAACTAAAAGTACAAATTAGTAGGAACAATGGATTTGAGTGCTTCTATTCTGTGACCCTGATGAATTGACAAAAAATATGTGATAAGTGCGCCCGTTTAAGACCATAGCTGGGCTATGGCATCGGTGCAACCGTATAAGACCATAGCTGGGCTATGGCATCGGTATAATGTGATAATGTGATTCCGTATAAGACCATATCAGGATATGGCTTGGTATGATATGTGAACCGTAAGACCATGGCAAGGCTATGGCTTTGGTGTGTGATGCGTAACAATGTGAAAGTCCATAGTTTACTATGGCAATGTGATAATGAAGCACTCAATTCCCTTATTGTTCCCTAATTTGACAATGAAGTAAATAAGAAATGGGCCTAAGGGAGTTAAATTGTGAGTAGCCATATGGAAATTATTCCAATGAGTTATTAATGAAATTGTGATTTGGAGGATGAAATAGTTAAACTAATAGATATATGATTGTGTACAATATTTGATATGATTTGTGTTTTTATGCCTATGAGCTTACTAAGCTTCAATAAGCTTATTTGTGTGTGTTTGATAATTTTTTGTAGATTGAATTAAAGAGAAGTTGGTAGATCGGATCAACACAACAGGGCACACTATTCAGATCAATTCGGTAGTTTTGTTTTATGTTTAAAGATTTATATGGCATGTATAGAGTTTGAATGAATTGAAGTAAAGATGTTATAAACTAGTTAACAATATTTGTACTAAAACAGTTTTTGGTAAGTAGCAGTAGTTTGACTTTGAAAATTCACCATAAATTGTGGAAATTGAGTTAAGGGTTGATAAAAAAATGAGATTAAAGCCTAATGAGTCTAGTTTCATATAAAGGAAACGGTGTATGCAATTGGATTTTATGCTATGAGATATTTAAATTGTTGTGAGACAGAGTTTGAATGACTTCGAGATCCCCTGTTCTGATTTTAGAAAATCATTAAAAATTTCACAAAAATAATTATGAGTCATACTATATATTTATGGATTCCTCATTGGGTCTATTTTTAAGATAAATAAACGGCATGGTTATTTGAATTTTGTACAGAGAGAAATTTGGTTTGTAGTGCACAGGGGTCAAAGTAGCCAAACCCTGAAACAGGGGAGGATTTAACTAATAAACTGCACTAATTGGACCAACCAAAAATTATATAAAAAAATTGGTAAGTAGATATATGAGTATAAATTCGGGGAAAATTCACGGATTTGGATTTCGAGTTTTATAACTCGAGATATGAATTATTTAGCAACTATGACGCAGTTGGACAACTTGTCTGAAAAGTATTATATAAATTATCTGAATTTGGTTAAGTGCTCAAATAAGTTTAGTAGTGCCTTGTGCTCGACTCTGGCAACAGTCTCGGGTAAGGGGCGTTACATTTATTGGTATCAGAGCTTCGGTTTAGCCGATTCTCGGAATATGTATGATGTGAAAAGTGTCTAGAATTACATGCAATATAAATCTGTGATAGTGTGCTGTGTATGATCCGATCTAATCCTTGTTTTTATTATAGATTATCTTCGATTTCAAAAGATGTCAGATAGACCAGAACAAACTGAGCAAGAAGAAGTTAATAGTAGAGTACAAACCTCTGAACAAGGAACAAGTAGTGAAGCTCCGATTTCATTGATGCGAGAACAAGAACTCAAAAATATTATTTATGGATTCATGAATCGGTGGTATAATGAGAATGTGCGAGAAAGAAATCAGACTCATAACCTCCTCCCCTATCTCAACATCTGTAGTACCCCGTTGCTCCTCCACCTCCTCCGAAAACTGAATCGCAAACGTTCTCCATTTGAAAAGCTCGAAAACATGGGGTGAAGAATTTGGGAAGAACAGATGATGACCCGTTAAAAGTTGAATATTGGTTACAAAGTATAATGAGGGTTTTAAGCAAATGGCGTGCTCACCGGATGGTTACTTAATATGTGCCGTGTCATTATTGAAAAAAAGCTTATAACGGTGGAAACAATAGAAGCCGTTATCTTTACCGAGAAGATCACTTGGGAATTTTTCAAAATGAATTTAAGAAGAAATATGTCGGTAGAAGATATCTGGATAAGAAGAAAAGAGAATTTCTCGACTTGCGACAGGGAAACAAGTTAGTGGCTGAATATGAAAGAGAATTTGTTTATCTGAGCAAATATGCTCGAGATATAGTACCCACTGAAGAAGAAATGTGTATCAGATTTGAAGAAGGGCTTAATGATGAGATTAAAATGATGATAGGGGGCATTGAGATACGAGAATTTGTTGTTCTATCAGATCGTGCTCAGAAGCTTGAAGAAGTATATAATAAAAAGATGCAACGAGGTAGAAGAAGTAAAGAATCTTTCAAAAGAAGTGCATCTAAGTCATTTTCGGCTTTACCAATGAAGAAATCTAAAGAGGAATTCAGTCAAGCCACTTCAGTACCGGAAAGATCAGGAAAAAGTAGGCCAAGACAATTTGATTACAAAGCATCTGACAGACCTGCTGTTAGTGTGGGTAGTGTACAAAATACCCAAAGGCCTAAGTGTCAACATTGTGGAAGAAGTCACCCCGGTGAATGTAGAAGTAAGTTAGGGGCTTGTTATAAATGTGGGGCCACTGATCACTTTATTCGTGATTGTCCCCAATTACAAGAAGAAGAAGTGGAACAGAGGGAGAAACAGAAAATTCTTCCTCAAAAAGAAAGACGCTCTGGTCAGAGCAGTGCTACAGGGGCTACTCGTTCGGGTATGAAAGATACTACTAGCCAATCAGAAGTTAGGGCTCCTGCTCGTACTTATGCCATTCGAGCAAGAGAAGAAGCAACAGTTCCAGATGTAATTGCTGGTACTTTCTATCTTTATGATGTTCCTGTGTATGCTTTAATAGACCCTGGGTCTACTCATTCATATATTTGCACTATGTTAGTATCTGAAAAGAATTTATTTGTTGAGCCTACTGATTATGATGTACAAGTTACAAATCCGTTAGGTCAAAGTGTGGTAGTTAATTTAATATGTCATAACTATCCACTGAAAGTTAAGGGCTGTGATTTCCCCGCTGATTTGATGCTGCTACCCTTTCGTGAATTTGATATTATCTTGGGCATGGACTGGTTAATGAAACATGACGCGGTAGTGAATTGTCGAGAAAAACGAATTAGCTTGAAATGTCAAACAGGAGATATTATTTTGGTTGAGTCTGGAAATTTGGATGACATGGTTAGAATGATTTCCTTTATGTCTACTCAGAAATTGTTGCGTAAAGGAAATGAGGCTTATTTAGCCTATATTCTTGATACTCGAAGTTCTAAATCAAAGTTAGAGCAACTATCTGTTGTAAATGAATTCATGGATGTATTTCCTGAAGAATTACTAGGTTTACCACCCGATAGAGAAGTTGAGTTCGTGATAGATGTGCTTCCGGGAACAGCTCCCATATCAGTGACACCGTATAGAATGGCTCCAGCAGAATTAAGAGAGTTAAAAGCGCAGTTGCAAGAACTATTAGACAAAGGGTTTATCAGACCGAGTATGTCACCATGGGGTGCACCTGTCTTATTTGTGAAAAAGAAGGATGGTTCATTGAGGCTGTGCATAGATTACAGGCAATTGAATAAGGTAACGATTAAAAATAAATATCCTTTGCCTCGTATTGATGATTTATTCGATCACTTAAGGATGCTACAGATGTTTTCAAAATAGATCTCGGATCCGGTATTATCAATTAAAGGTAAAGGAATGTGATGTACCGAAAAGCGACTTTTAGAACTCGGTATGGTCATTATGAGTTCTTAGTTATGCCATTCGGTTTGACAAATGCTCCTGCTGCTTTTATGGATTTAATGAATCGAATTTTCCAGTCTTACGGATAGATTTGTGGTTGTGTTTATTGACGATATCTTGATCTATTCAAAGACGAATCCGAGCATGCTCAAGACTTGAGAATTGTACTACGATATTAAGGAAAAAGCAGTTATATGCAAAATTTAGTAAATGTGAATTTTGGCTTCATGAAGTGGGATTCTTGGGTCACATTGTGTCGAGTTGATGGTATACTGGTAGATCCGAGTAAGGTGTCACGGTGATTAATTGGAAAACTCCAAAGAATGTTACGGAAGTGCGAAGTTTCCTTGGATTAGTGGTTACTATCGTCGAATTGTGAAAGATTTTTCACCGATTGCTTCACCGACAACTAAATTATTACGAAGAATGTTGAGTTTGTATGGTCGATGAGTGCCAACGAAGTTTTGATCAATTAAAGAAAATGTTGACAGAGGCTCGGTGTTAACTCACTGAATCAGTGTGCCATATGTAGTATATAGTGATGCGTCTCGAATGGTTTAGGTTGTGTATTGATGCGATCAGAAAATTTGTAGCATATGCTTCTCGACAGTTGAAACCACATGAGAGGAACTACCGTACATATGATCTTGAATTAGCTGCCATAGTATTTGCTTTAAAAATTTGGAGACACTACCTATATGGAGAGAAATGTTATGTGTATACTGAGACCATAAAAGTTTGAAATATTTAATGTCGCAGAAAGAGTGAATTTGAGACAGGCGATGGTTAGAGTGTTGAAAGATTACGATCTTATCATTGATTATCATCCGGTAAGGCAAATGTAGTGACAGATGCACTTAGTCGAAATCATCATTATTTGCTCTTGAGGCGTTAAATGCTCATTTGTCATTAATGAAAATGGTTCTATATTAGCTGAATTAAAGACAAAACCAGATTCTTTCAACGAATTCGGGAATTGCAAGATGAAGATCCGAAGTTGGTGTTGAAACGACAAATGGTTCGGGATAATTTGAACTTAGATTACTCTATTGATAATAGTTGTAACGCCCCTTACCCGAGACCGTTGCCGGAGTCGAGCACAAGGCACTACTAAACTTATTTGAGCACTTAACCAAATTTAGATAATTTATATAATACTTTTCAGACAAGCTGTCCAACTGTGTCATAGTTGCTAAATAATTCATATCTCGAGTTATAAAACTCGAAATCCAAATCCGTAAATTTTCTCTGAATTTATACTCATATATCTAATTACCAATTTTTTTCTATAATTTTTGGTCAAGCCAATTAGTACAGTTTATTATTTAAAATCTCCCCTATTTCAGGGTTTGACTACTCTGACCTTTGTGTATTACGAATCAGATATCTCTCTGTACAGAGCTTCAATGACTATGCCGTTTGTCTCTAATAAAACTAGACTCAATAAGGAATCTTTACATATAAATTATGACTTCTAATTATCTTTGTAAAATTTATGGTGAATTTACAAAGTCAGAACAGGGGATCCAGAAATCGCTCTGGCCCTGTTTCACAAAAATTTAAACATCTCATAAAATATAGCTCATATACCTGTTTTTCTTCTTCCATATGAAAATAGACTCATCAAGATTCGATTACATAATTTATTCATTATTTAATTCCATTTCTACTATTTTAGTGATTTTCAAAGTCAAACTACTGCTACTTACGAAAACTGTTTTAGTACAAATATTGTTAACTAGTTTATAACATCTTTACTTCAATTCATTCAAACTTTATACATGCCATATAAATCTTTAAACATAAAACAAAAACTACCGGAATTGATCTGAATAGTGTGCCTGTTGTGTTGATCCGATCTACCCACTTCACTTCAAGTCAATCTACATAAAAATATTAAACACACACAAGTAAGCTTATTGAAGCTTAGTAAGCTCATAGGCATATAAACACAAATCATATCAAATATCGTACACAATCATATATCTATTAGTTTAACTATTTCATCCTCCAAATCACAATTTCATTAATAACTCATTGGAATAATTTCCATATGGCAACTCACAATTTAACTCCCTTAGGCCCATTTCTCATTTACTTCATTGTCAAATTAGGGAACAATAAGGAATTGAGTGCTTCATTATCACATTGCCATAGTAAACCATGGACTTTCACATTGATACGCATCACACACGAAGCCATAGCCTTGCCATGGTCTTACACGGTTCACATATCATACCAAAGCCATATCCGCACATGGTCTTATACGGAATCACATTATCACATTATCTGATGCCATAGCCCAACTATGGTCTTATCTGAGTCACATTATCACATTGCACCAATGCCATAGCCCAGCTATGGTCTTAAACGGGCACACTTGTCACATATGTTTCGTCAACTCATCGTGGTCACGAATAGAAGCACTCAAATCCATTGTTCCTACTAATTTGTACTTTTAGTTACACATTATTCATTAGTTAATGCAAATTGATAGTATTCATCAACAATAAAATACTTTAACAATCATAATATTTTCATATCAAAACATTGAACTTTGCCATATGAACTTACGGACTAATTTGTAAAAGTCGTAGAAATTGTGGACTATTCTTGAATTTTCTCCTTTCCACGATTGATTCGTTTTCTTGATCTATAATTATAAAATCATTCCTTCATTAGCATCCATTTCAATTCTATTTCACTTCACAATTTATGCTGTTCAAATTTCAAAATTGCACTTTTACCCCAAAATTTACAATTTTCACAATTTAGTCCCTTCTCAATTCACCCATCAATTGAACTAATTTTTCTCAATTAACACTTTATTTTATCATTATAAACTATTTCAAAACCTTTTATATTCTTAATTTCAACAGAAACCTTCAATTCACAACTTTTTCACAATTAAGTCCTAAATATCATTTCCTATCAAAATCACTTAATAAAACCACCTTAATATAAAATTAGAACTTAAATTTCATAATAATTCATCATAAAATTCCCTTATCCATCCAGGGTAACTTCCAATTTCACCCATAAAATCAAAAACTAATGAATTCTACAAGTGGACCTAATTGTAAAAGTCATAAAAACATAAAATTATCAAGAAAAGTAAGAATTAAACTCACATGATGTAAAATATGAAAACCAGCTTTCTCCAGACCTTCTATGGCGTTTTAGCTGAGAAAATATGAAGAAATGTCTAGATTTTTCAATTACATCATTATTTAACTATTAACTTTTATGCTATTTCCAATTTTGCCCTTGTTCACATTGTTTTCTTGCTTATTTCATACCCAAACCGTCCAGCCATTAACCTTTGGGTCTAATTGCTCTTTAAATCCATCTTTTAAACACTTAAGCTATTTACTCACAATTTAACAAATTTTGCGCTATTTTCAATTTAGTCCTTTTAATTAATTAGCCATCCAAACGTTAAAATTTTCTAACGAAACTTTAATACTAACTCAATGACACTCCATAAATATTTATAAAAATATTTATAGCTCGATTTTCAACTTTTAGGTCTCGATACCTCATTTTTGACCGTTTGACCTAATAAATTCTTTTAATTCACTAATTTCACCATTTCACAAATTCTTCTAAATTCTTACTTGACCCATAAATATTAAATT